>NC_138772.1:144299731-144965614 GCF_965119305.1 Pelophylax lessonae | reverse complement strand
GATGAGTGCTAATCATCGTCAGGAGAAGGGACACGCTTTTTCCTCCTCCTCCTTGCTGAATCTCCCTTTCTACTCCAACTATACAAGATTCCCCAGCCTCCAGGGGTTGGGATAAAATTTCAAAGGTTATCGTAGGTTTTACTTTTGCTTTTCCTGGGAAGAGAGTCAGCATTGTGCCGCACAAGCGAAGGCTGCAACCTTGCTCTAATTACTGATTCTGCCAACCCCGCCTTGCCATCTCCAGCTGTTGCATTCATCAGGCAAGTTTCTCTTCTCAGCTACTACAACAGTGCATGTATGCCTACAACTATCCCCATGCCCAGAGGCTGAATGACAGCTTGGCAAAATTGTTGGCTTTACTAAGCTTGCATTTCCAGTTGGTGGATTTATTCCCCTATTATGAATTTGCAGCTTGTGCTGTACCACAGTGGCAGGTTCCGGGCTGCCATTTCTTTCACTGTAATGCCATCCCTACCCTTCACCATCATGTGAAATAAAATGTTTCCATGTTGCTAGACAAGCAGGAAGGGCTCCCTTACTATAGAAACATGGTCAAGAGGCAGGGAGTTTATATATTATTTACAGCCCACTATTTAACTCTGCTGTCAACCGAGAAAGATGCAGAACAGGGCACATCATTGTAGCTAGTTGTGCAGCCCTGCATCCTTACAGATGGTGACAGTGACAAAGCATTTACCTCATCCTCCTCCTCCTTCTCAATGCCTTTTTTGGGTGAATAATCCTCTGAACCATAAGCCCCCTGCAAGCATTCAAGATGCTATGCAATGGCTCAGGCAAAACCAAGTCATGTGGTTTCACAACTGGTATGATTAAAGGACAAGAGCCATACTTAGGCAGAGATTCTGTAAGCTTTCAGGGGTAGACTCAGATAACCCCTCTTATGCCAGGAAAAACCATGTGTGGCAATGACACCAACTTGCTGTCCACTCTTCAGCAGGGGAAGTGCTTGCCTAGCACATATCCTCAACCTGGTTGTGCAGTGCTTTCTGAATAGGCATCCTGGTTTACAAGATCTTCTTAGGCAAGTCAGAAAAAATTGTAGCCAATTCAGTCAGTGCTACACATCTAGTGTGCAGATAGGTGAAATTCAGGTGGAACAGCATCTGCCCATACACTGCATAATGTATTTTTTTATATACCTTTTTTTATTTTAAAATAAGAGCAATTAAAAAAGTACATGACTTCAAGGTTATAAAAAAAATTGTTGTTATAAATTCACTATATTCTTTATATGACCATCTGGAAATGATAGCACAAATGATAAAAATGCGGTTAAGCAAAACATCAATAATGTTTCTAGAGAGAACCTCCTTAACCACTTAAGCCCCGGAGGATTTTCCTGCTCAAAGACCAAGGCCTATTTTGGGATTCGGCACTGCGTGACTTTAACAGACAATTGCGCGGTCGTGCGACGCTGTACCCAAATGAAATTGACGTCCTTTTTTTCCACAAACAGAGCTTTTTTTTGGTGGTATTTGATCACCTGTGCGATTTTTACTTTTTGTGCTATAAACAAAAAAAGAGCGAAAATTTTGAAAAAATAACAATATTTATCACATTTTTTTACATGAAAATCCCCATAAAAAAATGTAAAAATCTAATTTTTAGGCCAATTTGTTTTCTGCTACATATGTTTGGTAAAAAAAATCGCAATAAGCGTATTTTGATTGGTTTGCGCAAAAGTTATTGCGTTTACTAGCTAAGGGAAAGATTTATGTCATTTTTATTGTTTTTTTAACTAGTAATGGCAGCGATTTGCTTTTTTTTTTGCGGGACTGCGACATTGCGGTGGACAGATCGGACCCCTGACTAACATTTTTGACACTTTTGGGGGTACCACTGACATTACTACAGTAATCAGTGCTATACATATGCACTGTTACTGTAAAAATTACACTGGCAGGGAAGGGGTTAACTTTATTAGTGATCAAGGGGTTAAGTGTGTCCCTAGGGGTGTGATTCTAACTGTAAAGGGGCGTGGCTAGTGATGTAACCAAAGAGACATACGATCCTACATAGCAGGATCGTGTAGTCTCTGCAGTTAGATCAAGGAGAATGACAGGCGGCTTCGTTTACATTAGCCGCCTGCCTTTTTCCCTCTCCACCGGGAGATCGCGCGTGACCGGCGGACATCGGAGCCGCCGGTCACTCACGCGGACATGTCAGGGAACAAGCGGGGGAGGGAGCGCGCCTCCGGTGAAGCGCGCTCGCCCCCTAGAGGCTTGTAGGCGAGCAACGTAGCCCTACGTCGGTTTGCCTGTACGGGGCTGACTGCCGCAGTAAATAGTCGTGCGGCGGTCGGCAAGCGGTTAAAATTAATGTATCTTTCTGAGCTAGTACAGTCTCTAAGTTCTGCTCATTTCTTTAAACAAGTTATGGGCAAAGGTAAACAGCAGGAAACAGAAATTGGTTCCAGTCTGGACAAGGGGAAAAAACAAACAAGTGACTGCAGAGGGGGACATGAGGTAAATGAGAGGGGGGGGGTTAGGTGAAGCGTGGGTAGGGTCTGCTGTAGGTTTGAGTTCCTGTATTTTGAGCTGATCTTAGGGTTTCCGGGACAACACCAGAGAGTGGACTGAGTTAATTAGATATACAGTATGAGCACAAACCTCTTATAAGTCCTCCTTGGGATCATATTTTGAGGGAGAGGGACAAAGGCCGGGTTGTGGGGAGCTGTGAAGTCAGTGAACTTCAGAACAACACATTTGACTGAGTATCAAAAGGGTAGAAGCCCGGGGCACTCTCAAAAAAGTGTGGACTATAGTACCCTTACCTTCCCCACATTGCCAGCATACATCCAGGACTATAAAAGTCTTGTGGAGCAAAATTGAGGAAACTCTTTGCCAACATGTGAACAATTTGTAACCTGTTTCTTGATATGTGATACTTTTTGAGGATTTGTGAGCATGGCAAATAAGCTTGTCGATTTGTTCAGTGGAAAGGTTAAGTTTCAGAAAAAGCATGGAAGAATTCCAGCTCTAGGCTCATTAATAGAGGATAGTGCATAGAAAGTATATGTCATATTGGGCTATGTCCCATGCAAAGAGTTTTAAAGCTGTCAGATAATGTAGCTGCCCATAGCGAGGCTAAGAAATGGTGCATTTGGAGGGTCCTACAAATGGTGGCATACAAATGGGGTCTGTTTGTATGACACATTGAGCTGGCCATGAGGTGGCTAGTGGAAATTGGCTGATATGGTGGCTGATACATCCAGCCTTACACAACAGTATGTTTTTTTAGACATGTGCAATTCGTTTTGGTCCGATCCTAAATTTGGATAAATTTTTGATTAATCGGATGTATCCGAATCTCAGAATGATAATAGTAATGAATGAAAATTAAGTTCAAATTTGTTTAGTTTTATTTATTCATTTTCTAATTAATTCTTAATTTTCAGAACAATTATAATTTGGATTGATAGAAAAATGATCGACGGATCAAAATTCTGTTAGAAGAATAACTGGTTTTTAAGGAGTGGGCCGGGAAGCAGGCCACTGCATCCTTAACAACCGGTGACTCATCAGCTGTCAGTGGGCTTCCCCTGGTATGGTTAAGGAGGGAGGTGTTCACTTGTTCTCCCCCCCCTCCTTCCTGGCCTGCCAGGCTACATGCTTGGATACAGGTTTGGTATGGATTTTGGGGGGAGGACACCTTGCAATTTTTGTTTATATTTTGACATGTCCACACCAGTAATTTTATTAAAAAAAAAACATAAAAACGCCAATCCAAAATGAGAAAAAAAAAAGGTCACCCACAGAACATGACTGTTCCTGTCCAGGGACACAGCCATCAGACAGGTAAACATAGGGGCAGAGGCTGTGCAAAGAAATATGATAAAGTATGGTCTAAGTAGTTGGCTAACCCAACCACAGTCTCTATGTTAGATAAATCATAAAACTTCTGTCATCTTCTATTTTGAATGAATAAAATAGAGGTATGAGATGATACTGGAGACACTCTCCTTATATTAGCATCATTGGCATTTACGAAAGAAGATAGATTTTTAGGACTTGAGCCATGCCTAGACCCATTATGGCCGCCTAGATCCTGGAGTTATGTTGTTTTTCACAGCCCCTGTGTGGGCGACTTTGTCTTTTATTGAGATCTTTTGTTTTGTTGTGTTGTATGATTGTATACTTGAAATACTAATAAAAAAGATATTTAAAAAACATAGGGGCAGTGATGTAACCGGGTGACCCCGCTCACACTTATAACTCTTATTGGGTGAGTGTCATTCCAGAATGAAATATAAACATGAGGGCGGGGTTACCCAGTGACATAACTGGGTCATCCCGGCCCATATTGACACTCCCCTAATGAGAGGTAGACATGGGGGCGGAGTCACCCGGCTGCGACAGTGGGTAATCCCCACCCCTATGTTCACCGGTCATTGTAACGTTCATGCGTTTTTGTTTGCGGATGGATTTACAGCTGCAGAATTATTACACTCAGTAGCCTTGTAGAGAATGTGTTGAACAACATATCCAACTCTCAGGACTTCATCACCGTGTACAGCCTGTTATATACTATATATATTATTAATAGATGTTAATGGAGGGATAGAGTATATGAGGATATATAGATGAGAGACAGGCTATTGTATGGTAAGCACTAGAAGTAGTATAGGAGAGTTGCAGGGGATGGTAAGCAGATAGGTTCTGATGTCAAGTATAGTGCAGATGGTAAGAGGACACAGATGGAGTATACTTTAGACAGAGTAACCTAGTGCAAGGATAGTTCAAGGTAGTCCCAAGAGCTAACAGTCTTATGCAGATGATAGTGAATAGATAGATACAGATAGTCTTGGTAATCGCAGTAGATGACAGTAGGAGATTGGTTAGTAAGAATCCCCTGCGGGGTACTTATCACTTAGATAGGTTAGGAAATACAATGTCCAGAGGAGAGGGGTGATCCCGTAGCGGGATACGGATCACCAGCGAGGTTCCGGCTTAGTTCAGCAAGGAAGGTATGTCAGCAGCTCCGACTTCTCAGGCGTAGGTGCGATGAACATGTGGGTTTGAACGAGCGATGAGTGAGAGCAAACCGGCGATTGAAATAGCCGCTCATAGCGGCGCTCGGCAGTGATGTCATCCGGTCTTAAAGGTGTATGCGTCCTTTGTATATACAAGATGGGACGCAAGGAGAGGAGAAATATAGGAACAAGGGTACCATAGGTACCTGAACATTACAGTCATTCGGCTGTGTCCGGCCGGCTGTGTGTGTTCAGCAGGTGACTTTTTTTTCCATTCGGGTTGGCGTTTTTATATCTTATTTAAATAAGGGACTTGTCAAAAACTGTTGTGTTTTTTTTTTACTTATTTTTTTGTGAATGAGTCGGTGCCCCAAAACACATGTGGACTGGTATGGCTCAGGAGGGGAGGGGCTTCCTTGTCCCCCCTTTCCTGGCCTGCAAGACTGAATACCCAGATAAGAGTCTGGTAAGGAGTTTGAGGGGGACCCCATGCAATTTTTTTACAAAATCCCCGCCTAGCTTTTTTTTTCTAAATGTTTAATTGCCAGCAATTCTTGTGTTTTAATTCAGCTGTTAGCGAGGAAACCCGATGACTACTAATGAGCCATCAGTTAAGGACACATCAGCCGGGTTCCTGGACCGGTCCTTAACAACCAGCTATTCTTCACACAGAATGGGGAAGGGAGTCGGGACAAGGAGTGTTGGGAAGTTGGGGAAACTAAGTGGGAGTAGGAGGGAGAGGAATAGAATGGGAGCAGGTCAGAGATGGGAAAAATGGGTGGCAAGCAGAAGTACAAGCCAGTAAATGTAAAGGGATACTGAGTGGGAACAATAAGTGGGTATTCCAGGACAGAAAAAAATAGTGCTCTTGGTAAACCCCCACAGGGCAAGGAGTGGCCTAGTTGGGAAATGTGGCAGCAAGGGGGAAGTTGCAGTATACTCTAGGGTGGTAATAAAGGAAGTTTATTTGGTGGCAACAATCAAGAATGGCAGTAAAATCTATTGTACCCAGGTAGCCATTGTAGAGGAATTTACTGAGAGAAAAATAGCCCATAGTAGGCTTCATCTATAGGCAAAACATTCTCATACAGCACACATAAATTTAGGCTATATGAAAAACAATAGTCTAAGAGAATCTGAAAATAAATATATGGAGCTAACAGTTGGGGATCCAAGCCAGTGTGGGGGACCCTCACAAGCACAGAAAATTACCAAAGGCAGGAAGAGGGACTGTTGAACCCCAGGTGGCAGGCCACAGTAATAAGAGGCCCCTGTGAGGGGATGAAACTTTTATATAGATGTAGTGCTACTCCCATAGGAGCAGCAGCAATTACTGTCCAGGTCTTCCTAACTTCAGCCCTGCAGCCAGACACACAACAGGCTCAATCACTCTTTCCCAAAAGACCAATCTAAAGGATGTTGTTTTTGTTGTTTTTATTTTTGGAGATAGGGATGAGGGAAGTGGTGGGATACTCCAAAGATGAGAGTCCATTTAAGGGGGCAAATATCTGGTCTGGACAGAGCTCTCCAGGACACAAGCCAGTGTCCCCTTTATTAGACCCACAGCTAACTATAACTAAGCACCAGAGGTGTAGCTAAAGCACAAGGTCCCCAAGATCTTTTAATGTATGTACTCACAAGGCCGAAGAACAAATGGAGCCCTCTTCCAAACTTTCAAGCCAAGACCTCCAATTATACCAGATCAGATAGGACCCAGAGCTCTGTGTGCTTCTAGAATAAATGCAATCTCCCAGCATGCCATCAGAGCCTGCCTCTATGGGATAGGCTGGGGCAACAACCATATGCATGCTGTCATCTACATAGCTCCACCCCTATCATCCAGGAATTTTTCAACTTGCCTGGATACAGATGGAGCTATTCAATAGAATTTCAGCAGCAGAGCATGCAGATCAGGCCTAACTAAACAATCACAGCTCACTGGATACAGTGAGCAAAACTATGCTTTTACCTTAACCAACACTTAAAGTCACACTGCCTACAGTATGACAACTAAATGTTTCTATCAAAAACACACTTATCTAACCATTCTAGCACTTACCTAGGAGGGTGCTACAAAGAGAAAGAATTATGGGCAGAACACCCCGGGTTCTGTTCCACACCGAAACTCCAGAACAGGGAAGAAGTTCTGACCAGAACCATATTAAAGTCTACAATACCAGAACTCCAAAAATCAAAAGGCCCCATCTTTAGGGCTTATTAGTAATTGGCCATAAAAAGGGTAACAGGGCCAGCCGTGGCTTCTGGGATGACTGTTAACCATAAATTGTTATGGCATCTTCTGTTTTCACCATTTTCAATGTCTAGATTGAAAGCCTGCAGATCATGGGTATGAGCCTCACATGCATTTTCCAGAGAGTAGATCTATTGATCAAGGGCTATAGTTGTCTTTTCAAAGGAGGTAAATGTGGTGTCTATGCAGGAAACCTCTTGCCTGAATTCTTTCAACTCTTTTTTAAAGTGCACCCTCTATCCAGAAAGTGATGCCTCTAAGTCAGCTGCAAGGTCGGCTCTGTTCGGCATGGACTGTAGCAGTTCCCTCACCTGAGAGTTAGCTCCATCATCAGGCTGCAGGAGTATCTGTGAGGCTCCTGGGCTGCAAGGCAGTGTATCCCACAGGGCCCATGAAGGGGTTGTTGGGGGAGCAGCTAGGGAAGGCAGCTCACTGTTTTTGCCACAGTCAGTGGGTCAGTTTAATGTAATGAGGTGGTTCAATCAAGGTGTAGGTCCAAGCTGAGTGCAGCAGTCCTTCGGGTCAGCACCATCTTGGAAAGAACTTCTGGGAAAACCCCATAGGTTGTGGCATTAAAATGCTCTGGAAGGAAACACTTTTAATTTGTTTGTGGACTGAGGGCAGCTGTGATCTTTTTAGCCTGGTCATGATGTGGCTATCTGGCCAGATAACATGGGTTGAAATCCCCTAGGACACAGAGCTCCAGGGTTTATGTGTCTATGCTTCTCCATTGCTAGCCATACCCTCCTGACTACCTGATTTCACCTACTGGAATTCTACCTTGGCTATGCTGCAGCAGCTACACATGCATCAACAGGCCATAAAAAAGTACCTGTGCAAGTATGTTACAAGGGTAAGCTTGAGAGAGCTGGGGTTCCCTGTATCCAAAATTAGCTCCCATTAAAGTGGGTGGAATTTTTTTTATGTTAATCCATATAATTTTCATGTAGTGTCTTTCTAGAAAATAGATTTGTTATTTATATTTATGGCTGAAAGAAGCCGACTCTCTGACTCCAAATTTGTCTCCTATTAAAGGATGAGATTATGTTATGGAGATATGTTACATTTTTAAAACCTGTTTTTGAAACAATGCAGGTAATGTAATAATGTACTAAGTATGAGATTCTCGGCAGCAAAACTGTACAAAATTGATATTGTGTCCAGAAAAAAAATTCAGATTTTTTGTTTATTGCTGAAATCCGCCTGCTCTCTCTCTCAGAAACAGTGGTTTATCCAAAAAGGCTTAAAAGATGTACTACATTTTTCTGGTTTTAATTTCAAATAAAAATAAAATAAATTCTTATTTCTTAGATGCAATCTTCTTGCTCCCTACCTCAACATTTGTGGCCTGTCCAAAAAGGCATAAAAGCTGTGCTGCAATTCTTTATATTGTTTCTCTCTTCTGTTTGGGAAGAAATAACGCATTATATTTTTGAAAGATGCAATCTGCTTGTTGTATGGTCAACATACAGTATATAGCAACCTGTTCAAACAGTCCTAACAACGGTGACGCTAGCTGCAATCTCATTACTCTCTCCCTCAGAAAAAGCATATTGGTCAAAAAGATTTACAATTTGGCAAAAAGGTTGAATTTGTAGTAGCTCGGAAATTGCAGCATGACCCTATAGGCTAAAATCTGTGGTGCAAATTTATTTCCTAAAGCAATATGCCGGCTTATGCTTATATGTCCAAAAAAAGCTTAATCAACTGTGGTGCCAAACAGTAAAATTTTTCCATCTTCAGTCTCTAATAAGACACTATTGGTTTTTTTCCAGATGCAATATGTCCACTAAGTTACTGTGACATTGCAGCCTGTTCATATAGACTTAAGATCTGTTTTGAAAATCATTAACAAATATGTGAGGCAAATATATGATATTATTTACTTCCAGTTGCACTGTACTTGCTCTATTCCCCCCCCCCCCCCCCCAACTTACACTGTGTCCAAGAAAGGTTTAAAAGGTGCACTGAAAATTTCTAAAATTTTTAATTCTTCAATTTTAGGAATGAGACAATCATTTTATTTTTTTTTTAACAAATCTGCCTGCTCTCTCATTTTGAAAGAGGAGACAAAAGCCCTAAAAAGTATGCTGTAAATATTTACTATTTTTCATTCTTCAGTTTCAAAAATAGATACTGTTCTTTGTTTAATCAAGATGGAATTTGTGTGCTCTCTTCTAACAAATCAGTTCTATTTTTCTTTATCGTTGCTCTGAAATTTTCACTCTAATTTAGTTACATCTAACACCTGCCAAGTCTCTCCATCTTCTATTGTGGCCTAAAAACACCTACATTGTGAGAGGCGTGTCTTAAAATATTTCTATTTCTTGACTGTGACATAATAAGCAGATTTTGTTTTCAGAATAACATATGCTTCATCAGTTCCTCTAACACAGTGGCCAAGTACAAATGTCTGCATAATATGCAGTGAGTCTTTGCAATATTCATGGCTGCTGTCTTCAAAGTATTATAATCTGTTTTTTTTTTTTAATGGGAACCTAATTAAACTGTTTACATATTCATCAGCCACTGTGCTAAATTTTTGGCTGTTGCCTCTGAAACATGGCACTGTAATTTTTTTGGTTGGCTTTGCCAGCTGCCTCAATTCTAGAATGTGGGTATGTGATTTCAAAGTATTCTAGTGCACTTTGGGTTGACATTTAGTAAACTTTGCACATAATACAGTGTGGTACTGAAAAGAAGACACAACCTAAGTTAAGTGATTTGACACTAGCAATTTGTATGAAGTTTTTAGCATTAGCGTTATGTTGTCCCTGCTACTTCCAGCACTCCAGCACCCAAGTATGGTCTATCACTGCTACCTCAAATAAACATTGTTTAAAAAAAATTACTAAAACTTTTTTTCTGCTGAAAGCAACTATTTGGGGTTGCTGTTACTGTATGTAAGCCAGTGAATAATACGGCAATGTCACTGGTGTGGTCCCTGAGAATGTTCTCTGCACAGCTTTAATGCATCCCCTTAACATATAATTTATATGTTCAGTGCTGCCCTTTAAGCCACCTGAAAAGACCCTCTCCCTGATGAATTATATATATATATATTTTTTGGTACCTGCCCTTCAGGCAACTGATCAACTCCCAATGCCCTTTCTTTGATATTTCCTTGTCTATTAGCTCAGAAAATTTCAACTACTGATTTCTAGGATTCGGCTCCCATTGACGTCAGTGGGGTTTGGATTCAGGATGTTCACCAAACCTGTGTCAAAATGGACCTAAGTATGTTCAATTCACCCCTACTGGCCATAACAAGTTTACAGCTGAACTCCAGTCAAATGAAAGCTGCTTTTACCTGCCCACTTGGATTTGTATTTATGTCCATTAAGTCCTGAATTCTACACAGCTCTGCCCCACAACACAGTCCTGCCTAGCTAGGAACCTGATCTTTCTTTGCTGCAGTTTTACTTTTACTTAACAGAAATTATTTTAAGGTAAACATTTTTTACCTTAATGTAAGGAATGTATTAAGGTAAAAATGTGTTTAGCTTTCATACCACTTTAATAGTGCAAGTACATTGCAGTAGGTACCATACTTCTCTTTCCTAGCTGCATGGGAACTTTCTAGGATACACACCATTTCTGGTATTGAGACCCCCCCCCCCTTTCCATGTTTAACCATTCACAAACTACAGCTTGTGAGGACACTGCTGTTGTGAATTATGAAACTCAAAGCAGAGGTAGGGTAGCCCCAAAAATGTTGTCTATCATATACACTCTTCTCCCCTTTCTTCCTCTTCACACAGCACTTGAGAAGCAGCAAAAGCAATTGGCTCCTGCTGTCAATCAAATGCAGTGAGGAAGAAGTGAGAGGCGGGGCTAAGTCCTGCTGTGTAAGTCTATGGTGCACGACTCTATAGACACACAGCTCGGGAGCACTCAGATGCTGTGTGCCTCCATAGCAAGCTATTTGCTATGGGGACACACGAAGAAGAGGAGGAAACAGGATTGCCATGGGGGGGGGGGGGGCGAGAACAGAAGGATCAGGGCTGCTCTGTGCAATGCCACTAAGGTAAGTATAACATGTGTGTTATTTTAATTAAAACATTTTTTTTTTACTTTTTACTTTAGTAACACTTTAAAGTACATAAAAAACTGTTACTCAATTGCCAGCAGTTAAAGAAAATATTAATGCTATAAATGTGTAATAAAAAACAAAAAAAAACAATGGGGGCATTAACGAAGAGTTGTGCAAGCATTAACTTGCATCACTCCTCTCAACATACAAATTGAGTAGATGCTGGTCCTAGCTAACAAAAGGAGTCAAATTAATTAGGAGCTATCAGATCTCTGTTCTGCCATGTCTATGACAGGCAGCACAAAGAACATGAGATTTTCTCTCTCTTTCTTTCTGCAGTCACCACCCCCCACCTCCCTAATACCCCCCACCCCCACCCCTGATTGGCTCAGAGGAGGAAGGTTGGTAACCCTGTCCATTTAATCACTTAAAGCATAACTCTACTTTTGTTGGGAAAAAAAAGCATTTCCCTCTGGGTGATCTATGTACAAACCCGATTCCAAAAAAGTTGAGACACTGTACAAATTGTGAATAAAAACAGAATGCAAAGATGTGGAAGTTTCAAATTTTAATATTTTATTCAGAATACAGCATCGATGACATATCAAATGTTTAAACTGAGAAAATGTATCATTTTAAGGGGAAAATAAGTTGATTTTAAATTTTATGGCATCAACACATCTCAAAAAAGTTGGGACAAGGCCATGTTTACCACTGTGTGGCATCCCCTCATCTTTTTATAACAGTCTGCAAACGTCTGGGGACTGAGGAGACAAGTTGCTCAAGTGTAGGAATAGGAATGTTGTACCATTCTTGTCTAATACAGGCTTCTAGTTGCTCAACTGTCTCAGGTCTTCTTTGTCGCATCTTTCTCTTTATGATGCGCCAAATTTTTCTATGGGTGAAAGATCTGGACTGCAGGCTGGCCATTTCAGTACCCGGATCCTTCTTCTACGCAGCCATGATGTTGTAATTGATGCAGTATGTGGTCTGGCATTGTCATGTTGGAAAATGCAAGGTCTTCCCTGAAAGAGACGACATCTGGATGGAAGCATATGTTGTTCTAGAACTTGGATATACCTTTCAGCATTGATGGTGCCTTTCCAGATGTGTAAGCTGCCCATGCCACACGCACTCATGCAACCCCATACCATCAGAGATGCAGGCTTCTGAACTGAGCGCTGAGAACAACTTGGGTTGTCCTTGTCCTCTTTAGTCCGGATGACATGGCCTCCCAGTTTTCCAAAAAGAACTTTTTTTCCAAAAACAAAATTTTGATTCGTCTGACCACAGAACAGTTTTCCACTTTGCCACAGTCCATTTTAAATGAGCCTTGGCCCAGAGAAAACGCCTGCGCTTCTGGATCATGTTTAGATTTGGCTTCTTTTTTGGCCTATAGAGTTTTAGCTGGCAACAGCGAATGGCACGGTGGATTGTGTTCACCAACAATGCAGTGGCGGCTGGTGCTCAAAATTTTTGGGGGGGCGCAAAAACAAAAATGTAATAGGTATTGCTTCGCGGCAAAAAACGAGGTAAAAAAATTGCATGACTTTGAGGTCATGGTACAGGCATGGCACATGTGATGGTATAGGCATGGCACAGATAGTACAGGCATGGCACAGGTGATGGAATAGGCATGGCACAGATGGTATAGGCATTGAACAGGTGGTAGAATAGGCATGGCACAGGTGATGGTATAGGCATGGCACAGGTGATGGTATAGGCATGGCGCAGGTGATGGAATAGGCATTGCACAGGTGATGGTACAGGCATGGCACAGGTGATGGAATAGGCATGGCACAGATGGTATAGGCATGGCACAGGTGATGGAATAGGCATGGCACAGATGGTACAGGCATGGCACAGGTGATGGTACAGGCATGGCACAGGTGATGAAATAGGCATTGCACAGGTGATGGTACAGGCATTGCACAGGTGATGGTACAGGCATGGCACAGGTGATGGAATAGGCATGGCACAGATGGTATAGGCATGGCACAGGTGATGGAATAGGCATGGCACAGATGGTACAGGCATGGCACAGGTGATGGTACAGGCATGGCACAGGTGATGGTACAGGCAGGGCACAGATGGTACAGGCATGGCACAGGTGATGGAATAGGCATGGCACAGATGGTATAGGCATGGCACAGGTGATGGAATAGGCATGGCACAGATGGTACAGGCATGGCACAGGTGGTGGAATAGGCATGGCACAGATGGTACAGGCATGGCGCAGGTGGTGGAATAGGCATGGCACAGGCATGGCGCAGGTGGTGGAATAGGCATGGCACAGGCGGTATAGGCATGGCACAGGTGGTGGAATAGGCATGGCACAGATGGTACAGGCATGGCGCAGGTGATGGAATAGGCATGGAACAGATGGTACAGGCATGGCACAGGTGATGGTAAGGTCATGGCACAGGTGGTGGAATAGGCATGGCACAGGCATGGCGCAGGTGGTGGAATAGGCATGGCACAGGCATGGCGCAGGTGGTGGAATAGGCATGGCACAGGCATGGCGCAGGTGGTGGAATAGGCATGGCACAGATGGTATAGGCATGGCACAGGTGATGGAATAGGCATGGCACAGATGGTACAGGCATGGCACAGGTGATGGTACAGGCATGGCACAGGTGATGGTACAGGCATGGCACAGATGGTACAGGCATGGCACAGGTGGTGGAATAGGCATGGCACAGATGGTACAGGCATGGCACAGGTGATGGTAAGGTCATGGCACAGGTGGTGGTAAGGTCATGGCACAGGTGGTGGAATAGGCATGGCACAGGCATGGCGCAGGTGGTGGAATAGGCATGGCGCAGATGGTACAGGCATGGCACAGGTGATGGTAAGGTCATGGCACAGGTGGTGGAATAGGCATGGCACAGATGGTACAGGCATGGGGCAGGTGGTGGAATAGGCATGGCACAGGTGATGGTAAGGCCATGGCACAGGTGGTGGAATAGGCATGGCGCAGGTGGTGGAATAGGCATGGCACAGATGGTACAGGCATGGCACAGGTGATGGTAAGGTCATGGCACAGGTGGTGGAATAGGCATGGCACAGATGGTACAGGCATGGCGCAGGTGGTGGAATAGGCATGGCACAGGTGATGGAATAGGCATGGCACAGATGGTAAGGTCATGGCACAGGTGGTGGTAAGGTCATGGCACAGGTGGTGGAATAGGCATGGCACAGATGGTACAGGCATGGCACAGGTGGTGGAATAGGCATGGCACAGGCTTGGCACAGGTGATGGAATAGGCATGGCACAGATGGTACAGGCATGGCGCAGGTGGTGGAATAGGCATGGCACAGGCATGGCGCAGGTGGTGGAATAGGCATGGCACAGGCATGGCGCTGGTGGTGGAATGGGCATGGCACAGGCATGGCGCAGGTGGTGGAATAGGCATGGCACAGATGGTACAGGCATGGCACAGGTGGTGAAATAGGCATGGCACAGATGGTACAGGCATGGCACAGGTGATGGTAAGGTCATGGCACAGGTGGTGGTAAGGTCATGGCACAGGTGGTGGAATAGGCATGGCACAGATGGTACAGGCATGGCGCAGGTGGTGGAATAGGCATGGCACAGGCATGGCGCAGGTGGTGGAATAGGCATGGCACAGGCATGGCGCAGGTGGTGGAATAGGCATGGCACAGGCATGGCGCAGGTGGTGGAATAGGCATGGCACAGATGGTACAGGCATGGCACAGGTGATGGTAAGGTCATGGCACAGGTGATGGTAAGGTCATGGCACAGGTGGTGGAATAGGCATGGCACAGATGGTACAGGCATGGCGCAGGTGGTGGAATAGGCATGGCACAGATGGTACAGGCATGGCGCAGGTGGTGGAATAGGCATGGCACAGGCATGGCGCAGGTGGTGGAATAGGCATGGCACAGGCATGGCGCTGGTGGTGGAATGGGCATGGCACAGGCATGGCGCAGGTGGTGGAATAGGCATGGCACAGATGGTACAGGCATGGCACAGGTGGTGGAATAGGCATGGCACAGATGGTACAGGCATGGCACAGGTGATGGTAAGGTCATGGCACAGGTGGTGGTAAGGTCATGGCACAGGTGGTGGAATAGGCATGGCACAGGCATGGCGCAGGTGGTGGAATAGGCACTTACCTGGCGACGGCTCGGCTCCCGGCGGCGGCTTCTCCCCTCCTCGCGACTCTGATGTCCGTCCTCTTCTGCTCGGCTCCTGGCGGCGGCTTCTCCCCTCCTCGCGACTCCTCTTCTTCGCGGGCTGCGGCGGGAAAGTGACCGGGCGGTGACGGTGAGTGACTGATGCACGCACCGGCACCGCCCCCAACGAGGTCACCATGGATGTCCTGAATCATGATTGGTCCAGGCTGGAGTCTGGACCAATCATGATCCAAGACATCACAAAAGGGGGTGGTGTAGCGCATTTTTCTGCGCTACAGTTACGCCCCAGAAGGCCGCCAATTGGCGCCTCTGCTGGTGGAAAACCCCACCCCCCATCGGCACCAATGCGGCGGACGCCGAAAGAGGGGTGGTGGAGCGCAGAGCTCTGCGCTACAGTTACGCCCCAGAAGGCCGTCTATCGGCGCCTCTGCGGGTGGAAAACCCCACCCCCATAGGCACCAATGAGACGGGCGCCCCTTGTGGGCAAAAATTTTTTTTTTTTTTTAAATCTTTTTTTTTTTCTTTTTCTTTTTTTTGGGGGGGGGGGGCGGCGCCCCTGCGCCCCCTATGGGCCGGCCGCCACTGCAACAATGTTTTCTGGAAGTATTCCTAAGCCCATGTTGTGATTTGCAATTTTTCTCTGAGAAACTCCTTTCTGATATTGCTCCACTATTTTTCGCCGCAGCATTGGGGGAATTGGTGATCCTCTGCACATCTTGACTTCTGAGGGACACTGTCACTCTGAGAGGCTCTTTTTATACCCAATCATGTTGCCAATTGACCGAATAAGTTGCAAATTGGTCCTCCAGCTGTCCCAACTTTTTTGGAATGTGTAGCTCTCATGAAATCCAAAATGAGCCAATATTTGGCATGACATTTCAAAATGTCTCACTTTCAACATTTGATATGTTATCTATATTATATTGTGAATAAAAGTTTATGAGATTTGTAAATTAGTCCATTTCTTTTTTACTCAAAATTTGTACAGTGTCCCAACTTTTTTGGAATTTGGGTTTGTACATTGCAGGCATTTTAACAAACTTTCAAAAAATTTGGGGGAGCATACCCATGTATTTCTAAAGCTGCTGCAGCTATGAACCAAAAGACATGTATATTAAAAAAGAATAGCGCGCAAATGCAAAAGAAATAACTACCAAATCTGAAGACAATCCATAAATAAAAATGGGGGTTTGGTCCCACCATATGGCCATATCGTGCTCAAGCCCACTACTGCGTCAAAGTACCCCATTATCAGTGGGTCCTACACTATCCATGAAAAAGAGATGAATCCAGCCTAACCCTTGGAGATAATACTCCTTGCTGGGAAGGATGTGCAAATGCACTACAGGGGACTCCTACTATATCCACTAGATGGTGGACACTGATTGAGTACAGGTGTGTGTGGGGGGGGTGGGGAGGGTTGCTCAACCTCGATAGTCTGGTCAGACCGAATACATAATAAACAGGCAAAAAATTTGGGGGAGCATACCCATGTATTTCTAAAGCTGCTGCAGCTATGAACCAAAAGACATGTATATTAAATAACTACCAAATCTGAAGACAATCCATAAATAAATTTTTTGCCTGTTTATTATGTATTCGGTCTGACCAGACTATCGAGGTTGAGCAACCCTCCCCACCCCCCCACACACACCTGTACTCAATCAGTGTCCACCATCTAGTGGATATAGTAGGAGTCCCCTGTAGTGCATTTGCACATCCTTCCCAGCAAGGAGTATTATCTCCAAGGGTTAGGCTGGATTCATCTCTTTTTCATGGATAGTGTAGGACCCACTGATAATGGGGTACTTTGACGCAGTAGTGGGCTTGAGCACGATATGGCCATATGGTGGGACCAAACCCCCATTTTTATTTATGGATTGTCTTCAGATTTGGTAGTTATTTCTTTTGCATTTGCGCGCTATTCTTTTTTAATATACATGTCTTTTGGTTCATAGCTGCAGCAGCTTTAGAAATACATGGGTATGCTCCCCCAAATTTTTTGCCTGTTTATTATGTATTCGGTCTGACCAGACTATCGAGGTTGAGCAACCCTCCCCACCCCCCCACACACACCTGTACTCAATCAGTGTCCACCATCTAGTGGATATAGTAGGAGTCCCCTGTAGTGCATTTGCACATCCTTCCCAGCAAGGAGTATTATCTCCAAGGGTTAGGCTGGATTCATCTCTTTTTCATGGATAGTGTAGGACCAGAGATGTATAGTAACGAAGTAGAACTACTTAAGTACTGTACTTAAGTACCGAAATGCGGTATCTGTACTTTCCTAGAGTAGAATTTTTTTCTCCTACTTCTACTTTTACTTCACTACATTTTTTCGATGATTTTGATACTTCTACTCAAGTATTTTTTTTTGTGCTGCATAGTTACTCGTTACTTTTAAAAAAATTACCACTGCCAGAACAGTAGATGGCAGGTTGCATAAAGCTCAAAAAAAATGTGTATAATGTCATTTGTAAATCAGCGCATATGAAAATAAAGGCTGTGTATAATAAAAGCTGCTATACCAAATCTTTCCAATAAAAAGAAAATATGAAACAAACAAATAAATGGTGCTACAGCGCTTAAAGTGCATCAAGAAACTACTAACAAACACAGGTTAATCATTTGAATAAATCATTTGAAATAATAAAAAACAATATGATGTTCAAACTTTCGACTTCTTTCTTTAATAACTACATAACACAGTACTTGTACTTCTACTTTCAGTACTTGAGTAGAATTTTTTTTTCAAAACTACTGGTACTTTTTACTTTTAGTACTTAAGTAGCAAATTTTTTGAAAAAACTACTTGCAATACTTAAGTAAAAAAAATGTTGAATACTTTAGTACTTCTACTTAAGTAACTTTTTCTGTGAGCACTTCCACTTCTACTCAAGTCACTTTTTGATCGAGCACTTGTACTTTTACTCAAGTAGAAATTTCGAGTACTTTATACAAGTCTGTGTAGGACCCACTGATAATGGGGTACTTTGACGCAGTAGTGGGCTTGAGCACGATATGGCCATATGGTGGGACCAAACCCCCATTTTTATTTATGGATTGTCTTCAGATTTGGTAGTTATTTCTTTTGCATTTGCGCGCTATTCTTTTTTAATATACATGTCTTTTGGTTCATAGCTGCAGCAGCTTTAGAAATACATGGGTATGCTCCCCCAAATTTTTTGCCTGTTTATTATGTATTCGGTCTGACCAGACTATCGAGGTTGAGCAACCCTCCCCACCCCCCCACACACACCTGTACTCAATCAGTGTCCACCATCTAGTGGATATAGTAGGAGTCCCCTGTAGTGCATTTGCACATCCTTCCCAGCAAGGAGTATTATCTCCAAGGGTTAGGCTGGATTCATCTCTTTTTCATGGATAGTGTAGGACCCACTGATAATGGGGTACTTTGACGCAGTAGTGGGCTTGAGCACGATATGGCCATATGGTGGGACCAAACCCCCATTTTTATTTATGGATTGTCTTCAGATTTGGTAGTTATTTCTTTTGCATTTGCGCGCTATTCTTTTTTAATATTTTAACAAACTTTGTTGCAGATTCCTACCTTTTGTTATTCTGCAGAAATCATTGTTTGTTCCTCTGTGCTGAGTGGGTCAAATGGGAGTGGTTTCATAATTATATATCAGCTGTGGCAGCTGCAGGGCTCTAAAGAGGAAATCTGCTGGGCCTGCATCCCTTTAGACATTTTCCTATTGGGAGTATCTCACCACAAATGACATTTTTGTTGCAGGGGATGCCAGAAATCTGACTCGTATCTTAGGCAGACTTCTGGAAAAATTGGTGAGCCAATCACACAAGCAGGAAATTATGTTTCTGGGGTGTGGTCAGAACAGCTCCAGGTGGCTATATTGCATTTCATTTTCAGAAAACTACAACAGCTGCAGATTGAAAAGGAAAGGTAATTTTTAATAACATTCAATTACATTAAGATTTGTGTGACAATTGTATAGACTATATTGTTTTTTCTTTATTTGCTGATTTTTTTTCCCCACGAAAGTGGAGTTACCCCTTAAAGGGCAGAGAAAGGGATTTAAGTTGTCGGCTGACCATGTGATTTTCTTGATTTTCTCAAAGCCAATGAGTATCTCAATAAGGAGTAAACAGCTCATTTTTGATACCTAAAATTAGATTTTTGATGTAAGCTTATTTACTTATTTATTCTAGATGCTATACATCTGGTATATATGTTTTCCTAGAGGTCAGAAAAGCTATGCATAGTTCTACACTACCATTTATTCCTGTCACTTTTCTTAACCACTTGCCGACCGCCGCAAGTACATATACTGCGGCGGTCAGCCCCGGCCAAGCAAAGTGACATACCGGTACGTCACTAGCCTGTCACTCGCCCCGGCTCGTTCCCTAACAAGTCAGTGCGTGTGACTGGCGGACCCTCTGTGTAAAAATGGAGATCACACGGTTCTACTATGTAGGACCGTTGATCTCTGTTCTTACACCAGTAGCCATGTCCAATCACAGTTAGAAACACGCCCCTAGGACACACTTAACCCCTCCCCCTCCAATACAGTTAATTCCTTCACTGCCAGTGTAATTTTTACAGTAACAGTGCATATGTATAGCACTGATTACTGCAGTAATGTCACTGGTAACCCAAAAAATGTCAAATGTCAAAATTGTTTGTCAAGGGTCCGATCTGTCCGCCGCAATGTTGCAGTCCCGCAAAAAAAATTGCAGATCGCCGCCATTACTCATTAAAAAAAAAAAAACAACAAAAATCTTTCCCTTTGTTAGTAAACGCAATAACTTTTGCGCAAACCAATCAAAATACGCTTTTTGCGATTTTTTTTACCAAACATATGTAGCATAAACAAATTGGCTGAAAATGTTAAAAAATTTTGATTTTTACATTTTTTTGGGGGGGAATTTCATATAAAAAAATTTGAAAAATATTGTTATTTTTGCAAAATTGACGCTCTTTTTTTGTTTATTGCGCATGATCAGAAAATCGCACAGGTGATCAAATACCACCAAAAGAAAGCTCTGTTTGTGGGGAAAAAAAAGGACGTCAAATTCGTTTAGGTACAGCATCGCATGACTGCGCAATAGTCCGTTAAACTCACGCAGTGCCGAATCACAAAAAAGGCCCTGGTCAGGAAGGGGGTAAAATCTTCTGGGGCTTAAGTGGTTAAAGAAAGAATTTGATCCCAACATTTTAATATCACTGACAGAGGAGGTGGAACTAAAAGCCACAGAGCAACCATGCTATATCTGATTGGAGCCCCCTCATTTCTCACATAAACCATAAACAAACAGATGTTTCTGTGAGAATTAGAAGTTGTGAAAGATTTTCCGCTATTGTCTTGCTAGCAGGTTGCTGAATCTGCTGTGACTTTTCTCACTGACTTGGGTGACGTTTGACTGCGGCATATGCAGTGAAAAGGCTTTACAATGGGGAAGGAAAACGAATCATTCATTGGTCGCAGAGATTTTCCAATATGATGAAAAACTTATGCAAGTGATAATGAGCGCTTCCCACACTCCTGCATGATCATTCGGACTGGCTAGTTAACCCTTTCCCTTCCCCTTTGTTTCAATCAGCCTTTGAATGCGTTGTTTCAAAAATGATCCTATGTATGAATGTCCTAGAGGGGTAGCATAGGGCAAACGTAAGATGCACTGATCTATGCATGCATTTAGAATTCTCTTTTGATGCAGATCATTTCTCCAATTACATCACCACATGTTAAAACTGAAGTAATATAGTTTAGTGCTGCCATTCCATTAGGACTACTTACAATCAATCCATTCAGTCTAAAATAGCAGGATACAAAAAAAAAATCACAAGGACAGTTCATCTAGAGATAAAACAATCTTAACGTGTGTGCAGGCCATTTGGCATTTAATCCTCATCTATATCCAAAAATCTGTAGAATTTTTGTTCTCATTACGTATTACTCTGGCCCTGAATATCCTCCGAAATCTCCATGAGGTGGGAGCGAACCAGATTCAAGGCACCATGCAATTTGCTCATGATGTGTTAAGCAGTGTGCTGTATGTTTATGCTGCACACAGACCACAGGATCTGAATAGAGAACAGATGACAATTTAGCACAGTACCTCTGACATGATTCTGTGTCAAAAGCATCCATCAGTAAATGCTTCCAGGAACATCTAGCTTGCTACCTTTACAAAGCAATTGGTTTTTGGTTGCATAGGAAAGGGTGTGAGATTATTGCTCTATATACGTATTGTTCTATAACGTTAGCTGCTTTTTTATTTTTTTTCTGTCTTTTTACATTTCTCTACTAATTTAACAATTATTTACTTTCTACCAGCAGTTCAACTAAAACAGAAAGTGCATTTAGCCTGAGGCAACCAGATGCCCTAGTTTCATCAGGCCAAACCAATTTTGTTATGGACCTTCCTGTTGTCAGTTCAGAATTGTCACTGTGGTGAAATGTTCCAGGATTCTCTCGTCCCTTTGTTCCCTTTGGGTGGCCAAGGCTGGATCCTTTATCCCTGCTCTTTTTATGCATCACATCTGCACTATTAGACACTGCAAAGGTGGGCAGGTGGCCGAGTGGCAATACAACTTGTTTCGCTCCCTGGCTGCTCACCAACCACCCCGCTGCCCTGACAAGTAAACACATCCAGAACGGTGAAGCTGCAAATCTGGAGAGCTGATTTTAGCCAGGCATACTGTCAGAAAGAAAAAAAAAATGTCTTCCTAACACCTAATCTGTTTGTTTCCATCTGAATATTTTTGAGAGATAATTTTGTTCTCGTGTAATTATCTTTATAAACATAAAATAAATCACACCTATGTTACTAGGGTATATATGCTGTGTATATACATTTCTTTTGACTACTAGAACAAGTGAGCACACATTACGGAGCAGGGTGGTTTTATCTGGTGTCTCACTAGTTAAATTTAGCAAGGCAAAGAGTGCAGGAACAGGTTTCCTACGATGTCCTCTGGCCATAGTCATTTTCAGTTTAGGAAGAGGTAATTTTTTTTATATGGCTGCAAATAGATCCGGAATTCTGTCACTGGAGCCTGTAGGCACACAGGCTATGACACTCAAAGCAACAATCCCCTGCAAGGATAACAATTGTTGCAAAGGACATGCTTTCTTTACTGGCCCTAACCAGGCTTAAATCATTGTGATTTGTAAATAAATTAAACAAAGATATCTGTATTTCTGGTAATGATGGATGTAATTGTGTGGTTGAAAGGAATAGCGATAAAAGGAGCCTCTCTACTTCTACTGCCCATAGGAACAAGCCCACTGTGTCTAATGCTGTATCCTGCCCTGGCCATTGATATAGAACCCCTTTACATTGGTGGCCTGTGGTGCCTCAGGCCCCAAGGATAAAAATCTATTACTTTAGGTGATCCATCGTCCCGGATTTTTTTTTTTAAGTATTTGGAAGTATTTATGCTTTATTTTAAAAGAAAAGTATGGCTTTACATTTTTTCCATTATAATATTTACCTAGGTGGTGCATCTGTCCCCCAGCGATTCTACACTGAGAACCTAGCAGCTCCCAGCACTGCCTCCTCTTTGCAAACTGGAGAGTAGAGGTGTACCGAACTGTTCGCCGGCGGAACTGTTCGCCCGCAGCGGAATGGTCGCGTTCGCCGCTGCGGGCGAACATATGCGATGTTCGGTCCGCCCCCTATAATACATCATTGAGGCAAACTTTGACCCTGAACTTCACAGTCAGCAGGCACATTTCCAGCCAATCAGCATACCTCCCTCCCACACCCTCCCACCTCCTATAAATAAGCAAGGGCAGCATCCATCTTAGATCATTCTGAAGCAGTGTGTTAGTGAGAGCAGGGAGAGTGTTGCTGCTGCTGCTGCTGTTAATAGCTAGGGACAGTTGTTAGTCAGTGTTCCTGGTCTTGCTAGTCAGTGTTCTTGGTCCACTACTGCTGTAAGGACAGCATCCTGACAGCACCCCAAAAAGCCCTTCTAAGGGCTGGTATTTGTGTATTTTTATATATATATATATATATATATATATATATATATATATATATATATATATATATATATATATATATCTAGTGTCCCCATAAGCCCTTTTAAGGGCTGGTAATTGAGTATTTTTTTATTTATATATATATATATATATATATATATATATATCTAATGTCCCCAAAAGCCCTTTTTAGGTCTGGTAATTGAGTATTTATATATATATATATATATATATATATATATATATATATATATATATCTATTGTACACTGCAGTTGCCTGCCCGCTGTGTGTGAGAGGCCACAGACCCACCACAGACTGTACTGTGTGCACACCACACTCATTTCGGGTGGCACAGGCACAGTACCTTGCATTTTAAAAAATTTTTTTTTTTCCTCTGTCATAATTGCAGTGAGTGCTGTGTCAGGTCCACAGAGTGCACTGTACCCACTGCAGTGCACTGCCCACCACTGATATATATACGGTGGCACAGCATCTTGTTGCAAATTGAAAACAAAAATATTTTTTATTATTGCAGTTGCCTGGGCTGCCAGTGACTGTCAGGTCCACAAAGTGTACTGTGCCCACTGTAGTGCCACTGCGTGCCCACCCACCACTGATATATATACGGTGGCACAGCAGCTTGCAAAGTAAAAATATATATGTTTTTTTTATAATTGCAGTTGCCTGGGTGCCAGTGACTGTCAGGTCCACAGAGTGTACTGTGCCCACTGCAGTGCCACTGCCCACCCACCACTGATATATACGGTGGCAGGCATGACTTTTTTTGGATTAGTGTCTGGGGGGGTCTAAAAAGCGTACCTGTGAAGTTTCATCTCTGTAGCATGTCCAGAACCAGAAAAAAAAGATCATATAGGTGTAAAAGGGGTTCCCACCATCCCTGCTCTACTGAAAAATGATCTTTTTTTCTGGTTCTGGACATGCTACAGAGCTAAGACTTCACAGGTACACTCTTCACAGGTACACTTTTTAGACCCCCTAGACACTAAATCACACAAAAAAGTTCTTAAAAATTGTCATTTTTGATAGAGAGCCAATTATTGGAAAAATTAAAAAAAAAAAAACTTAAAAAAAAATGTCTTTGTATTTATTGTCTGGTGGGTCTAAAAAGCGTACCTGTGAAGTTTCAGCTCTGTAGCATGTCCAGAACCAGAAAAAAAAGATCATATAGGTGTAAAAGGGGTTCCCACCATCCCTGCTCTACTGAAAAATGATCTTTTTTTCTGGTTCTGGACATGCTACAGAACTGAAACTTCACAGGAACACCTTTTAGACCCCCTAGACACTAAATCACACAAACAAGTTCTTAAAAATTGTCATTTTTGATAGAGAGCCAATTATTGGAAAACTTAAAAAAAAAAAAAAACTTAAAAAAAAAAAAATTTCTTTGGATTTATTGTCTGGGGGGTCTAAAAAGTGTACCTGTGAAGTTTCAGCTCTGTAGCATGTCCAGAACCAGAAAAAAAATAGAATTAGGGTTAGGGCTAGGGTTAGGGTTAGGGTTAGGGTTAGGGCTAGGGTTAGGGTTAGGGTCAGGGCTAAGGTTAGGGTTATTTTTAGTGCTTAGGGTTAGAGGGTTAGAGTTAGAGGGGTAGGGGTAGGGCTACTAACTCTAACCCTAAGTATCTCACCGTAACCCTAACCCTAGACCCTAACACTAAACCTAACCCTAACCCTCTAACCATAACCCTAACCCTCTAACCTTAACCCTAACCCTCTAAGCCTAGCCATAAAAATAACCCTAACCCTAACCCTAACCCTAGCCCTAACCCTAACCCTAGCCCTAGCCCTAAACCTAACCCTAGCCCTAACCCTAATTCATAATTTGTTCTGGTTCCGGACATGCTACAGAGCTGAAACTTCACAGGTACACTTTTTAGACACCCCAGATGCTAAATCCAAAGAAATTTTTTATTTTTATTTTTTTTTTAATTTTTCCAATCATTGGCTCTCTATCAAAAAGGACAATTTTTAATAACTTTTTTTTGTGTGATTTAGTGTCTGGGGGGGGGGGGGGTCTAAAAAGTGTACCTGTGAAGTTTCAGCTCTGTAGCATGTCCAGAACCAGAAAAAAAATAGAATTAGGGTTAGGGCTAGGGTTAGGGTTAGGGCTAGGGTTAGGGTCAGGGCTAAGGTTAGGGTTATTTTTAGTGCTTAGGGTTAGAGGGTTAGAGTTAGAGGGGTAGGGGTAGGGCTACTAACTCTAACCCTAACCCTCTAACCATAACCCTAACCCTCTAACCTTAACCCTAACCCTCTAAGCCTAGCCATAAAAATAACCCTAACCCTAAACCTAACCCTAGCCCTAACTCTAACCCTAACCCTAGCCCTAACCCTAGCCATAAGCCTAACCCTAGCCCTAACCCTAATTCGTATTTTTTTCTTGTTCTGGACATGCTACAGAGCTGAAACTTCACAGGTACACTTTTTAGACCCCCCAGATGCTAAATCCAAAGAAAATTTTTATTTTTATTTTTTTTTTTAATTTTTCCAATAATTGGCTCTCTAACAAAAAATTACAATTTTTAAGAACTTTTTTGGTGTGATTCAGTGTCTGGGGGTCTAAAAAGTGTACCTGTGAAGTTTCAGCTCTGTAGCATGTCCAGAACCAGAAAAAAAATTAGAATTAGGGTTAGGGCTAGGGTTAGGGTTAGGGCTAGGGTTAGGGTTATTTTTAGTGCTTAGGGTTAGACGGTTAGGGTTAGAGGCGTAGGGGTAGGGTTACTAACTCTAACCCTAAGTATCTCACCGTAACCCTAACCCTAGCCCCTAACACTAAACCTAATCCTAACCCTAACCCTTAAAGCCCAGTTCCTGTCCCATTTTGGTCGGTTCTGGTCTGTTTGCGGTTGTTTGCGGTGCGTTAAACGGGGAGTTTGGTCTGTCACTGTGAAGCGGGCGTAACCCTTACACTATATATTGTATAAGTCGCGCTAAATTGAAAATAAACAAATAAATGTCCAACTGTTTACAGTCCCAAATAACATAAAGTGACTGGTGATGTATGAAATCTTGTGCTGCTTCCAAAAGATCCCGTAGGAATTGTGCTTACCAGAACGGCAATTTTAAATTGCAGAATTCATGTGATGTGATGAGTTCACGAGCCCAGGTGATCCAATGGAATTCTAGCGCAAGGAACTCCCAATGTTGTGGTCGTGTATCATGTGAAGGAAAAATAATAATCCATAGCGTGATACCGTAAAAAATTGTCAATAATATAACTGTGTAGGACTACAAATACTGTGAATCCTTCACCAATTGTGCAGCCGCTTACCAAATGACTAGTGAAAAGGCATGTAATCAAAACAAAAGAAAAGGACCGCCACCAGACGTAGAGCCTCTTACCAGATAGATCTTTATAGATGTGTTCTATCCAAGTATAGAAAAGGTGAACCACCACCAGACATAAGGCCTCTTACCAGATGGAAATGAAAAGCCAGCAGAACATTGAATCCACATGCACCAATATCAGCAAGCCACCCAAGAGCGCATAAAGCCTCTTACCAGACCACAAGAAAAATGCTCGATAACACTTGGTATATTTTCCCAATGGAGAGGTAACTTCAAGGTCCCAATGACAATCCGGGCAAATCACTGATAAATACCACGATGTACCGCTTAATGTGCCTAAGTGGCCTCTCAGACCCCCTATGCCACAAGCTGAGCCACTGTGTTTCTCAGGGTTGCAACGCCAGACCAGCCGATAAAGGAAAGAGAAGGCGCCAATAGTGTAAAAAACTTCCAACAGATTTTATTTACATAGGTAGTGTACTTACAAACATAGAAGAAAATTAGCGAAGGATGTAGAGCCGCCGGCCGGACGGCAAGGCGCATCCGTTCCCTCGATAAGCTTCCGGAGATGGCGTCAGCACGCCGTGACCTAACGGCGTTTCGTCCGAGGAGACGTTATCAAAGGACCCTTACACTACCTGATCGATACAACATCATACCTGATCGTATACACACACTGGATGTTTTAAAGCATGTTATTCCAAACAATTTAGGAATGTTAGGTGATTTATGCCCTTTATGGAATAAAACCCGACTCTGCGTCAACTACGTAATTTTCCATGGGAGTTTTGCCATGGATCCCCCTCCGGCATGCCACAGTCCAGGTGTTTGTCCCCTTGAAACAACTTTTCCATTACTATTGTGGCCAGAAAGAGTCCCTGTGGGTTTTAAAATTCGCCTGCCTATTAAAGTCTATGGCGGTTCGCAATGTTCGCCGGTTCGTGAACATTCGCCGATGTTCGCGTTCGCCGTTCGCGAACGGCGAATTTTATGTTCGCGACATCACTACTGGAGAGTAGGGCTCTGGAGGGACAGGGAACGGCTGGCTCAGCCTCTCGGCGGCTCACTGAGAGGCTGAGCCGGGTGTCAGTCAAGGCAACTGGCAGATCCCTACTTCCATTGTTGTGATGACATGGTGATTGGACTTCAGCCCGCTACCTGCTGAAAACGGGTCACAGGAGTGCAGAACAAACTTCACTCCTGTGATCCATAGGAGATGTACAGCCAAACAAGCTTTGGCTGTACATCTCCTTTAAGGGCATTCTGACTAGCCACGTGACATCACACGTCCTTCCTCTTCTTGAAAGTCTCATTTCTTTTTTCATATAGAAATAACAAACATTTTATATTTACCTGCTCTGTTGCAGTGGTTTTGCACAGAGCAGCCCAGATCCTCCTCTTCTCGGGTCCCTCTTTGGTGCTTTTGCCTCCTCCCTCCTGTTGAGTGTGCCCACAGCAAGCAGCTTGCTATGGGGGAACCCAGGCCAAGTCACAGCTCCCTGTGTCAATTCAAACATGGAGCGTCTGCCCGGCCCCACCCCCTATTGACTGACTGGCTTTGATTGACAGCAGCGGAATCCAACAGCGCCATGCTGCTGTCTCAGCCAATGAGGAGGGGAGTCCCAGGCAGCCGAGACACCCATGCATCGTCGTTTGATCTAGATGAACCTCAGGTATGTATTAGGGGGGCTGAGGGGGGCTGCTGCACACAGAAGACTTTTTGTCTTAAAGCATAGAAAACCTTCTTCATTACAACTACTTTAATGGTGCACATGTAATGACCTGTATGTGCTGTTCAGTGCAGCAGTACTGTGAGTGTGGGTCATTCTCATGACACACCACAGGAGGTATGCCAATGCAGCCTAATATCACAGGAAGTGGATTGAATGATGCTGGTCATCGTTCAACCAAGAGGAACAGGATAATCTAGTGAGGGAAAGGACTTTCTGTGGGTGAGTACTGGATTAAAGGTGAGAATTGCAGCAAGAGTTGTTGTTTGTTTTTTATTTTTATTTATTCGCTCACTCTGCACCAGTGCTATTCAGGGAACACTTAAAGTGTTCTTTACCCACTTGCTGACCAGCCACCGCATACATACTGCGGCAGGTAGGCTCTGTCCTGCGAAATGATGTACCTGCACGTCGCTTCGCAGGACCGCTAGAGGGGGCCCACGCACGCCCATTCGTCACAGGGGAAGCCAATCCGCAGGTCCAGCAGCCGCAATTGCCACCAGGCACCCGTGATCGCTCCCTGTGGAGACAGAACGGCGGTCTGCCATTGTAAACAAGGCAGACCGCTGTTCTGTCAGTTATGAACAATCAGATCCTGTGTTCCCCTTATTTAGGAACACAGGTCCCTGTGTTCATTCAGTAAATACATTCCCCCACAGTTAGAAAGTACCCCCCAGGGACACATTTAACCCTTTGATCGCCCCTGGTGTTAACCCCTTCCCTGCCAGTGTCCTTAGTACAGTACCGGTGCATATCTTTAGCACTGATTACTGTAGTAATGTCACTGTGATGAAAATTGATGAAAAAATTTGATTTTTACATTTTTTTTATTAGGAATGTTACAGTATATAGCAGAAAGTAAAAAGTATTGTTTTATATTTTTTTTTCAGAATTGTCATTCTTTTTTTGATTATAGCGCAAAAAATAAAAATCGCACAGGTGATCAAATACCACGGAAAGAAAGCTCTATTTGTGGGAAAAAAAGAACATCAATTTTATTAGGGTTACAGCGCCACACGACTGCGCATTTGTCAGTTAAAATAACGCAGTGCCGTATCACAAGGGGGTAAATCCTTTCGGTCCAGAAGTGGTTAATTGGTTGAGGTGGAGAGGCAAGGTGATGACATCACAATCTCTACTTGCATTCATTAAGGAAGTGGAATGTGTTTTTTGAATGGTTTCCATGCTAATCTCCTGGGCCCACACAGGACCCAGGAACTATTGGTGGTCACTGTAGTAGCAGATACATACTTAAACTGGTACAAGTTGGACCAATGTAACTATATAACAACTGCCATACCTGGAATTCAGCTTTAAAGTGTATTTCCATGATTGAAGTCAAATTTGAGAAAACCCCACTATATGTTATGTATTCCTATACATAACATTTGTAAAAAAAAAAAAAAAAAAAACCTGCAAGAATTTCTCAACTAGCTCAGTGACATGTGTGCCAATAGCTGGATTGGGTACAGGCTGAATCTAGTTCTCATTACCATAGCATGGAGAAGCCCAGCTCCTAAATCTTTAACTTTATGTTAAACGCTTGCTTGTTTTACTGCTACAGGGTGCCATCTATGCGCGGGTTAACACATCTATACGTGATTCCGCACTTTTGTCTGCAGGGGGCACGGGCGCACTGCTGGGGGCCGTTTCTACTGTGATAGATTACAGCAGAAGCCGATCTGTGAATGCTGGGCACTCAATGTCTTCGGGCACCCACCGATCGTTGGTAAACTACACAGAATGGGGATCTGCCTATGGAAACAAGGCAGATCCCCATTCTGACAGGGGGAGGGGTGGATTCTGTGTTCCTGCAAAGCAAGGACTAGAATCCATATTTTCTCCTAGTAAAAGCGGCACACATAGTAAACACAAACACTGGCTAGGCACACGGTTAAACCCTTGATCGCCCTAGATATTTAACCCCTTCCCAGCCAGTGTCATTATTACAGTACCAGTGCATATTTTTAGCACTGATCACTATATTAGTGTCACTGGTTCCTGCTAAGTGTCAAAAGTGTCAGTTAGTGTTCGGATGTCCACTGCAATATCGCAGTCTCGCTATAAGTCGCTGATAGCCGCCCTTACTAATCAGTGCTTTAATTGTCCCGAAAGAGGTGCCGGTACTCTATTATAGCCTATACATTTTTTTATATCAGGGCCCCCACAGAGCGCCCCCACCTCACATCAGGGTCCCCACAGAGCCTCCCCCCCTCACATCAGGGCCCCCACAGAGCCCCCCCTTCACATCAGGGTCCCCACAGTGCCCCCCCCACATCAGGGCCCCCACAGAGCCCCCCCTTCACATCAGGGTCCCCACAGAGCCCCCCCCTCACATCAGGGCCCCCACAGAGCGCCCCCCACCTTACATCAGGGTCCCCACAGAGCCCCCCACCTCACATCAGGGTCCCCACAGAGCCTCCCAATCCCCTCCCATCCCACATCAGGGTCCCCACAGAGCAATCCCCCCTTTAAATTAGGGTCCCCACAGAGCCCCCCATCCCATCCCACATCAGGGTCCCCACAGAGCATCCCCCCCTCACATTAGGGTCCCCACAGAGCCCCCCATCCCATCCCACATCAGGGTCCCCTAAACTGCTCCTACTCACGTTTTTAGGCTGAGGCTGACACAGGACTCACTGTGCTGTGCTGGCCTGGAGTAGCTGAATGGAGGAGGTGGGTGGAGCCAACACTCCACTTGGCGCACAGCAGAGGAGGAAGGAGGCTCCGCAGTGTATGCTGGGGCCTCGCTCTCCTCCTCCTCAGATGACCTCACTAGACGTCGAGCGTTGATAGCAACCAGTGCACTGCAATACAGGCCAGCAGCGTGGCAGCTCTTCCGCGGCTGCTGGCCTGGGCTGGGACTCCGGAGCCAGGGGGACTCACTGGTGGTGACTGGTCTGGCGCAGAGGTCCAAAATGAGCGTACCGGTACGCTAAGGCGCATGGAGAGGTGGTGGTACCATCAAGAGCCATATTTGGAAGTGGCGGTACTGAGTACCGGTGCGTACCGGCACACTTAAAGCACTGTTACTAATATAAAATGAAGAAATTAATAAAAATTCCATAAATACTTCTTTGAGAGCTGATTGGAGGAAAGAAATACACCCCACTTCACACACAGCATAACTGTGTTCTGAATAGACCAGCTGTGTGCTGAGCTCTCCACCCATCACAAATTGTATCTCACGTGTTGTGAAAACTTATCAGAATTTACACATGCTGATAACAGAGGAACAAGCACCAAAGAGAAACAACACTTAGAGCTTTGGAGAGAGACAAGTAAGCACTACAGTTATATTTGCTTTGTTCAGACTTCATGACTGAGGTTTTCAACCACTTTAACCACTTCAATACAGGGCACTTTCACCCCATTCCTGCCCAGATCAATTTTCAGCTTAGTGCTTTCTCACTTTGAATGACAATTACTCAGTCATGCAGCACTGTACCCAAAAAAACTTTTTTGCATTTTTTTCACACAAATAGAACTTTCTTTTGGTGGTATTTAATCACCACTGTTTTTTTTTTTTTTTTTTTGGCAACAATTTTGGGGAAAAACACTATTTTTCAGTTTCTATTATTATTATAAAATTTTGCAAAAAAGTAATTTTTATTCACAAATTTGGGGCAACATTTATACTGATAGATATCTTTGGTAAAAATAACCCAAATTAGTTGATATTATTTAGTCTAGAGTTGTAGAGTCTACAAGCTATGGTGCCAAGTATTAAAAATTGATCACACCTGATCACATCTGATGTACTCTCATTTCTTGAGGCCCTGAAATGTCAGGAAAGTACAAATACCCCCCGAAATACCCCTTTTTGGAAAGTAGACAGTCTAGTCTAAGGTATTTAGTAAGAGGCATGGCGAGTTTTGTAATTTTTCCACAATTCTTGTAAAAATTTAATGAATTTTCTTTTTCTTTTTTACGCAAAATTGTCATATTAACAAGTTATTTCTCACACACAGCATATGCATACTTGCAATTACACCCCAAAATGCATTCTGCTACTCCCCCTGAGTATGTCGATACCACCTGTGTGAGACTTTTCCACAGCCTGGCCTCATATAGAGGCCGAACATGCAGGGAGTACAGTCAGGCATTATAAGGACATAAATTCACATCTGTACATTTCCTAACTACCTATCACATTTTTTAAGGCACTGGAGCACCAGGACAATGGAAATGCCAACAAACTGACCCCATTTTGGAAAGCAGACACCCCAATGTAAATTCTATGAGGCATTATGGGTCTTTTGAACATGTCATTTTTTTCCAAACTGTCTTGGAAAATGTAGAAAGAAAATGATAATGTATTTTTTACACAAAATTGTAAATTTATTGGGTGGAACATGTGGCAGCAGTACGGAGAGAAGGTCTCTGTACTAGCTGCCACTGTTTGAAAACAGCACGGTCGCATGGGGCCACACGGCCCCGTCATTCAGACACACAGCAATGTGTGTCTGAAAGAACTACAAGCCCCAACTCCTTTGTGGCTGTCAGCTTGTAGTTCTCAATGAACTGGTAGTTCATTGAGTCTTCCTGTCAGATAAGCTAACAGCGGGCAGGAGACCTGCATGACATTAGAAATTTACTTATTGCCGGTGCAGTGCTTTTCAGGCTTACCTACAAAAATATGTGCATTTATTTTTTATTTTTTTTAAAGTGAACTTATCCTTTAAGTTGGAACTAGACCAGATCAAAGAAATACTGTAAGGTTGTGATCCCTTAGGGTATAACTTGTCTAATTTAAAAATCTAAAATAATTCCCGTTGGAGTATCAGCCAAGCCAAGTCTCCCCCTCTTGGTGGTCATAGTTACAATGAACTGTAATTGTCAGCTGTTGTGATTAGCATTTCATAAATGTTGTGCTACTGGCGTGATAGGGTTACCCCTCCTTTTACTTCGCTTCTGTGTTCACAATCACAACATCTTATCCAAACTTCACGTGAGGTTTGTTCAACAAATGCCTGTCCGCAAGGACAAATGAGAAGATATTACATTTCTGGAACAGAAGTTCACAAACTGCTTGTTTGGAAACTTTTTTCTTGTTCTCGGGTGTGCAAAAAAATGTGTTTTTAATTACAAAATTGCATTGAGTACAATGCCCACATGGATACATGCCTCATGGTGTCCAATAGGTGTATAACCAGTTAGTACCTGAGGTCAGCAGATCATTGGAAAAGGCAGCATGAACAAATCTATCTCTAATGTTCCGTGAGCTTTTATGTGCAAAGAAAGAGGGCTTGTTAAATATATCTGTCCATTTTGGATCGCTACTCAAAACATGCCAATGTTTCTTTATGATATAATGTACCTGGGGGGAGTGAGAAGAGAAGGTTAATATTGATGGTATGCACCTCAATATTTCTGTGTTATGAATTTTTAAAAGCAAATCTCTAGGTAGTTGAAATGCCTTATCTAGTGCCTCCTCTAGTGCCTATTTGTCTTAACCTTGTTGTACAAAATCCTCCAACATCCTCCCTGTTCCCATTGCTTCCCTATGTCAAATGACAAGTCTGGCCCTACCACTAAAATGTAAACAAACAATGGGGTACCCCAGCTGAGAAAATTCACCAAAGATAGACATGACCATTTTTTATCAGTGATATTATGGGGCTACACCTTCTAAAGAATGAAAGAATAATGTTTCATTTTTTTAGGAGACTGAAGATGGAAAAATGTTAGAGAAACTGACAGGGTGAAAATTCTACAGATTTTTACCACAGACATTAAAGTGAGACTTTACCCATAACAACTTGCTTCTTGCTGGAGCCTTCCATTTTGCTAAAGCCCAGAGCTCCCAAACAGCAGTAAATCTTTAAGTGGAACTAAACCCATTGATTTAAGTCCTGCTTGTGGTGGATTTTATTGGAACTCACATGAGACAGATTTCTTATATATAAAAGTATCAAATGTTACTATACATCAATAAAACTGGCGCCTAAGGCATCAAAATATAAAAGAAAACACACAATAAAAAATGTGATCACTATATCCTTGTGAGGATTTTGGTACAGACACCCATATATAAGATCAATCCAATGATCGAGGTGTGTGTGTGTCCTTTGCTGATCGATGCATTTCGCAAACTGCTTCCTCAGGACCAACAGCAGGTGTATCACATTCTGGTAATCTTCAACAGATATTTCCGTCAGTTTCACATAAGCAGAAAAAAAGCAACATTTCTTACATTCATCTCAAAGATATTATACGTAGCTTACCATAGTCAGCACTTACATGCGTTGTAGTAGAGACGTACTTATGTCACATATATCTGGGGGCGGACATGAGGGACCAGCACCTCAATAGATTCTATCCATTATGTCACTATATTTATACTTAAGTTTCCTTTAAAGTAATATATATATAGATGAGGAGATTTTTATCTCTATCTCAAATCTCTATCAAATTTCTATCAACCTATCTATATATATTAGATGGCAATATATAGGGAAGAAGGAAGTATAATCATCATGGGTGCAGGACTGACCTCATTCTAGTAGTTGATAATAAATACCTATGAAAGGAAGAATGTTTTATATATATTCAGATTTGTAAAGATCAAATGTCTCTGTATTCTATGTATCTAATACCACTGCCTTGCTAAAGAAGCTGAGGGTAAAGGTGATGGACTGGCCAAGCATGTCTCCAGACCTAAACCCTATTGAGCATCTGTGGGTCATCTGTGGGGCATCCTTAAACAGAAGGTGGAAGAGCGCAAGGTCTCTAACATCCACCAGCTCCGTGATGTCATCATGGAGGAGTGGAAGAGGACTCCAGGGGCAACCTGTGAAGCTCTGGTGAACTCCATGCCCAAGAGGGTTAAGACTGCTGGAAAACAATAGTTGCCACACAAAATATTGAGACATTGGGCCCAATTTGGACATTTTCACTTAAGGGTGTACTCATTTTTGTTGCCAGTGGTTTAGACATTAATGGCTGTGTATTGAATTATTTTGAGGGGACAGCAAATTTACACTGTTATACAAGCTGTACACTCAATACTTTACATTGTAGAAAAGTGTCATTTCTTCAGTGTTGTCACATGAAAAGGTAAAATAAAATATTTACACAAATGTGAAGAGTGTACTCACTTCCAGCCCTGTAAGGGTTCTAAAAGCCGGGAGGCTGGAATTTGGGTCATGTGACTGCTGTGATTGGCTGTCACAGCGGTAACATGATTGGAAAGCTCCTGATTGCTTTCTAGTACCCACCGGCTACCGTGCTGTAGGAGTATTCCTAATACAGCCATAAAAATAACATGACACAGTTATATCTTTTAATAGGTTAAAGATGTAATGTACCAAACATCATCCTTTTTAATAGGATTACATTTTGGAAGCAGAGAGAAGTTATATTTCAGCCCAAAATATTCAATTGTACTGTTATTTTTTTCAGATACAGTACCTAATTTATCAATTACATAGATCAGCTGCATAAAATCTATTTATTTTCCATTGGAGGAAATTGAAGAAGGAAACAGCATACAGACTACATCTTTATTTGTAAAAAAATGAAAATTGTGTTTCTCCTGAGCCAAAGGAGTAAAAAGGTGTAAAATCTGGCTGCCAAAACATCAGAGTTAAGAAATGAGAACGGGTGGTTTCTATTTAAAGAATCAGTGTTAGGCCATACTACTTTAAATAGTCTGTATCCAAAATAATTCTGGATCATGCCAGTGTACTCAAGTATGGTCAAACAGCATAATATAGCCTGCATGAAAGCCAAAAAAAATTCCACAGTGAGTAGAATGATGTGGAAACAAAATGTTGCTGATTTCTAATGAAGATGAACCTTACAAAATAGGTTTTTTTGTTTTTATTCAGGGGAAACAAAAGTCTAAAAATTAGACTTTGAGTATGTTTTGTGTCAGTACACTGTAAACCAACACAAATAAAATTGCAAAATACGTAAATGCTACCTTGCAAATGATGTCATTCTGTGCAACTGTAAAACAACTGGATGAACTTAATGGACTTAGCAACATAGGTTGAACTGGATGGACTGGTGTCTTTTTTTAACCTCACTAACTATGTAACTGTGAAAAAATTGGGTTTGCAGTGTTAGTATTGATACATCAGCATAACCGTACAGAAACATTCATGCAGAGCACAGTATGTTACTTCCCCAAAACTTTGTACTCCTTTGGCAATATTGAAAAAATTCAGTGTGCCAAACTAAAACAGTCATTGCAATGAACAACAGTATGAGATAGTAATGGTGGCAGCCCTACACTGGTGGCAGTGGATGTTAAGAGTATCAGGCCAGCAATGGTTGAAAAAGGTACTAATGGTGATCAGGCATGCTTATGTGGACACAAGATAGCAATGGTGGCAGGAGGCCTACAGTTTATATTTAAAAAAAAAAAAAGGCTTTCAGAGGGTAAAGTGTTTCTAAGGCAAATGTTTATTTTTATAAAATGTTACTACTGTAAGGTAAATTGGATTCCTAGCACCAGAAAACCAGTATGGGCTTCTGCTTATATGTGTATGCATTGCACAAGTGCTCATACTGAGCCAAGAGGCAATGTTAAATGCCACACCAGTCCATCATGCTTACATTTGTGCACGCATGGCACCCAATGACCTGTTTAAACTGGTCTGTCATTATGAGCAGTTGCTAAATGCTCTTCACCTTAGTCCTGAGACCTGATCTGCTGAACCTGCTTCATGTGTATGACCTGGCTTGCCCTTGGACTTCGCTTCTGCTCCTGCCTCAACTCTGTTCACCTGATTACTCTGACCTTGGACTGTTTAATGGACTTGTCTTTGCCTGCTGATTCTATATTGCTTTTACGACCTTGGCCTGCCTTCTGGACTTGCTCTACCTGCCGATTTGGTCCCTCACTGCCCGGTCATTGCTGACTCCTGCCTGTCTCCTGGTCCCGCTTCTGTCTCCTGGTCTGGTGTCAAGATGCTCCTGCATCCTGTTCTGAGGACTGCGTCTACCAGCTCTACACACCTACAGAGTGGACATCGCCAGCCAGCTTGTGCCACTTCTTTCCCCTTACACTATCTTTCTCCACCTTCAGACGTGTTGGGCAGGAGGTGAAAGAGATGCCTCTACAATGTTCCAGTCTTCACCAGGTATGTGATAAACATATTATATTCACCTGCTCTGTGAAATTGTATTGCACAGAGTGGCCCCGAACCTCCTTATGTGGGGTCCTCCAACAGCACTCTCTGCTCCTGCTCTGTGTCTGCCCTCATAGCAAGCTGCATACATGTGGGCTTGCTCCCGGCACAGGTTGTGTGTCTATAGACACACACAGTGTGGCTCAGCCCCACCCCCACTCTCTAACTGGATTTGACTGACAGCAGCAGGAGCCAATGGATCCCACTGCTCTCAGTGTAGTGAGAGCAGAGAGAGAAGACTAGCAGCTGGGCACGGTGCTGGATCGATGTAGGTACATTTTTTGGGGTGTGTGGGGGGGGGGGGCACAGCAAGTGGCAAAATGTTTTTTATCTTAATTTGGAAATACATCAAGGTAAAAAGAGGTTTTAGCTCTAACTACATTTCCTGTGAAAACTCCAATTTCATACCTAGGTGATAATAATGTTTGTGTATTAAATGTTTTCATGAGAAAACGATCATGAGGTCAATAAAGAACACAGGTAAATAACTTGTTTGCACAGAGTTGACCCTATCACTTTAAACCTGTGTGTTGATAATAGCACTTTCACTGAAAAGGGCAAATGAGGGTCCTCCATAACCTTCCAAATGAAATTTTCCTAGGCATCCTTGAAAGATAATATAGTAAATACATTTTTATTGCAGTGCCATAATAATGGAAGGGTAGATAGCTTGCACTGACAAAGCCATAATACAGTATAATTAAGAGTAGAGTGATAAAACCCATAATGCATTACAATTTTTAAATTAAAAATTATCTATCAAGAACATCTTTGATTACACAGGTTGATGTGTCCACAAAAAAGGACATCCTTCTCTTCTAGTGATTTTTTGTTATGTGATGATAATGTAAAACTATGTACTTAAGTGCCAAAAGCACCAAAGCAGCTGGACTGGAAGTAAAAAACTTGTATAGCATATCTGGGACCTGCAGCCACTGATATAAGGCAGCACTTTGCTGTGCTAAAAAAAAAATACTCCATTGTATATTTTTACACTGTATGTGGTTAAAATTTGCCAAACTTATGGAGCAATAACATAAGCAAAGTATGGTTTTGAATGTAGGCAGGTGGGCTACTGTGTTAGTTGGCCAGCTCGGCTGCCCAGGTCAGGGGGAAGGTGTTAATGTTTTTGGTCCTGGGCATTGGTGAGCACCGCTTTAGGCAAGGTGTTACTCCACATGCAGGGGTGCAGTAGACCCCACCCACAAGTAGTTGTCGGGATATGCCCACCACATGCACCTGAAGTCCACTAAAAAAACGTTTTCTAGAACTTGTCCGGGCTTACCCGGTGATAGTCTATGTAAACAGCACATGTCACAACACATGCGCTTGTAGATTGGCTCCTGCACAAGGTACCCTCACCAGATTAGTGGAGAAGTTGATAAGACATGTTTAAAGCAACTGATCCTCATGTTTGGGTAACATTCGGGTCCACCACGTGCGTGCTACGAGCCATCAGGCCCTGACAGCAGCTGGCATGGAAAAAAGTCCCGGTCACTATTGATACCGGAGCTCTCTACATACCCCTACTAGGTATTGAAAGTGAATTTTAAACCCGCGCTAAAGGTAGTGCAAAAAAAAAATAAAAATAGAATAAATAAACAAATGACGCAGCTGCTGTTCACCAAGTAAAAACTTGGAAAAAATGGTAAACAAAATGACACAGCGCTTGCAGAATAATAAATATAAATATTCCAACAAGTGATAAATTTAAGGTGCAAAATATTTCAAATATAAATTGCAATATGTGACCAAATAAGTAAAAGTAATTAATAATTGGTAAAGTGTTCAGTGCAAAATAAAGTCCACAAATAAAAGTTCAAGTGCACTAAAAGTGCAATGCAACTCAAATAATAAAATACAATGAAGTGCTCCAGTGCAGAAGGTGCTGAAAGATGATCACTTGTGCCAAGGTGACTTGAACCCCTTTAGGAACCCTACTCACCAGAAAGGATGGACCCCTATAAAACGCTTGTGTTTACGTAGGATCATCTAATCTGTACTTATAACTGATAAATTAAGTGGCATGCCAGGTCTTCTCCTTATTATGGCAAGTTGAATAATAGCCTTTCAATATGGTAGCCCTGGATAGCTCCAACAAGATAATACCAATTCAAGAATAGTGAAGCCCGTTTAAAATATAAATGTATTATTATAAAAACAGAGATAAACTCACAAACGTGGTATAGGTAATCGCAGAGAACAAAGTTGCATATGGTTCTGGCCATGAAATCTTTTGGATGCCTGTAAAGCTGGCACAGCTGTTTGTGCCTTTTTTGTGACTACACATCTTTTAATAAACTTTATGGTGATTCCTAATGTAAGGAGAGCACTAGATATTTTTTTCTGCCTTAAGGCTCCGTTCACATGTCAGCATATGGATCGCGGGCAGAACCGCCGCGGTTCCGCCCGCGATCCGGAGATTATTGCAAATCGCGGGATGCCTGTGCGTTGCCCGTTGATTTGCAATAGCCCCCCAAACGCTGAGCGATGTTGCCGCGATTTCCGCCTGCCGAATCACGGTAACATCGCGCAAAAAAAAATCGCGGGACGCATTACGCCCAAAAAAGTACATGAGCAGGCGGAAATCGCGAGAATAGAGTCTCAATGAAACATGCTACAGACCAAGAGATTATTAAAATAGCTGGAATAGTAAAATATGTTTTATTTATTATGGTCATGTCTAAAAAAAAAAATAATTAAATAAAGCACATCTTTCATTTTAGTCAGGTAAAAATAAAATAAAGTAATTATGTATTTTTTGCAACCAGCAGATGATGGACTTTTTTTCACATGTTTTTAAGGCTCTCCTGAATTCCTCTATTGAAAAAAAAATGTTGTCCATAGAGTCCAATACCTCAAGCTAAAATTTAAATGCATACGTGAATAAGTCAGAGCAGTGAACACCACTGGGACCCTGCCTTAAAGCTGAACTTCACCCAAAAAGGGAAGTTCTGCTTTAAATTCTCCCCCCCCCCTCCTGTACCATTTTGGCATATAATTTTGGGGGGAGGGGGTACCTAGTTTTGACATGTACCAACTCCCACTTCTGCTCCCCCTTCCTCCCCACAGTTTACAGGAAATGTATGCAGACACTCTTGGGTTTAAAGTAGATGTAAACCCTCACATGTACCCAGTGAAGTTAACAGCCTCAGATGAGACATACAGAGATGAAACAAATCTTCCTACATACAGTGCTTTGCGAAAGTATTCAGCCCCCTTGAACTTTGCGACCTTTTGCCACATTTATAAAACTGTAATTTTTTGTGAAGAATCAACAACAAGTAGGACACAATCATGAAGTGGAACGAAATTTATTGGATATTTCAAACTTTTTTAACAAATAAAAAACTGAAAAATTGGGCGTGCAAAATTATTCAGCCCCCTTAAGTTAATACTTTGTAGCGCCACCTTTTGCTGCGATTACAGCTGTAAGTCGCTTGGGGTATGTCTCTATCAGTTTACACATCGAGAAACTGAAATTTTTGCCCATTCCTCCTTGCAAAACAGCTCAAGCTCAGTGAGGTTGGATGGAGAGCGTTTGTGAACAGCAGTTTTCAGTTCTTTCCACAGATTCTCGATTGGATTCAGGTCTGGACCTTGATTTGGCCATTCTAACACCTGGATATGTTTATTTGTGAACCATTCCATTGTAGATTTTGCTTTATGTTTTGGATCATTGTCTTGTTGGAAGACAAATCTCCATCCCAGTCTCAGGTCTTTTGCAGACTCCATCAGGTTTTCTTCCAGAATGGTCCTGTATTTGGCTCCATTCATCTTCCCATCAATTTTAACCATCTTCCCTGTCCCAGCTGAAGAAAAGCAGGCCCAAACCATGATGCTGCCACCACCATGTTTGACAGTGGGGATGGTGTGTTCAGGGTGATGAGCTGTGTTGCTTTTACGCCAAACATAACATTTTGCATTGTTGCCAAAAAGTTCGATTTTGGTTTCATCTGACCAGAGCACCTTCTTCCACATGTTTGGTGTGTCTCCCAGATGGCTTGTGGCAAACTTTAAACAACACTTTTTATGGATATCTTTAAGAAATGGCTTTCTTCTTGCCACTCTTCCATAAAGGCCAGATTTGTGCAGTATATGACTGATTGTTGTCCTATGGACAGAGTCTCCCACCTCAGCTGTAGATCTCTGCAGTTCATCCAGAGTGATCATGAGCATCTTGGCTGCATTTCTGATCAGTCTTCTCCTTGTATGAGCTGAAAGTTTAGAGGGACGGCCAGGTCTTTGTAGATTTGCAGTGGTCTGATACTCCTTCCATTTCAATATTATCACTTGCACAGTGCTCCTTGGGATGTTTAAAGCTTGGGAAATCTTTTTGTATCCAAATCCAGCTTTAAAATTCTCCACAACAGTATCTCGGACCTGCCTGGTGTGTTCCTTGTTCTTCATGATGCTCTCTGCGCTTTAAACGGACCTCTGAGACTATCACAGTGCAGGTGCATTTATACAGAGACTTGATTACACACAGGTGGATTCTATTTATCAACATTAGTCATTTAGGTCAACATTGGATCATTCAGAGATCCTGGAGAGAGTTTGCTGCACTGAAAGTAAAGGGGCTGAATAATTTTGCACGCCCATTTTCCGTTTTTTATTTGTTAACAAAGTTTGAAATATCCAATAAATTTCGTTCCACTTCATGATTGTGTCCCACTTGTTGTTGATTCTTCACAAAAAATTACAATTTTATATCTTTATGATTGAAGCCTGAAATGTGGCAAAAGGTCGCAAAGTTTAAGGGGGCCGAATACTTTCGCAAGGCACTGTAAGATTTACATGTATATCTGCTTTCTTCATCTACAATTTTTAGAAAATGTACATCGTGTTAGAATTTCTGGGGAGGGGAGTCTGGGCATACACTGTGCCTGAGCTGATTGGGGGAAAGGCACACCCCCCCTCCCCCTCCACATAGGCAGATGAACAAAGAAACTTGCAGAGCTGTGCTGTGACTAGGCAAACTCTTTGCTTATCTGTCTTTAAGTTCCTTCCTCGGCACAAATTTCCAGCTGCTTTTGACTTGTGTGTCTGAGAACTTGCCAGAAGTTATCATGCTGATAATAGAGGAACGGAGCAGCAGAAAGACTAAGTAAACACTACAGATCTATACAGTGGGGATCGAAAGTTTGGGCACCCCAGGTAAAAATTTGTATTAATGTGCATAAAGAAGCCAAGGAAAGATGGAAAAATCTCCAAAAGGCATCAAATTACAGATTAGACATTTTTATAATATGTCAACAAAAGTTATATTTTTATTTCCATCATTGACACTTTCAAAATTACAGAAAACAAAAAAATGGCGTCTGCAAAAGTTTGGGCACCATGCAGAATTTATAGCATGCTTTGCCCCCTTTGCAAGGCTGAGACCTGCCAGTGTCATGGATTGTTCTCAATCATCGTCTGGGAAGACCAGGTGATGTCAATCTCAAAGGTTTTAAATGCCCTGACTCATCTGACCTTGCCCCAACAATCAGCACCATGGGATCTTCTAAGCAGTTGTCTAGAAAACTGAAACTGAAAATAGTTGACGCTCAGAAAGCTGGAGAAGGTTATAAGAAGATAGCAAAGCATTTTCAGATGTCAATATCCTCTGTTCGGAATGTAATTAACCACTTGCCGACTGCCGCATGACTATTTACGTTGGCAGTCAGCCCCTCACAGGCAAAGCGACTTAGGGCTACGTCACTAGCCTGTAAGGGTTTTGGGAGCGAGCACGCACCACCGGATGTGCGCTCCTGCTCCGTCACGGACCCCCCCCCGCGCGTGTGCCCGGCAGACCCGATGTCCGCCGGGCACTCGCGATCGTCCGTGACAGCGGGTGAAAGGCAGGCGGCTAGTGTAAATAAGTAATTGCTCTCCTTCACTGATGTGCGCTGATGAGGCATCACTTATGAGCACAGACAGGCTGCACTGATGGGCACTGATGAGGTGGCACTTATAAATGCTGGTTAACGCTGGCTAACGCTGGTTAACGCTGAGTAATGCTGAGTAATGCTGAGTAACGCTGATATTGAGCTAGTCATGGCTAGGCTGCTGCTTCACTTTGCCCTTGGCTGTGAAAGGTTTTGCTAAAGCTTCCTGAGGTAAACTCTACCTTGAGGCCAGCTGTACTCTGAGGTAGACTGTACTGCTGAACAACTTCAGGGCCCTTCCTGGCGCCCTCTTTATCCCTATCTTCAGGGTTTAATTACTTGGCACCCCCTTTACTGTAACACTCTGAGTGAGCTGGCTCCTTGACCCCCTGACTTCTCTGGAGTGGTCCCCTCTCTTAGGCAGACCCTTAGGCAGATCCCTCAGTACTCATGATCCTGTTTTTCCTTAAGTCCTCTGCCCAACAGCTCCACTGGTCAGCACACTGGATCCTCTGCAGCCCAGCTCCAATCCTGGTCCCTGGACCACCTTCCAGTCCTCAAGGTAATATGTGGGAAGCAGAAAGACACTGATAATGCAGATCGTTCTCATGATTGTTATTGAAAATGGTAAAAAAAAAACACTCACATTTCAGCAGATAAAACAAGGCATGTCACATCCATATTCCAATATATGGCGTCCAGGCTCTTCTCACCACGATTACCTCACTGCTGGCCTATCAGTGTCTTTCTGCTTCCCACATATTACCTTCCCATTGGGAGATGGTCTGTGAGGAAAGAGGAGGACTGGAGAGGATGTAAGTGCAGTTGGTCTCCTTTTATCAGTGGGTGTCCAACAATTAAGGCAAGCAGATACCCATAAGGTTCGGGTGAAGGGCACTCGGGTGTGCATGGTGTGGAAACTGAAGCTTCCTTGCACTGTCCAGAGATCGATTTAATTGCAATAGGAGATTGCACGAAATTGAAGGGTGTATGGGACTTACTTTATGGACTTTTTTTAAAAATATTTATTTTGATTTTCTTCTAACACTGTGGCAGTTTGGGGTTGATTTACTAAAGGTAAATAGACTGTGCCGTTTGCAAAGTGCAATTGCTCCAGAGCTTAGTAAATGAGGTAAAGCTTCACTTTGCAAAGAATACCCAATCACGTGCAAGGAAAATGAAGAGTTTCTGCTCATTTACTAAGCTCTTGAGCAACTGCACTTTGCAAAGCACACAGACTTACTCCTTTATATTGACTTTGGAATGAATATATTATTTATTATAACTGTGACATACATGTGATTGATTATGCTATTATTTATTTAATGATCTACATGACTCATTACACATTCTTTGCACATTTCTATGGCTCATTGTAGATGTATTGAGGTTTGATCTACTCATTGATTTATCATATCTTAACAGATTTTTATATATACTATTTTGTCAAAAGTATTGGGATGCCTGTCTTTACTCACACATGAGCTTTAATGGCATCCCAGTCTTAGTCTGTAGGGTTCAATATTGAGTTGGCCCAACCTTTGCAGCTATACCAGCTTCAACTCTTCTGGGAAGGCTGTCCACAAGGCTTAGGAGTGTGTCTATGGGAACGTTTGACCATTCTTCCAGAAGCGCATTTGTACAGGTCAAGCACTGATGTTGGACGAGAAGGCCTAGCTCGCAATCTCCGCTCTAAATCATCCCAAAGGTGTTCAGGTTGAGGTCAGGACTCTGTACAGGCCAGTCAAGTTTCTCCAAATCAGTGTATATTATTTAGTCTGTGTGAAAGTTTTAGAGTTTACAATCTATGGTATGTACTAGGGATCGACCGATATCAGGTTTTTTTCATTGCCTATACCGATATTTTGGCCATCGCATATAGGTATCGGCTGATATGAGCCGATATTTTGTACATCCTATGTCAGGGTTCAAGACTAGTCTTCAAAATGTTATTGAATATGCCACTCACATATGTACAAATTAAAGATATAAGCAATTCCACATTATCAGATCTGCTGGCAGATCGGTATTAAGGATGATCGAACTTTTCAAAAGTTCGGTTCGACCAGAACACCCGAATTTCCGAAAGTTCGGTTCGGATTTCAGAACCCCATTGAAATCAATGGGACCCAAACTTCGGTAATCAAAAAACACCATTTTGAAGCCCTAAAACCCAATAAATGCCCCTAAAAAGTGCTTAGGTTTCTGGGTCATGCCCCATTAAAAAAAGTTCTTAAAAATTGTCATTTTTGATAAAAAAAAGCCAATTATTGAAAAAATTTTATAAAAAAGAGAGATTTTTTTATTTTTACTTTGGATTTAGTATCTGGGGGGTCTAAAAGGTGTGCATGTGAAGTTTCAGCTCTGTAGCATGTCCAGAACCATGAAAAAAAAATGATAATTTTTCAGTAGAACAGGGATGTGGGTCGGGACCCTCCTTTAACTTTAACACCTATATGATCTTTTTTTCTGGTTCTGGACATGCTACAGAGCTGAAACTTCACAGGTACACCTTTTAGACCCCCCAGACACAAAATCACACAAAAACAGTTCTTAAAAATTGTCATTTTTGATAAAAAAGCCAATTATTGAAAAATTAAAAAAAAAAAAAAAGAGAGAGATTTTTTGATTTTTACTTTGGATTTAGTATCTGGGGGGTCTGAAAGTGTACATGTGAAGTTTCAGCTCTGTAGCATGTCCAGAACCATAAAAAAAGATCGTTTGTATTAGAAAACTTTCAGCACAGTAACAGGGGGTTGGCTTCGCTGCTGTAACACCTTGCCGGTTTAATAGAAGGCATTTTTTTGTGTTCTTTGAAGTCAGGAAAAACATCTGAACTTGTGTATAGTGGTACTGTGCACAAGTTCTGATGTTTTGCCTGCCTCCAAAATCCCCAAAAAATGCCAGCAAAAACACACCTGGGCATTTTTTTTTTTTTGACGCTAACGTTTTTATTTTGCATTTTTTGGGGTTCTTTTGAGGCAGGCAAAACATCTGAACTTGTGTATAGTGGTATATATACACACATACATATATTTATATACACACCTAGACATATATAGGTGTGATAGTAGCAGAAATATATGCTTGCGCTAATGAAATCATTTACAGTAATATATTTCTGCTACTATCACACCTATATATGTTCAGATGTTTTGCCTGCCTCAAAAGAACCCCAAAAAATGCCAAAAAAAATGCTAGCGTCAAAAAAAAAAAAATGCCCAGGTGTGTTTTTGCTGGCATTTTTTTGGGGTTTTTTGGAGGCAGGCAAAACATCAGAACTTGTGCACAGTACCACTATACACAAGTTCAGATGTTTTTCCTGACTGCAAAGAACTCAAAAAAATGCCTTCTATTAAACCGGCAAGGTGTTACAGCAGCGAAGCCAACCCCCTGTCAGAAAGTTTTCTAATACAAACGATCTTTTTTTTTATGGTTCTGGACATGCTACAGAGCTGAAACTTCACATGTACACTTTTTAGACCCCCCAGATCTGAAATCCAAAAATCTCTTGTGTCTGGGGGGTCTAAAAGGTGTACCTGTGAAGTTTCAGCTCTGTAGCATGTCCAGAACCAGAAAAAAAAAAGGATTGTATGTATTAGAAAACTTTAAGCTCAGGGGGTTGGCTTCTCTCCACACCTTGCCGGTTTCAAAGCAGGCATTTTTTTGGGTTCTTTGCAGTCAGGAAAAACATCTGAACTTGTGTATAGTGGTACTGTGCACAAGTTCAGATGTTTTGCCTGCCTCCAAAACCCCCCAAAAAATGCCAGCAAAAACACACCTGGGCATTTTTTTTTGACGCTAGCGTTTTTTTGGCATTTTTTGGGGTTATTTTGAGGCAGGCAAAACATCTGAACTTGTGTATAGTGGTATATATACACACATAATTATATGTATATAGACACCTAGACATATATAGGTGTGATAGTAGCAGAAATATATTACTGCAAATGATTTCATTAGCGCAAGCATATATTTCTGCTACTATCACACCTATATATGTCTAGGTGTGTACATAAATATATGGATGTGTGTATATACACCACTATACACAAGTTCAGATGTTTTGCCTGCCTCCAAAACCCCCCCAAAAAATGCCAGCAAAAACACACCTGGGCATTTTTTTTTTGACGCTAGCGTTTTTTTGGCATTTTTTTGGGTTCTTTTGAGGCAGGCAAAACATCTGAACATGTGTATAGGGGGTATATATACACCTATATGTCTGAATATATACCCCTAGACATATATAGGTGTGATAGTAGCAGAAATATATTACTGTAAATGATTTCATTAGCGCAAGCATTTATTTCTGCTACTATCACATCTATATATGTCTAGGTGTGTATATAAATATATGGATGTGTGTATATACACCACTATACACAAGTTCAGATGTTTTGCCTGCCTCCAAAACCCCCCAAAAAATGCCAGCAAAAACACACCTGGGCATTTTTTTTTTTGACGCTAGCGTTTTTTTTTGGCATTTTTTGGGTTCTTTTGAGGCAGGCAAAACATCTGAACATGTGTATATATACACATATATGTCTGAATATATACCCCTAGACATATATAGGTGTGATAGTAGCAGAAATATATTACTGTAAATGATTTCATTAGCGCAAGCATTTATTTCTGCTACTATCACACCTATATATGTCTAGGGGTATATATTCAGACATATATGTCTATATATACCCCCTATACACATGTTCAGATGTCATGTCTGACATCAAACATGTCCTCAAAAAAGCACTGGCAGTGGCAGCCCCTGCAGCATAAAAAATGCTTGGCTGGTGAGAAGCCATATGGGTGTGCCGAAGCTATTCAGAGAAATGATCATTTCTCTATAGCGGTCACCCTGCTATGGAAGGGTTTTGTCACCCTTCCATAGCAGTCACTGCCAGTTAACCCTACACTACACAACGGTCCCCTTACACTTAACACTTTCCCTACAGAAACTCAATTTTTGAAGCTAACTAAAGTGTAAAGGAGCACTCTAACTACACTAGATATCCCTTTCCTCACACTAAAAATAGCTAAATGACACTTTTAAAGTAAAATTAACAGAACTGCTTCCACTCTCTTCCATGTCCAGTATAACAATGCTAGGAATATGGCGGGGGCGATCTTATATACTGGGGGACGTATTCACTAATGATTGGTCTAGGGACCCCCTAGTCACTCCAATCACATTCCTAGCATTCTCCTGCCCCCTCAATTGGCTTTTGCTAATGGTTCTGGTCCAATCACGGGCCAATTTCCTGAAGCATTGCATTTTGGGCGGTTCTGGTGGCCGAATTCCGAACTTTTTGGGCAAAAAGTTCTAAATTCGGCCGAACCTTGAACACCCAATGTTCGGGCCGAACCGATGGTCGACCCGAACCGTTCGATCATCCCTAATCGGTATCTCTCACCCACTTGCCGTAAGTGATACCCGGGTGATACCGCTCCGTTCGGCATCCACTCAATACTGCTCTGTCTCTCACCCGCTCCATCTCCCACCCACCTGATACAGATTCAATCTCTCACCCACTTGCTGTATGTGACACCCGGGTGATACTGCTGCATACGATGACGATCTTGGAGGTCACGTGGTCATGCAGGGCGTGACCATGCACGTGACCTCCAAGATCGTATGCCAGATGGAGCGGTATCACCCGGGTGTCATTTACAGCAAGTGGGTGAGAGATGGATCGGTATCGGGTGGGTGGGAGATGGAGCGGGTGAAAGACAGAGCAGTACTGAGTGGATGCGGAACGGAGCGGTATCACCCGGGTATCACTTATGGCAAGTGGGTGAGAGATACCGATCTGCCAGCAGATCTGCTAATATGAAAATGCTTATATCTTTAATTTGTACATATGTGAGTGGCATATTCAATAACATTTGTAAACAGAATTATGCTATGTGACATCATTTTACCCTTACATGACTAATATTTGGAATATCGGGAATATCGGCCAGTTTCGGGGCCGATACAGATATATCGCCAAAAGCCAATATCGGCCCTCCGATAATCGGCTTTGTCGATAATCCGTCGATCCCTAGTATATACATATAATCAATGCATAGAATACAAGTAATCAATCCTGATGTGCTGTCATTTCTTGAGGCTCTAAAATGCCAGGACAGTACAAATAAAAATGTTTACCATATTTTTTTCATTTTTAACATTTTGTCTTTTTTTTTTTACAATTTTTTTTTAACATACTGTGACCAGAGCAGTACAGTGTTACCTCTGGGGTGGTGATCAGTATTTTATTTCACTATGATTGCTTATTACATTGATGATCTGATCTTTGTTATAAGCAATCATTTTTAAGAATGGCATCCATTCATGTGCCATTGTGTACTATTGTGATAGCTTTGATTGGTTTTATCTATGACATGGTACAGATCCGCTGTGATTAGTCCCTGTACCATGTGATCACTGTGGCCGGTCACAGAGATCACAATAGTACACAATGAATGGCTATGAATGAACGCAATTGTATACTACTGACATGTGATCGCTGTTATGAGGACTGGCCCGGTACAACAATCTATAGGAAATGGTCTCGGTACATAAACAAGAATGTTCACTCCCTGCAGCAATGGCTACCCCTTAGGACTATAACGGAATAAATCAGGATTGGTCAAAAATAGTAAACTTTATTAATCATAACACTAAAAAGTAGATTTCGTGTAAATATCAAATTGAAAAACTACATCTATCACCAAATAAAAAGACAACATTGTCTCCCCACAATCACAGCAACCCCCTCCAAAGACATAATTTGGTAACCGCACAGGTTACTCTGTCCCTGACTTATACACCCGCATGGTGTGATTACCAAATGTTGTCTTTGGAGGGGGTTGCTGTGATTGTGGGGAGACAACGTTGTCTTTTTATTTGGTGATGGGTGTAGTTTTTCAATTTGATATTTCCACTTAATCAAATTTTTAGTGTGATGGTTAATAAAGTTTACTATTTTTGACTAAACCTGGTTTATTCCCTTATAGTCCTTAGAGGAAGCCACTACTGCAGGGGGTGAACATTCCTGTCTACCCACCGAGACCATTTCCTGGTTTTTGGTCTACATGAGATTGTGGAATACGGACAACATTTGCTTGATTGCTCTCCATTTTATATAATTATACACAATACAACAATCTGCCTTCCATTGTGTCCGGTGGATACAGCAGGTGACAGATCGTACCACTGTGTAGGCCCTAGGGCAGTGGTCCTCAACCCTGGTCCTCAGGGCCCACTAACAGGCCAGGTTTGCAAGATAACTGAAATACATCCCAGGTGATATAATTTGCTGCTCAGTGATTGCAGTATTCTAGTCTGCATCTCCCCAAGGCAGTACCTAAAATCTGGCCTGTTAGTGGGCCCTGAGGACCGGAGTTGAGGACCACTGCCCTAGGGCACACACCAGGCACACCCTATGAAGGACGTCATATGATGTCCACCCAGGATTAGGAAGCTCCCACCCCGTCATCATTTCACAATAGGCCTGGCGGGAAGTGGTTAATGAAATACACTAGAACAAACAGGTGTAAATGGGCACTTAGTCCCCAGTCACACCTGTGTGATTTGACATGCTTTGACCATATGGCAATGCATAACAGGAGGATTACCATTATTTTCTGTGGGGCCTGTTCATGCCTGTGCCATTCTCTTCCATGCATTAAATAAAATACAGGTGGTTTATTTATCTCATGGGAGTTCATAAAAAATGCATGAAAAACACATTAAAAAACACATGAAAATGCAGACGTGTGTACTGAAAGGGAAAGTTTATAAGCCCATTCACACCTACAGGTGTGCATTACTATGTATGCTGCAACACAGACAGAACAGCAGTGTGAATCCAGCCTTAGGCTTCAGGTTAGCATTGCTAGCTGATCAGTGTGTGGGGGGGTATAACTATAAAGCCCAAGTTAACATTGCTAGCAGATTATTGCATGGAAGAATTAAGACCCAAATTAATATTGATAGCAGATTATTGCATGGAAGAATTAGGACCCACATTAACATTGCTAGCAGATTAAAATGTGAAAGTATTAGACGTTAGGTTTAGCACTCATTCATGGTTCAGAATATGACTACACACAACACAAAACCTTTCTGCTGTCTACTTTCCTTACAGCTGCCATCTGCAAGGTGACTGGCAAGCAAATCATCATTTTATAACCGGCACATGAGAGGGCCAATCAGCCATGAGTGCATAAACAGACACATTACCTAACAATCTGCCTTCCCAGCTAGTAAATAGGACCTCATGTGAAACCTATTTCTAAAAATTTCATAGAAACGGTGGTGTTGGTTGAAAATGTTTATTATTAATATTATTAATTTAATACAGAACTGATATAGTGCCAAGAGTTTGCAAAGTGCCTCTACGAATGTAGTAATACTTTACACTACAGGGACATGGATGTGTGGACATAAACAGAAAAGACTAAACTGAGAGCAAGGTTGATTAACGTAGATATGTTTTTTGCTAAGCATTTTAAAATTGATGGCAATATATAAACAAATATTAGAATGGCACAGCCATATTTATTATGATTTTGCCACCCTCCATGCTTGTCATGACAAATTTTAATCATGTATTTTCCTTATCATTTTGTAGACACACCCTTTAGTGTATATTTGTATGGGAGATTAAACAATTTTGTCCTCATAGAAAGACGGCTGAAATAAAATTATATATATATATATATATATATATATATATATATATACAGTATATATACACAGTATATATATATATATATATATATATATATATATATATATATATATATATACAGGGGTATTGAATTAAAATTTACAAAGGTCCAGTCAGTAAAATATTCTTCCAGCAGAGGTCCGAATCGCATGTTTGTACAATGACCGCCCTGTATCCTCGCAACCAATCACCTGCTTGCTAACTTGGATAGCCCCTGCCCTCTGTCTATAGCTTTCCTGCCTCCAGCTGTTGGCTCTGTGAGACACTCTAAGCCCCGGTTCACACTACTGCGTGTGCGGGGTTCGCATGTCATGTCGGAGCGCACTGCTCCGACATGACATGCGATCAGCTGTGCGGTGCGAGTTTAGCCATACAGTTTGTATGGCTAAATTTGCATCGCACCCGCAGCAAACACGCACAGGAGGCATTTTTGCTGCCGCATCAGGATCGGATCGCACAGCGGTTCACACTTGTGCGATCCGATCCTGTGCGAACTGCACGATCGCACTGCGATATGCGATCAAACTGGGGGTGTCGTTAAGATTACATTGACACCCCCAGCGTATCGCATATGGCAGTGTGAACTGCCGGGGGTGCGTGTGCGATGCGGGACCAGGCTGCGAATTCGCAGCCTTCCCGCATCGCATATATGTGAACCGAGCCTTAAGGGCGGGACCGCAGGGGTCCGGATGAGACATTAACTGGGTCCGGATCTGGACCGCGGTCCGCAATTTAGTGATGGCTGATATATAGGATAAACAACCAGGAGAACATATTATGCAATAACAAGTGATGGAGGTAGATATGTAGAGCACCACATCCCTTAAATTATATATCAATGGTAAAAAAAAAAATAAAGATGGGACTTTTTAGGGGTTCATGCCCTCAGGAAGAAACACATGGGGGTAGATTTATTAAAGGCTAATTAACTTAGCACCTTACAAAGTGCAGTTGCAGTCTGCAAGTGCAATTTCTCCACAGCTTAGTAAATTGGATGAAGCTTCACTGTGTAACGAACAACCAATCACGTGCAAGGAAAATAAAAAAAATTAAAAACAGCATTTTTGCTTGCACATGATTGGATGATGGAATTCAGCTGAGTTTCTGCTCCTTTCTTAAGCCTTTTCCCTTTAGTAAATCAACCCATTTATACAGTGCCTTCTTAAGAGCATTAAAGGGCCCTGGGCAATGCAGAGCACTGGGGCCTTGCCTACACAATCACCCACGAGAATAAAAATGCAAATGCAGTGCCAGGCTAATGACCGCTTCCAAGTTGGGCGGCTGGAACCTGGTGAACACACGGACAGGAGTCAGACTCGACTGTCCTGTGTGTGCCCGTTCCTGTGGAGGCGGACAGGCATTCCTGCAGTTGTAGGCTCTCCCTCCACGGCCCAAGTGGCCTGACAGCAGCACAGGGCCGTCAGCCGCTTGCCACCTGCTAAGTTCAGGGGAGGGATGCACACAGGAATTAGGACAATCCTTGGCTGGAGCTGGGTCGCTGGGCAAGTGGGCCCCCCCCCCCGGGCAAGTGGCGTGCCCATTCGGTAATATGGCCCTGCCTATATTGACTTTGGAATGAATATATTTAATATCACTGTGACAAACGGATTAATTATGCTTTAATTTATTTAATGATTTGCATGACTCATTGCACATTCTTTGCACATTTCTATTGTTTATTGTAGATGTATTGAGGTTTGATCTACTCACTGATTTATCATATCTTAACAGATTTTTATATATACTATATTGTCAAAAGTATTGGGACACCTGCCTTTACTTTGAACTTTTATGGCATCCCAGTCCTAGTACATAGGGTTCAATATTGAGTTGGCCCACACTTTGCCGCTATAACAGCTTCAACTCTTCTAAGAAGGCTGTCCACCAGGTTAAGGAGTGTATCTATGGGAATGTTTGATCAGTCTTCCAGAAGCACATTTGTGAGGTCAGGCACTGATGTGGATGAGAAAGCTTGTCTCGCAGTCTCTGCTTTAATTCATCACAAACTCGCTCATGTATGTCTTTATGGACCTTGCTTTGTGCAGACACTCTCACCCCCTTCCAGCCCAGATCAATAAAATAGCATTTTTGCTAGAACATGATTGGGTGATGTAAGTCAGCAGAGCTTCTGCTCATTTACTAAGCTCTGGAGCAGATGCTCTTGCAAAGTGCACAGTCTATTTGTCTTTAGTGAATCAACCCTATGGATACAACATAAGATTTAAAAAAATCTTCGGAAATTGTACTGGGGTTGATTTACTAAAGGCAAATAGACTGTGCACTTTGCAAAGTGCAGTTGCACTTTGCAAGAGCGGTTGCTTCAGAGTAAAGGGGCAGAAGCCCTGCTGACTTCCATCAAGCAAGCTAAAATGCAGTTTTTTTTATTTTCCTTGCCTGCAATTGGGTATTCTTAGCAAAGTGAAGCTTTACTTTATTTACTAAGCTCTGGAGCAATTGCACCTGAAGAGTAAAACTGCACTTTACAAAGTGCACAGTCTATTGGCTTTTAGTAAATTTACTATATAAAGTGCAGTTGCTCCAGAGTTTAGTAAATGAGTAGAAGCTCTGCTGACTACCATCATCCAATCATGTGCAAACAAATTTTTTTTTTTTTTTTTACTTGCACGTGATTGGGTTTTGTTTGCAGAGTGAAGATTTACCTCATTTACTAAGCTCTGGAGCAACTGCACCTTCAGAGTGCAACTGCACTTTGCAAAGTGCGCAGTCTATTTGCCTTTAGTAAATCAACCCCAAAGTGTACCTTTCAGCCCTTGCTGACTACCATCATTCAATTGTGTGAAAAAAAAATGCTGTTTTTTTTTTACTTGCACGTGATTGGGTATTGTTTGCAGAGTGAAGATTTATCTCATTTACCAAGCTCTGGAGCAACTGCACCTTCAAAGTGCAACTGCACTTTGCAAAGTGCACAGTCTATTTGCCTTTAGTAAATCAACCCCAAAGTGTACCTCCAGACGTTGCTTTGCATTTGCTTCAGCAGCACTATTTTATTTAATCAATATAATACTGTCCTTTTCTACTACAACATAGTTTGCCAGCTTTTTGTTGCCCTGTGCTAACTTTTTTGAGACATAGTGCTGCCATCTATTTCAAAATGACCTTATTTATATATTTTTTAAGTAGTAGATTTTCTCAGTTTAAACATTTGATATGTTTTCTCTTTTCTATTGTGAACAAAATATGGGTATATGAGATTTGAAAACCATTGCCTTCTATTTTTATGTTGATTTTTCACACTGCCACAACTTTTTTGGAATTGGGGTTGTAAGATTTGACACTCCTATATTTATTGTTTATTAGAAAGTTATTTTTTTACAAGATGTACTCTAATTAAAAACCACAGAAACAGTGCTAGCAGTTCTAAAGTGGCAAATGGAGTTCAAAGTCTTTTCTTTGAAATTCTGTCTAACCTCTTTGCATAAGAGTTGACAGATAGCATCTATACTTACATCGTTGTGTGGTCTCACGTACACAGGTAAAACCACATGGACAGATCAACAGATAGATGGAAAATGATGAATTGCTTGTAAAATAAAAAATGCTTTAAAGAACGTATGCCTGTATGAAGATAAAATACACTTCTAATGAATAATTTACACTTATTGAGAGACAGTAATCAAAACAACTCAAATCTTTTCTTATTATATGTCACATTTCACAATGCACATTCTAATGTTATCAAACTTTTAGTATTTGTACTATGATCATATTGCAGGATTGCTGTGCTTATTCTGTATGAATGCCTGAGAAGTAAGGCACTCTGGTATTATTTCAACGTAGAGCTGCTTCTTTTATTACACTTAGAGGGAAGATTTAAAGCGGAGTTGCACCCAAAAGTGGAACTTCCGCTCTTCTGCATCCTCCCCCCCCCTCTGGTGCCACATTTGGCACCTTTTAGGGGGGAGGGGGAACGAGTACCTGTTTTTGATAGGTACCCTTCCATTCTTCCGGGAGACGGCGCCACAGCGCCATCCCTTGGATGTTTGGTCCCCCCTCCTTCCCCCACCCTCGAGCCAATCCGAATGCGCATCGCGCTTTGCGCATACACAGTATGGACCCGCCCGTGAAGCCGCAAGGCTTTACTGCCGGGTTCCCTTACCGGTAATGGTGGCGGCAGCACCCGACAACCGATGGAAACATCGGCTGCAGTGCCGACATTGCTGGACTCCAGGAAAGGTAAGTGTCCTAATATTAAAAGTCAGCAGCCACAGTATGTGAAGCTGCTGACTTTTAATTTTTGGAGGGGGAGGGTGGAACTCCGCTTTAAGGTGGTGTAGGCGCTACATGCAGTTGCCACTATGGTGACTTTTTTTCAAAGGTTTATCCACTTGCCGACCGCCTCACATATGAGTATGGCAGCAAAGTGGCTCTCCTGTGCCGGATCATGTAACTAGTACATGATCTGCCACTTCTGGGTAGGGGGCGTGCTACTTGTGCTGTGATTAGTCATAGCAGAAGCTGATCAGTGGGTCCCGGCCAATGGATGACCGGCAGCACCCATTAATCATCGAGGAGAAAGACAGAACAGAGCTCTGCCTATGTAAACAAAGCAGAGCTCTGTCCTGTCAGAAGATTGAGCTGGATTGTGTTTCCCGCACACACCTTAATAAAAGCACCACATAGTAAACACAAAAACACTGGTTAGGCACACATTTAACCCTTTGATCGTCCTGGATGTTTAACCTCCTATCAGCCAGTGTCAATAGTACAGGCAGTCCCCGGGATACAAACATCTGACTTACAAACGACTCCTACTTACAAACGGAGAGAGACAACAGGAAGTAAGGAGAAATCTACCCCTAGGAAGGGAAATTCACTCCCGTAAGAGGTATCATGGGAAAAAGGTATCTCCACTGAAGCTTTATCACCAATTCTTCTTTCTACAACAACCCAAAATTCTCAAAATCCAATTGTCATAGGGACAGAAAGTAAGGTGAAATCTTCTGAACAGGGGTACAGACAGCAAAACAAATGGTACAGGGGTGTTAACCCTTCCTTATGCTATCCAAAAGCTTAAAAATTATTCTTTTGGCTGGAGCTACACTTAAAAAAATCTACCTCTTCCGACTAAAACAAATTTAACTTAAGAACAAGCCTACAGTCCCTATCTTGTTTGTAACCCTGGGACCGCCTGTACAGTGACAGTGTATATTTTTAGCACTGATCACTGTATTAGTGTCACTGGTTCCCATAAAGTGTCAATTAGTGTCTGATTGGCTGCCACAATATTGCAGTCTTTCTACAAGTTGCTGATCGCCCCATTATGAGTATAAAAATAAATAAAAATTCCAGTAAATATACCATAGTTTGTAGACTCTAACTTTGGCGCAAACCAATCCATATACAAAAAACAAAAATATGAAATTTGATTTTTAAAAAACATTTTATTGTATATGTTTTATAGCAGAAAGTAAATATTATTATAATTATTATTAATAATAATAATAATAATAATAATAAAAATAATAATAATAATAATAAGAAGAAGAATAAATATTTTTTTGTTTTGTTTTTTTCACAATTGTCGGTCTTTTTTTGTTTATAGCTCAAAAAATAAAAAAATGCAGTGGTAATCAAAACCACCAAAATAAAGTTCTATCTATTTGTGGGGGGAAAAAATGACATATTTTATTTATCTGCAGTGTTGCATGACTGTGCAATTTTAAGTTAAAGTAACTCAGTGTCGTATAGCAAAAAATGCTCTGGTCATGAAGGAGGTAAATCTTCCGGGGGTCAAGTGAGTAATACGTTTAGGGCTTGTGTCGTTAGTCTTTGAGTTTGTATGTATAGCAAATGCAGCTTGCTTTCCAGGGCAATCCTTTTGCATTTTAGATGAAGGAGAATTAATAAAGGGTGTCTAAAACACTTGTAATTTCATTATACCTCTGCATGACAAATTTTGGTTCAGTCAACAGATTCAAGCATCTGTTGCAAAACAGGTGCATATATTTGGGGCAAGCCCTACATACAGTACATACATGCAGCACTCTGTCCTCAGCGCAACTGAGCTTTCCCTATTACTGTAGCTGTCACAGGTTTAGGTAGAATGGTCTTGGGGTTAGAATACCTGTCAAGTTTTAATCGCTGTCCGTGTGATTGCTGAAAAAATTACTTTCATTATTTGTTCTGAAGAATATTGTAAACGAAAATCCAATTTTTAAAGTTGTCACCAGAACAGAATTACAGGGTAAATCTACTTATGGGTACAGTTATTCTGGTGCCAACTGTCCCCATTCCTACTTGTCAACTTCAGGCCATTACAAGGCAATGCTCAAAAAGCAGAATCTCATTATTTTTCATGGGACTTTTCACACCTATATCTAGTGCATTTTTGGCCCCATAGCCTTTAATAGTAATATATGAAAAATGCCTGAAATGTGCTCGAAAAACAAATAAACAATGCATTAAAAATGTGCAAAAAAAAAACATGAAAATGTAGACGCACAAGTGGGAACCTAGTCTAAGAGAATTGTTACATCATTCTTCTATTGTGTTTGTGAACATATAGGTGTACACCAACAAAATCAGAAGATAAATTCATGTAAATATATTCACTGTTTGTTTGTCGGTTTATTTATTTAGTTATTGAATATATTTACACAAATTTACATGATTTTTTCAACATAATACTAAATGTTAACCCTTTAAACATTGGTAAACTATGCATACACTTTTTTATTTGTGACATTTCATTACTATAGGAATAATGCTACTCCTATGGCATTTTCTATCTCTTGTTTTTACATATATAGTATTCTTACACCTGTCCTGAGAAGCGGCTGCATTGATGCCATGAAACATAATGATGGTATATTTTATAGTTATCTGACTAATAAAAACTCAACATCATATACAAACATTTTCCAGTTCTTTCTTTTTCATTACATGCATTGCAGTAGCCTGAGGTGCGGGATAATTTGTTTACTCAATGAATTTGTCAATGAAAATTAATGGAAACATACAACGAATGAACACATCTTACATTTTTGCCAGTTTTTTAGGCAGATTTCAGGAGGCGGCAAGTGTGATTTTCCATTGTGCTTCAAAATATCTACTATTCAAAAACGGTTGCCTTTCCCCTTTCAATATACATACATACATGAAAAGAACACCCATTTGAATAATTTTTAAATGAAACTCAAGTAAGTTGTCGTTCCATTGCCACAGCATACACTTTCATTTTACAACATCAGCATTTTAACAACATTTCAAATGGTGGTTGTTTTTGCCAATCCAATATAAGCTTACTTGAACAATCTTCTTTCATTGTGAACTCTGCCTGTCTGAAGGCCATCTCTTTTCACAATTTTTTGGATTCCCTGTATACTTTGCAGCTTCTAATCTGCACATTCTTTTGGTTTTGCTTCAGTTTCAAGGACTACATATCCCATGGTGCCTTGCTGCCTGCAAGCAGTGATGATGTGGTGCATCACTTATACTAACTGTGCCTCCTGCAGTACAGAAGGCAGGTTCTGTGAAATGTGTGGCACAAGTAATGCGTATCTGGAATGCATAGTGAATATGTGTCACACAATTCAAGGTAGTAAGTGTGGGATTTTTCGAAAAAGTAAGTTAATATTCAGTATTTTTATATTAAAAGGAGTACGCGAGAAATAATAGAAATTTAATGTGGGAATGAATATGTGATTTTAAATTTTGACCTTACAATTTTAAATTTCTGTGCCTATTTTCCAAAATAGCATTACCCTTACCTACAAACATTAGCATTTTTTTTTTTTTTTTTTTTGGGTAATGAGTTTCAAAGTGAAAGCATGAAAGAAGGCTTGAAAATGGAAGCTGAAACTGATGAAAAGAGGATGATGAAAGCTACGGGTGAATATGTCAAAAAATATATGTTTATACAGTATGCTGAGTAGTACTGAAAAGCATTGTTAAGTCCATTATTGTCATGAAAAGCTTTGCTTTTATATATTGTTATGAAGTTATTATAGTCTAGCTGAATCGTAATACATTTTAGACACATTTTTCTTACATCCAAAACTTCCAGTTCGTACGTTAGAAATGTAACACTCCTTTACATCTAGTAAACTATACCAGTCCCATGTCAGTTTGCAAGTGTTGTAATGAGATACATGTACCTAGGTATGTGAAGACCCCACTAGCAGAGTAATTTACTTGAGTTATAGTGCTATCAGGATCCTTCCGGAAAGAAAACTGTCTGCCTTAAAGCGGAAGTAAACCCATCAATTTAATAGTTAAAAAAAAGGTTACATTCTCGGCATGCTGGAAATGCTATCTGTCACGTTGGTTGTGCTCTCAACCAAACTGTCAAACCATCCAATGGCTGGTGTCATAACTGATCACACGTACAGCATCATGGCAGTTGAAGATCAAACAGAAGCCAACATGGCAGCTTCCTTGGATGAGAATGATAAGAGGGTTTACTTCCACTTTAAATGAGATGTGAGCAGGATTTAGGTAAAAGAGCTAGGTTATCAACATACAGTGTGGAAGTTCATTGCTGTCCTGCAAGTAGTGTTGAGTGAACACGGACTGTATTATTCATGTTTGTACCGAATAATTGGATTTTTGTTACCCGAACACGGACCCGAAAACTTTACTGTATGTTCGGGTTTAAAATCCGCGTTCGGTCATTTTATTTCCTGTTTTGTATGTAATGGCGCGCTTTTAATGGCGGGCTTTCAACAGCCAATCAACAAGCGTTTAACTGGTGTGCCTTAAGCCATCCCAGCCATGCCTACTAATGTATTAGTAGCTGTAATTGGCCATCTGAAGCATGTGACCATGTTTTTATAAGTTCAAAAGGACCCAGCGCGCTGCGTCATTCTGCTGTAGATTAGGGAGAGAGCACACATCATACGTGCTGGCTGCTGATTAGGGACAGACAGTGATTCTGTGAAAAATTGTGTCCGAAAAGAATGCAGGGTCAAGTCGGAGTGCAGGCAGGGAGAGTTATTAGAGCATTTTAGGGCGAGGCTGGAGATTAGGCAGGGTCAGTGTTCTACATCGATTTTGCTGTGTGGGGGGTTGTGCAGTGAACAATCTTATTGAGCATATTAGGGCAAGGCTGGAGATTAGGCAGGGTCAGTGTTCTACATCGATTTTGCTGTGTGGGGGGTTGTGCAGTGAACGATCTTATCGAGCATATTAGGGTGAGGCTGGAGATTAGGCAGGGTCAGTGTTCTACATTGATTTTGCTGTGTGGGGGGTGGTGCAGTGAACGATCTTATCGAGCATATTAGGGCCAGGCTGCAGAGATTAGGCAGGGACAGTATACATCGATTTTGCTGTGTGGGGGGTGGTGCAATGAACACAATCTTTTTGCCCTCACTTGAGCCCACTGAGGAGGAGGAGGAGGAGGAGGAGGAGGGAGAAAAAAAATCTATTTTTATCAGTCTGTTGTGTGCAGCGTTCAGCTATATTTCACTACAGATTGCTGTTCTAATCTCCTATTAAAAATTAATTTAAAGGGGAATTTTTTTAAGAGTACTTGCCATGCTCTTAGCTACATTTTGCTGCCATTTGCAGCACTCTAGCCCTTTCCATTGGTGTTTTAGAGCCATTTTAGTGCCTGAAAGTTTGGGTCCCCATTGACTTCAATGGGGTTCGGTGTCCGGGTAAAGTTCAGAAAAAGTCCGGGACACAGACCCGGACTTTTTTTTCAAGTTCGGCCAAACCCCCCGAACACGGACATCCAGGTGTCCGCTCAACTCTACCTGCAAGGTATCCAAAAGTAGCTCTAACCAGACTTCATGTATGTGTGTTGTCTACACAGTCAAGCATGGTAATATGGATTAGTGTGTGTTCATTTATGTTTTATTTATTTTTTATTTATTTATGTTATGACATATGTTGACCCATTTTAACACACATTTCAACATGCATTGGCATGCATTTTTTTGTGTTTCTATTTCATTGGACCAGGCCTTGCTATTTGAATGCAAACCTGGCATGCTAAAATAAGAACAGTGCTAATGTAGATACACAAGTTTATGAAAGTGCCTATATTAATCCTGCAATTGATCCCTGTGCCTATGTGGACCCCCTTATATGCTAGACCCAGGCTGTACACATGGCCCTATTACCCCTATAACCCAACTTATATACTCAACCCATTTCATTACGTTGAGATCCATCAGATCCTGTCCTGTTCACGAGGCTCTGATATTTGACAGTTCAATGACAGCTGGCAAGGCTTATTATTAGGAAAAGGCAAGACTAAATTTAAGCTTAAAGCATTTCTAACAGCATTTTTTTAAGGGATAAGGGGCAACAGGCAATTAGCACTTCTACGAGGGAGTTCAAAAAGTCCTGAGCCATCAGTCTTTCTCAAGCTTCTTCTTGGTGTTCACGTTAAATTCCTGGGGCAAACTATTATTCCTGAGTTAGAAAAAAAAAAAAATGTATCCCCACAGGAAGTCATGACATGCAACACAAGGGAAAATAATTCAGGCATCTGCTACATGGAAGTGAATTTCTAGTCTTCAAAAATGAGCAAATTCGGACTGTGATTCCTTTTTTTCCATCAAAACATAAAAAATGCTCCTGACTGTAAATGACAAATGTCAGCTGTGCTGGGGGATCAGTGGTTTACCAAATTTTCAATCTGTCCATTTCATTGTCAAGGATAAAGAATTGGAAGAGGGTCCAAAAAGTGCCACATATAATCACAATGTGGCAGCAGTCAAGGCAGCTGTGGAGGAAGATTCTAGAATGCCCAGCATCATCTTACCCATTAACCTGGAATCAAGAGGACATCTGCCTTCACATGTTCAACCATGGAGCTTAATTTTTCCAAGCTTTCTGACTGCTGAATGATGAGTCTGCTGACAAAAGATCTCAAGCAATGTCAATCAATCTTTTTTTTTTTTTTGGGTGACTGGTGACGAAACCATGTTTCACTTTTTTGAGCCTGAAACCAAAATCGGTCACCCTTTTTGCTATGGGCTCCAAGGCCAGACACAGCTGGCAAAAAAAAATATTTGCCTCATTCTCAGCTGAGGAAGAGGAGAGTCCCTCGAAACAACTCCTGTGACCTTGGACTCCAGGTGGACATTACCATCCATTGGCACCAGGAATGTGGAAGCCACAGCATTACACATGCTTGTTGGGCTGGCAGAGCCATTTCCCTACTAACAGTCAGCGAGACAGAGATCTGGACTTTATGCCTGCAACAGCTCATCATCCATCCTTACAGTTGCACCCTTTTAGGACTGTGCTTCTACCACAGCTTAAACTCTACCATATAATATATTTTGGAAGTATTCATCGTTAACATTTGTTGGAACTTACTACACCAGAGTGGTCGCGCTGCCTCCCCTCTCTTTAAGTTTGACAAACTGACTGAGGATTTTGTGTCATACTTTAAACCAGCAGATTAAGTAAAAATGTATCAATCATGATGGTGACTACCCAGAAAAGTCATGAAAAAATTTGCTTTATGGTGGTTCAAACAAATTTTGTTTTCAGATAATTTTTTCCTTGAATTGCTCAGAACCTTTTGAATGCCCCGCATGTAGAGTACATGGATCAGAAGGTCAGAAAGTTGGATCAGCAAAGTGTGGTTTGGGATTAGATGTTTGATGTTCTTGCCTGAATCAAAAGAGCTTTCTTTTTTTAACCATTAAAGATACTCCTCTTCGTGAAAGAAAAATGTGCTTATTATGTCTTTACCCTAATGCCTCGTACACACGCAATGATTATCAGCCATCCGATCGGTCGACTTTTGTCCAGTGTTGTTGTTTTGGTTGAAATGTGCTCTAGACTGCACACAAATTTTCTCGGCCAACAAAAATCAACTTCAGAAGTGATGTCATGTGCTGGTTTACTTTCCGTGTGTTTTTTCTTCTCTGAGCATGCCCAGTCTTGCTCCTCAGATTTTTGTCTGCCGAAATCTGTACTGACTGCACGAAAATCGGCCGTTATGTTGACGGCCAACAAAAATTTTATAGCCTGCGCACCAGATTTTATTCGGCCGAAAAGTCGGAGTCGGTTGTCGAAAGCATCATACTAACAAGCCGAAAATCGGCCGATCGGACGTTGGCCGAAAATTCACGGACAAATATCGATGTGTGTGTACGAGGCACAAGTTTTTCAGTCACAGTCAGTTTTTGTCTTTGACATAAGTAAAGACCCGTACACACGTACCGATCGTCGGCCGAACGATCGGCCATCTTTTGTCCAGGGCTGTCCTGTCCGCTGAAAAAGACTGCACACGAATTTTGTCGGCCAACAACAGCCGACTGCAGAAGTGATGACTCTGAGCATGCCCAGTCTTGGAAATCTGCTGACTGTCGGCCGAAATCTGTACTGACTGACGCACAATCGGCCGTTCTGTTGTCGGCCTACAAAAATTTTAATGCCTGCACGACAGATTCTGTTCGGCCGAAAATGCGCTGTCGGCTGTCGGAAGAATCATACTAACAAGCCTACAATCGGACGAACGGTCGGCGGCCGAATATTTGCGGCCGACAATCGGTACGTGTGTACGGGGCTTCAGGAATAACAGTTCTCCCATTTTCGAATAGGACAATTACATAACTGAGTGAAGAGAAATATTTGTAACAGATCTACACACCTGGCATGCTGAGCTGGCATGCTTCTGTGGGGGAATGTAGATGCACTTTTTTGCCCACAGCAGGTTGATTCCAGCTGTCTTGCCTGATAATGTTTCCTCGTGAATTTTCTTTATAGAAATCCCAGTGCTCAGACATGTAGCTCTGTCTAAACGTGCAAAGTCTGGGCCACAGATGTCATTAAAAGCCTAAAATGGCACTGTGTTTTAAATCTCATCTCATAGGTTGACCACAGACAGACAGATGTCTTACCAAAAGCAATGGGTGGTGAGACATCTGCTCTCTCTGGAAAGATTTGCACATTGCCGGGACCTGCAGCAATCATCTTCCCAGCTCAGCTGATGGACATATGTAGTGCACAAGTGATGAAAGCTTGATTCCCTTTTCTTCACAGGTCTCGCTAAGATTTTCCAACATGTCATAAAAATTCTGCCTGCGATAACACAAGCATTGCTGACAATGGGAAGGGATTTTTTATTGCTCTTTTAACCCATACATGATCCTACTGACACAAGAGATGCTAAAATCAATTGCTTTCTTTAGGTGTATAGCCACCTATAGGATGATTCAATACTATGTAATGGCCTATCAAGGTAATGCTCTATGAAAATGTTATTTATTCTTGCTGTTTATTTATGTAAGGAGCTTCAGTCACACAATCTACTGGCTGCTGTTCCTCAGATACACCCTGCCATAGCTTTTACTAATGAGTTGGGCTTTAGGCTGACAGTGGTAGCCAAGCTCGCACCCCCAGCTTCACACCACCTGCTAGTACTTCTCAGTTCACTTGTCTGGAGAATTTATGAGCACTTGATCATAATATTTAGCCTGTTAAGTTAAAAAAAAAAAAGCTAAATGTGGTTATGGCTGCAAAAGTTGAAGGAAGCAGCTTGAGAACTCTACCACGATTTTGCCACTAGAGACTTAGAGTTGAGCAAGCAGGAAACTGCTGTGATATGACTTACCTTTGACCATATTGTTGGAATGATTTAGGAATTTCATAAAACATAAGAGAACAGGCTACAGTAAACCCCCGCTCCATCGCGGTTCAGTTTTTGCGGTCCTGGTATATTGCGGGTTTTTTTGTAATGTTATTTTACTATATAAATCATTAAAAATGAAATATTTTTGTGTTTTCCATAGCTCTTGCTTTGTCTCTCAGTATCTTTTATGTGTTTAAATGAGTTTCTATTGTTTTAAAAGTGTGTTTAAAGACCTCAAAATGCTTTTACACGTACAGTGACAGTAAAAAAAACATGCCTACAATGCATTTTAATAGGGTTTTTCTATTTCGCGGATTTTCACTTTTCGCGGCTGGGTCCGGAACGTAACCCCCGCAATGGAGGGGGGTTTACTATATATAGTTTCTACACACTGAAAAAAAATTGTACATCTACTGTATGTTCTTGGCTAAGAACTTTTTTGTGTGTTTTTTTTTTTACAGGGAAAAAAAAAAGATTACGTATGAGGCAGTCCAAATATTATTGAACATATAACGCAATACATTCATTGTTTGCTGAGCTTCTTTTGGCAGCAATAATAAGTATCTAATCATTATTCATTTTGTAATATTGTTATCTGTGATGAACTCATTTTAGTCTGAGTGCAAATCTATTCTTAAATCAATAGGAATACCATTGCACCATGGAGCGCCTTAGAATTAACAGCCATTATTTGAAGGTAGTACTATATTTTTAACACTGCCTGGTCCCCATGTTTGTGGGAAACATGGTCAATATAAGTACATTTATATAGAGGGAGTTTTCATGCAAACAAATAAAAATGGGCAAATTCAAAAGAGTGGGGGCAATGTTTCTAACTCTGCACAACAGACTTTAATTAACCCTATATTTAAAAAAAAAAAAAAAAAAAGAAGATTGAAACACTTTAGCTTGGAAGTACCATTCAGAAGCAGTGCCATATTAAACTCTGTGGGGGCCCCTAGGCAGTCAAAATATTAGGGCCCCCCTCGCATGTTTTTGGAGGTTTCTCATGCATGCGTCATAGTGGGATAACATTGAACTAAGTAGTGTGCACGTCGGCTCCTGGATGGAGATGACCATCACTACTGTACATTACAGGTATGTAGGTTGCACCAATTTTTTTTGCAAACTGACAGCTGAATGAAGATGAGCTTTTAACCACTTAAGCCCCGGAAGATTTTACCCCCTTCCTGATCAGGGCCTATTTTGTGATTCGGCACTGCGTGATTTTAACAGACAATTGCGCGGTCGTGCGACGCTGTACCTAAACGAATCTGATGTCCTTTTTTTAACCGCAAACAGAGCTTTCTTTTGGTAGTACTTGATCCCCTGTGCGATTTTTTGATCATGCGCTATAAACAAAAAAAGAGCGTCAATTTTGCAAAAATAACAATATTTTTCAAATTTTTTTATATGAAATTCCCAAAAAAAAATGTAAAAATCAAAATTTTTTAACATTTTAGGCCAATTTTTTTTTTACCATATGTTTGGTTAAAAAAATCGCAAAAAGCGTATTTTGATTGGTTTGCGCAAAAGTTATTGCGTTTACTAACAAAGGGAAAGACTTTTGTCATTTTTGTTGGGTTTTTTTTAACGTGTAATGGCGGCGATCTGCAATTTGCGATTTGCGACGGACAGATCGGACCCTTGACTGACATTTTTGACACTTTTGGAGTTACCAGTGACATTACTACAGTAATCAGTGCTATACATATGCACTGTTACTGTAAAAATGACACTGGCAGTGAAGGAGTTAACTTTATTGGAGAGGGAGGGTTTAAGTGTGTCCCTAGGGGCGTGTTTCTAACTGTGATTGGCTGTGGCTACTAGTGTAAGAACAGAAATCAACGGTCCTACATAGTAGAACCGTGTGATCTCCATTCTTACATAGGGAAGAATGACAGGCGGCTTTGTTTACATTAGCCGCCTGCCTTTCTTCCGGTGTAACGGAGGATCGCGAGTGCCCGGCGGACATCGGGTCCGCCGAGCACATGCGCGGGGGTTCTGTGACTGCACGCTCGCTCCCTAGAGTCTCACAGGCTAGCGACGTAGCCCTACGTCGCTTTGCCTGTGAGGGGCTGACTGCCGACGTAAAGGGTCGTGCGGCGGTCGGCATGCGGTTAAGAGACAAACTATCATGTGAACCGGATTTATGTACTTTTGTTTAGTTTTGGATGAAGTGCAGTGGGATTAGAACGCTTGACAGTTTTTATTGCAGTCTGTGTTTCTGTTAGGGAGATACACCCTCTCTATCTGTCCTGTTTTCCATTATCATTGAAAGTGAAAGTAAAAGAAAATCCCAAAATGTGGGTTGTCCCCAGAAAAGTAATAGAGGGGAAATCTTCCAATGGGGACACTAGTCCTGGAGACCTGGGGGTCCTCAAGAAATGTCCTTAATTTACAGGGATTTCCTGTCACTTCCTGTTTGACGATGGGACAGAAAGTAAAGGGAAATCTCAGCAATGGGACACAAATGGTAAAAAGAAAAACCTCTATCCAAAATGAAAAAAAAAAAATTGCCTATAGTCCAACTTTAAGTTGTTATTGGGTAATTTACATTAATACAATAAGTAGCACCCTCCTAGTCAGGTGCTAGATAAGAGAGTGCGGTTTTTGGCTCTCTCTGCTTACCAGAAGAGCAGCAGGTAAAACATATGCGCACTCTGCTTATCAGGGAGCAGGATTGATAGTTAGGTCTTCTCAGTGTGCCCAGTGTGTGATTCACCTGGTCTCAGGGAGTGTCCTCAGCTGATCCAATAAGGAGGCATGTTGGAGGCTGGAGGAAACCTGACCAGTGACATACAGGTTTTTAGTACTGTCCCAGGGGTTGGCACAAATAGTGGTGCATTATGGGACAGGGTATAAAAAGCCACGGGTACATGAGGTAGAGGTCTTTGAGTGGGAGGCCAGGTCCCAGAAGGAGGGTGGCAGCTGCCTCCTCTTCTGCAACAGTTAGTGGTAGTCATAGGCAGTCGGCCTGGTGTACCAGCGGCATGAGACTGAAGCCAGAGGTCTAGGAGAAGCTGACTACAGGAGTTGGGGCACAGCTGAACCTGGAAAAACAGTGTCAGTGAGTACAGAGGAACTAGCCCAGGGGTCTGCCCAGGAAGGGGACCACTCCGGAGTTTAGAGTCAATGGACGGGTGTCAGTTGGCCCAGAGAGAACGGGGGTACTAGGGGAGTGCCCTGAAGAGAAATGTAATGGAGACACTTACCTTACCTTCATTCAAGTTGCAGGATAAAGCAGCGGCCTTGCCGCATTCTCAAGTTCAGAGTCCCCAGCATTGTGAATAGTTAACAGTTTGAGTATCCCACTCATCCCTTCTCCCATCCCAATTACAATAAAACCACAAAAACAACCCCTAGACTGATCATAGACTGAGCCAAGAACTCAAAGTGATACGTTTCTGCAACCAGTTGCTACCGGTAACCCAAGGGAATCCTTAAAGTGTAATCTTCAGCAGCTCCCTAGGGGGCAGTGCTACAAGTACATACCATGTTTCCCCAAAAATAAGACCTACCCCAAAAATAAGACCTATCTCTGTTTTCTATGATTGCTGCAATATAAGCCCTACCCCGAAAATAAGCCCTAGTTGAAATCCTTGTAAAATCATGTAATCTGCGCTGTAAAAGGGTTATATAATGTCCAGTGTGTGTCTGTATGTAACATGATTGTAGAAAATACCTTATTTACAGCGCCGCTAGGTGTTTATGTGACCCACCGGAGCTCTCCTCCTCCTCCTGGATGACAACAATGGCCCCTTCCCCTGCAGTGCTCAGAGCAGGGCTGATGTCAGCGGGGATTCCGGCATCTCCCTCGGCAGTGCTCCGAGCGGGAAAAAATAGCTTTGATGGGTCATGTGAGCGTCCAGCAATGATGTAAATAAGGTATTTTCTATAACATTACATAATGACACACACACTGGACATTATATAATCCATTTACAGAGCGGATTAATGATTTTACAAGGACTTTATCTACAGTTTATTTTGGAGATTACAGGAGTGTCTTTCTAGTGAGCTGACGGAGAGGGAGAGGGGGAGAGAAGACAGGGGACAAATACACCCCCCCCCCCAAAAAAAAACCCCTTTGCATTTTTTGTACCTAAAATTAATGTAAGACCCGGGCTTTTTTCCGGGGGAACACGGTAGCTATAGAGTCTTTAATGTAAAGTTTACATTTTTTTGCGTTGATTCATTTTTTTCTATCTTTTATAAACAATTTAAGAAGGCTTCATTGTAATCTTCTTTCAAGATCAAACCAATATTATTTTGATCTATTGTTGCGTGGCCCTTAAACTGTGTTGGGCCCATTGACAGGTGCCTACTCTGCCTATTTGGTAATCCATCACTGTTCAAAAAAGGCTGTTTTACCTTGTACAAGTTACCTTCTACAAGTAGCCACGCACAAAGATAAGCAACCCTTCTCTGCAATGTGATGGCACTCCATACTGGCAGCTGGTCACCCCAGCACCAAGCACTAAATTATGAGTGGCTTGGGGATGTCATCTGTGCCCTAGACATGTGCAGCCCATGGGTTGTAACCCTAAATGGGAATGCAAAAAAATGTTGAGGAAACTCTGCTCTTTTCCACTGTTATAGCAACCCACAATGCCAGAAAAAGGCTTTTTCTTCTACTGTATGTCATTACATAGTAAAAGGTTTAAAGAGTATATTACACACGGCTGCATACAGCCATTATGTAAAAATACTGCCCTCTTTCTCCCAGTGTAAATTCTGCTGTATAGGAAATTGCACAATGCTAATATGAAATGACAAAAATCCATACTCAGTTACTTTGGATTTCAAGCTGCCCAAATACAAAGAAATATCAATAGAGCTGGGCCAACCCAGACTCAGAAAAGGCACCACTTTAGGCACTGTGATGGAAAGGAAACAGCTTAGGGAAGAAACTCTCCTGCCTGTGTTCTTGATGCGTCCCCTGAGTTGTGCAAGACTGATCGGTGAAAATATAGATTGGCCCTGTTGACTGTTTACACTGGAAGATTGGCAACCAACCGGGCTCCAGTTTATATGTAACAGCTTTCCTTTTACTTTATCAGAAGCTCTTGATAAACAAAGTTGAATACACTGGGAGAGCTGATCTTCATTGTAATATGCAGAGACATTGTGAAACTCAGTTCTGCATGTCATTAATTTATGAACGTAAACTACAGTAGCCATAGTTTATAAATTATCGTTCTGCATGTAGCACTACCCCTATAAGGGCCACTGAATTTAACTGCTTCTTTTCCAAACCGTACAGAGGCCACCAGTAACCGAAGCAACAGCCCATTCACTCTGGCTCCAGTAAACAGTCTAGGAGTTGTCTTTATAAGATTTATTGCATGAAGAACCAGTATTAGGAGAGGGATCGGGGAATGGGATACTTCAACACTATTAGCAACAACAAGACAAACTTCTCTCCAGAGTAAAGTTGAACACTGAACAGTCTATTCCCTCACTGCTGGAGACCACGGGGGCAATTTACTCTGGCATCTGGTTAACTTTAATGTACAGCTGCTGGGACCCAGTGCAATCTACAGAACACTATACAAGTAACAAGGATCACCTAGTGTCTTCTACTCACAAGTTCCCAAGACAGGTGCCTCCTTCCAGCTTCCTCCAGACACCACTCAGTGAGGGAGACAATCCTCCAGACCAGCTCCCTTGAAGAAAACTTGCAGTCAGATCCTGGCTGCTTCTAGGCCCCAGCTCTGCAGCTCCTGGAACCTTGCAGAACAGCCACCAAATCCTTAAGCTCTCACAGGGGCAACAGCCACCCATGAGCATGGGAACTCTCCTTCTTGGTTGAAAGAAAATCTCCCCAGGGCTTCAGACTATTTGTCAGCTGCCCATCTGGGCACACTTTGCCAGGGATTTGCTAAGCCCTGATCAATATTCAGACTGGTCATTTAAATACTCCCTCCCTAAGCTCTAGAAACATCTTCTAGAGGCAGGGGGAAGCAATCAAACTCCCAGTCTGTGAAACCCTGAACAGACCAAAACAAACAACCTGTGCTCCATTAAAGGGGAAGAAGGAGCCACAAACTAAACTTACCTATCACCACTAACTAGGAGGGTTCTACTTTTGTGATTTTAAAAACCTAATAAAAACTAATAAATAGAAGTGTATGCCCTTGTTAACTCTAATTACTTTTTATTTTTTTTTACTTCAGATGTAAGCAAGTGTGTAAGCTTGAAGAAATGACATTTGTTTGTTTTGTAGTACTGCGTTAAAAATGCTGCATTAAAAAATGGCAGAGACATACATTTAGTGTCTTGTGATGAGTTATAAGATACCAAATTTTGGATATCATTACATTAACCACTTGCCGACCGCCGCAAGTACATATACTGCGGCGGTCAGCCCCTCACAGGCAAAGTGACGTAAGGGTACGTCACTAGCCTGTGAGGCTCTGGGGAGCGAGCGCGCACCTCCGGATGCGTGCTCCCGCTCGGTCACGGACCCCCCCAACCCCCCCCCCGCGCGTGTGCCCGGTGGACCCGATGTCCGCCGTGCACTCGCGATCGTCCGTTAGAGCGGGAGAAAGGCAGGCGGCTAATGTAAACAAGCTGCCTGTCATTCTCCCCTGTGTAAGAATAGTGATCATACGGTTCTACTATGTAGGACCGTTGATCACTGTTCCTACACCTCAAGCCACAGCCAATCACAGTTAGAAGCACACCCCTAGGGACACACTTAACCCCTGCCTCTCAAAAAAAGTTAACCCCTTCACTGCCAGCGTCATTTTACAGTAACAATGCATATGTATAGCACTGATTACTGTAGTAATGTCACTGGTAACCCCAAAAGTGTCAAAAATGTCAGTCAAGGGTTCGATCTGTCCGCCGCAATGTCGCAGTCCCACAAAAAAAATTGCAGATCGCCGCCATTACGCGTTAAAAAAAAAAACAACAAAAATGACAAAAATCTTTCCCTTAGTTAGTAAACACAATAACTTTTGTGCAAACCAATCAAAATATGCTTTTTGCGATTTTTTTTACCAAACATATGTAGCATAAAACAAATTGGCCTAAAATGTTAAAAAATTTTGATTTTTACATTTTTTTGGGGAATTTCATATAAAAAAATGTGAAAAATATTGTTATTTTTGCAAAATTGACGCTCTTTTTTTGTTTATTGCGTATGATCAAAAAATCGCACAGGTGATCAAATACCACCAAATGAAAGCTCTGTTTGTGGGGAAAAAAAAGGATGTCAAATTAGTTTAGGTACAGCGTGGCATGTCCGTTAAAGTCATGCAGTGCCGAATCGCAAAATAGGTCCTGGTCAGGAAGGGGGTAAAATCTTCCGGGGCTTAAGTGGTTAATGATCATTATAAATCATCTTAATTTAAACACCTTTCAACCTCACACACACACACACACACATCCTGTTTTATTTTCCATTTACCAAACATGGTAATCTTAGGGCTGTCATTTCTGCACTGGCCCAGCCAACATATGCAAGAACATGCAAGCTTCATCTGTCTTCACCTTGGGTGCCACATGTCCTTTTCCTGGCACTGGGTATCACTATTTATTTAAAAATGATTATACACTAGGGGAAATAGCCTGTTCACCAATCAATTATAAACCTCCACTATAAGTGATGTCAGTTGATCTGCATAGTATAGCCTATTCACAGTCCCAGATATTCCCTACCGATTCAGGAGAGCACAGTCACTCACTGTGAGTTTCCAGTGTTTCAGGTCACTCCAGAATTGATATGATAGCTTGGGTGCAATGCTCTGCAAAAAAAAAAGTCACATGACAGCACTGAAAAATTTGCTGTGTGTAGCAGCCATGTCCTATATAAGATCAGCTTTACTCTTACTTAGTTAGATATTGTGTTTTTAATGGTCATTTAATCATAGAGCTTTCTTTAACAAAAATAACGACGAACTGAAAAGATAAGAATCAGAAAGCATGCCAGCTTGGGTTTTGTATATATGGGGCCTGCACCAGTATAGATCAGATTTTTTTTCTATGTAGAGCTTCAATGATTTTTATCTCAGCTTGGAAGAGAGAGAAAATGTTCTGATACTAATACTGATAAAAAGCGTAAAGGCTGATGCCATCTGCCATGGCAACTATCAAGATGGCAGCTGCTTTTCATCAGCTGTATCTGAACTTTGCATTAATAGGAATATCAGACTCTGTGGCTATGTTTGAATAAAGGACTTAAAAAATGATGGCAGTCTCTACAATAGTCTTATAAAAATGAAATAAATAAAAATGATAGCTTTGCCACTTTAATAACCATGCACGCTAAGTAACCTTTCCCAAGAGTCAGTGGCAGTAAGGACTGGCAGGCTAACAACAGAAGAAGGTCTTTAACCCTGAGAGTTTCTGGGTTTAAATCTTTGCTCTTCTGCTGCAATGGGAATACAATTTGCAGTCTCCAGGGGCTGTGCAATCATCAGAATAACATATTACTCTTCTCAGTTGCGACTACAGCTAACAGAAACATTTCTTCTAACAAATGAATCATATCACAGGAATACTGCTCGTCTTTTTCTGTAACTGTTAAGCCAAGTAGGCATTGGTTAACAAGCACACCTTTGCCTTGTTCATTAGCAGAACATTGCAGCTCGCTACAGGAAAGGAGGAAAAGATGCTAATTACAGTACATGAGCTTTATCTTTTTTGGTTAATCTAGAAAAACAAGCAGGAAGTGAGCAAAAGTGGGTCATATTATGATACCCAGAGATATTGCTGAATGATTATTCAGCTAAATAAAGCCTCTTTGTTACACATTACTTGTGTTTTCACTGATGTCTCTACAACAGTTTAAATGGCTTTTGAGAGCTAAGCTCTTTACTTCTATTTACGAGCAGGTAATTTCAATATTGTCAGAGCTTAAAGGAAGAGTCCCATCAAAGACCATACAAGGAAAGAGCACACAACTCTTACAGATTACTCTAAGTAACTCTTTCTAAATACATAGAATATTATGCAGATGCTTGTTCAAATAGCATTTGAAATTTCTCTACTGTTATAAGTCTTAGATTTCTTTAGGACAAGTTCGGATTACAGTCACCTGCAGGGTACTCTTGATAATGCTTTCTAATCTATCCTAAAGAAACAAAAACCTCATCTCCTGACAACATCAAAAGGAGTAGGAGTAAGGGAAATATGACCAATCATATGCCCCACAAATAAAACTCTTAGCTTCTCTATCTTGCGGCAATGTCTATACCACCTTCTATCACTTACGATCAACCACTACATAATAAAGACGGTTTTGTTAGAAAATGGTTTAGAACTTTTGTGTTAATCTACGATATGACACTTGTACTATAGTGTGTGTCATATTAGAATATTAGTTACCTTCAAAGAGTTGTTTTGGCGACTACGCCTGCATATATGTGTATTTTGTTTGGCTTTGCTGTAAAATCAACCTTAAAAACCCAATAAAAGTTGTTTTAAAAATATATATATATATATATATTTCACACAGAGTTTTACTTTAGGAGCTCAACTCTAGATAATTAATCATATACACAGTTCAAGTATACACTCACCGGCCACTTTATTAGGTACACCTGTTTAATTGCTTGGTAACATAAATTGTTAATCTGCCAATCACATGACAGAACGTCAATGCATTTAGGCATTTGAACGTGGTGAAGAGGACTTGCTGAAGTTCAAACCGAGCATCAGAATGGGGAAGAAAGGGGATTTAAGTGACTTTGAACGTGGCATGTTTGTTGGTGCCAGACGGGCTAGTATGAGTATTTCAAAAACTGCTGATCTGCTGGGATTTTCACACACAACCATCTCTAGGGTTTACAGGGAATGATCCAAAAAAGAGAAAATATCCAGTGAGCGACAGTTGTGGGGACGAAAATGCCTTGTTGATGTCAGAGTTCAGAGAAGAATGGGAAGACTGGTTCAAGATGATATAAAGTAGTGATTGACCGATATCGTTTTTTCATTGCCGATACCGATATTTTGGTCATTGCGTATCGGTATCAGCCAATATTGGCCGATATTTTCATACATTTAAAACATTTATTTTTTTTTTTTTTACTTTACAGGTACTCTTGTGGAGGGATCTGGGGGTCTAAAAGACCCCAAACCCCTCTTCTGCACTTAAAAGCATTCCAAATGCCAAGTTTGGCTGTTTTGAATGCTGTCATTTCTTTTTAATCTGGCGCCAGTACCCGGAACTTCCGGAAGTGACGTCATGACATCACTTCTGGGTTTTTTCTTGGAGACCCGATCAGAGCCGAATGTGGCTTTGATCGGGTCTTCGGCGGCTGTGCAGGCTGGTTGCCAGGGTGTCCCCCGGTGGGACGGGAGGACCGGGCGAGCCGCAGAAGGCGGATGGAGGGGGGTGGCATCCCCTTTTGCTCCTTGTAATGACAGCCGAGTGGCTTCTCAGCCGCATCGGTTGTCATTACAAGACAGCCGACCATCGGCTTTGGACGCCGGTACCGGGGTGATGCCTCTAGCTGCAGGCATCACTCCGGAACACGCACTTTCCCCAAATATCGGCAATATCGGTAACCTCCGGGGCCTATTCCGGTATATCGGGGAAAGTGCATATCGGCCCTCAATATATCGGCTTTGCCGATAATCAGTCGATCCATAGAAAGGCAAAAGTAAATTTAAATAACTACTTGTTACAACCAAGGTGTGCTCAATACCATCTCTGAATGCACAACACATCAAACCTTGAAGCAGATAGGCTATAGCAGCAGAAGACCACAAGGGGTGCGGTTACTGTCAGCTAAGAACAGGAAACTGAGGCTACAATTCGCACAGGCTCACCACAATTGGACAATATAAGATTGTAAAAACATTGCCTGGTCTGATGAGTCTCGATTTCAGCTGTGACATTCAGATGGTAGGGTCAGAATTTGGCGAAAACAACATAAAGGCATGGTTCTATCCTGCCTTGTATCAACGGTTCAGGCTGGTGGTGTTATGGTGTGGGGGATATCTTCTTGGCACACTTTGAGCATCGTTTAAATTCCATGGCTTACCTGAGTATTGTTGTTAACCATGTCCATCCCTTTATGACTACAGTGTACCCATCTTCTGATGGCTCCTTCCAGCAGGATAATGCACCATGTCACAAAGCTCCAATCATCTCAAACTGGTTTCTTGAACATGACAATGAGTTTACTGTACTTCAATGGCCTCCACAGTCACTAGATCTCAATCCAATAGAGCACCTTTGCGATGTGGTGGAATGGGAGATTTGCATCATAAATGTGCAGCCAACAAATCTGCAGCAACTGTGTGATGCTATCATGTCAATATTGACCAAGGAATGTTTCCAACACCCTGTTGAATATATACCACAAAAATTAAGGCAGTTCTGAAGGCAAAAAGGGGTCCAACCCGGTACTAGCAAGGTCTACCTAATAAAGTGCCCGGTGAGTGTATGTATATATATATTTATATAGAGATAGATATACATGTATATACAGTATATGAGAGCTGTATTACCTGCCAACGGATTCACATGGCTGACCAGCCAGTATTTGAACAATACAGAAAATGGATAGCTATTGTGCTGACTAGACTTCTACTGTTATTTAACGTGGCACATAAGAGGGCCAGGAGAGTGGTAAGGAACACCAGGCAAAGTGGAATGCAGCTCATCTCAGATTAGGTATTGAGATCCTAATGCACATATATACAACATGGTGGTTTGATAAAGGGGGGCCCTGAAACATGGAGCAATGCCCCTCCACTTCCTGTCACCATCACCTAGCCGATAGAGGTGCTGATTGGAGCCGCAGCCATCTTGCTACACCTGGAAGACACTGCTGCCTATATTCCAGCCTAAAGCATGACAGCTGTACATCCACCAATAACTATGCTTCAGCTAGCCGCTTGCCTGCCGAGCTTTGCAGTCTCATGGTGATCCTATTGAAGTCTATATGGGTTTATGACAAGCCTTGACCCACTTTTCACTAGTGAGTGCATTTTTATTGTCTTTTAATATTAATAAATTGCTACACCTAGATGAAGGTGCCCTCTTGTTTTACATTTGAGCAATATAGACTGGTCACCTCCCTATCCTTAGCCTGTTAAGGAGCAGTATCAGACTTTCGAGCATATCCATCTGCTCTCTCGCGTCGAAAATCGGCAGGGAATTTTCGTCCGACGACCGATCTGCCGATTTTCGGCTTGTTAGTATGATGCTTCCGACAACCAAGTCCGACTTTTCGGCCGAAAAAAATCTCGTGTGCAGGCTATAAAATTTTTGTCCGCCGTCAAAACACGGCCGATTTTCGTGCAGTCAGTACAGATTTCGACAGGGAAAAATCTTATGAACAAGTCTGGGCATGCTCAGAGAAGAAGGAACACAAAGAAAGCAAACCAACACATGACATCACTTCTGAAGTAGATTTTTGTTGGGCGAGAAAATTCATGTGCAGTCATTCGTAGGCACATTCCAACCAACAAAACACAACTCTGGACAAAAGACGGACAATCGGTCGGCTGATAATCGATGCGTGTGTACGGGGCTTTCCTGTCAGAATGTTCCCTGTCTGCACAAGGGTATGCAACACACCTGATTGAGATCTGCTACAAATATTATGTTGCTAGAAAGTCACAATCAGGTTCTGACACTAGGCGTTTTGGGGCGTTTTTGGGGAGTTTTTCTGCTCTAGGATCAGCTCTCAAAACGCCCAACAAGACAAATCCTATTCATTTCAATGGCCCCTGTTCACATCTGAGAGTTTTGACGCTGTAAGCAAAACGCCCAACGCTCAAAAAAGTACATGAGCTTCTTTTTGGGCAGATTACAGGCGTTTTCCATTGGTTTCTATTCAATCAAAAAACGCCTGCACAAAAAAACGCCTGTAAAAACGCCTGTAAATCGCGGTAAAAATCGCGGTAAAATCGCGGTAAAAACGTGCGAAAACGCTACGCTCAGGTGTGAATGTAGCCTAATTGCTTTTGAAAAAAAATTCAGTTAATGTATTTATTTATAAAATACCTAACTAGGTGGGTTTTTATTTTCCATATATATTTAACTGGCATATTAATCTTATAAGTGATTAGTGAAGTCCAATCTTAAAAAAAGAGTGTCCATATAGAGAATCTTCAGTAAAATGAAAAATGATTTCTTACTCCCAACATGTTTTTTCCACTTGAAGTTTTTAAGGGATACCTTGATAATATCCAGTGGATGAAAGATGTTAGGCCATTTCACACGGGCGCACTGCCCAACGAAGTCCGTTCTGTTCAGCTTAGCAGGCGGATTACAGCTTCATCTCCGCTCTGTGTGCAGACACGGAGCTGTCAGGTCCCCTCTGGGGAAATCGGATGAGAACGGACCGTCTATCCATTCTCATCCAATCCCATCCGATCCCATCCTCCAGAAAGATGTAAAATAGGCTTCCCATCCGTCTGGATTTCACGGACAGGATCGGATCGGATCGGATAGCAGCGGGTGTCAGTGGACATGTCCCCGCTGACACCCGCTGCCCCGTAGGGATGCATGGAGCACCTGATCAGGTCCACCCATGTGAAAGGGGCCTTCGTGTATTACTGCATATACTTCTGAGGTTGTGAGTTGCAGTGAGGTTTGGAGCAGACTGACTACATTTACAGCCAAATGGGATATATGTGCACACATGTCTGACAGGGTAAAAGGGAATGAGGATCAGGGCTAGAACAAGGGGTGGGCGGGAAGGGGATGGTTTAATGCAGGGATCCTCAAACTACGGCCCTCCAGCTGTTGTGGAACTACACATCCCATGAGGCATTGTGAAACTCTGACATTCACAGACATGACTAGGCATGATGGGAATTGTAGTTCCTGAACAACTGGAGGGCCATAGTTTGAAGACCCCTGGTTTAATGCATGGGTGTCCAACCTATTGGCTTCTCTGGGCCACAGTGAGTGTAGAGAAATTTTCTCGGGCCGCATAAAAAATATATACTATAGCCCCCCCAAGTACAGAGGTTTATTTCTTCTGAGAGATATTAAACGAACACTCTAACCACCATGACCACTTCAGTGATTTGAAGTGGTCATGGTGGTGGGAGTCAGAAACACTGCACATGCTGGGGGCTAGTTGCACCCCTAGCACATATGACTTAGGCAGCCAGAAAATGTTATGTCCTTATTCATATATGTATGAACAAGGACATGACATATGACTAAACACAACTAGTTATTAAAAAACATATTGCAACAATTTACACATGCTAATGCACATACCTTTTCTACTTATTTTGCAGACTGCTGGTGGTTACTGCTGTCAGGTACTGCTGGTGCGGTTACTGCTGGCGGTTACTGCTAGTGGGTACTGCTGGCAGTTACTGCTGGTGGTTACTGCTGGTGGGTAATGCTGGCGATTACTGCTGGTGGGTAATGCTGGTGGTTACTGCTGTCTGGTGCTGGTGGGTACTGCTGGCAGATACTGCTAGCTGGTACTGGCGGGTACTACAGGCTGGTACTGGCGGGTACTGCTGGTGGGTACTGCTTGCTGGTACTAGATGTACTGCTGGTGCGTACTGATGGGTACTGCTGGCTGGTACTGTTGGTGGGTATTTCTTACTGGTGCTGGCGGGTATTGCTGGCTGGTGCTGGCAATGACTGCTGGCGGGTATTGCTGGCTGGTGCTGGCGGGTACTGTTGGCGGGTATTGCTGGCTGGTGCTGGCGGGTACTGTTGGTGGGTATTGCTGGCTGGTGCTGGCGGGTACTGTTGGTGGGTATTGCTGGCTGGTGCTGGCGGGTACTGTTGGTGGGTATTGCTGGCTGGTGGTGGCGGATACTGTTGGTGGGTTCCCAACCCACCATTCCTGAGGATCAGCTTGACAGTCACAGGAGCCGCGCTGTAGGAAGCAGAGGCAATGCTTCCTGTATAGCCCTGGCCAGCTCCTGTCATAGGCAGAGGCGGAGTGCATTTGGTATCACTCTGCTTGCTTCCTCTAGTGCCGGCTCAGTTATTTACAGTGGTGTGATGCTCGGGGATGGCGGGAACACGCAATCTGGGCTTACCGACCCGCCATCCCAGAGCAGGAGGGAGAGTCACCAAAATCTTCTCGGGGGGAGCAATTGCCCCATTGCGCCCCCCCCGGATCCACCCCTGATCTGGAGCTCTGCGGCCGGTGGGCCGCGGGTTGGACATGCCTGGTTTAATGCTTAGATGGGGATGCTATGTGCTAAGTTCCTTCTGTTACAAGGCTCACAGGAGTAGTGACAGTGCCACCACTACTGCTGTATCCCAGTGCTGGGAGCAGCAAGGAGAGGAGGAGAGAGTGGAGAGGAGGTACAGGCTGTGTTCTCTCTTCCCCTCCTCTTTCCTGCCAGTGCAGTGTTCCTGTATTAACAAGATAGCAGCGGTGTTCACAGACATGCAGGAGCTGCACTCGCTGGAAGGAGGAGAGGGAAAGAGAACTCATCTTGCACAGCTAGTTCTAAAGCCTCCAGGAGAGGAGGGGAGAATCAAGAGGAGGCACGGAGCAGTTCTCTCCCCCTCCAGCTTCCCCTTCTTTTCAGTGCAGAGTTCCTATATGTCTGAGAACACAGCTGCCAGCTTCTGAATACAAGAGTGCTGTCAGATCAGAACTTTGCAGGTTTTGCTTACCCGCCCTCTACCCACATATTTCTTCTGTCATCCTACACCCCTTAGCCACCTCTTTCCCACACTGGCAGCAGAAATTGCAGGAAGGGGGCTGCTAAGCAAACCTTGCAAAGTCCCAATCTGTCGGTGCAACTGTATTAATAAGCCAACAGCACTCTCTTTAGTGCTGCCTAGATCTGACAGCAGTCTCTGAGGGTATGAAAAAAGTTTTGATTATCTTCAGACCCATTAATTAAGTATAAATGGGTTTGAAGTTAAACAAATCCATTCATATGAATATAGAAAGCTGACGTGAGGACAATGTTGACTTACCATTGTACTCATTTCAGGGATCAGAACTATAAATTAATTTGCTATCAAACACACATCTATTCATAAATGTAAAAAAAGGAATTATAACAACAGAAACATAACTTTTATAACCTTTAGGGTACATTCACACCAGTGGCGGCATTAAAACACATCATCTAGTGTGCAGTGGGATGACAGCAATGCTGAGGCGCCAACTGCAGTGCATCACACTGTTTACTTTTTCTAAACAAACTTTATTGATATGTCACACAATGACATTTCATTAACCACTTGCTACCCACCCGCCGTCAAATGACGGCAGAGCGGTGCAGCTATTGTTCTGGGACGCCCTCATATGACGGCGCACCAGAACAGCCTCTCTGGGGGCGCAGGGAGTGGCGATCGTGGCCGTGCCGTGTTGCTAGGACACGACGCAACCCCGATCTCTGTAAAGAGTCAATGACATGACTCTTTACCCATATGATCGGCTGTGTCCAATCACAGTCGGTCACATGTAAATGAGGAAGTGCCGTTATTCCGATCAGCGGCTCCTCCTCATAGGGAAGACCAGTACAAATAATCAGGACACTGATCATCAGTGCCCTGATTACACAAAATGTAAATAAAGTGCCAATTACTGCCCACCATCAGTGCCCACAGTGCCTGCCATCAGTGCCCACAATCAGTGTCCATAGTGCCGCCAGTCAGTGCCCATCAGTGCCTTCTCATCTAGGCACTGATGGGCACTGACTGGCAGCACTATGGGCACTGATTGTGGACACTGATGGTGCTGCCCATCAGTGCTCATCAGTGCCACCCGTCAGTGCCCACCAGTGCCACCCGTCAGTGTCCATCAGTGCCGCCTGTCAGTGCCCATCAGTGCCGTGCATCAGTGCCGCCTCTCAGTGCCCATCAGTGCCACCTATCAGTGCTCATCAGTGCTGCTTATTAGTGCTACTTATCAGTGCCCATCAGTGCGGCATATTAGTACCTCCTCATCAGTGCCACCTCATCAGTGCCCATAAGTGTCACCTCATCAGTGCCCATAAGTGCCACCTCATCAGTGCCCATCAGTGCAGCCTATCAGTGCCCATCAGTGCCGCCTCATCAGCGCATATTAGTGAAGGAGAAAAATTATTTATTTTCAAAATGTACTCACAGAAAATAAGAAAAACTTTTTTCTGTCTTTTTTCTTTTTTTTTGTAAGAAATAAAAAAACCCAGAGGTGATTAAATACCACCAAAAGAAAGCTCTATTTGTGTGAAAAAAAAAATGATAAAAATGTCATATGGGTACAGTGTAGCATGACCACGCAATTGTCATTCAAAATATGAGAACGCTGAAAGCTGAAAATTGGCCTGGGCAGGAGGGGGGTGAAAGTGAACTGTAGGCAAGTAGATAAGCTCTATTGGCGGCAGTGTGATGCGAGGCAGTAGGTTGCCTCACACTGAGCTGAAAAAGATTAGTACATGCAATACTTTTTTCAGAACACATCACTGCACCATAGTGGTATGAACCAGCCAGACAGGAGACAAGGCATTTTTATCGTGGCCTGTGGTGTCTTTGTGTTGGAATAGCCTCCCAACACAGTCCTACCAGACCTGATGTAAACATAGCCCCACAAATTGTTGCCTAATTTACTATTTTAAAAAAAAATCCCAAATTTCAAACTTTTAGATTGAAGGAGACTTCAACACATGCGTGTGCCCAATGTTAAAACTGCAAACGTTGCTATTTTCCTTGCATTTTTAAACAAATGAATTAGCTACTAAATAGCTAGGTGATCTGACAAAATCAAACCATCCTTCTCCTGTGTAACTGCTGTACATACTCCACTGTGACTGGCATGTGTGCTCTGCCTTTCTTTTTGGCTCTGACACAAGGAGACCAGCAGAGGCAGATAACACACAAGGAAGGTTCCACAACATTACTGCACACTTCCAGGTACATGGATAGATCAGGCTGCACAGTGATTTTGACAACCGATTAACTGCTGGGCGTAGGATCCCCTAAGCTTCTACATCATGAAACGGGGGGTGAGGAAGCGCAGTTTGGCATCTTTGACCTGGGTGCTGGATGACCTTGTCCCGGCACTGATGAAGATAAAGGAGAGAGAGAGAGATCAGCTAAAAGCAATTTGGTCAAGCATAGACACTGATTTTTGCTGTTTTTATGATTAAATGTGAAAGTAATTTGGTTCTTTTAACCTTTTTCAAGTATTGTTTTATCTTTTGTTGAGCTAGAGAATATTGGCCATTAAAGTGGTTGAAAAGTCAGAAGTTTTTTTTTATCCTAATGCATTCATAACTTCTGTGCATTAAGATAAAAAGCCTTCTGTGTGCAGCAGCTCCCCTCAGCCCCCCTAATACTTAACTGAGCCCCCTCTCTATCCAGCGATGTCCACAAGTGCCTCAGCTCACTGGTGTATTTAGGTTTGTGCTGCCCTAGGCCTGGCTAAACTTGTGCACCCCCTAATTTAAATATAGCCCACCCATTCCTGTAAAGGCCACACCCCTTCCTGTTTATGACCCGCCCTGTCATCTGTAAACCACAGACCACAGCCACAGTCTATCAGTGCCCATCAGTGCAGCCTCATCAGTTCCCATATGTTCAGCCTCATCAGTGCCCATCAGGGCAGCCTCATCCGTGCCCATCAGTGCAGCATATCAGTGCTGCCTTATTAGTGATTTGCCTCCTGGACCCTGCCCTCCAGCCCAATTCGCTCCATAAGACTGGCACTATATTAAAAGTGTAGCACAAGTCGGAGGGGACCCCTTTTGTGCGGGAGCTGGGAGTAGGCTGGTTTTTTTTGTGTGGGGTGCAGCTTTTTTGCTGCCACCCTGCAAAGTGCCGCCCTAGGCCTGGGCCTTGTAGGCCTAGGCCAAGATACAGCACTGCCTCAGCTATCTGGGACTCTTGCTCCTGATTGGCTGAGACACAGCAGCTGCGCCATTGGCTCCCGCTACTGTCAATCAAACTTAGTTAGCCAATCAGGAGAGGGGGCGAACGACAGCTCCGTGTCTAAATGTATACGCATAGCTGCAGCTCAGCTCAGGTGCCCCCATAGCAAGCTTCTTGCTGTGGGGGCACTCAACAGGAGGGAGAGGCCTAAGTTCCAGCCAGGGACCTGAGAATAAGAGGATCTGGGCTGCCCTGTGCAAAACCACTGCACAGAGGAGGTAAGTATAATATGTTTGTTATTTTTTTTACAAAAAGAATTTTATTGAGCACATAAGAGGAAAATACATACAATACGAATATCACAGCTTGTTGTTAAAGTTCCATGACCAATGCGAATCAGAGCAGAACAGTAAATAAAAAAATAAAAAAAATATTGTATAAACACAAATTATTGTCAAATGGGGAAAAGTGCATTACACTTACATCACAAGGGAGGTATGTATTACTCCCATTACATATTGTTTGTAGAATTCAGTAAAAGTCATATTCTATGTGGGAGCAGATAGGTCAGATGGAATCAGAAATGAGAGAAAGAAGGAGAGACAGGAGAAGGAGAAAGAAAAGAAAAAAAGAAAGGGGGGGGAGATGGACCAAAAGAATAGGGTATTAGCAGGGTGTGAGTAAATCCAGGGTTCTGTCTGTACTTGCTCCCCTCCCGGGGTCAAATTTGGATGGGGTCCATCTTCGGCAGCTATTTATGGGTCAGTTAGGTAACTTAAGGGTCATAATGTTTAAAGCGCTTAGTAGTTTTGAAATAGGCCCAATATGACCATGTTTTTGTAAATTTTTGTTTTGGTTCCTGAGAGATGTAGATGAGTTCCTCCATCTCCTCTATCTTAGAGAGTCTGCCAAACCATTCTCTACTAGTTGGAATACATGTAGTACACCAATGTATCGGAACGCAAAGTCTTGCCGCATTCACCATAAACATAGCCAGTGAATAATGGTAGTCCTTTTTAGGTAGGGTTGTGTGATGGAGAGGGTATTGTGCAGGTGTGTAATCTAAGGTGAATGTGGTAACCTGTGTAATGATGTCGTGGACTTCTTTCCAAAAAAGTTGGAGGGGTTCACATTCCCACCAAATGTGGAGCATGATATCTTCTGCTTTCCCACATCTCCATCATGTTTTGGGATAGAGGGAGAGAATTTAGGAAAGCGGGATGAAGTTCTGTACCATCTAGTTTCAACATTGTAACATGTTCCTGAATAGCAACATTAAGTTAGCCCTTATGTGTGTACTCACGAATGGTATCTTACTCCTCATCGGTAAGGGAAGTCTGAATGTCTTTCTCCCAAGCTACACGTGCTAAGTCCAAGGTGTTGGGGGATTCTGCTAGCAGTAGGGCATAGATGTAGGAAATGAGGTGTTTTTGTGGCGCTTTACGTGTGCATAAAGATTCAAATGGCGTAAGTTGTCTCGCCCATGTTGTTTAGGGAAGGGGAAAGAGTTGGTGAAGGAAGAGTGAAGTAGATACTGGATTCTCATAGGAGCGAGGTTTTCCTCTCACGAAAAATGTATGTGCAAGAACGTCATCATGGGGCCATTCCTGTCACAGAAAATAGATCAATCTCCTGGATTACCCTTAATTGTAGTTAAGAGACTCAGGACTGAGGACAGCATCTTGAATTTTGCTGCTTGTGTAAAGGCCATTAGAGAGGGATAGGTAAGAGCAGGGCTTTTTTTCTCAGAGAAAAGGTGCTGGAACTCACCTTCCCCGCCCACAACCCCACCCCAACTCCGCCCACAACCCCACCTCAACTCCGTCCACAACCCCACCCCCAGCCACGCCTTCCTCAGAGATGAAAATTAAGTGTTCGCCAAATAGCGGGTGTGATCAAGGCTTAGAACTGCGTAACGCAGAAGACGCAAGATTCAGAAGACTGAAGCACACATTACCCCCCTACCTGTACAAAAAAGGCCCCTCCCTGCACCCATTACCCCCCTCCCTATACACATTACCCCTCCTTGTACATACAGCACCCTCCCTGTACACATTACCCCCTTCTTGTACATACATCACCCTCCCTGTACACATAACCCCCCTCCCATTACATACAGCCCCCTCCCTGTACACATTACCCCCTCCCTGTACTTACAGCCCCCTCCCTATACATATTACCCCCTCCCTGTACATACAGCCCCGTCCCTTTACACATTATTCCCTCCCTGTACACATTACCCCCTCCCTGTACATACAGCACCCTCCATGTATATACAGCCCCCTCCCTGTACATACAGCACCCTCCCTGTACATACAGCACCCTCCCTGTACATACAGCACCCTCCCTGTACACATTACCCCTACCCATTACATACAGCCCCCTCCCTGTACACATTACCCCCTCCCTGTACACATTACCCCCTTCTCTGTACATACAGCTCCCTCCCTGTACACATTACCCCCTCCCTGTACTTACAGCTTCCTCCCTGTACACATTACCCCCTCCCTGTACATACAGCTCCCTCCCTGTACACATTACCCCCTCCCTGTACTTACAGCTCCCTCCCTGTACACATTACCCCCTCCCTGTACATACAGCTCCCTCCCTATACACATTACCCCCTCCCTGTACATACAGCTCCCTCCCTGTGCACATTATCCCCTCCCTGTACACATTACCCCCTCCCTATACATACAGCTCCCTCCCTGTACACACAGCTCCCTCCCTGTACACATCATCCCCTCCCTGTACATACAGCCCCCTCCCTGTACACATTACCCCCTCCCTGTACATACAGCCCCCTCCCTGTACACATTACCCCCTCCCTGTACATACAGCTCCCTCCCTGTACACACAGCTCCCTCCCTGTACACATTACCCCCTCCCTGTACATACAGCCCCCTCCCTGTATATACATCCCCCTCCTTGTACACATTACCCCCTCCCTGTACTTACAGCCCCCTCCCTGTACACACAGCTCCCTCCCTGTACACATTACCCCCTCCCTGTACATACAGCTCCCTCCCTGTGCACATTATCCCCTCCCTGTACGTACAGCCCCCTCCCTGTACACATTACCCCCTCCCTGTACACACAGCTCCCTCCCTGTACACATTACCCCCTCCCTGTACATACAGTCCCCTCCCTGTACACATTACCCCCTCCCTGTACATACAGCCCCCTCCCTGTACACATTACCCCCTCCCTGTACATACAGCTCCCTCCCTGTACACACAGCTCCCTCCCTGTACACATTACCCCCTCCCTGTACATACAGCCCCCTCCCTGTACACATTACCCCCTCCCTGTATATACATCCCCCTCCTTGTACACATTACCCCCTCCCTGTACTTACAGCCCCCTCCCTGTACACACAGCTCCCTCTCTGTACACATTACCCCCTCCCTGTACATACAACCCCCTCCCTGTACACATTACCCCTCCCTGTACATATTACCCCCTCCCTGTACACACAGCTCCCTCCCTGTACACATTACCCCCTCCCTGTACACATTACCCCCTCCCTGTACATACAGCCCCCTCCGTGTACACATTACCCCCTCCCTGTACTTACAGCCCCCTCCCTGTACACACAGCTCCCTCCCTGTACACACAGCCCCCTCCCTGTACACATCACACCCTCCCTGTACACATTACCCCCTCCCTGTACACATTACCCCCTCCCTGTACATACAGCTCCCTCCCTGTACACATTACCCTCTTCTCTGTACACACAGCACCCTCCCTGTACACATTACCCCCTTCTCTGTACACACAGCTCCCTCCCTGTACACATTACCCCCTCCCTGTACACATTACGCCCTCCTTGTACATACAGCCCCCTCCCTTTACTCATTACCCCCTCCCTGTACATACAGCCCCCTCCCTGTACACATCACCCCCTCCCTGTACACATTACCCCCTCCCTGTACACATTACCCCCTCCCTGTACATACAGCTCCCTCCCTGTACACATTACCCTCTTCTCTGTACACACAGCACCCTCCCTGTACACATTACCCCCTTCTCTGTACACACAGCTCCCTTCCTGTACACATTACCCCCTCCCTGTACACATTACGCCCTCCTTGTACATATTACCCCCTCCCTTTACACATTACCCCCTCCCTGTACATATTACCCCCTCCCTGTACATACAGCTCCCTCCCTGTACACATTTCCCCCTTCTCTGTACACACAGCACCCTCCCTGTACACATTACCCCCTTCTCTGTACACACAGCTCCCTCCCTGTACACATTACCCCCTCCCTGTACATACAGCCCCCTCCCTGTTCACATTACCCCCTCCCTGTACATACAGCCCCTCCTTGTACACATTACCCCCTCCCTGTACATATTACCCCCTCCCTGTACACATTACCCCCTCCCTGTACATATTACCCCCTCCCTGTACATACAGGTCCCTCCCTGTACACATTACCCCCTTCTCTGTACACACAGCACCCTCCCTGTACACATTACCCCCTCCCTGTACACATCACCCCCTTCTCTGTACACACAGCTCCCTCCCTGTACACATTACCCCCTCCCTGTACACATTACCCCCTCCCTGTACATACAGCCCCCTCCTTGTACACACAGCCCCCTCCATGTACACATTACCCCATCCCTGTACATATTACCCCCTCCCTGTACACATCGCCCCCTCCCTGTGCATATTACCCCTTCCCTGTACATACAGCTCCCTCCCTGTACACATTACCCCCTTCTCTGTACACACAGCACCCTCCCTGTACACATTACCCCCTCCCTGTACACATTACCCTCTTCTCTGTACACACAGCTCCCTCCCTGTACACATTACCCCCTCCCTGTACACATTACCCCCCCTGTACACATTACCCCCCCCCCTGTACACATTACCCCCTTCTCTGTACACACAGCTCCCTCCCTGTACACATTACCCCCTCCCTGTACACATTACCCCCTCCCTGTACACATTACCCCCTCCTTGTACATACATCACCCTCCCTGGACACATTACCCCCTTCTCTGTACACACAGCTCCCTCCCTGTAAACACAACCCCCTCTTGCACACATTATACCCTTCCCTGTACTCATTACTCCCCTCCATATTTGTTGTACACCATTCCCCCTCTTTTGCACATTACTTCCTCCCTGTACATACTTCCTTCTCCTTCATTCATTACCCCTATACACATTTGCCCCCATCCCCCTCCACATTATGCCACTTCTTCACAAAATCCCCCCCCCCCCCATTCTCCTTTACAATGCCTAATCCCCTTCACTAATTTTTTCTTAGCCCAGCAAGGGTTAAAGCTGACGCTGGCAGGGTGCTCTCTCCACTTGGTGGGGATTCTCACTTTCACAAAGCTATAGATCACCCACAGTGACAGTCTGCTCACATTCCTGACATCAAGAGCCCACCTGCTGACCTGTCCAGCTGTAACTTCCTTAGTACGCATCCAAGAATGAGAAGGCTAATCCTCAGACACCCTCCAAAGTCAGACAAGTGCTGGAGCAAGTCAGGGCACCTCACACTTACCTCTTGCTGAACTTGTTAGACGTGCTCCCTTCAGGCTCTCAGCCATGCTGGAGGAGGTGGGTGGAGCCAAAACTGACTAGGCGCAGGGGAGGAAGAAGTTCCTCCTCCACTTGAATGCTTTTACCTCTCCTGGCCTCATAACATGACGTCACTGGTTGCTAGACGCTAAGCGGCAGGCTATTCTAGCAACCAGTGCTGGAGGCACCAGAGAGGCCATCGACAGTGCAGGACAGTGAAGCTGCTCATGTTTACAATATATGGGAGTGACACAGCTTCGGCGCCCCCCATCTGCAGCAGCCCTGGAACCTGGAGAGGACAGAGTTGCCAAAGGTTCCGGAACTGCATTCCGCCGCGTTCCGGCAGAAAAAAAGCCCTGGGTAAGAGGATGCATCCTAATTTCTTGTGACCAAAGCCTGGGGGATAGCTAAGGAAGTGAATGAATTGGGGTGCATGTGAACAAATGTTCTACGAGTACCCAGATTTTCCTGGGTGCATGAACATTTCAATTGACAATTCTCGTTAGGTGGCAGGCAAGGTAATATTTATGAAGATCTGGCAATCCAATTCCTCCTTTGGTTTTAGAGCGTGTAAGTCAGGAGAACTTAATACATGATGGGGAAGAGTTTCTCCATATGAATATGGAGCAAGCTCTCTTGTAGGGAGCAAAGACAGATGTTGGTAGGTGGATCTGCATTAGATACAGAAAGCGTGGGAGAATGATCATTTTAGGTAGCTCTGAACAGCCAAACCATGAAACATTGAGACCCACCCAATTTTTAAGATCTGTTTGGACCTTTTTTAGGGCTACATGAAAACTTCTGTTTTTACAGGTCTGGTAGTTTGGCAGTAATTTGAGTGCCCAAGTAAGTAATGGCCTCCTTTCTCCACAAAAATGGAAAGTATTCTTGACAGTGATCTACTTCCTGTGCCGAGAGGGATATGTTCAAAGCATGCAATTTGGTATAGTTGATTTTGAGATTTTAAAGAGTGCCAAAAAAGTCTATATGTTTGTTATTTTAATAGAAAAAAAAAAAAAAAAACGAGACCCTACAATCACTTTAAGGAGTAAGAGACATATTTGGAATGTTGGCTTAAAAAAGGCAGGTCATTGGAGACTTGATTACGTTTAAAGCTATATATATCTGGTGAGTTCCTATACACACCAAGGTGACCACTGGTTTTCTTACACAGTGGTGTTTTACTTTGTTTAGGAGAACAGAGCATACCATGTTTCTGGAAGTGTGTTTCAAAACAGTAGATAAAGAAGAAAAGTTACAAATATTGTTTTTCCTTTTTCACTCACTTTTCATTTTACTGAAAAATCTTTGTACGACACTTTTTTAAGATTGGAATTTATTCACTAATCTCTTTTATATGACAGATTTATACTATTTGTGCTTTATGTGTGATCTATAGTATTGTTCAAGTCACCAGCGCTTAAGATATCTATGTTATTCTTGGAAGGGGCAGGCATGAGTGATCCAGATGAGACCTAGTATTTATATCTAATGCCATTGCCCTTTTTACATTTTGAATATAGTAGGGAATAGAGGGTTGAAGCTTGGGTTTGCTGCTACCATGGGTTTGAGGTGAATCCTGCAGGTTCGAGATCCACAGTTTGGCAAATATTTGTGCAGATTTGCCTGGGAAAGTTCATTTTAAGCATAATGCTCTGCATGGTCTTTGAATTTTGGTCAGCAGGTTTATAAAGGTCAACAAAGAGACTTCTGGATAAGTTTACTTTACCCCTTTACTCCTTATGATGCTTTCACTTTAAGAACCAATAAATCACTGCTCATTTACCCACTTCAGCCCCGGAAGGTTTTACCCCCTTAATGACCAGGCCATTTTTTGCGATTCAGCACTGTGTTGCTTTAACTGACAACGTGCGATGCCGTACCCAAATACAACTGATGTCCTTTTTTTCGCACAAATAGAGCTTTCTTTTGGTGATATTTGATCACCTCTGCCATTTTTTTATTTTTGCACTATAAACAAAAAAAGAGCATCAATTTTGAAAAAACACCAATATTTTGTACTTTCTGCTATAAAACATTCCCAATAAAAAAATGTTAAAAATCAAATTTTTTTATCGGTTTAGGCCAATTTGTATTCTGATACATATTTTTGGTAAAAAAAAAACCTCACAAAAAGCGTATAATAATTGGTTTGCACAAAAGTTATAGCGTTTAAACCACGGGATAGATTTATGGATTTTTTTTTTTTATTAGTAATGGCGGTGATCAGCGATTTTTATCAGGACTGCGACATTGCAGCGGACAAATCTGACACTAAGTGACACATTTTTGGGACCAGTGACATTAATACAGTGATCAGTGCTACATAATATGCACTGTTACTGTATAAATGACACTGGCAGGGAAGGGGTTAACACTAGGGGTGATCAAGGGGTTAAATGTGTTCCCTAGAGGTGCTTACTAACTGTGGGGGAGATGGACTGAACAGAGGCAGAGAGACATCTGTGATTCAGCTTAGCTGAATCACACAATCTTTCCCTGCCTCTCTGACAGGAGAGCCATCTTGCATTTTTTACATTCCAGATGGCTCTCCTGTCAGTTTTGCCAAAGATTGTGGGAGGCCGGCGGCGATCGAGCCCGCTCCTCCCGTGGTCTGCCTCCCGCTGTGTCTAATCACGTGAACTGCATGATCTAGATCTAGATCTACGTGATTATGTGCAGCCAAGCCGCCCTGCTGCAGTAAATCTGTGTGGGGCGGTCGACAAGTGGTTAAAAATTGCATTTTTTTACAAACTTTTTTTTCATTGATACATGTCCCCCAGGGCAGTACTCGGACCCCCCATACCCATTGTTTGCCAAATTACTTGCATATAAGCCTTCAAAATGGGCACATTTGATTCTTCCAGTTCGGGTTTCCATAGACTTCAATGGGGTTCATTATTTGGTACCGAACTTTCAGGATGTTCGAAAGTTCTGGTGTGAACCGAACTGGGGGTCGTTCAGCCCATCCCTACTCATTAGGCTAGGACTAAACTGGAGATTTAAAGTAGTTCAGTCAAGCTACTAAAGCCACTAGCAAATTCCACGGGGAGCCATTTATTCCATTTGTTTAGCAATGAATTGCTACTCCTAGCAATTAATAAATAGTGACTTTTAGTAGCACAATTACACTGGAGAAATCTCCATTATCAAGAATTTAAAATGACCAGCATTGCTTAGGCCATACAAAGAGAATCACCTTCGGAGTTGTATGCAAATCTTGACCTTGTTAATATTGTCTTGTCCCTCCATCTCATTAGTCCTCCACTGGTCAGGGAGGTTGCCCATCACATTTAGGTACAAATTGGAAAGCTTAAGCGGTAGTTGGGGGTTAAGCTTGTTTATTTATTTATTATGTATGTATTTATTTATTTTTTACAGAAACATTTGAGATTTATACATAGCTCCAGTTGCCTTTATCTCTGGATCTACAGATCATTTTGACATAAGTGCTCGTTGAAGTGAAGCACTATGCATTTTTTTAACATATTTTCACTTTTCGACAAGATTTACAAAAGGTTTTGGCTTACTCTAAATGTTTTCTGAACAACCTATTATATTTTCAGATGGCCAGAATACTTACAAAAATCTATTTAAATTTGAATAATTATTTACTAAATCTTTAGGTTTCTTATTTTAAATATAATAAAAATTGCAAGCCCCTCTGACCTGTCCAAATACCTCTTGGAATAGAGATAGCACTGGCTGAGAATCTCTGAAATATCGCCTGAAGACTGAAGTCACAAGTCACAAAGCAAACCTGTTCAGAAATTGTCAGTAGCTCTGTGATAGAAATATAGTACAACACAATATTTATCTTTCACTGGTGATACCTGCTGTAGTAAAATAGAATAATAAGCAGATAATAAATTCATGCCCTGAAGATGAGCAATATTCAATGTAAACCATCATACGGGAGAAGCAGATGGAGTTTTTCCGTGAGCCAATATTAGTACCACTTCGACAATGATCTCTTATAACCTTGCCATCAGCTTTTGCAGTACAGACCTACGCTGGTAAACACTGCTGCATTCTGAATATGTTTTTCAAATGAATAAACATGCAGATATATTAGTCTACACACACAAACACAATAGTACAACACACATGCACTCAATAATGAGCATACAAACATGAGTACACACACACACACACAGCCATACACACACAAATACAGTTATACATACAATTATACATGCACACACATAAAATAAAACAAAAAATTTAATGTCAGTTTTCAGCTATGTTGTATCTGTAGCCAGGTTCTGGGCTACAGCAATATGGAGAAGGTGACATTGGGTTTGATTTACTAAAACTGGAGAGTGAAAAATATTTCTGCGTAGAAACGACTCCAGTTTTTTTGGCATAGCTTAATTGAACAAGCTGAAGTTAGAAGCTGATTGGCTACGATAGCTGAACCAGATTTGGATCCCTCCAGTTTTAGAAAATCAAGCCTATTGCTTTTTATTCTTCTTTCCCTCTACTGAGATACCGATGTTATGCTGCACCATTTACTTCTGGCCAACAGGGGAAAAGTCAAGCAAGCCCATCGCCTTCAATATAGAGCACTGAGTAATTTGTGAGTTGGAGTTTGCAACGGTAGCCATATAATGGGATGAATAGACACTTTACACTACAGATCCAATTATGCACTGTGCAGTAAGAGGAGCGGAGAGATGATTTTTATGAAACTGCCCAGGAAAGTTCTTCCGCTTGGCACCAGGGGGGTGGAGGGAGAGCCCCTCTGTCTGGATATTTGTCTGGCAGTGGGAGGCCATACCAGTGGGGATTAGAGGCTGGGACTGGGAGTGAGGACAACTGGGGGCAACGCAGTACCACTCACATCACAGCACATGAAAGCTTCCGCAGGGAGAGTGGAGCATCCACTCATCCTGACTTTGTTTTTGGTGAGAGACCAAGGGGAGTCCCCCTTCTACAACATGATATTACTGCAGCGTCCCGGGGACTGATGAGGCTTTTCGTCCTTTGTTGATACTGCCAGAAGGGACTGAGCTACTGAGAGCAGGACACCAAGTGTACCCATTTTTATACTGAACCCATACTGTACACTACATCACACTTATTCCAAACCTAGAATGCACCTCTATAAACACTATGCCACATTATACTTAATCTTTACTGCACCTGAATCACATCTACCTTGCACATGTGCTGAAACTATACCATACTTATACTGTACCTATACTGCATGCAGGTTAACTAGGGCTGTTGTTAAGTCCACCAATGGTAGCCAGGAGAAGAACATTTCAAAGGACTGCCCCTCACATAATAATTATTCTACCCCTTTCCCCCTCTGCTACCATACTTATTTATTTTGTAAAGTGTATACTCAGTCGGTCTAGGACAAGCATCGTCACCATAAATGCACTCTGGCAGAATAGTTCCAGCACTCAGTAGATTAAACTTTACTACTGCTAACTGCTGCACTTGAGATGACCTTGCTACTGTTTATGCAGATCTGGAAGCAAAATACTATCTTATACCTAGTCCCTACAGTTAATTACTTCACATGCTAATTTGTGTTATTACCATTGTGTTATTACCATTGTTAATCTATTTTATGCGTTCCTAGTTACCAAACATATTGGGTGACAGTATAGTAAGTTTGCTTTTAATACTTGGTTTGATGCCTCTTTTCTTTGGTATAGCACTACTATTGGGTACTTAGTAATAACTTCAGCAGATTTTTGTGTTATTGTATGTGTGTGTGTACACTCAACCCAGTGTGCCACAGGGGCTGAAGTTGCTGGGGTCAAGGGGGGTAAAAAGGACCCATCCTATCCAGCAGCTACTACAGGGGTAGCTCTAGATGTGGGGGCTTATTCGAGGATTCCTCTGTTCTAAGTGGCAGTAGTCTAGATAACAAGCCTGAAGAAGTCATCATGCCGAGTGGTGCTTATCCAGGGGCTCCTACGGGAGTAGCGTTACATCGTTATTACCTGCAGACCTTAATATTATTAAAAAAGGCCTTATTCTGGCCGAAATGTTTCCCTTAGTTTTAAAATAGGCAAGTGAAAAATTAAGTTTTTTGTCACATTTTCATTTCTGTTGTGATGCCTTTAGAATGGGATTTCTGTCCCTGTGACACTTCTACAAAAACTGTGTGGCAGTGAATTCTTGTGCAGATTCCCCCAGGAGATTTTTAATCATGGCCTTTGAACCATGACCAGCAGGATTAGAAGAGCAGATAAGGGAGCAGTTATGTCTGTTTATACATTTGTGCAAGTGTAAAAAAGAAAAATCATACCCATAATGTTTGTAATATGCATGTAATCATTTTCTTGTTGCCTTTTGCCAGGTGAATATAACATTTCCATACATTCAGTCCAAAAATAGGAACATTTCATCATGAGAATTAACATTCACCAATAGAGAAAATAGACTAAGAACATTTGAACAGCAGGGGAAATAACATGAGGGAGACCTCTGCACTGTGGACAGTCTATGGAGAATCTTGTGCGCACAACCAATTAAATGAGTGTTCGCCAGAACAAACCTCCAGCTGGAGTGTGAAGCAAAACATTTAGCAGTGACAGGTAAATAAGAAAATGGCACGGGGTCTACCCCTAAATTAATACCAGGACCTTTGGGTCCTGTGTGAATTTTAAGGGGGACCCCATGAAAAAAAAAACCTGCATGGGCCTCCTCACTTGTCTGGCATGGATTTTAAGGGAGGATCCCATTAAAAGAACAATTTAAAAAACTATGAGGTCTCCTTGCAAATTTCATACCAGACCCTTATCCAAGCATGCAGCCTGAGTGGCCAGTTAAGGAAAAGGAAAGGGGGAAGAGTGTGTGCCCCCCTTCTCCTGAACAATACCAGGCCACGTTCCCTCAACATGGGGGGGCAGCTTGCCAGGGGTCCACCTGGCAAAGTACCTTTTTCATGTTGATGAAGACAAGGGTCTCTTCCCCCCAACTCTGGCCTAGTAGTTGTGGGGGCCTGCAGGTGGGGGGCTTATCAAAATCTGGAAACCCCCTTTAAAAATAAGATGGCCCCCAGATACCAGCCCCCCTTACATGAATAAATAAGGACTGCATAGCATCCCTACTCATCCACACAAAAAAAGGCAATTGTAAATAAAAGTGCCCACTTTTTGACAAGTCCATTAATAAACAAAAATCCCACAAGTAAATCCATTGTCAGTCACATCATCCAGCACTACAGATCCATGTTCCTGATGTCCACCAACCTATCCAAGGAAAATAAACCTGCTGCAGGCCTACACATCCAAACTCATCATTTGATTCCCACCAAATACCATCATCTGGACCCCGCTACTGCAATATAGGCAAAGGAGCGGGGTCTTTGGTAACATCATTGATCATATATGGACATGACCATATTTAGTCAATGATGTCACAGGAATTCCAGTGATGTCATTGATGTTTTGGTTATTATTTTATGTTGCAAGGTCCTTTATTTTAAGTTAAACTGCCCTTTAGTGCTCCAAGTCTATGTAAGTTTAGTGTGATTAAAGCAGTGCATTTGCCATTAAAGATCCCATGTGCAGCGCCATGGTAGTTGCAGATCAAACAGAAGCAGCTTTCTTGGCTGTAAAGGATAGCAGGGTTTAATTCCACTTTAAATCTGTCGACAGATCGGCCTCTACAAACTCAGCAATGCCTAAAAATATAGAGCAACTAAGTACGTGCAGAACGGGGTGAGACAGTGCCTTATTGGATTTTAAACAGCATAGGCACTTATTTTTTATCTTTTATATACTTATACCTGCAAAAGGGGCCAGCATGAAGGGATCTAGCAGAACTTAATTTTCTGACTAAAGTTTCACTTCAAACTTGACTTTTGTTTGCATTATTGCTGCATTGTTTGAAAAGGAAAAAACCTAAGTGTAAAAACGGTGTGCACCTAAATTACCTCCCATTATATCACTTACAATCAACACACACACGCCCATCCTCACAGATAAAACCTAGGCATACACCAGTTAGGAATATTATCCCTGATTAGAACTGTCCTGCTACTGCTCTTCAGAGCAATTTTACACTGCTGTATCATTTGCAGTATCCTAATTCTTGTAGTGAAAACCATACCAATGCTCTTCATTTCTAGTGAGTTTGGGTCTAGTCTTACTATTTAACATTGTTCTGCTGCTGGAAAATCTTAAACTTATGTGTTATCTGCAGTTTCTTAAATCTTATGGTAAAATACTTGCATGTACCCTTTTTGTCTAGTACATGATGGCCAAGTCTCATTAAAAATGTCCTGCTGATGACCGATTGTACACTTCTGTATCATCTGTGTTCTCTTAATTCTTGAAATAGAACTCCAAAGATCTTTTAGTAAATTCGGATGTATAAAACATTAACTTTGCTGCAGCATAGGCCACAGAAATGCTGCTATTTTCTTTAAGAGGTATACTTTTATTCATAGTGGATAGTGCAGCTTTCACTTCTGGCCCACTGCAGATAAAAGAGCTATAGCTCTCATACATAGAAGTGTTGTTTACCTGCCCCCCCCCCCCCTTTAGTCATTAAAGTGGAGTTCCGGCCACTAAATTTTTTTTTCAATAAAAATACCCACGGGACAGTCAAGGCTAGTACATTCCACAATGGATAGCCTCTGTACTGTCCCGTGTCGCACTTACCTTTTAGAAGAAATACTTACCTTTAAAATTTCTTCTCCAGCGCTGCCATCTCGGATGTGGGCAGCTGAAGCCAGCGCGTCCTCTTCTGCGTCCTCTTCCATGTCCTCTTCTCCCAGAATGCGCCTGCACCAGCCCCGCTCGTTCCTTCTGGCGCGGGCGCGTCATCCCTCCACAGCTTCTGGGCATGCCCAGATGCTGTTTAGCAGGGAATGCGGCGCCGCACAGGAAGTGACGAGCGGGGCCGGTGTGGCGCATTGATTCCTGGGAGCGATGACGTTCAGCTCCCAGGAATCAATGCAAAGAGGAAGTGACAGCGCGGGCCGCAGCAGAGGGAGGAAGTGGAAGAAAGGTGAGTATATTTTTCTTCAATAACAAGGTAATTAAACAAAAAAAAATCATAACTATCCATTTCTTTTTCAGGTGACAAATAGCAAGCGAATGGCCCAAAATCGATTATGTCGATTTTGTGGCCGGAACTCCGCTTTAAAGTGGATGTAAACCCTCACATATACCCAGTGAAGAGAACAGCCTCAGATGATACACAGAGATTAAACAAATATCTCTACATACGTTTTACTTGTATGTGTGCTGTCTTCAGCTTTCTATACTGTTTTTTAAAGTGCACATCCAGTTAGAATTTTCTCTTTCTGGTTCCCCTGTGGGTGTGGATTCCTGCCATACACTATGTGACAGCTGATTGGAGGAAAGGCACACACCCCCCTCTTCACATAGGCAGAAACATGAAGAGCTGTGCTGTGAATAGACCAGCTGTCTGTTAATCTATTTCTATTCATCCACACCAACACAAAATTCAGCCTGGTTTTATCTCAGTTGACGGAGAACTTTCTCTGAAATTATCATGCTGATAACAGAAGAATGGAGCAAGAGAAAGACACAGGACTTAGGGCTTTGAATATAGAAAAGTAAACACTACAGATAGATGTGCCCAGGTCAAATTTCATTAATGGAGTTTACATCCACTTTAACAGAAAACATTGTATTCTGTGAGCACAGAAAATATTATTTATTGTTTAGTTGTATAATCTTCTTAAAGTGGATGTCAATCAAATTCATGATAATAATTGTCTACCTATCTCTCTCCAAAGCCCTAGGTCCCGTGTCTTTTTGCTGCTCCGTTCCTCTGTTATCAGCATGATAACTTCTAACAAGCTCTCTGACACAGGAGATAAAAGCAGCTGGAAATGTGTGTGGGGAAAGGGATTTAGAGACAGATAAAAAGAGAACTTGTCTATTCACAGCACAGCTCTGCAAGTTTCTTTGTTCCTCTGCCTATGTGGAAGGGGGGTGCCTTTCCTCCAATCAGCTCACACACAATGTATGCCTAGACTCCCCTCCCACTGCTTAATGAGGAAACAAAATGTGTAACATGATGTGCTTTTTCTAAAGAGTCTAGAAAGCTGAAGACCGCAGATATACATGTAAAACTTATGTAGGGAGATTTTCTAATCTCTGTGTATCATCTGAGGCTGTTCACTTCATTGGGTATATGTGAGGGTTTACATACACTTCAAAATTGGAAAATAAATGCTACCTATGAAAGGGCCCTCTCTGAAGTGAAGGAAGACCTTTAACGGACAAGCCATGAAGGCCTTGTAAAGTAATGGGGAATTTATAAACACACCAGCTTCAAAATATAAAATCTTGTCCCTAAATGCATTTTGCAATAGAACTCCACTTGTGAGCTCCAGACACAAGAGCAATACTGTCCTATCTCAGTGTAGCAACTTCACAATTTTTGTTCAAAAAACTCTGCATCCCTTACCTCCATCTTTGCACTTCCAAAATGAATGTATCATCAAGAAAAAGGGAATTAGAATGCTATCAGTAGTTGAGAGTAAATCAATAGAAGTCAGGGGATGAATAGTATAAATTTGAAGGAAACTTACATTTTCAAAATATTAGTAGGAGATACTTTTTTTGGTAAACGACTTTGTATGCCTCTTCTGCCAAAAAAACTCTTTCCCTTTGCGCCAATTTTTACCCTGACTGCTGTGCATGCACATATGGTGGGAGTAAGTGCTGGGTTTCAAGATGACTTAACTTCCATGTGCATGCCGACCAATGGCTAAAGTACCAGACAACAACAGAGTGCAACAGAGGTCAGGGGATAAACTGTTTAAATTGAAACTAAATTTGAAAAAATAATGGTAGCAGGCATTTTTTTGGGTAGAAGAGACTTTGTATGCCTCATCTGCCAAAAAATGTTCTCTTCCTGCAAATACATTTTTTAATTGTACGATTTAATTCTCATGTGCATGCCAACCCATGGCTAAACTACTGACATTTATTTGAAATAAAGAATATGGCGCCTCTCCTTCTTGGTGTTGGATCCCTTAAGTAGAGCTGCCTTCAATTTAAGTGGTTAAACTTAAATGATGTATAATAATAAAAAGTGAGGTGCTACTACTAGTTTAGCACACCATAAAAATAAATATAGAACTTATTAGATATTGTGCTAGATGATACTGTGTGTAGAACATGCAATAGTAATGGTTAAAATTATCTGAGGTATCTGAGTGACTTCCTTTCCGGTTTGCGGCAGGTCCAAGTGGGGTGGAACGCACGCTATCTGCAGAGCAGCGTTTTCTCATCTAGATAATTTTTTTGCATGCAGAGAGTGCCGGTTGGAGGCACTCTAAAATGTGAGCGATTTGCTTTTATTTGTCTTTTGAATTTTAATAAAGAATATTGCACAATGGAGGCCTTTTTTTGAGAGAACACACCACTGGATTGTGATATTTCCTGCATGGGACCCAGGCTACCACAGGAGGATTTGTCTTCCAGCTAGAAGGACACTACAGGCATTATAGGTCCTTAGTGGCCTGAGTGCTTCTGGTGAGTGGCCAATCCTGCACTAGGTGGTGGACAAGCAACACCAGCACAATTCAATTTGAAAAATAGGAACACCAATCACTTGCACAACTGTTTGGAATGGAATTGAATGTATTGAGCACCATTTATTTGACTTTAAAACAAACTTTTTAAGGAAACATCAGGCACTTGCACCACCTTTAAGAAGTTGGATTGGGTGGTGCATGAAGCTATTTTTTGCACTTTGTATACAGTTTTTTCATTTTTATATTAATTTTTGAAAACAGTAATCTGCACTTTATATTCATATTTCTTGCATATTTGCACAGTCTGTATATTGAAGATTTTTAATGTACTGCATGATCCTATATTTAGTATTTTTCAATTGCACTGATTATTCAGCACTGATTGCATAGCACATTATATTTTAACCATTACTATTGCATGTTCTACATATAGTATCATCTAGCACGATATCTAATAAGTTCTATATTTATTTTTATGGTGTGCTAAACTAGTAGTAGCACCTCACTTTTTATTCTTAAAGTACTGACATGCTGGAAGGAGACCTGGAAAAAATGGCAGTGATGAGAAGGTGGGAAGGAGCACAGACCTTGCATGTATTAGTAGGAGGAAGCCAGATGAATTCAGTTTACTACTTGGTACCTGGAAGGCACCATGTCACCAGAGAGTGATTAAAAATTTTGGCAATGTTGTCCCCAGTTGTGCCTGTTAATGTTAAACTTTAGGCCAGTTTAAAGCCCAGAACATTTAGGTTTTTACTCCTAAAAACAAAACAAAAAATACAAAATCACAAAACAGGCACGAGCAAGCAACTTTTGAGTTTACATTTTAAGTCAATCTTTGTCTTGCTGCTTTTTTTCACTGAAGAATGTAAATTTGACATTTATGTAATTCTGAAAAGGAGAAATGTCACCTTACAGCATATACATACTATAACATTATAGTTACATTGTTCTAAAATATAGACCTGTGTGAAATAGTTTATGGAAAGTCTTTTATGTAATCCATTCTGCTCTGACTACTTTTTTCACTCTGCACCACCTTGTTTCAGGGAACAGATGCATAGGAAGCCCTCTGCTCAATTATGCAAATCAAAAGTCTGGTTTATATGCAAAATACTGACGATGCCTTCAATGCGTTCCAGTTTTGCCTCCAAGATGAACATTATTCCTTAAATATTTTTTTTTCATATGATCTGCCATTTAAGTTGGCAGGGTTTTAATCCTAAAGGCTACGACTTTGAATCCCAGTTTTGCTCCTACCTATGGGATTTACAATGTGAAATATAAACCCACAGCAGGAAGGCATAACCCTAGCATCTGCACTGTAACATCACAGTGTCATACAAAGAAATGTAGTGGCAGACCTGAATTGAATTATAGACATAATAAACATCGCTAGTGTTTGTGTATATGTTTAGTATTGAAAATTCAAATCAGATTTACAAGTCATTTGTTCCAGGCTATTCCCATGTCACCGACTGTTGTCTACAGAACAGAATACCAGGACATGTTGTTTAAGAGAGGAAAGGCTGTAGTTGAGCAGTAGTTAGTATGGTTGGAAAGGAATAAATAATGCTGTAGAAAGTATTTGAAACAGCAAATAAGTTTTCTAGAACATGTCTGGTTACCACTGAATAATTCAGTTATGTAGTGACAAAACAAGGCATTGTGTTGCTAGTGTGTTTGAGAAACAGTGCGTAAAAAGAGCAAAGATATTCAACACATCCTACAAATCAGATCTCCTATAAGGAAACTATTTTTCAGGGTGCAACTACCGCTGGAGGCAAGGTGAAGCCATGCATAGGCTTGTTTACTATAGCAAAACGCAATGAGCAAAGGGCAGGACTTATGGTAACCAATCAGAAAAATACAAAAAGTCTGCTCTGGAGAAAACTTTGATTTTTATCATTCTGTACCTGGAAATTAATATATGTTATTACACATTATATATATGTTATTACACAGACAAAGTAATTTGCAAAATGAGAACAGATCTGACTTCAGTAAACTGAAATATTATCATCTGCTATGATACACTACAGTTTTTACATTATACCTGCTCTTTAAGTTCCCCTTGTCCCAAATTAAATACATTCAGTGACCACTAAGCATGAAAATAGTTAAAGGTATAAACAAGTGGTTGTAAATAGTTATATATACTCAGTGAAATGACTGGCCTCAGGTGATACATAGAGATTAAACACATCTTCATAAGCGGCACCTGTTTATCTGCAGTCTTCTCTATTCTACACCCATTCAAAGCTCCGAATTTTTAAAGGTTGTCTGAGCTGTCAGAAAAAAGTGAGTGGAAAGCTGCAATTACACTTTGCAGATCTCAGTGAGCAGAGCTCTGAGAGCTAATTGGATGGAAGGGGCAAACCCCCCTTCACACAGCACACAGGAACAGAGCTGAGGTTGTAAATCACAGGCTGTGTACTGTAGCTCCCTCCCCTGTCACCTCTTTTCTCTTGGTGCCAAGAAAACTTGTCAGAAGTGACTCATGCTGATAGCAGAGAAATGAAGCAGCAGACAGAAATCACACTTAGTACTCTTAATTGAAACATACACACTATAGAGGGATATGCTTTGTTCATATTTCGTGCCTGAGCTTTACAACCACTTTAACTTCATGATATATGAAATAATTGAAGACAGAGTACTAAAATTATCAAGTTTTACATAGCATTTATTGTATGCATATATTGAGTTCTGAAGGGTCTATTGTGTCCACTGAGAAATGTTCAGCTGGTGTCCAAACGGCAGAATGTTTTTCCCAGTATTAGTCTTAAAACAAAAAGTTTAAAAATGTTCCTGTGGATAAAAAGTGCACAATTCGTTTTAAAATTTTCCTGTGTAAAATGTAGAATGGCAATAAATTTTATTTCTATTTCAAAGCACAGCAACATTTTTTACAAAGTATTATTACTTTTCAGTTATGTGCATTCTTGTTTAATGCATCACCAAAAAAGTTAGGAAACAAATACATGGAAAAAAAAAAGAATAAATATTATTAAAAAAAAATTATCTTAGGTATGAAATTGATGAATAGGTTTATGAGGGATGACTAAAGTTACTAAGTGGTTTAAAGAAATATAATTATATATATTTTTTTTTTTTTACTTACAAGGTAGGTTTAACTAATATCATTTTCAGATCCAAGGTCACAACCTTGATCTGCTATGAATGAACCAAAAAAGTTACAATAAAGCAAGAATAACATTTTGTTAACACTGCAGTTGCTGTAATAATGAAAGGAGTTTCACTTGGCACAGGATCTCCCAACATGATATGTTTTATAAGCCTGATTGCCAGTTACAAGTGTATAAAGACCATAACAAAGTACATTGCTAAGATGCCTACAATATGAAAATACATAATTGTACAATTAAAAGGGTCAATATCTGATAGTTGTTCTTAACTCTAAACACCATAGCAGGCAATCATATTTCTGCTTACTACAATTAGATCATTGAAAGATTATTTAAAATTAAAAACGATTATGTTTCTACTGTGTTGCAATGTAATAGACCATTCACTGTTGGTAGAGTCATTTAAAAGTGGTTCTAAAGTCTAAGCATTTTTACTTTATTGCATGATATGCATTAAGGTAAAAAAAAAAAAAAAACACCCCTCTATCTGCTTTTTACCTTTGCCCCTAAACACTTACTTGACTCCTCCACCAATCCAGCTCTGTGCCATCTGCACCCTCACTTTCCTCTCTTTCTCTTCTCATAGAAGACACAGGCAGCAGTGGGAGCCATAGGCACCTCCTGCTGTCACTCAAATCCTGTGAGGAGGGAGTGGGGCATTGCTAAGCCGAGCTATGTGTTTCTATGGACACAGCTCAGGAGCACATGGCTTGCTGAGGGTGCACCTGAACCCTACTGACTCTGTATGGAGGCATGTAGTCAGAGATATAAACATTTTGTTTCTTTAAGCAGACAAGAATAAAATATTGTATATGAATATTTAATTTTCACAATTTCCTTTCAGAGATGACTGCACTGACCTGCAGCAGTCTCCCGGGTCCTCCAGTTATGGCTGAATGCCAGGCCATTCTCAAGGACAAAGCTCTGACATATACAGTATGTGTTGGTGTTTTCTGATAAGCCCCCACATATTTCTGGCTTGCCCATTACTATGATGGGCTGCTTCATTAACCAAGAGGAACGTGCTGTTGGCAGGAAGGGACAAGCAAGTTCCAGCATCAGAGCATGCCCAAGCATTGATTGACAGGCAGCTGCAGATATGTACAAGCATGTCTAGGTGCCTGTACTTTTTACCTTCAACAGTCTTTTTTGTTTCTTTTTAAAATCACTATAGAAGTGATTTTTATTTTATCTCAAGCTACTTTATGGTATCAGGATACATGCACACATAAAGCCCTACAGATTAGGCTTCCTATCGAAGAACATGATTACACTGTCACCAGAAAATTCCTTCTTTAACAGAAATTGATCCACATGGCAATCATTTATCACTGGAAGCTGAAAGTCAGAATATGGTTCTCTTTCTCTACATCTTATAAACCTTTAACTGGAATCATGCAGCTTGATTCACATAAAATATTGGCAACATGTTGTCTCTAATGAAGAAAGGGAATAACGTCAAGCATAAACCTGATTTGATTTACTCATGTCAACTAAATGTGTTGTCAAAATTCCCAAGCCACTGAGCCCGTCAACACAAACAGCTGTGCCACCTACATATAACAGTTGTAGATCCACCACAGAGCACGGGTGGGAGGAGCTGAGCAAGGAGAGTCTACAGAGTATAACATACTTAGCAATTAAATACTATGTTCCAGGGAATATGACATTCCCTATGGGATAACTGGTTCTCAAGCTTTACGAATATTTACATAAAGTTCTTCCAAATATCACAGACTGCTTATTCATAGGAAAAATAGTTGTGATTAGAATAGAGATGAAGGGGCAAACCACATTAATCAGTGCTGCTGAAATTATTAGATAAACACAGAAAAGCATGTAGGTAAATCCAGTTTTCTACTATTGTTGAGAAATATATATTCTGGTTATACAGGTCTAGTAGTGTAAAATAAAAGTGTGTATATATAAAGTTTTTAAAAACATTTAATAAAAAATATATACACTTAAAGAATAGTTTGAAATAAACATTAGGCAAACATTGCAGAGATGTAAAGAAGAACTAGCAGACACGGGAGCTGATTTGGTTTGGCTCTGTTAGCAAAGGATACTTGGATATAGAGACAGCATGTGGTCCATCACTAATTTGCAAATATTTCTAAAAAGATCAATGCAAACTACAGACCTCTTCTGACCAATCAGAAGTTAGGGGCTGTGGGGATTAGAGTGCAGTGTGTGTTAGTGATGTTTGTGTCAGCTGTATTCTTTTTTTATGGCAAGGTCTATCACCAGTGGCCAGGCTCTCATATTGCTGGCCACACAATTAATAGGTAAGGCAGTATGTCATGTGATCTCTGTATAGGAGTAGAACCAATGTTCTATTTGTCTGATATAGAGGTTAGCATTTTAAGCCTACTATTACTCTTTAGTAGTGATGGGCCGAACGCCCCCAGTTCGGTTGTGCAATTGGAACAATAATAGAGATTTTTTAGATACATTCTGGTGTCTCTTTCGCAGACTTTGGATAGAAATAAAATTGTTTTGCACCACAGTGAGCAAGTCTTATGTAAAGAAGCCAAAATATAGTACACTTTTTTTTTTTTTTTTAGACAAAGTCTGGTGTTTCTTTTGCAGACTTTGGATAGAAGTAACAGGTGTAGAAAATTTGGGTTTTGGGTATTGTTGGTGCCTTCACACCGTAACCCTATAGAGGTACTTATGATGAAAACAAGAATTGGCCTTGCAGTCAACATTTTAATTTATATGCACCTGTCAAACAGGTGTGGAAAAATTGGGTTTTGGGTGTTGGTGGTGCCTTCACACTGTAACCCTATAGAGGCACTCTTGATGAAAGCAATAATTGGCCTTTCTGTAAAAAAGTTAAATGATATGCACCTGATTCCAGATCCCAAAACCATTTATTTAGCGACATTGGCATCAGGGGCTTGATAGCTGCTGCTAATCCAGGACTGATTAATTTTGAGAAATATCAGCCGGTCAACGGAATCTGTGGACAGACACACTCAGACACACAAACACCCTTGGTGCCAAGGACTACATTTTTCTTTAAATGCGTCACTTAGGTGGGCCCCTTCAGCACCGCTCCTTCTTTTGACCAACAGAAGCCTCAAAAATACCTTTTCCATGAGACTGTAACCTTCCAGAGTCTGGAAAGATGTCACATAAACTACTCTTTATGGTGTCCTCAAGATATTTCATCCTGTACACTCTCTATGAGGGCAGGATGAGTAACAGTGGTCAAGGAGGGTTGCCAACCAATAATGATTCTTCTCCTTGATGCCACAAATTCTCGGGTCCTTTTGCAGGCTTTAAAGAATAAGGGAGCCAATGAACAGCAAGTAGGCATGAGAAGCCTTTGGGGGTCACTGAGGATTACACTATCTGGAGCTGCCACATACTACTTCTAAGGATTTGGGGACTGAAAACCATCTACTAAAGATTGACATACAGCATCCTCTGCTTCACTGCCTACAAAACTGCCAGAATCCTCCTCCTCCTTCTCTTCTTGTGTGTTCTGTGGCATTGCAAGAATGGTGTCAGCATAAATCAGGCCTTGAGAGTAAAGGAAGTCCTCCTCTTCCTCCCTCTGCTCTGCCTCGAGTGCCCAGTCCATTATGCCACACAGAGTATGCCCTAGCAGGAACACAAGAGGGATAGTGTCACTGATGCATGCATTGTCACAGCTCACCTTCTCAAATGGTGACAATACAGTGCATGCATCCTTTATCAGCAGCCATTGGCGTGGGGAAAAAAGTTGAAGTGCCTTGAGCCTGTCCTTGTGTCATACTCACACAGGTACTCATTGATGGCCCTTTGCTGCATGTGCAGTGGCTGCAGCATTGCCAAAGTTGAGTTCCTTCTGGTGGGAATGTCACAAATCAGGTGGTTTACGACCAGGTGGAATTCCCCCTGAATTTTAGCCAACTGAACACTGACTGTGTATGACCACCTGAAATGGCTACAGACTCTTCTGGCCTGCCTTAGAAGATCTTGCAACCCTGGGTACCTGTTTAAGAAACACTGGACCACCAATTTGAGAACATGTCAGGCCTTTTACATGTGTCAACCTAATCAGTCGAAGGTCAGACACAAAGTGCCATTATAGCACACCACCATTCCTGGCTCAAGCTGTCTTGGCATTAACTACCTCTGGTCCTGTCCCTGCAGAGCTGAAATAACCTCTGCTCTTGTGTGGCTCCTGTCCCCTAGACGGACCAGCTGAAGCACTGCATGGCATCTTTTAGCCTGACTCATTGAATAGCCTTGAACACTTAGAGTAATGTTGGTTCATAGGACAATTCAGTAGAAGAGGGCATGGAGGAGTTAGAGCTGACAAATCTCGCATCATCACCACCACCTGTATGGAGACTTGGTGGCAAAACAAGCTCCAGCACGAGGCTCTATGCTGCATCCTTCATTGTTGCAAGCAGAGTTACCCAGTGTGCTGTAAATGAACTATATCATCAATGACCATACTTGCTGCACCACTTGTCAGCCGTAATGTGGACCTTTCTGCTGATTGTCTTGCCCAACAATGCCAAAACATTGCCTTCCATGTGATGGTACAGAGCTGGAATGGCCTTGTGTGCAAAGAAATAACAACTGGGAACCTACCATTGTGGTATAGTACATTTTTGCAAATTCACGGAAGGGGGCAGAACCCACCAGATGGAAAGGTAGTGGTTGTAAAGCCAGCAATTTGGACAAGCTGAAACTTAAACCCTGGGCATCTGGGTGGAAGGGAAAGTCATTTCTTTCTGCTGCTGCTGCTGCTGCTGCTGCTGCAGCAGCTAGGGCAGATAAATTTGCCTGATACACTCTACAGCTGGTGGCATGCTGCTGGCAGACTTTTTGCAAGAACCTTTGACACCCTTTGCTATACCATCATCTCTGTAAGGGGAGACTGCTGAGAGGTCATGAGATATAGTGGGGGGTAGAGATGAAAGGTGAGGAGTGAGGAGGAGAAGAATTATGTCCCTTTTGTGTGGCTTTCAGGTGCTCTTGCCAACAGGCTAAGTGGTGGGAGGTAGAATGCCTTGTCAAGCATGTGGTACCCAAATGGCTAGTGTTTCTGCCACTCTTGATCTGCTTGTGGCAGAGATTGCAAATTGCAACAGTACAATCAGCTGCACGTGTGCTAAAAAAGTTCCATGCAGCTGAGCTGTGGGAAGTGGGCTGGGAGATATGAGCTCCACAATCTGATGGAATTGGGTGGCTGCTCTCTACTGTTCCATGATGGCTGCCTCTGGACAACATCCTGCCTCGTTGGGGTTGTGCCTTCCCATCACTTTCCTCTGCTCTACCAGGCACCCAAGTCAAGTTAGTGACCTCATAATCCCCTCCATCCTCATCATTAGGGATGGGCCAAACACCCCCATGTTCGGTTTGCAGCAGAACTCCCAAACAGGGGTAATAATCTAACCCAAACAGTAAAACCCATTGAAGTCTTTGAGAGCAGAGAAAAATCGAAAGTTCCCATTTTGAATGCTTATATGCAAGTAATTTGCCAAAAAAGGGGCATGAGGGTCTGGGTACTGCCCTAAGGGACATGTATCAATAAAAAAAAAAAAAAATTGTTTTTTCAGGAGCATTGATTTTAATTATGCTTAAAGTGCAACAATAAAAATAACAAATTCATTTAAATATAGTGCCTGGGGGATTCCCATAATGTGCCTGTAACGTGGCGCATCTGTTGCATGCATAAAACATGCTACAGCAAAAATGTAATTTCTAAAATAAAAAATAAATTGTCAAATCCCATTTAAAATGACTCGCGGTTACAATTGCCAGCACCTGACTATTGAAAAAATAGTCCCCCCAAAATCCATACCAGATCCTTATCCGGGCATGTAGCCTGGTAAGTCAGGCAAGGGGGGGGATGAGCAAGTGCCCTGTCTCTTGAACCATACCAGGCCACATGCCCTCGACATTGGGGGTGGGTGCTTTGGGGCAGGGGGTCTCTACCCCCTCCATTCCAAAGCACCTTGTTACCACTTTTTTTTTTTTACTTAGCTGTCAATGGGAGAACCCATTGATAGCTGATGACTCATCGGTTGTCAAGGCTGGCTTCCTGGCCCCGCTTCTTAAAAAACAGCTTGCACTGCAGCACTCAGTGTATTGCAGGGCATTCATCGTGGCAAACACCCGGCGAACACCCTGCAAAAATAGAAAAATGATTGGCCCAAACTCATGCTCGGGCCAAACCGTTTGCCTATCCCTACTCATCATCACTGGAGCCAATTTGGCTTAGCTGGGGGAACATGACTGCCAATTTGTTGTTTATCAGTGTTCTCCCCTCTCTGAAGGCTAAAGTTACTTCTATCCTCAACCCAGAACCAACATCAGAATCAAATAATGGCTGTGCATCATCAAGAAGCAAGTGGCTGACACTGCGTTCCAATAATTCCTCTGTGAATGATGCTGGGGCTATGGCAGGAGTAACTGTTTACAAGGAGGCAGAATGGGCCACTCTGGCAGCTGCGGTGGACTGCGAACTAGTGTCAGCATGGGTGAGAGAAAATGAGGATAGTTTAGTAATGAGAGATTTGAAATGTAAGACCGCACTCTGGTTATTATTTTGTTGAAATCAAAAAGTGTTTCCTTTATTCCTCAAAGTAAAAGCAGCAGACAGACAGTGTACAAGCAGACGTGTTAGGTTGACGCGTTTCACGACATTCCTAGTCGCTTACTCATAACCATAGTTTAGTAAGCCAGTCCACCACCTCCTCTGCATGCTGTGGCTGGATAGCACGGGCAACATCACTAAACAGAGACAAACGTGCCCTGTCTGAGGACGGACAATGTCCACCTTTGCCTGTGGACACAGATGCTGCTGGCCTCCTCGTAGTGCCATGGGAATGTCTGTCTCTCCTTGTTGGTCTCCCAGACATGATGGGAGGGGGCTTATTACCCAAATGTAATAGATACTAGGAAATGGGTGATTGGATGCATTTTATTGAATAAAAAGTGGTGTTTGGTGCACTTTAATCAACTCAATATTGGGCACTTTCACCCTCTTCCTGCCCAGGCCAATTTTAAGCTTTTAGTGCTGTTGTGTTTTGAATGAGAATTACTCAGTCATGCAACATTGTACCCAAATTACATTTTTATCATTTTTTTTCATACAAATAGAGCTTTCTTTTGGTGGTATTTAATCACCACTGTTTTTTATTTTTTATTTTTTGTGCTACATGGTGCTAATGGTAGAATAACAAAACCAAAACCAAAAACAAATACAAAAAAAAAAGCACAAATGCAAAAAAAAACCTGAATACACAAAACAACAACCTCATACAGAACAGGGAATATTTTGTTTTTGTTTTTGGTTTTGTTATTCTACCAGTAGCTATTGCCCACTGGTGTTATTGAGGGTTAATGTCCATCTCAGGCGGAGTTGGATAGAGGGCTGATTGGTGCACTGGACGGGGGAGAGGGGGAGGAACCGGCCTAATTGAAGCTAGAGTATATATATTCTGATCTGCTGCAGTTATGACTAGCTCTGATGAAGGGAGTTTGACTCCCGAAACGCGTTAGCCGTCCTATCTACAAGGACATGTTCCAGTTCATGTGTGGTGGATTCTTGTAATACGCTTTTAACAATCTTCATGTCTGTGAGTATGCATTTGGCATTTATTAAAAAATTTTATTAACGGTGACCACGGGTAATGCACTAGGTGCTTGCGCCTCCTTTTTTCTTTTCTTTCAATTGATAACACCTGATGTACTGACTGACTGATCTCATTTCTTGAAGCCCTAACATGCCAAGACAGTACAAATATTCCCCAAATTATCCCTTTTTGAAAAATAGATGTTCCAAGGCCCTTAGTAAGAGGCATGGCAAGTTTTTTAACCACTTCAGCTCCAGGAGGTTTTACCCCCTTCCTGACCAGAATTGATCTGACCATTTTTTTGTGACACGGCACTGTGTTGCTTTAACTGGCAATTGTGCAGTCCTGCCACGCTGTACCCAAAAATATTGATGTATTTTTTTTACCCACAAATAGAGCTTTCTTTTGGTGCTATTTGATCACCTCTGCAGTTTTTATTTTTTTGCACTATAAAAAAAAAAGACCCACAATTTTGAAAAAAAAAAAAAAACAATATTTTTTTACTTTCTGCTATAAAACTTACCCAGTAACAAAATTAAATTTCTTCATCAGTTTAGGCCAATATGTATTCTGCTACCAATTTTTGGTAAAAAAATTCCAATAGGTGTATAAAGGTATAGCGTCTACAAACTATGGGACAGATTCATGGACTTTTTATTTTTTTTATTGTTTTTACTAGTAATGACGGTGATCAGTGATTTTTAGTGGGACTGCGACATTGCAGTGGAAAAATCTGATACTAAGTGACACTTTTCCGGGATCAGTGACACCAATACAGTCATCAGTGCTAAAAAAAATGCACTGTCACTGTGTAAATTACACTGGTATGGAAGGGGTTAACACCAGGGGCAATCAAGGGGTTAAGTGTGCTCCTAGGGAGTTCTTTCTAACTGTTTGGGGAGTGAATGCACTGGACCAAAAGAGAGATCCGTGTTTCTGCTTAGCTGAAACACGGATCTCTCATTTACTTAGCTCTCCATTACTTCCTGACAGAACAGCGGTCTGCCTTGTTTGCTTTTCTTCCGAAAGATCTTCAGGTCTCGGCAGCCATCGTGACCGCCAGACCCATTGATTGGCTCCCGCTGTGTCCAATCACAGCGGGGGGCGGTGCTACGGCGGCGCTCCAGCAGCGCTACGGCGGCGCTCCAGCGGCGCCTGCGCACGCCCCAGATTGTGTGCACAAAATCACGTACAAGTACGTGAGTTTGCGCAGCCGGGCCACCCTGCCGCAGTATATATGCAGTCGGTGGTCCAGATGCGGTTAAAGTTAAAAAATTTTTCACAAAAATTTCATAGTTATTTCTCATGCACAGCATAGGCATACTTAGAACTACACCCCAAAAAACATTCTGCTACTCATCCTGAGTATAGTGATACCATTTGTGTGAGACTTTTTCACAGTCTGGCCACAAAGAGAGGCACAACGTCCAAGGAGCACATTCAGGCATTATCCACTTTAACCACTTGCCGATTGCCTAACGACGATTTATGTCGGCAGTCAGCCCCTCACAGGCAAAGTGACATAGGTCTACGTTGCAAGCCTGTGAGGCTCTAGGGAGCGAACGCGCGCCGCTGGAGGCGCGCACCCGATCCCGCTCGCTCACGGACCCCCCCGCACGTGTGCCCGGCGGACCCGGTGTCTGCCGGGCACTCGCGATTGTACGTTACAGCGGCGGGAGAAAGGCAGGCGGCTAATGTAAACACAGCCGCCTGTCATTCTCCCCTGTGTAAGAATTGAGATTATACGGTTCTGCTATGTAGGACCGTTGATCTCTGTTCTTACACCTCAAGCCACATCAAATCACAGTTAGAAGCACGCCCCTAGGGACACACTTAACCCCTCCTTCTCAAATAAAGTTAACTCCTTCCCTGCCAGTGTCATTTTTACAGTAACAGTGCATATGTATAGCACTGATTACTGTAGTAATGTCACTGATAACCCCAAAAGTGTAAAAAATTTCAGTCAAGGGTCCGATCTGTCCGCAGCAATGTCGCAGTCCCGCAAAAAAAATTGCAGATCGCCGCCATTACTCGTTTAAAAAAAAAACAACAAGAATAACAAAAATCTTTCCCTTAGTAAGTAAACGCAATAACTTTTGCGCAAACCAATCAAAATACGCTTTTTGTGATTTTTTTACCAAACATATGTAGAATAAAACAAATTGGCCTAAAATGTTAAAAAATTTTGATTTTTACATTTTTTTGGGGGGAATTTCATATAAAAAAATGTGAAAAATATTGTTATTTTGGCAAAATTTACGCTCTTTTTTTGTTTATAGCGTAGTTTATGTTCATATAGTTCATATAGTTTATGATCAAAAAATCACACAGGTGATCAAATACCACCAAAAGAAAGCTCTGTTTGTGGTAAAAGAAGGACGTCAAATTCGTTTAGGTACAGCGTCACACGACCGCGCAATTGTCCGTTAAAGTCACGCAGTGCCGAATCGCAAAATAGACCCTGGTCAGGAAGGGGGTAAAATCTTCCGGGGGGTTAAGTGGTTAAGACCAGGCCTTATTGCTAGAAAATTACTTAGAACCTAAAAACACTGTACATTTTTGTAGCAGAGGCCCTAGAGATTAAAATTGTGATTTTATGTCACATGGAATTTGCGCAGCAGTTTTTCAAATGCAATTTAGCTCACTAACGCATAAATACATTTCAATGAATTCTAATGCATACAAAGACAATATAATACCCACATTTTGAGTAAAATATAAAATATGGTGTTGCGCTGGGTATATAGATACCAAACATATCACGTTTTAAAATTGCCCACGCTTGTGAAATGCCGCCAAACTTCGGTATTTAAAAATCTCCATAGGCGATGTTTTATAATCCTTTATTGGTTACCAGTTTAGAGTAATACAGGAGGTCTGGTGCTAGAATTATTGCACTCACTCAGATGTTTGTGGCGATACCTCACATGTGTTGTGCGATCGCTGTTTACGTATGTGTACGGGACCAATATGTGCATTCTCCTTTGCACGCAAGCACTGATACACTAACAGATGTATTGTGCACTTGTACACTATGACAGATGTTGATCGACCACCAGTGGACACTGACAGATGTTGGTGTCACAATGGAACACTAGTTCACTATTGCAGATGTTTTTTGCACTGGTACAGATGTTCATGGCGACACTGTGACAGATGTTCATGGGGAAACTGTGACAAATGTTTTGTGTACTGGTACAGATGTTCATGGGTATTAGCATGTAGGAGAAAACGGCAAAAACTACACCTGTCACAGGGTGATGTACCCCTTTTGGTCAAAGGTAGTCCGTAGTTTATTTTGCAGATATAATGGCTCTGTACTAGCTGGTCTTTTAGTGATCTAGATCTTTTGAAGGTGATTTCAGGGCGTCTGCCTATATGTTTCGATACTCTGTCATCTGCCTGTAAGAGGTACCAATATTTATTCATTATATCCCATACAGTCTGATGTTGGCCTGTAAACTTGGCGATATTTCGAGTGGTAAAGGGACCAGTTTTTACCTGGTGTATTATTTGGGATCTGTCCCTATCTTTGACTATGTTGTTTGCCTTTTTAAGGCAGGATCTGTTATACCCTCTTTGTTGGAGATGTTGTTGTTGTAGCACTTTGGCTTCATTTTCAAAATCTAGAGGATTCGTGCAGTTATGTTTTATCCTCAAATACTGACTATAGGGAATGCTAGAAATCAATGGTTGAGGGTGCGAACTAGTCACATGAGGGATCGTTATAGGTGGCCGAAGGCTTTCTGAGCAATGATGATCCAATACTTCCATCATGATTGATGAAAATTGTAACATCCAAAAAAGTAATGTTTTTCTTGTCATAGTTCATGGTAAATTTAAGATTAAATTGGTTGATGATCATTTTGCATAAGAACACTTGTAATTCAAATTGAGTACCCCCCAGATGAATATGTGTGATTTGCTCAGATTTTGTCTGAGGTTTACAACCACTTCAAGTATTCAGATAAAGAACAAAAGGTCTGACAGTTCTCTGGAACTACTGACATCATATTTTGGAATTCAAAAGATTTAGGTGATGTAGTGCTAGCCAGAACTTATGTCCTAAGATTATTTTTGAAAAGAACAACAAATATTTTTTATGAAGATTCCAGGATGACATGGTTCTTACCTACATTTGAACAATCCCAACCACAAAAAGCTACCGTTTTCATCAACCATTTCATAAATTATTTTTGTTCCTACAAAATAATCTAATAATAATAAGTCCTTTGGTGTTTATTATATAAAGATTGTAAAGCAGTGTTGGTCATACAAATTATGTACATTAAAAAGGTAAGAATATTTCCTGCTTGAAGAGTAATACTGGCTGTATATTGCTATTCACCCTTCATCAACCAGCTTATACTTGCAAAATATACCTAACAAAGCAATGAAACCTATAACCAACAGTTCCTATTTGTGAAATATTCAAACCTATAGTGGTACTTTGGATTAAAGGGTAAGAAAACTGTTGAATAGAGTTCTCTGAAAGTTTATTAGCCCTCTTTAACCACCCCTCACCCTGCTAAGCTCAACCAACCCGTCCTCCACTTCCTCAGCTGTTAATTCTGGCACCAAACACAGCCACTTCCTGCCACTTACCTCTTGCTGGCCTCTTCTTTCCTTGTGTGCAATAGTAACCCATAGACCTCTATTGTTTCTGCCATGTTTCTGAAGATGTGCAGGCAGGAGGATGAAGAGACACTGAAACACACCTAGATTTGGTGGAAAAACTAGGTAAGTATCCAGCTGGGGGTGGGGGGTAAGATAAATAAGCTCTATGGAGGGAAAAAGGTGTTGCAAAAATAGTAAGGAAACATTCAGAAAAGTTTGTACAAAAATACTGCACCCTTTAATCCATTCAATTGCTTTGCGCTCCAGAGTTGGTTCACAGTGGTAGATATTGCCCAAAAATGTTAAGCATAAGTGTACCCATATACATAAGAAGACATCCACTTGATCCATGTATTTTCTGTACCCTGTGATGAAGCTTGCACTATTACCTGTACCTTGAACATAGCTACATAGACATCCTCAGCCTGGAGTCTCCTATCTACAGTTGAATATTCCCAGTTTCCCCACTTAAATTCCTAATGTTGAAATTGTTTGTTTACTAGTAGAGTTTGAGTTCTGTTTTGCTTTATACAGTGATATGCCACCTTAGATCCCGGTCTGTCCAGACAGTATGGCCACTTTCTGACTTGCTGACCTGCAAAATTCACAATCCTGTGTCTGCAATTAACTGTAACTAAATTGAGGAAGCATTAGAAAACAAGGAGGGCCCGACTAGGACTGTACTAACCAGGGGAGGAACAAGGGAAGATACCAAAATAGACACTGTATATTAACCACTTAAGCCCCGGAAGATTTTGCCCCCTTCCTGACCAGGGGGTATTTAGCGATTCGGCACTGCGTGAATTTAACAGACAATTGCGCGGTCGTGCGACGCTGTACCTAAACTAATTTGACGTCCTTTTTTTCCCACAAATAGAACTTTCTTTTGGTGGTATTTGATCACCTGTGCGATTTTTTGATCATGTGCTATAATCAAAAAAAGAGCGAAAATTTTGCAAAAATAACAATATTTTTCACATTTTTTTATATCAAATTCCCCCCAAAAAAAATGTAAAAATCTAAATTTTTTTAAATTGTTGGCCAATTTGTTTTTTGCTATCTATGTTTGGTAAAAAAAATCACAATAAGCGTATTTTGATTGGTTTGCGCAAAAGTTATTGCGTTTACTAACTAAGGGAAAGATTTTTGTCATTTTTGTTGTTTTTTTTTTTAACGAGTAATGACGGCGATTTGCGATTTTTTTTGCGGGACTGCGACATTGCGGCGGACAGATCGGACCCTTGACTGACATTTTTGACACTTTTGGGGGTACCAGTGGCATTACTACAGTAATCAGTTCTATACATATGCACTGTTACTGTAAAAATGACACTGGCAGGGAAGGGGTTAACTTTATTGGAGAGGGAGGGGTTAAGTGTGTCCCTAGGGGCGTGCTTCTAACTGTGCAGGGATGTGGCTGTGTGTGTAACAGCACAGATCAACGGTCCTACATAGCAGGACCGTTAGATCAGTGCTTTTACACAGGGAAGAATGACAGGCGGCTTTGTTTACATTAGCCGCCTGCCTTTCTCGCTTCACAGCGGACGATTGCGAGTGACCGGCGGACATCGGGTCCGCTGGTCACATGCACGGAGGTGTCCGTGAACGAGCCGAAGCGGTAGCGCGCCTCCAGCGGCGCACGTTCGCCCGCTATTGGCTCCCAGGCTAGTGACGTATATATACGTCACTTTGCCTGGCCGGGGCTGACCGCCGCAGTAAATAATCGTGCGGCGGTCGGCAACCAGTTAATAACACAGTGCAATACAATAATAAGAAAAGACATACAATATGTGGGAAACAACAGTGTGGCTATTTAAAAACTGTTGGCATAGGGGCAAACAAGGTAAGGTAATGTGGTTTCTGATTGAGTTGTAATTATTCACCTTACCAGGAGTCAGTGAGGTGTGCAGAGCCCTTAACTGGTCCCACCTTCTATCAAACACTTAAGGCCACATATTGCTTAAGCTGGTTTAGAGGCCATCTCAGCTCAACCTATACTTGGTAATTTTGCCAACCATGTTGTCGCAAATCTCAATATGACATATTCCTGTTTAAAATATTCTCAGCTATGCATCCAAATCCGGCTTCTAGGATCCAATTCACACTATAGGCTGCCTTGAGGACAGTCAAATGTGTGAAGTTGTTCAAGTGACCTTTTAATATGATTGTAAAGGCTAAAGAACCTTCTCTCTTCAGCTCCCCTCTACAACCCACCTTATACTTACCTGAGCTTGAACGCGATCCAGGGACATGCACAAGAGCAGCTGGTCTCTCCCTCTTCATTCGCTCAGACACAGCAATGGGAGCCATTGGCTCCCGTTGCTTTTAATCACAGCCAGTGATGAGGGTGTAGGGGCTGGGCCGAGCCACACTCTGTGTTTATGGACACACAGAGACAGCTCAGGATCGAGCTTGCATGAGTGCCCCAATTGCAAGGGATTTGCTATGGGGGTACTCAGTAGGGAGTAGGAGACAGGAGCTTTGGTGGGGGACCCAAGAAGTGAAGGATCGAGGCTGCTCTGTTCAAAACCACTGCACAAAGCATGTAAAAACAACATGTTTGTTATTTTTAATAAAGAAATATGCTTTTACAATCACTTTTAGCTGTCATCCAGGCAACCCCTAAATGTAGCCAGTACAAAAATGCAACTAATTTGGTTTACTATTTAATGTCCACCTGTGGAAACCTGTGGATTTATACAGCAGCATAACTAGGGATATCTAGAGTGTAGTACAGGCTTAAATAAATCATAAATCTTTCTGTACATTAGTTAGGATCTAGCTATCTTCTCTTTCTCATTGGTCTGAAGAATGGTGGAGTCTTTGTTTATGAAGTAAACAACAAACTGCCTATATAATAAAGAAGGGAGATTGGGTTCTATAATTCAATACACCTGAAACTAGAAATGTCCTAACTTCAAAATTATCTAGCAACTCCAAGTAAGAAAGCAACGATTGATGAAATGTAGGACAAAATCACCTGTGCCAATGAATGCAAGGTGAGAGGTAGCAGAACAAAACACAATCTAAGGAATTCTTTTAAACCGTGTCTACCACAGTCCTAATAATTCCATCGTGCCTCCAAATATCAAATGTAAGTGCTTGTCCCAAATTGATGTACCTGTTGGAAATATGAATATATGACCATAAAGTGTGACCTTAAAGTGTGACCTGGTGATAACTAACACAAGAAAAAGATTGTAAACTTGGCCTAAGCTGCATTTATTTATTATGGGGGTGCATTAATGTGTTAAAAATGGTTTTAATTCCCAAATTGTTACATATTTTGCAAAATTCACATATATGATTTCCTAGCATGAACCTAAAAAAAACTACAGGTGCTCTTTTTCCCCTTTAAATGGAAGGGTAAAAATGCTTAAATTTACCATACAAGATTACAATGGGGTAAGGTGAGAGGGTGAGAGGAGGTTTAGCGGTTCCCCATTCATATTTGTATTTTTAGCATGATAATTTTACCATTTATACTAAGACAGTCCCAGTAAAAGTGTCTTACAAGAGAAAACAAATGCGCATAATCCTAATGGTCTTCTTGATGTTGATATTGATTTGCTACCCAAATACTTCTAAAAGTTTCCTATTATTTCCTTTTGGCTATTGCATAGAGTGTGGTCTGCCTGTAAACTTATTTTATCCATAGGGCATTATACTGCACTTACTCAACTTTGCAACAACTCTAACCTCCCTGAGTTTTAATTTCTAGAAGGACACAGTCTATTGAAATCACATGATCTTTTTTAGCTGTCACAATTACATGATTGTAATATCCTTAAGACACGTATTATGTTACAGTCAGAGCATGGTATCTGCAACAGCCTGTTTTACAGATACTTTTAACACACCCATAAGAAATATCTGGAATTCACTGGAATTATTTAAAAATAATTTCATACCCTTAAATAAAAAGGCGGATTAAACAAGTTTTCAGCTTTCACCTTTGTCATGACCTAAGCTGAATGCCTTCTGTAAGTCAAAATTGAAAAACGTGGTCATCTTTGAGAAACAAAGCTTAAGTAACACTCATTCTTCACAGAAGGTCTGAATTTCTGTAAAAGACACTTCCACTTTGCAGTTATCAGGTTTTGCCTCACTGGCAACACATGAGATGCAGGGAGACATTTCAAAAGCAGTGCAAAGTCAACAGGCAAGAACACAATCTGTATAGAAGGGTTCTCAGTGTAGGTAAGTGGCATTCGGGGAGAATTATAATACAGACACAAGTTGGGGCAGGTTGTTATCAAGCGATATGTGTTGTGAGGCAGTCCTAGATCAAAGCAGACAGCAAACAAATCAGCAGATTCCAGAAGACTGGCCTATATCACAATTAAAGAAACAACTGGAATCTCAGATCGGAGCTCTGAAAAAATAGAAGGAAAGAAGGAATAAAAAAAAAAAAGTATTTAGGCACTATCCCAGTGTACAGAACACATTTCTGATAATGTTACAGACATGTTTGGAAATTCCAATGGTACATTCTGCATTAAAACCGATGGCTGGCAAGGGCAGACACCAAGAAAAGTTCACCTGGTCTAACAAAATAGACGTCAAGACCAGAGCTGATACCCCTAAGATGATATGTTGGCTGCCCATTGAGATAGCTGGTTGCCAATAAATAATTCAATTTTGCCCCAATAGTCCTCCCTACTTTCTGCACCGGTCTGTTACTTGTTGAAGAACTTTTTGAGCCAGGAAAGGCATGCAAATCATCTTTTGGAACTTAACATTTTATGTTCTCATTCTTCTGTAGTCTTTTGAGAGCATTGCTGGTATGAACCTACAAGTTCAGTTTGCTTTCTATAACCTGATAAACTCATCTGCAGACACAGGAGTCTTTGTATAAGGAGTTCTATGAAAGAGGCTCCTTAGGCTAGCTGACAATTGGCTGGTAGGGTCCAGCAGGGAGCATGTAGATCTAACAGAATATCAGAGATGCCTTACTTTATATACTACCAGAAAAAATAAAACCTCTCTTCAGTTCCTCTCAGCATGTTTCCTTTTGTTCCTGCTTCCAGGCATTTCACTGAATGTATATGCTGCATAGAAATCATTAGTTTAGAGCTGCTGGCATTGAATAAACCAGGTAGATAACATAGGATATCAAATATATATTTTTATTTCACATAACATACTATGTATTTGCTATGTAATTTCAAGGTCAGATAAGGAACAAATGTATCAGTAACTGGTGTGAGCCAAAAACAAAGTCAATTCATCAGCCATTACCTTGTACATAAGCACTGAAAAGACTAATGATAGGACTGTACACTGTAAAACAGACCCAGCCATAAAGCCATGGCACCCTAGAGACCCACACACACAGAACTACTGAGTTATATTTGGAAATCAGAAAAAAATACAGAAATGCTTGCTATTGTCATAGCCACAGCAGTTATTAATACAGTATTTTAAACTGCAAGAACAGAGACTGTAAAGGAAATTATTGCTTTCCCCTGAAATGTACAAGGGATAGTGCCCAGGTAGTTAATGTCTAGATTTGGACTAAATTAATGGCTGAAACAATTTAGGCAAATTACTGTAGATGCTGTGGAACCAACAGGATCAACTGTACACATAATAATTAAATTAAATGTAATCTGCAGAGCTAAAGCATCGCTATAAATGTAATAGGTTCTTATATTTTCATGTGAACAGGCAGCTATTAAAAGTTTAAGGAAAATAATACATCAATATGCCTTATGTAGTATTTGATTATAGATGTGATGTGACTTGATATATGTGTGCAGAATTTCTGGACCAGGTGAACTGCAGAGATATCAAAAAAACATTTATTTTTATTATCTATATTCTATTTTCTTATTTTGTTATGCAAAAAGGGTCCAGGGCCTTGGTGCCAATTCCACCTAATTATAAGTTATTAAACATTTTAGAAACTATTTCAAAACTATTCTGTGTATTTAAAAAGGGGGACATACAATTTGTTCTCATTATTTGTTTATGTCATTGTGACAAGCTGGATATTGGACCTATGTGCTATCTGCACATTTTAAGAGGGTATAAACCCTAAAAAGGGCCAAGTCACAGAGTCGAAGCACACCTCACCAGATCTTCACTAGAGCATCCCTTAAGAAGTGGTGGACTATCCTGGTTGCAGCTCTTGGACACACCTGTCTATATCACAGCTGAGCAGAGATAGAACCAAAGCAGCAACACAAAGTCAACAGGAAAGTTCAGAAATGAGAACAGGCCAAAGGTAAGGGTGGGAATCAAAAAAGTATAGTCAAAGTACAAGCTAAAGTCGGTAGACAGAGAAACAGGAATGCAGGAGGAGTGCATGACCTAACAAGGACTTGAACCTTTGGACTATAAAATTAATCTATTGCTCCAGCAATGGCTGTTTGTCTGTGCACAGCTAAACAGAGAGATTGGATATCAGGCTGGGTAGGGACACTCCCTGGGTAGGGACACTCCCTGGGTATCAACTAGCAGGTGAAATTCGGCAGTGTCTATAACTCCCCGTCCCCTCACTTAGGGCCCATCTTTGGAGGGAGACCCCCTGGCCTTCTGTGAACTGTCAATGAAAGTTCTTCACAAACTGAGTGACATGAAGATTGGAGTGGGAAACCCAAGACCTTTCTTCAGTCTTACCAACAAACTAAATATTGGAGTTTGCCTCAGACCAACCTAGAATCAATGATCCACCTAAAACTCCTTCTCATGGGGGTTAATTTACTTAAGTGCACTTGGAATTCGGACTCCTTCAGACCATCACCATGCCTTCACCTGTCACAGGTCAGCAGGCTTCCCTTAGCTGGGGACTCTGTGCATCTTGCAGTCATCCAGAGACTTATAATACATCTACTTAACATTTTTTTTTTGGTGGAGGATGCGGGCATACTTAACAATTTTTCTATTTGCAAGTGTGCATATGCACATTTAACTCTAATTTTGTCTGGGCGTGTGGAAGGGAGGAACTTTTCACCTCTCAACTAAAAGAGTTAATTTCTTGTCCCTACCAATATTTCTACCTGTACTGCCTAGGCTACTCAATATCTCCATGAGCTCCAAGCTCATGTGGTCCTGCATGAGCTCCAAGCTCAAGTAATCCTTCCGGTGCTACCTCAGCGCTCAAGGCTCCTGACTGAGATGGCAGAGCAATCGATGCAACAATATGCAGTAAAGCAGCTTATCATCTGATGGCTAAACAGCTCATCGGCCCAATAGTCATACCCACCCCACACTTCTGACACCAATTAATGGAATATCCCAGACCTAACGGTACATTTCTATCTAATAGGATGTATTCCTTTATAGTACTCCTATCTATCTTCTCTATACTGACCTGTGTCGGCACCCGCCGTTCCTCACTACCAGACACGACGCTCCGGGAGCAATGCACTCAAACACAAACACAAAATGTCATGAAAGTATTACTCATTTTATTTCCTCTTTTAAGTACAGTATACAAAGCAGGATATGACCGGGCAATATTTCTATTAAACTAATAAAGAATATCCACAATTACAATACACTTGGGTGCTAACAAAAATTCACATGCAAAGTTAGAAAGAGTTCAGCAAAGAGAAAATAAAATGAATAAGGGGGCTGTAGGACTGTGGAAATTGATTACTTAGATTGCAGTTATTCACTCTGGAAAATCTGTATTTTGGAGGGCATATGATTACAATGTACAAATACATATGTAAGGGACATGTGGCCATGATCAGAGTTTAAAAGAGAAGAGGTTTTACCTTAGGCTGCAGAAAGAGAACTTCCTTCTCCCCAGGAAGTGATACTAGCCGAGAGCGTCAACATCTTAAAAAAACATTTAGGTGTCTTCCTCAGGAAGCAGAATATGCAGGGATTTGGGAAATGTTAGAGAATAAAAATTGCACACCCATACACACATAGGTTGAACTGAATGAACTTGTGTCTTTTTTTCTATGAACTACATATATTATATAAGGAAGCACACATGAAGCAAGCCTGTGAGCCCATGTTAGGATACAAGGATAGAGACCCCTAAGCACATACTGTCTTACAGGAGGAAACTTCTTTAAGCTTACAGGAACTGCAAGCAGAATTCTGGCAGGGTCAATGATACTTGAAAGTTCAATGTCTTCAGGATCAAAAGAAAGGGACAGGGCATTTTCTTTAGTGTTCTCTGTCCCAGGGAGGAAGGTGAGGATAAAGTCAACCTTGGAGAAAAAAAATAAGGCTGGCCATAGATGCCTCATTTATTGTCGATCAGCCAGAGGCATGATTGGAAAAAAAAGTACAGACTTCCCCACATGCCAAGGGGATGGAGGAGTCCTCCCTGCTGTGCCGTTGTATTCTGACAGCAGGATTCATCTGCTGTTAGAATACACTGATCAGCGGCTGCAGCCAGCTGATCTAGAAAAAATGTTCAACACTCCCATGAGATTGATTTCTGTTGAGAGGGAACAGCCATAGATGAACCAAATTTCATCCAGACCATGCTGAACATGCCAAATTTTGATCCGTCTATAGGAGCTTTCGATTCACCATGCATTTTCTATTACAGTTGAGTGGCTTCTTCTTTTCCATGTAGCAAAGGCAGTGATTAACTGCAATTCACATACATAGCTGATAAGTGTGGTCCTTAGTTATATTCTCTCTCACATAGTTTTGGAAACCATTAGTTTGTACCCTTTTCCAGCATGTACATGTACTGGGATTTCTTCAGCAGGCCTTATCCCAGTCTTCATTGGATAGAAGCACCCTTTTGTTCATTGTATTTTTAAGTGTTTTGGCTTTGTCAAAGTATCCTAAAGAGTCAATTATGTGTTTAATTCCAGAGTTATTTATCCACTGTTGGCTTTTTCCTCCCAGGGAATTTGTCTTTAGGGTAATACATAAAGCATACATGTTGTCAGGAAGTTCAGCTCATCCAAATATTAGAATTTTGAACATCCACATTCAAAGCTACTATGGAATGATTGCTTTTACAAAACATAGTGATTCTTGGGAAAACCTGGGATTCTTAGGCATCACATTATGTATAATTTACAGAAATTGGTGCAAAAGAACATTAACATGTAGTGAAAGTATTCCTGTGGATGAACACACAACACCTATGAGAGAGGTAAAAGGAGAATGACTAGATTTTCAGCTGACAGGAAATCCATATTTACTCAAGTAATGGTTATACAGCTGATGTATCAGACAGAGAAACTGTAACTTGCAGATCCAGCACTTGACTTCACTAATATGCCTGGCAGGGGCACACTAGCCAGGGCATCCAGGGCACCAGTCCCACATCTCATGCGGGGCGCTCAGGGTTTCAGACACCAAAGTCGCCGCCCCCTCTATGGCAGCCAGCATCTCTCCCTGCTGGCTGCCTGTCACAATAATTCACTTCTGAGCTCACAGAAGCTAGGTTCCTCCTCAGCTCTGATGTTATCATATACACAGGACAGGAGGAGGAGCCAGGGAGGAAAGACTTCCCTCTGAATCAGTCATGCTGGTCTGAGGTCTGTAATTCGTTTAACAGAGATGGAGAATTTCAAAGGGGAGACACAGTGACTTGGGGGGAAAGGTTACAGTTAAGAAGGATTTACACTGGGAGGGATTTGGGGGAAGAAGGAAAAGAGGATATGTCCTGGGAGGTGCTTTAAGGAGGTGGGGGAGAGGACTTGAGGTGCTAAACAGAGTGAAGGGGAGAGTTGATTTATAATAGATGTAGGTGAGGATTTGTGTTTGGGGGATGATTTGTGCTGGGAGGGATGATTTGGGTAGGAGGATTTGTGCTAGAAGTGGGGAGAGGAGTTCTGCTGGTGGGGGGATTTGGGGGAAGATGAGCTTTGTGCTGGAGAGGATTGGGAAGGGGGATTTGTGCTGGGATGGTGGGTTGTGCTGGAAAAGAGGTTTTGGGGGGTGGAAGAGGATTTGAGCTGGAAAGGATTGAGGGCAGAGGTTTTGTGCCAGCATGGGGAAGTTTGCGATGGGAGGGGGGATTGGAAGGAGAGGATTTGTGCTAGAAATCGGGAGAGAATTTGTACTTGGAGTTGGGATTGGTGGAAAGGAGGATTTGTACTGGGATTAGGGGGGGGGAGGGTTTGTGCCAGGGTGAGGATTTGTGTTGGAAGGGGGGAGTTGTGCAAGAAGTGGGGAGAGGATTTGTGCTGGGAGGGAGAAGAGGATTTGAATTGAAAGGGGAATTTGAGGGAGGTGAGTATTTGTGCTGGGATGGGGAAGAAGGGGGGCTGTGCTGAGCAGAGGATCTGGAAAGATGGAGAAGAATTAATTCTGGGGAAGGGGGGGAGGATTTGTGCTGGGAGGGGGATTTGTTCTTGGAGGGGAAGAGAGGATTCGTGCTGGGTTGCAAAGATTTGTTTTTGGAAGAGCTGAATGCAGATTAGTCTTGGAATAGAGATTTTTGCTGAAATAGTAAAGTGGGAAGAATTTTGAGTACAGAGGGGGTTTGCATTCTCCTGACCCCTGCACTGTGCATTACACAATCCCTGCCTCTTGCGCTATTTTGTTTATTACTCTTTATTCATACTATACATTACACATTCCTGTCCCCTGCATTATGTGCATTACATATTCCTGACAACAACGCTCAGTAATTTACATTTTTCTGACCCTTGAACACATTGCATTACACACCCCTGATCCCTGCATTTTTTATTATGCATTCCTAAACCTGACACTAAAGTCAGCACTTTATGGATTATGTAATCCTGACCCTTCAACTCAGCGCATTGCACACTCCTTGCACCTTGCTATACAGACTCCTTCACTGTATACACTATTTTGTACATTACATACATCTCATCAAAGTGTTCATTGCCTCAACATTTGCCTGGGGCAACTTTTTTACGTTAGGCTCAGATAAAGTGTTAATTTTCTTTAAAATTTCTCTTGTACTGAGATTTATCCCTGTCTATGAGACTCAGCAACTAAAGCATGGTACGAGGAAGCCAGGGTATTGTTTACAATGCCCCTTAAGCTCCTCCCACTATTAGGTTTACCACGCACACTTGTTGTTGAAGCATGCTATTCATATTGCAGGTTACTATCTCCCTGAAGTGTCCCTCATTCCTAAAGTTGGGAGGTATGGGGACTTTCAGGGTAACCTAACTGCATAGCCTTTATTAAACCAAGCCTTAGATGTATTACTTCTGTAGCACCCTCTAGCTAGTGTGCTTGTGTACATAGTTTAGTTGTTAGTGTAGGTAAATTGGCTTGGCTGAGAGCAAGGCTTGGGATGAATCTGGGTCAGGAATTAGTAACTCAGGGAGTCTGAATGACTTATTCAGAAAAGCTCTTCTGGTGCCCCCCCCCCCTGTCTTCTGGAACCTTGAAAAAGCTTCCAGCTTCCAGATGCAGCAGGTGAAGGCTAGGAGGGGCTGTTTGGAATATTTTTTGAGGGCCCCTGCCAATCTTCAGCAGAAAGGGTCTGGAAGTGGGCAGACCACCTCATCAACATTTGTATGTACTTTTTATATTGTTTGAAGTGTGGAAATATGTTCTTTGTATTTGTGGCACATTTAAATCCCCAGGTCTGAGAAAGCCTGCACCTTATAAAGTGCAGACTTTCAAAGACCACCCTGTACCCAATAGACACAAGCTTTGCCAGCAGGGGCACAGGGGCAGTCGGGCGGAGGATGGAGATGGAGTGCTGAGGAGGCTATCTGTTGCCCTTGAGGGCACCCCCTTGTCTGGAGGGGTGACTTTGGACCTGGGGCTCGGATGCTGAAAGAGTCCCCCTAAAACACATGAAGAAAACCCTTACTGGAGGCACGGGAGCAAAGACAGAATAGCTGGAGCTATTCAGACAGCTCTTCTGGTGCCTCAAACTGTTTTCTGGAACCTTGAAAAAGCTTCCAGATGTGGTGGGTGATTGCTAGGAGGGGCTGTTTGGAATATTTACGAGGGCCCCCAGCCAATCCTCAGCAGAAAGGGGCTGGAAGGGGGCAAGCCACCTCATAAATAGGCATGAGCTATGCCAGCAGGGGCAGTCAGGTGGAGGATGGAGATGGAATGCTGAGGAGGCCATCAAGGCACCCCCTAGTCTGGGGGGGTGACTTTGGGCCTGGGACTCAGATGCTGGAAGAGTCCCTCTAAAACACATGGAGGAGACCCTTCCTGGAGGCACAGGAGCAAGGAGAGGATAGCTGGAGCAGGTCAGCACTTCCCGGGAGATCACCTGGGTGGGCTGGTGAGTGTCAGTCTGGAGGACTATAGAGAGAGTGTCAGCCTGTAGGACTGGGGGGAGAAGTTAGCCTGGAGGGCTAGCGAAAGTGGCAGCTGCAGCTAGGCAGGTTGGCAGTGCTTGAAGAGGTGGTGCTTGGATCCATGACCAGGAAGTGCTGGAAAGTGTGAGCTGTGTCACTCTATTTGTTCTCCAAGTATAGGGGCTGTGAGTCCCTGTCTGTAATGGGCTTTTGCTACAAAACCCCAACAGGGTGACACAGCTGAGTTCTTCAGAGTTGTCCCTGAAGTTGTTCTGAAGTTAAGTGGGCATCCCATACTTTCCAATCCCTATCCAAGGTATTATCCCTCAATAAAAAACAAAAAAGAAGTTACTGATTTTTCTCTGACTCTGGATGTCTGTGCAAATTTAGTGTGCCTGGCTCTGCAGGGTGGGGGATCCCATTCTACTTGCGGCTCCTTATGGGGTGTGCTACACTTCATAAAGCCATACAGAATACAGTTACCTGTAATTATTCCCTTAGACAGTGCTCCTCCCACTCAAGTTCAGGGTGGATCTGGTAACACAATTGAGCTGAAGGGTTCCAAGGACAAAGCACCACCCCACTGGAGCTGCAGCACTTTGGAAGAGGCTCCTCACAACAGCTGCATCTTTCAAAGTAGTTGCCTGAAACTGAGCTTTGATTTAGTTGTCCACATGACAGTTCTGAGAGTCTATGGTCAGATCACTTGCCCAGCTACCCCTGTCCCATCAGATGTAGTCAATCTGAGCTGCTGGGGGAAGAAGACCAATTTATCTTCCCTGGTTATGTCCATGAATAGAGTTGAGCGGACACCTGGATGTCCGTGTTCGGCGGGTTCCCGAACTGTCAGGCACTAAAATGGCTCTAAAACACCAATGGAAAGGGCTAGAGTGCTGCAAATGGCAGCAAAACGTAGTTAAGAGCATGGCAAGTGCTCTGCAAACAAATGTGGATAATAACTTAAAACAACAAAAAAAAACAGAAAAATAAAACAATGTTCTTCATCTCTGAAGGACGAGGCCCATATGGAGTAGGAGGTAGGTTGAGGTGGTGGTGGATGTGGCGGTGTCATAGGCATGCGCACAGGGTGTGCCGGGTGTACCCTAATCACCTAGGGCACATAGCATTATCGCTCTGTTTGCCAGTGAGGAGATGGGAAAGATCTCCCTCGGACCTGCTCTGCTCTATTTCACTTTGCCAGCAGGGAGAGTAATGTATCGGGGCCATGTACATGTAGGCAAACACATGCATGTGTATTTAAACTTTGGGGTGCACACCCTAATGCAATAGGCTGCGCACACCTATGGGCGGTGTAGGTGGAAGCGGCGGGGAGGAGGACCAGGGCCGGATTAAAAGCATCATGGGCTTGGTGCTGAGGATTTTGAAGGGCCTTAAGGGCCGTGCCTTGGCATGCACCCAGAGGAGGAAGGGTGCAGCCATGCATGCCTAATTCAACATGGGATGCTGTCTCCGAAGCCCATAAACACATCCATGCATCGGCAACTGTCCCTTCTTGTCCGGCCTTCGTGCTGTCTGGGGAGGTTCTGAGGGAGCTGCCTGGCGAAGCGAGCATAGAAGCCAGACTTCTGTGTTTACAAGTGACAGAAGAGCGGTAACAGTGAATATGGCCAACCCGGGGCCTATATTAAGGTAGGGAGGAGGAGTAGGAGGAGTACGGAACAGGCAGCACCCTCAAATCTTCAGAAGTATGAGATGCACCCCAAAAATTGGAAAGGTGTATCTCACACGTACCAACATAGACTATCCCGCAATTTAATTGTTTATACCCAAAGGTTTTTATTGAATAGCGGAATAGAAAATATTATCAAAAAAAGTGTATGTATCTCACACGTACAGAACCAGACTAGGCCCCAATTACTATTTTTTATACCCCCAAGGCAGGATGAGGATTAGGAGGAGTTCAGAACAGGCAGCACCCTCAAATCTTCAGAAGTATGAGATGCACCCCAAAAATTAGAAAGGTGTATCTCACACGTACCAACATAGACTATCCCGCAATTTAATTGTTTATACCCAAAGGTTTTTATTGAATAGCGGAATTGAAAATATTATCAAAAAAAGTGTATGTATCTCACACGTACAGAACCAGACTAGGCCCCAATTACTATTTTTTGTACCCCCAAAGGCAGGATGAGGAGTAGGAGGAGTTTGGAACAGGCAGCACCCTCAAATCTTCAGAAATATGAGATGCACCCCAAAAATTGGAAAGGTGTATCTCACACGTACCAACACAGACTATCCTGCAATTTAATTGTTTATACCCCAAGGTTTTTATTGAATAGCGGAATAGAAAATATGATATAAAATTGGTGTGATTTATCAATAGCACATGTGAACAGCAGTGTCTTATATCATTCAGCTCTGCTGCAGGCTATGGAGGGGAAAAAAAAATTCCCCTTTTAAGTTTGTAATTTTTAACTAGATTAGTACAGACTATGCCACAATTTAATTTTTTTAACCCAAGGGTGTATATTGAATAGTGGAATAGAAAAAAGTGTATAATTTTTGAAACCACTCAATAATAGCACATGTGAACACAGCAGTGTATTATCACAGTCAGCACAGCAGCACTGAAGGAAAAACGCTGCACACAGTGACTGATAGAAAAATACTTTTCTCCCTCCTCCTCAGTGGGCAAAAAATATTGTTTTCACTGCACCCCACACACAGCAAAATCGATGTGGACCAGCTCTGCTGCAGGCTATGGAGGGAAAAAAAAAATTCCCCTTTTAAGTTTGTAATTTTTAACTAGATTAGTACAGACTATGCCACAATTTAATTTTTTTAACCCAAGGGTGTATATTGAATAGTGGAATAGAAAAAAGTGTATGACTTTTGAAATCTCTCAATAATAGCACATGTGAACACAGCAGTGTATTATCACAGTCAACACAGCACAGCACTGAAGGAAAAACGCTGCACACAGTGACTGATAGAAAAATAATTTTCTCCCTCCTCCTCAGTGGGCAAAAAAGATTGTGTTCACTGCACCCCACACACAGCAAAATTGATGTGGACCACTGACACCTGCCTATCTCCAGCCTCTCCCTAAAAGGATTGATAAGATCGGTCACTGCAAACCCCCCCCCCCACACAGCAAAATCGATTGTAGAACACACTGACCCTAAAAATCAGCAGCCTCGCCCTAAAATGCCCTACAACTCGCCCTGCCTAACACACTCCGACCTGTCCCTCAATTCTATCCGGACACAAATGATTTTTGCCTGTCTGTCCCTAATCAGCAGCCAGCACGTATGATGTGTGCTCTGTCCCTGAACTACACAGCAGAATGACGCAGCGGCGCTGGCTCGAACTTATAAAGACTTGGTCACCTGCTTCAGATGGCCAATCACAGCTACTAATACATTTGTAGGCATGGCTGGGATGGCTTAAGGCACACCAGTTAAACGCTTGTTGATTGGCTGTTGAAAGCCCGCCATGAAAAGCGCGCCAATGCATACAAAACCCGGAAATAAAATGACCGAACACGGATTTTTACCCGAATATACAGTAAAGTTTTCGGGTCCGTGTTCGGGTAACAAAAATCCAATTATTCGGTACGAACACGAATAATACAGTCCGTGTTCACTCAACCCTATCCATGAACTCAGAGAGTTGTGGAAAAAATAGATAATGGGGCCAACACCTGCATCTGAGCATTGTGAGTAAATGCACACTCTGCTGCAAAAGTATGGGCTACAGCAGGGATCCTCAAACTACGGCCCCCCAGCTGTTGCGGAACTACACATCCCATGAGGCATTGGAAAACTCTTGACATTCACAGACATGACTAGGCATGATGGGAATTGTAGTTCTTGAACCACTGGAGGGCCATAGTTTGGAGACCCCTGGGCTACAACCTCCAACAACCATGTCCGGTACAACTGCTGTCAACTAAGAGCAGGAAAATAGGGCTACAATGGGCACAAGAATACCAAATCTGTATGAGATGATAGGGTCAGAACTTGGTTTACACCACATGAATCAATAGACCCATTCTGTGCCATATCAGTGCTTAAGACTGATGAAGGTCGTGCTGTACTGGTATGATTTATTTGAAACATGTTGGGCCCCTTAATACTAACTAAGCATCCTGCCCCGTATTCTGATGTGCCTCAGCAAGTTTATGTTGAAAATGATCCCAGATATCTTCTAGCATTTATGCAAAAAGGTGCAACATGATGGCATTTTTTCATTTTTAACCTAATTGGTAAAGGTCGGGTGGATCCAGGCAAGCCATTGCATAAGAATGTTCTTATATTCATCCTAGATTACCTTTGCCCCTTTGTAAATAGACATTCTGTGTCTGATATTAGTAATTACATTTTTCATTTTAGAGCTGCAGGGGAAAAGTCAAACATTTGCAAACACACAATGTTAATCTAACAAAGAACGTATGATTTAATATTTGTTTATACAGGTCCAGATCATTCCTTCCAGCAGTCAAAAAAGTCACTGTCAGTCAATTGGAATTTCCTTCGGAGCGGCAAAAGTGTAATTCACACTGAGAAGGTGATGAATTTCAGAAGTGAGTTTGTATATGGATGCTTCGTCTGGCTCCAGTTCAACACAACAAAAGAAGTCAAACGTTATGTGCTATTTGCATCCCTTCACAGAAGTGTTTTGACATAAACCAAATAACAATCCCGGTTGAGAGGCGGCAGACAACTTGGAATGTACTGTCAGGACTATGGTTTTTTCTCACAGAAAAGATTGTTTTGATTTTTTGAGCACCGTGTGCAGACATTTTTATTAACTTCATTTTTTTTCCCCCTGCAGAACGATCTCTGACTTAAATAGCTATTATTATATTTTACAATAAGTGTGTACAATGAGTGATTAGGCAGGCACAGATTCCAGTAAAGTTGTCAAAACAAGAGTAGTAACAGGATCTGTACTCTGTTGTCCCTTCAGGCCTGCTATATATCAATTTAATTCCTTGACTTTCATCTCCTTTCTCTTCTACATTTACTCCGTGATGTTTGTGTGGCCTAAACTGGGTAATTAGTATTGGATGTTCAAATGTGTCCTTGTACAAGAAAAGCTACTATGTACTTAATAACTGTGGTTCAATCTACAGTAATGCAGTGATGTAATTTCTGAATATAAAACAACTAACATTACAGTAGAACTACAGGCAAAACATTTCTTTTCATTTTGGATAGAGGGAGGAAGGGTTATAACTCCTGTCAGATTTTTTTTTTTTGGCCATCTGTGTTCCATTGCTGAAATTTCCCTTCACTTCCTGTCTCACAGCCAAACAGGAAGTGAGAGAAAATCAGTGCAAATTAAGGGAATTCCATGGGGACCCCCAGGTCACCTGAACTACTGTACCCATTGGAAGATTTTCCCTCCATTACTTTTCTGGGGACAACCCAAAATTTGGGATTTTCTTTTACTTTCACATTCATTAACCACTTAAGCCCCGGAAGATTTTACCCCCTTCCTGACCAGGCCCTATTTTGCGATTCGGCACTGCGTGACTTTAACGGACAATTGCGCGGTCGTGCGACGCTGTATTTTGACGTCCTTTTTTTCCCACAAACAGAGCTTTCTTTTGGTGGTATTAGATCACCTCTGCGATTTTTTGATCATGCGCTATAAACAAAAAAATAGCGACAAATTTGCAAAAATAACAATATTTTTCAAATTTTTTTATATGAAATTCCCCCAAAAAAATGTAAAAATCAAAATTTTTTAACATTTTTGGCCAATTTGTTTTCTGCTACATATGTTTGGTAAAAAAAATCACAATAAGCGTATTTTGATTGGTTTGCGCAAAAGTTATTGCGTTTACTAACTAAGGGAAAAATTTTTGTCATTTTTGTTGGGTTTTTTTTTAATGAGTAATGGCGGCAATCTGTGATTTTTTTTGCGGGACTGCAACATTGCGGCGGACAGATCGGACCCTTGACTGACATTTTTGACACTTTTGGGGGTACAGTAATCAGTGCTATACATATGCACTGTTACTGTAAAAATGACACTGGCAGGGAAGGGGTTAACTTTATTGGGGAAGGAGGGGTTAAGTGTGTCCCTAGGGGTGTGCTTCTTACTGTGCAGGGATGTGGCTTTTCATGTAACAGCAGAGATATACGATCCTACATAGCAGGACCGTATGATCTCTGCTGTTACACAGGGGAGAAAGACAGGCGGCTTTGTTTACATTAGCCGCCTGCCTTTCTCCCTCTGTAACCGACGATCGCGAGTGACCGGCGGACATCGGGACCGCCGGTCACTCTCACTGAGGTGTCCGTGAACAAACGGGGGCGGGAGCGCACCTCCGGCAGCGTGTGCTCGCCCCCTATTGGATCACAGGCTAGTGACGTACCAGTACGTCACTTTGCCTGCACGGGGCAAGCGGTTAATAATTGTAAACAGGACAAATAGAGAGATTAAATTTCCTTAACAGGCGCACAGACAACAATAAAAACTGACAAGGGTTCTAATCCCTCTGCACTCTATCCAAAATTGAAAAAAAAATGTTTTGTCTTTAGTTATTCTTTAGGAAATGGCTAATGTAGACCTTAAAGTGAGCAACAGGATCAATTTAACATAGCTTTGCTCAATGGCATATACTAACCTTTTCCCCGCTGCTTTATTCAGCTGTTAGAAGTAAAGGAAATTCATGTGTAAATTATGAGCATACACAGGGCTATGAACACCCTGTGTGACAGTACTGCATGGCATTTCACTGTGGCATGCATGGAGGCTCATATTCCTCCATATCTGAAAGTTGAGGGTGTTTCCCTTGGCTCCTGTTACCAAACAAAGCAGCAGGAGCTTTACAAACAACATGCTTTTTTTCAGGAAAGTATCTGAGATTAGTCTGGTAAACATGAAAATGAATCCTAAAGTTACACTTTCTGGATGTAATCAACATAATATATATATATATATATATATATATATATATATATATATATATATACTCACTTGCCACTTTATTAGATAGACCTTGCTAGTACCAGGTTGGACCCCCTTCTGCCTTCTGAACCGCCTTAATTCTTCATGGTATAGATCAGGCATCACTAAATGGCGGCCTGCGGTCCAAGTCCGGCCCCCATCACTCTCCCTCCCAGACCGCAGCGGTTGTGCCATTTAGGAGCCTGTTCTTTCAGCTGTCACGCTTTCTTCACAGAGGGGGGTGGCGGGACAGCTCTGGAGGGAGGGCGGGAGCTGCACAAGGTAAACAGTGATTGGTTGCCAAGATGAAGGGCAGTCTAAGCAACAAATCACCATCTTGCAGCTTCTGTTCCCATTTAGACCTGCAGTGCCTCGCGTCCCCATGTCTGTAAGGTACGGGAGATGTAATGTGGGAAGGGGGAGAGACGCTGAGTACTGCAAAGAAAAGTACTCTAACGTGTGTGGGGGTTAAGTACAGTAATGTTGGGGGGGGGGTTAAGGCAGAGTACTGTAATGTCAGGGGGAGGGAGGGGGTTATGGCTGAGTACTGTAATGTCAGGGGGAGGGGGGGTTTTGGCAGAGTACTGTAAAGAGGGGGGCTGAAGACAGTAATGAGGGGAACTGAGCACTGTAATGGGGGGGCTAAGGATAGTAATGTGGGGGCTTGAGGACTGTAATGGGGGCTTGAGGACTGTAATGAGGTCTTAAAGACTGTAATGAGGGGGGACTAAGTGCAGTAAAGTGGGGACTGAGGACAGTAATTTGGGGGGAGGGTTGAGGACAGTAATGTGGGGGAACTGAATATTGTATTAGGTGGCTGAGGAAAATAATGTGGGGGAGCTGAGTACTGTATTTGATGGGCTGAGTACTGTGATGGGGGGAGGGGCTGAGGATAGTAATGTAGGGGAGTTGGGTACTGTAATAGGAGACTGAGTACTGTGATGGGGGAGGGGCTGAGGATAGTAATGTAGGGGAGTTGGTGTAACGTTCATGCGTTTTTGTTAATGGATGGATTTTCAGCTGCAGAATTATCACACTCAGTAGCCTTGTAGAGATACTGTTGAATAAACCTATCCAACTCTCAGGACTTCATCACGGTGTACAGCCTGTTATGCAATATACATATACTCAATCAGATGTTTTAGTGGAGGGATAGAACATATGAGAATGTATAGATGAGAGACAGGTTGTATGGTGATTACTAGGAGTAATATTAGGAGAGTTGCAGGTGATGGTAAAGCAGATAGGTTCTGATGTCTAGTATAGTGCAGATGGTAAGAGGACACAGATGGAGTATACTTAGACAGAGTAACCTAGTGCAAGGATAGTTGAAGGTAGTCCCAAGAGATAACAGTCTATGCAGATGATATGGAATAGATAGATAGATAGTCCTGGTAATTGCAGTAGATGACAGTAGGAGATTGGTTAGTAAGGAATCCCCTGTGGGGTACTTATCACTTAGATAGGTTAGTAGTAACAATGTCCATAGATAGAGAGGTGATCCCGTAGCGAGATACGGATCAGCGGCGAGGTTCCGGCGTCAGTTCAGCAAAGGAAATGTCAGCAGCTCCGACTTCACAGGAGAAGGTGCGGTGAACATGTGGTTTGAACGAGCGATGAGTGAGAGAAAGCCGGCGATTGAAATAGCCGCTCATAGCGGCGCTCGGCAATGATGTCATCCGGTCTTAAAGGTATATGCGTCTCTTGTTACACAAGATGGGACGCAATTAGCAAAGGAGAAATATGGAACAAGGGTACCAGAGGTACCAGAACATTACAGTTGGGTACTGTAATAGGAGACTGAGCACTGTGATGGGGGAGGGGCTGAGGATAGTAATGTAGGGGAGTTGGGTACTGTAATAGGAGATTGAGCACTGTGATGGGGGGGGCTGAGGATAGTAATGTAGGGGAGTTGGGTACTGTAATAGGGGGCCAAGTACTGTAATGGAGGAGGCTGACGACAGTAATGTGGGAGCTGAGGACAGTATTTGGTGGGCTGAGTACTGTGATGGGGGGGGGACTGAGGATAGTAATGTAGGGGAGTTGGGTACTGTAATAGGAGACTGAGCACTGTGATGAGGGGGGGGCTGAGGATAGCAATGTAGGGGAGTTGGGTACTGTAATAGGAGACTGAGTACTGTGATGGGGGGGCTGAGGATAGTAATGTAGGGGAGATGGGTACTGTAATAGGAGACTGAGTACTGTGATGGGGGAGGGGCTGAGGATAGTAATGTAGGGGAGTTGGGTACTGTAATAGGAGATTGAGCACTGTGATGGGGGGCTGAGGATAGTAATGTAGGGGAGTTGGGTACTGTAATAGGAGACTGAGCACTGTGATGGGGGGGCTGAGGATAGTAATGTAGGGGAGTTGGGTACTGTAATAGGGGGCCGAGTACTGTAATGGAGGAGGCTGAGGACAGTAATGTGGGGGCTGAGGACAGTAATGTGGGGGAACTGAATATTGTATTGGGCGGCTGAGGAAAATAATGTGGGGGAGCTGAGTACTGTATTTGGTGGGCTGAGTACTGTGATGGGGGGGGGGACTGAGGATAGTAATGTAGGGGAGTTGGGTACTGTAATAGGAGACTGAGCACTGTCATGGGGGGGGGGGCTGAGGATAGTAATGTAGGGGAGTTGGGTACTGTAATAGGAGATTGAGCACTGTGATGGGGGGGCTGAGGATAGTAATGTAGGGGAGTTGGGTACTGTAATAGGGGGCCGAGTACTGTAATGGAGGAGGCTGAGGACAATAATTTGGGGGAGCTGGGAATTGTAATAGGGGGCTGTGGACAATGTGGGGGATATGAGTACTGTAATGAGGGGGCTAAGAAGAGTGTTGATGTCAATGGGGTATGAAAACACAAGGGGGGATCTTGATGTGAAGGGAAGGGAACTGTGATGTGCAGTGGACACTGTGGAACTGATGTAAGGATGGGATTGTGATATTGGGCTCAGTTCAGATCTGCGCATGCGCATTTGCTTGTGCATGTCACAGGTAGGTCAGCCCATTCATTTTAATGGGCTGCACGACCCATGAGAAATGTGGGAAACAAGTCCCTGGCCCTTTTTAAAACTGCACAGCACCAAGCTGCATGGACCATGTGGTTTGGAGAACGCATGTGCTGAAGTGTGGCGTGTTCCTCTGCGGGCAGGGAACATGTGCAATTTCACCTGCGTTCCCCAGCTGCAGAGAGCTGTAAAGGATCTGAATCAAATCACAAACTTGTGATTCGGACCTCCGCTGGAAGAAGATTTTACTAAGCGGACCTCCATGAATTTTAATTCAGTACCCCTGGTATAGAGTTAACAAGGTGTAGGAAACATTCCTCACAGATTTTGATCCATATTGCATGATAGCATCAAGCAGTTGTTGCAGATTATTTGGCTGCACATCCATGATGCAAATCTCCTGGTCCACCACATCCCAATAATGCTCTATTGGATTGAGATCTGGTAAATTTGGAGGCCATTGGAGTACAGTGAACTCATGGTCATGTTCAATAAATCAGTTTGAGATGATTTGAGCTTTGTGACATGGTGAATAATACTGCTGGAAGGAGCCATCAGAAGATGGGTACACTGTAGTCATAAAGGGATGGACATGGTCAGCAACAATACTCAGGTAGGCCATGGCCTTTAAACGATGCTCAATTGGTACTAAGGGACCCAAAGCGTGCCAAGAAAATATCCCCCACACCATTACACCACCAACAACAACAACCTGAACCATTGATACAAGGCAGAATGGATCCATGCTTTCATGTTGTTTATGCCAAATTCTGACCCTACTATCTGAATTTCACAGCTGAAATCGAGACTCATCAGACCAGGCAACATTTTTTCAATCTTTTATTGTCCAATTTTGGTGAGCCTGTGCGAATTGTAGTCTCAGTTTCCTGTTCTTAGCTTACAGGAGTGGCACCCAGTGTGGTCTGCTGCTGCTGTAGCCCATCTGCTTTAAGGTCCGATGTGTTATGCATTCAGAGATGGTATTCTGCATACCTTGGTTGTAACAAGTGTTTATTTGAGTTACTGTTGCCTTATTATGTCGAACCAGTGTGCCCATTCTCCTCTGACAGCTGACATCAACAAGGTATTGTCCTCCACACAACTGCCGCTCACTGTATATTTTCTCTTTTCCTGATCATTCTCTGTAAACCCTAGAGATGGTTGTGTGTGAAAATCCCAGTAAATCAGCAGTTTTTGAAATACTCAGACCAGCCCATCGGGCACCAAATATTATGCCATGTTCAAAGCCACCTAAATTTCCATTTTTCCCCATTCTGATGCTCGGTTTGAACTTCAGCAAGTCATCTTCACCACATCTAGAAGCCTAAATGCATTGAGTTGCTGCCATGTGATTAGCTGAATAGCAATTTGTGTTACCATGCATTTAAACAGGTGTGCCTAATAAAGTGGCCGGTGAGTTTATATATCTTAGTTTCAGATTTCAGACCAGTTATTGTGAAATGCAGGTCCGGCCTTTATGTGTTCAGGCACCCTGTGCGAGCTAATCTTGATCTAATGATATCTGAATGATGCCTTAAGCTGCAGGCATCATTCAGATATCCCCACTCAAAGCCCAGGATGATGCAGGGGCTGCGGGCATGGTGCAGGGGATGCAGGGGATGCGGGCACGGTGCAGGAGATGCAGGGGCTGCAGGCATGGTGCAGGAGATGCAGAGGCTGCAAGCATAATGCAGGGACTGCGGGCATGGTGCAGGAGATGCAGGGGCCCCATACATGGTGCAGGAGATGCAGGGGCTGTGGGCATGGTGCAGGGGCTGCAGGCATGGTGCAGGAGATGCAGGGGCTGTGGGCATGGTGCAGGGGCTGCGGGCATGGTGCAGGAGATGCAGGGGATGTGGGCATGGTACAGAAGATGCAGGGGCTGCAAGCATTGTGTAGGAGATGCAGAGGCTGTGGGCAGGATGCAGGGGCTGTGGGTAGTGTGCAGGAGATGCAGGGGCTGTGGGCATGGTGCAGGAGATGCAGGGGCCACAGGCAGGGTGCAGGAGATGCAGGGGCTGCGGGCATGGTGCAGGAGATGCAGGGGCCGCGGGCATGGTACAGGAGATGCAGGGGCTGTAGGCGTGGTGTAGAAGATGCAGGGCTGTGGGCATGATGTAGTGCTGTGGGCATGGTACATGCAGAGCTGTGGGCATGGTACAGGAGAGGCAGTGCTGCGGACATAGTACAAGAGATGCAGGGCTGGGGGCATGGTACAGGAGAGGCAGTGCTGCGGACATAGTGCAAGAGATGCAGGGCTGGGGGCATGGTACAGGAGATTCTCCTGGAGAATCTCCTGTACACTGCTTGCAGCACTGCATCTCCTGAGGAGATGCAGGGGCTGCAGAGGGGTCTCACTTACCATTTGATGAGGCCCCTTGGCTTTGCATTTAAAAATGGCGCATGCACCATCTGCCCGAGAATAGCCGAGCATGTACGGCCTTTCCCGAGCGGCGGCAGCACATGCGCAGTGTACCTGTCGGGCTGGTCACGGCCATTTTTTTTTTCAGGTGCCGGTGCCGCGATGATCTTCAGCCTGCCCCAGGGCAGGGGGACTTGCCCTGGCAGCGCCTGCTGTGACTCGTTGGAAGAGTCTTGTCCTGTGAGTAACTGACTGCGAGCTGTGATGGCTGCACGGTGCCCCTATTGCCCATGGCGCCCTGTGCGGCCGCACAGCTCACACACCACAAAGGCTGGCCCTGATGGCATATATAACTATCTATAACCATTCTCCTTTTTTAGACATTTTTTATGTTCTTTCTTTACCTCCCTCTATCTTGTTAATATATATATATATTCTTGTGTTCTCCTGTTTGTTGTGTAATGTCCAGTATATATATTCTTGTGTTCTCCTGTTTGTTGTGTAATGTCCAGTATATATATTCTTGTGTTCTCCTGTTTGTTGTGTAATGTCCAGTGTCAGAATGAAAGCTTCTTATACACTTCCTCCAAAACAATTGGGATCACACACCACTACTGGATACGGTCTTTCACATTAAATGCTAAGTTGCCAAAATTTAAAACAGCTGCCACACCAGAGCTTGTCACACTACATAATGCTGCTGACAGCCATGAAACACTATAGATCCAATTAGAATTTATTTGCTAAACTAAAATATACAAATCTGTTTCTGTATTTTATGGTTTTCTGAAACAAATCTAAGAATATAAAATAAAGAAATTATGAATATATTTTTTTAAAACCAGGGAATATTTTTTGAGACACAAAGTTTTAGAGGAAAAGGTCCTTTAAAAGTGCAATTCCACTTTTCTTGAGAAAAAAAACATTCCCCTCTGGATGATCTATGTGCATTACACAGATTGTAACAAACTTTGTTGCAGATTCCTACCTTTTGTTATTCTGAAGAAATTGTTTGTATTTCTGTGCTGAGTGGGTCAAATGGGAGTGGTTTCATAATTATCTATCAGCTTTGGAAGCTGCAGGGCACTAATGAAGAAAGTTGCTGGGCCTGCATCCCTTTAGACGTGTTGCTATTGGGAGTATCTCACCAAAAATAAAAAAATTTGTTCCAGGGAATGCCTGAAATCTTGTATCTTAGGCAGACTTCTGAGAAAATTGGTAAAACCAATCACACAAGCAGGAAATGATGTTTCTGGGGTGTGGTCAGTATACATTCTGCATACAGAACAGCTCCAGGTAGCCATATTGTATTGCATTTTCAGAACATTACAACAGCTGCAGATTGAAAAGGAAAGGTCATTTTTAATAACATTTACAATATGATTTGTGTCGCAATTGTATAAGCTATATTGTTTTTTCTTTATTTGCTATTTTTTCCCCCACGAAAGTGGAATTACCCTTTAAATCCTGGGCTGTCTATAAAGTTCTGGAGCAACTGGCATCTGAGTCCACGTTGTTGCACCTAGATAAAAAGTAAATCAGTGTTCCATGTATTCCAACAAACGGTCAAGAGGGAAAAGAACCGCTCAAGTGAGGGGATAGTTCCAAACACATCCAACCAAGGTGCAGGCACGGATCCGCAGTCCTGATAGCAGCAAATGGAAGAGCACAAAAAGCCGCACAACCAGTTGAAGATGCAAAAAGTTAAAATCCAAATTTATTTTGCAGGCAAAAAGATAAAATCATCCAAGATGAAACCGAAACAGTCGGAGACATGGGGGGGAAAAGGGGAGCATGGCGGTTGACGCGTTTCACGGAGTCTTCCGCTTAGTCGTAGCCAGGTCTTTATCTTTTTGCCTGCAAAATAAATTTGGATTTTAACTTTTTGCATCTTCAACCGGTTGTGCGGCTTTTTGTGCTCTTCCATGTATTCCAAGCTCACAGATCACAGACCTGTAACACTCGGCAGGAAACCAAAACTAGTACATTGTGCATCTGGGATCAGAAGCACCAGATACAGATAGAGTATATAACACCAGGTTTAAAGACTGCACACAAAATGGGCTTGTTGTTTACTATGTAAAAAAGTGGGCATTGGAACCCACTGCACTCAATCAGAATTTTACTTTTCACGGTGGAGTGTATAGACCAGTGAAAGCTGATTTTGGTTAGTTGTTCTATGTCAGCCTTTTTCATCCAAAGTTTCATGGCACCCTTCGGTTCCATCTGGGATGCCTTGGCAGAATGCCTAAAATATGCCCCAAATTGCCCAAAAATTGTGTACAAGCCAGCAGGTGATTCAAGACTGTCTTTTTGTTACGCAAAGCCACAAGTTTTCATTGTGCAGCATTATATCCTTGGGCACCGTGCCATCCAGCCATTGGCATCCTAACAACCGATGATGTCATCATTTGATAAAAAGTAGTGATCGACCGATATCATTTTTATTGCCGATACCAATACCGATATTTTGGTCATTGCATATCAGTATCGGCCGATATCTGCCAATATTTTCGTATATTTAAAAAACATTTTCTTTTTTTTTTTTTACAGGTTCTAAAAGACCCCCAAACCCCTCCTCTGCACTTAAAAGCATTCAAAATGCCAAGTTTGGCTGTTTTGAATGCTGTCATTTTTTTAAATTTGGGGCCAAGTACCTGGAAGTGATGTCATGACATCACTTCCAGGTTTTTACAAGGAGACCCGATCAGAGCCGAATGCGACTTTGCTCGGGTCTTCAGCGGCCATGCAAGGAGACCCGATCAGAGACCCTAGCGACCTGTGGAAGGAGGCGGGAGGGGGGAGGACGTCCCCTCCCACTCCTTGTAATGACAGCGGAGCGGCTTCTCAGCCGCAATGGTTGTCATTACAAGACAGCCGACCGTCGGCTATGGACGCCAGTACCGGGGTGATGCCTTTAGCTGCAGGCATCACTCCGGTACATGCACTTTCCCAAAATATCGGCAATATCGGTAACCTCAGGGGCCGATTTCGATATATCGGGGGAAGTGCAGATCGGCCCCCGATATGTCGCCTTTGCCGATAAACGGTCGATCCCTAATAAAGAGGCTATTGTCACCTGCACAGCATCCTTGTATGCCCCCTCCTCTGCCCCTCTATCTGTCAGCACTAGGGTCATGTTAGCTGAATGAGGAAGAGAAACTGAGGGAGAACAGCAATGCAGGAATACTAGTCAGTACCAGTGTGCAAAGGTGTATAAACTTTGTAAGAATAACCTCTAATGTTGGGTGTCCTATGTATTTGTAAACCTGTTAGCTTAGTTTATTACATTTTAGAATAGGGTGCCTTCATATTGTGTATCATTTTAGGGGGTGCCTTGATATTGTGCATAATTTTAGGGGGTGCCTTGATATTGTGCATCATTTTAGGGGGTGTCTTGATATTGTGCATCATTTTAGGGGGTGCCTTGATATTGTGCATAATTTTAGGGGGTGTCTTGATATTGTGCATCATTTTAGGGGGTGTCTTGATATTGTGCATCATTTTAGGGGGTGCCTTGACTGGGAAAAGGTTGAGAAACACTGTTCTACATTACTACATACCATCCTTCTTTTCCAGCTGCACCTTCTAGTTCAGATTCTAACTCCAGGTAAGTACTGGTAGTCATGCTTTAACGTCTCAGACATCTCAGTGACTAAGAATCCCATTTGATTCTTCTACATTTTGTTTATATTTTTTATTATATGGAACTTAGCCCTCTACAATTCAATGTTTGCCCCTACAAAGAACATGCATGAAAGCAGATAAACAGTAAATGCACAGACACAGTCATCTTCCAATTCTTTCTGTCCTAATATTATTCAATATTCCATTTTTGTTCTCAGACATAAAAAATCATTTACAGACCAATCAACCCTCTTTTATTCTGTCTCTGTAAATTCATTTGAAACTCTAAAACCGTCGACTGTTAAGCAAATATTTTGGGGGAATGCCTAGCTTTTACTTTTTCTGTAACACATCCATTTTTAGAGATGCATTTCATTCCGTTGACACTCATTGAGGCAAAGAAAATTCATGTGTTTAAACTCACTTTGAATGGTTTCTATGAAAACTCTCTGTTTTCTGTATACACCCAATGGTTTAGTTCAATGAGTTTAATTATGAAAAAGAAATAATGTTGGGTATAATGTATATAAGTATGAATTGAAATGTGCTATTTTGGAAAGAAAAATATTGGCTTCTTTTAAAGCTGTCGGGCTCAGCGTGCGTTTGCAGTCTTGAAAGAAATTCTATTCATGTATTGGCTTGGCTGTGCATGGATTGGTTCCAATGGGAATGTAACATACTCAGTGAAGCTGCATTGGTTTCAAAGTGTATTTATATGCTCAGTGAAAGCATACAATTTAAGGAAATTAGTGGCCTTGTGTACTGATAAAGAAATATCAATTTCACTGCACATTCATGAGGAAATAACCAGTTTTGGAAAGACAAAATTGTTTTGCTTATAAATTTAGTTATGAGTAACAAAAATATTCTGGCATTGTCCTGGCAAAATAAGGAAAGAAAATATACTGTTAATGGGACTGAATCAAATATCACCAGACAGTAGAAAAGCGCTGTTTACACCTAGGTATACCTGATATACTTACTGCTAGTTCCAGATTTTCAGCAGATTTGTCCCTGGAAATGTCTAACTGAAAAATGTCCTGCTGTTCTGATTGGTAATGTCATTCTTTACTAGGGATAAGGTAAAAATCACTAAAAAAGGGACTTATGTTATTTTCAGATTCACATTTTTAAAGTGGTTCTAAAGGCAGAAGGTTTTTTACATTCATGCATTCTATGCATGAAGAAGAAAAATCTTCTGTGTGCCGAGGTCCCCTCAGCCGCCCAAATACTTACCTAAGCCCCATAGGCGTGCGCAGGGGGTGTGCCGGGTGTGCCTGAAGATTCCCCCTGCTGATATTTCACCAAAGTCCTAAAAAAAGTTGTAAAAAATAATAAAGAATGAAATAATAAAAATAAAAAATACTGACACCGTCCACTGCCCTACTGACACCAACCTCTGCCCTACTGAGAACTCCACTGCTCTACTGACAAAATCCACTGCTCTACTGACATCAATTAATGTTTTCAAACATTTGGGTGCACACCCTAATGCAATAGGCTGCTCACACTTATGCTGAGCCCTATTGCATTCCAGCAATGTGCATGAGTGTCTCGGCACTCCAGGGACTCTCCCTCACCTTTGGCTCCCACTGCTGTTAATGACAGCCAGTGAGCAAATGAGAAGAAAGAGGGGGCGTGGCTGGGCCGCAGCTCCGTGTCTTAATGGACACACAGAGCAGCGGCTGGGGAGCAAGCCTGCTCGGGTGCCCCCCTAGCAAGCTGTTTGCTCTGGGGGCACTCGGCAGGAGGAAGGAGCCAGGAATGCCAGTGGGGTACCCGAGAAGAGGAGGATCGGGGCTGCTCTGTGCAAAACCATTGGACAGAGCAGGTAAGTATAACATGTTTGGTAAGTATGTAAACTCTCACACTATCAGTGTATACTGTATATAAATGGTGTATATAAATGAATATCAATTGAAAAAAAACAAAAAAAGATAAACAAAAAATAAACAACCAGTAGGGGCTGCTTGACACTTTAACAATTATCCTCAGCTGTTATAATGTGCAAATAATGAGTATTAGTGTTGCACTGCCATTATAGTGCTATACAAAGTGTGGTACCTTGATCAATAAAGTGCATAATCACATAAAAATAAATAAAAATAAATAAAAATAAATGATAAACATCATAATAGTATAAAGTGAAAAAAACATCTACAAAGTGCACAGTGCAATTGTGCAATCACAGATATACAGACTCATATAAAAATATGAATGATAGTAATGAGCAAATTTCAGTATGTGCAAACAAGCGCTCAATGCAGGTTATGGTGTATCCCTTTATCAGTATTGGTATTTATATGAAGTGCTCTTCTTCATTTATGTGCAACCAATGTGCTCTCTAGCCTCTCACCTCAATGATACTTGGAATAAGCCTGTAGTATCAAATCATCATTGGAGTAACAATGCATCTTCTTCACCACTAGGAGTCCTCTGCCCTTTTATCTTCAGTGATATATTAGCCCTGTCGCTGGCTGGTGTTCTCAGGGGTCGCTCAAGCCACTCCCACCATATGATGCTTGGATAAATTGAAGAAACAAAGGCAGGTAAGGGCAGTGCCTGGTGAGCACAAAAAAAACAACAACATGGGGACAAGGTTCTTTGGAGGGGGGCAGAGTTCCCCTGCTTAAAGCCCCCCTCATGTTGAGGGCATGTGGCCTGGTATGGTTCAGGAGGGGGTTCACTCACTCACCCTCCCCTTTCCTGACCTGCCAGGCTGCATACTCGGATAAGGGTCCGGTATGGATTTTGGGGGGACCTTTTTAAAAAAAAAATTGGTAAGGAGATACAACCTTCCTCCATCTGATCCTCTGATTTACCCCCTAAAGGTTCTCCAGGACCTTGCCATTTATAGGATAAGTATAAGTAGGCTTTTTTTTTTTCTTTTGCTCTCACGGGTTAATTGGATGTCCAATGTATAGCTAAATGGGCAAAGGCCCCCTTAATCACAGCTATACCAGAGTATTTGCTGTCTATTGTTTTATACTGTTATATTTGATTTATCTTCTTTTCTCTGTGTAAAGAATGCATTATATTCTATGTTCTCTGTTATTCTTGAAAAAAAAAAACAAATAAAAGTTAGTTGAGAAAAAAACTTGGTGTGGGGTTTCCTGTAAAATCCACACCAGAATCAAAGGACCTGGTATAGATGGGGGGGGGGGGGGGGTGACCCCATGCTGTTTTTTTTTCTGCATTTTTCATTGCCGGGATTCTTTTGTTTGCATTCACTAACAGCCCACTGACAGCTGATGAGTCATCGGTTGTTAAGGACCAACTATTCTTCACACAGAATTTGAATCGGTCAATTATTTTTCAACCGATCCAAATTCAAATTGTTCCGAAAATAAGAAACTAACTTTGTTACTACTTCATTCATTCGAATAACCAAAAAAATTAAGTCGAATTTATATGTGGACCGAAATGAATTGCACATCTCTAGTATTATGTGCGTTTGTCATAACATCCAAACCTATCCCTTATCTTAGTATGTCCTCTGACCCAGAATGTAGCTGCCCCACCATTTGCAACGGAGGTAAATTGACTGGGCACTCCCCCGTCTAAATAAATCTTATGATGAAGTAGCAAGCTAATACTTTGTATGTTGCAAGGGGAGGCAGAAGGGTAGCTTAAAAAAGTGGACATTGTAGACGTTTTAGATTTATGCCTCGTACATACGCAACGATTGTTGGCCGTGAATTGTCGGCCAACGTCCGATCGGCCGATTTTCGGCTTGTTAGTATGATGCTTCCGACAACCGACTCCGACTTTTCGGCCGAACAAAATCTGGTGTGCAGGCTATAAAATTTTTGTTGGCCGTCAACAGAACGGCCAATTGTTCATCAGTCAGTACAGATTTCGGCAGACAAAAATCAGATGAGCAAGACTGGGCATGCTCAGAGAAGAAAAAACACACGGAAAGTAAACCAGCACATGACATCACTTCTGAAGTTGGTTGTTGTTGGCCGAGAAAATTTGTGTGCAGTCTAGAGCACATTTCAACCAACACAACAACACTGGACAAAAGACGGCCAATCGGTCGGCCGATAATCGTTGCGTGTGTGCGAGGCTTCAGTGTCAGCACTAATTATGGGAGGCACTGCTGCTTCACTACTCTAAGGAACAGCCAGAAAAAACACCAGTGTCATTACACAATACAGAGACTCACAACCATCACCAAAGTACCAGTGTTTTTGATAAATTTCTTTCAAGAGAAATTAAAAGATTCAGGCTGCATTTTTTTTTTTCTATTGTCACTTGGCAATAAAGCCAATAAATGTAGATACTTTGTACTCCGGTAGTATTTTCTGTAAAACTAGATTTGACAGTTTCAGCTCATGTGCCAGTTTCAAACCTGAGAGGCTGATAACCTGTATTTGGGAAAGCTTGGCAGCAGAGCTGACACTTGTTAGCCAATTCTAACCAAAACTTTACATCACTTGCATTGCCCTTGGCCTTAAAGTGGTTGTAAAGTAAGAAAAAAACTTCTGTGTGCAGCAGCCCCCAGTAATACTTACTTGAGCTCCATCTGTATCCAGGGATGTATCCATGGACTCTCTCTTCTGATTGGCTGCGGCACAGCAGCAGCGCCATTGGCTCCCACTGCTATCAGTTAAAGTCAGTAAGCCAATCAGGAGAGAGGGGAGGTGGGGCAGAATGGCAACTCCGTGTCTAAATAGACACATGGAGCTGCACCTCGGCTCGGGTGCCCCCATAGGAAGCTGCTTGCTGTGGGGGCACTCAACAGAAGGAAGGGGGCAGGAGCCCTAGCCAGGGACAGGAGAAGACGAAGATCCGGGCTGCTCTGTGCAAAACCACTGCACAGAGCAGGTAAGTATAACATGTTTGTTATTTTAATAGAAAAAAACAAGATTTTACAATCACTAAGCTATTTACAGCAAAGGCACAGTGATTTTGGAGCTGTGTAAATCCTACCCAGACTATCCTACCGAACAATTCTGTGTCCTTTGAGGTGAGTTCTACTTATACTTTAATATAATTCAGTAGCCGCCTGCTTCATATAGATGAATTTCTTACTGATGAAGCAAATTAAAATGTAATATGATAAACTGCACATATCTATTTTACCTACTAAATTAAGATTAAACTCATATTTTTCATTAACAAGACATGCAAAAAAGGCTTCCCTCTATTAACACTTTCACACTTATAACAGATTTTAAAAGATCTGATAAAATACTGTTTATTACAAATCTTTAACAAAGAATTAGTCTGCTTGAGAAAACTGTCAATATGTGTTTAGTAATTAGGATCTGAATAAACTGTATTTTTCCTGACGGGGAACAAAATTGGTAAAATTTTAATAAATTGATGCATTGGTTGTTATTTTGAAAGCCAAAAAAAAAAAAAATGTAATGAAGATGTACTTGAGGAAATATAAACCTTTAAATCTCTAACCATTTAGGCTTGAATTAGAGGTTGGAGGTTATACTTCCGCAGTGATGTCAAACATATATTTCCTGTTTTTACAATAGAACTTTTGCTTATTTTTTAGTTGATTTTATTTTTTTTAAATATTACTACTACTAATAATAATAATATTATTATTTTCATCATTATTATTATTAGTATTATTATTATTATTATTATTATTATTATTATTATTAATTCAAATAACTTAATATTTAAACATTTCATATAATCATATTTAATTACAGGTATGTACTCTAACCATTTAGGCTTGAATTAGAGGTTGGAGGTTATACTTCCGCAGTGATGTCAAACATATATTTCCTGTTTTTACAATAGAACTTTTGCTTATTTTTTAGTTGATTTTATTTTTTTTAAATATTACTACTACTAATAATAATAATATTATTATTTTCATCATTATTATTATTAGTATTATTATTATTATTATTATTATTATTATTATTAATTCAAATAACTTAATATTTTAAACATTTCATATAATCATATTTAATTACAGGTATGTACTCAATTTAAACCACAGTATGTAGTTATGAAATGTTTGGTTATGTCTGTGCAGTTACAGAAGGCTCATGAAAATAGCAAGGTAAATGGATATGCAATACAATCCTTCAGGGGAATTCACTGTTCTACACACCTTCTAACTAACTGAATGTGATTTTTCTAATCAGAGCCAGCATTATCTCTTTTTTTAACGTCTTGGGTCTAAAGAAGCAGATGTAACTCACGATGATGACCTGAGTTCCGTGGGAGAAAGAACCAGGTGGCTAATTGTCTGTAAAGCAAATATGCTGATAATTAGCGAGAGAGCACAATGCCACAGAAGCCTAACCACCAACCTTTATTTAAGTTAAGCAAATGGGTGAGCAAATGATGCAGCTGCATCTTCCCCTGACAAGTTAATAAGGGTACCATACTTCATTTAAGCAGTTGTACTAGCCAAAGCATGCCCTTAGGACCTGACATCAATGACTCTTGAATTGTGAAGTTAAACTGTATAAAATGAGTATCACAGTAGCAAATAAGGCTTTATTGTAAGGGGGCATTGTGGAAATCATAGCCCTCCCACATGTACAAATACAGAAAAATGAAGATGAATGTTACATAATACTTTCCAGGATAATAACTGCATACACCTACATACCTTTATTTAGTTGTCACTTTTTTTAACAACATTAATAAACTACTTTTAACCACTTGCCGACCAGTCACATTGACTGTACTGCGGCAAAGTGGCTCGTTATCGTCTGGCGACCTAGACCTACGTCACCAGACGATTCCCTCTCTCGGCGGCGCGCGCGCGCTGCCGGAGGCTCGCTCCCGCTGTATTCAGTTACAGCGGGAGTCGGGCATGGGGAGGAGCGGCGGTGATCACCGCCGCTCTTCCCCGATCGTCGGGGATCTAGTGAGGAAATCCGCCCGCTTGTGGATCTCCTAAGTGACAGGCAGGGTCAGATTGCAGGGTTCAGCATAGCTGAACCTGCGATCTGTCCCTGTGTCACTCAGTCACCTCCCCCCACACACGTCAGTAAGCACCAGGCATATATTAACCCCTCCCTTTCCAATAAAAATTAACCCCTTCCCTGCCAGTGCCATTTTTACAGTAACAGTGCATATTTATAGCACTGATTACTGCAGTAATGTCACTGGTACCCCCAAAAGTGTAAAAAATGTCAGTCAAGGGTCCGATCTGTCCGCCGCAATGTCGCAGTCCTGCAAAAAAAATCGCAGATCGCCGCCATTATTCGTTCGTTAAAAAAAAAAAAACACCAAAAATGACAGAAATCTTTCCCTTAGTTAGTAAACGCAATAACTTTTGCGCAAACCAATCAAAATACGCTTATTGCGATTTTTTTTACCAAAAATATGTAGCAGCAAACAAATTGGCCTAAAATGATAAAAAATTTTGATTTTTACATTTTTTGGGGGGGAATTTCATATAAAAAAATGTGAAAAATATTGTTATTTTTTCAAAACTGTCGCTCTTTTTTTGTTTATAGCGCAAAATGTAAAAATTGCACAGGTGATCAAATACCACCAAAAGAAAGCTCTATTTGTGGGGAAAAAAACGCACATAAATTTAATTTGGGTACAGCATCGCACGACCGCGCAATTGCCTGTTAAATTAACGCAGAGCCGAATCGCAAAATATGGCCTGGTCACGAATGGGGTAAAACCTTCCGGTCATAAAGCGGTTAAAAATACGCTCATTGAGAATTTTTTTGTCAAAGACATGTAGCTAAATACATTTCCTTCCTGTGCAGGGATGATGCGCCTGCACCAGAAGTGTCAAGCAGGGCCGGTGCAGGGCATTCTGGGACTCCGACGTCACCGAAGAGGACACCGAAGTGGACGCTCTGGCTTCAGCTGCCCACACCTGAGATGGCAGCGCTGGACAAGACATATTCAAGGTAAGTATTTCTTCTAAAAGGTAAGTGAAACAGGGGACAGTTCAGAGGCTAGCGTTGCTTAAATGCACTAGCCCTGACTGTACCGGGGGTATTTTTAGGTAAAAAAAAATTTTCAGGGTGGAACTCCGCTTTAAAGGGGTTGTAAAGTCAGGAAGTTTTTTGTCATTATATACATTAAGATAAAAAACCTTCTATGTGTAGAAGCTGCCCCAGCCCCCCTAATACTAACCTAAGCCCCCATCTCTGAGTTGTTCAAGAGTCCCTCTGCTGGCTGGGACTCTCCTTCCCGGTTGGCTGAGACACAACCATGGCATGTTATTCAAAGTCAGTTAGCCAATCAGGAGAGGGAGGCGGGGCCAAACCACAGCTACGTGTCTGAATGGATACACATGGAGCTGCAACTCATCTCGGGTGCCCCCATAGCAAGATGCTTGCTGTGGGGGTACTCAACAGGAGGGAGGGGCTAGGAGCAGGGAAAAGGGATCCGAGAAGAGGAGGATCCAGGCTGTCCTGTGCAAAACCACTGCACATAGGAGGTAAGTATAACTTGTTTGTTAATTCATTTTGTTTTAAAAACGAGACTCTACAATCACTTTAACCACTTTACCACCGGAGGATTTTCCTGCTTTACGTCCAGGCCACTTTTTGCAACTTGGCACTGCGCAAATTTAACTGACAATTGCGCGATCATGCAACCCTGTACCCAAACAAAATTTACGTCCCTTTTTTCCCATAAACAGAGTTTTCTTTTGGTGGTATTTGATCACCTCTGCGCTTTTCATTTTTTGCGATATTAATAAAAAAAATAGCGAAAATTTTGCAAAAAAATTTACATTTTCTACTTTGACAGTTAAAAAATATCCAATATATTAAATTTTTGTCATATATTTAGTCAAAATGTATTTAGCTACATGTCTTTGACAAAAAAAATCCTCAATGAGCGTATTTTTAACCGCTTTAACGGTTTTTAACGGCTATATTTTGCGATTCGGCACTGCGTTACTTTAACGGACAATTGCACGGTCATGCGACGCTGTACACAAATTAAATTTATGTCCTTTTTTCCCCCACAAATAGAGCTTTCTTTTGGTGGTATTTTATCACCTGTGCGATTTTTAATTTTTGAAGAAAAGAGCGACAATTTTGAAAAAAAAAAATATTTTTTACAATCTGATATATAACATTCCCAAAAAATTTAAAAATCTAAATTTTTTTACATTTTAGGCCAATTTGTTTTCTGCTACATATTTTTGGTAAAAAAAATCATAATAAGCGTATTATTTTGGTTTGCGCAAAAGTTATAGCATTTACTAACTACGGGAAAGATTTGTAATTTTTATTGTTTATTTTTTTTTTTACTAGCAATGGCGGCGATTTGCAATTTATTTTTGCTGGACTGCGACATTGGGGTGGACAGATCGGACCCCTAACTGACATTTTTGACACTTTTGGGGGTACTAGTGACATTACTACAGTAATCAGTGCTATAAATATGCACTGTTACTGTAATAATGACACTGGCAGGGAAGGGGTTAACTTTATTGTTGATCAAGGGGTTAAATGTATGCCTCATGCTTTAGCTGTTAGGCTATCACAGATCTGTCTAATAACTGACTTATCAGAGGTGTTGCTAGCATTGTAAAAGACCTGTGGCATCTTTGGACACCCTGTGGCGTATGGTAGGTGTGGCCAAATTGTTAACATTGGGAGAGACCTAAAGGAGCATGGTTAAAAAAAAAAAACTGACCTCCTTGTTTTTATAAATTAGCTGCTGTGCCACAAGAAATAGTCTCACAGACATGTATAAACCTCAACAACATAATTTAAAAAAAAAAAAAAAAATAATTACATTACATGAGCTTTTGTGCACATTGAAAATAGACAGATAGCTAAGCATAGTTTAAAGTGGTTGTAAGCCCTCACATATACCCAGTGAAGGAAATAGCCACCAATGATACACAGAGAATAAACAAATCGTCCTACATAAGTTTTACTTGTTTATCTGCAGTCTACTCTTCTCTACATCCCTTTAAAAGAGCACAATTATCATCAATTCCTTCTGCATCTGTGTACAGAGGAGGGGGTGGAGAGCTGCAATTACAGCTCTTATACACTGTGCGAGAGCTGATTGGAGGAAAGGGACACCCCCCACCCCTTCACATACTCCACAGGAATAAAGGAAGGATACAGAACTGTAATATAGAAGCTGTGTGCTGAGCTCCCTCTCTACCATAAATGTATCTCATGTGTCAGGAAAACTTCTCAGAAGTGACTCATGCTGATAACAGAGGAATGAAGCACCAGTGAGAAATTACACTTACAGCTTTGGAGCTAGACAAGTAAACAATTCAGATAGTAGTGCTTCTTTCAAATTTCAACCATTTTTCAATCACTTACTTACCACCGGACATCATATGACGTCCTGGGCTTTAAGTGGAGATATTTGAATATCTGATTCCCTGCACTGTAAGAACAAGCATAGTGGCTGTTAAGCCACTTGATCATTCTTACAGGCAGCGGGAGGGGACATCCCCCCTCCTGCCGCCCTCCGATGCTTCTCCCGGCTCGCCCGTGCAATCGGCGAGCCAGAGGAGGAACCTGCTGGTGGCGGAAGTACACCATAGAGACTGCCGAGGACCAGATGGCTCTATGACTCTCGGAGGCCCGGGCGCGACGTTATGACGTCACACCAGGCCTGGCAGTTGTCAATACTGCCATGATCTCAGGTGGATAGCCGAGATCGTTTTTTATTTCAGGCTTTCCAGCCTGTAGGAGAGATCTGAGGTCTTACTGACCACAGATCTCTCCATAAAGAGGACCTGTCATGCACTATTCCTATTACAAGGGATGTTTACATTCCTTGTAATAGGAATAAAAGCGATCAAATAAAAACAATTAAAGGGAAAATGTAAAAAGAAAAAAAATGTTTAAAGTGCCCCTGTTCCCGCGTGCTTGCATGGCGCAAAAGTGAACGCATGCATATGTCACGGTCACATACTGTATGTAAACAGCGTTCAGAACATTCGAGCGAGAGCAACAATTCTAGCTCAAGACCTCTGTAACTCTAAACTGGTAACCTGTAAAAAAATTTAAAGCATTGCCTATGGAGATTTTTAAATACCAAAGTTTGGCATCATTCCACGAGTGTGCGCCATTTTCAAATCATGACATGTTGGTATCTATTTACTCTGTGTAACATCATCTTTCACATTATACAAAAAAATTGGGCTAACTTTAGTGTTTTGTTTTTTTTTAATTCATAAAACTGTTTGAAAAATTTCTGCGCAAAATAAAAAGTTGAAATGACTGCCATTTTATTCCCTAGGGTCTCTGCCAAAAATATATATATATATATAATGTGTAAAATAAATATGATGATTTTGACATGTAGGAGCGGAGTGCCAGAAATGGCCCGGTATGGAAGTGGTTAAAGAAGAACTTTTTAAAAAAGTTAAGGGCTGCTCAGCGAACCAGCAACTTTGAAGACAATTAAAACTTTGGCAGAAATAAATAACATACAAAATAGTGTATATAGTGCAGAAGTCTGTAAAGAACAAAGTGCAAGGATCGGCAGTGTATAATGCAAAGAGTGCAGGGGTTTAGGAGTATATAACACACAAGGTGCTGTGGTTAGTGCCTGATTTAGAAGTACATAAAACACATAGAGTGCATGAGTCAGGAACAGATAACACACAGAGTTCAGGGGTCAGCAGTACATAAAGCACAGAGTGCAGTAGTCAGGAGTATGTAAAGCACAAAATGCTGGGGTAAGGTGTGTCTAAAGCACAAAACGCAAGGGTCAAGAGCACAGGAGTACAGAATATCTAATACACAGAGTGCAGGAGCTATGATTATGCAGTGAAGGGGTCTGAAGTACAAAACAGAGGGGGTGTAGAATTCAGGGATGTGTTATGTACAGAGTGCAGGGATCAGGACAGTGCAAAATTCCCCTACAAGCAACACTCTCCCCTACTTTTCCCTCTCAACAACCGCCACAAAACCAATCCAGCACTAATCTGCACCCCCAGGCATATATGGCCTTTGAAAGCCAAATTCTCCCTAAACAAAAATGCAACCCTTCCCCCTTCTAGTACATGTTACCTCCTGCTAAATTCCCCCCTCCCAGCAAAAATATTTACTCCCATATCCTACCTCCCATCACAAATCTCTCCTTCGAAAATGCGTCAAAATATTTCTACCTCCACTCAAATCACCCTTCCCAGCAAAAATCTCCCATCCAAAATCCCCTCTCACAGCATAGCTCCACACATTTTTTTAAATATTTTATTATATCTTTTCATGTGACAACACTGAAGAAATTACAATTTGCTACAATATAAAGTAGTGGGTGTACAGCTTGCATAACAGTGTAAATTTGCTGTCCCCTCAAAACAACTCAACACACAGCCATTAATGTCTAAACAGCCGGCAACAAAAGTGAGTACACCCCTAAATCAAAATGTCCAAATTGGGCCCAATTAGCCATTTCCAGTGTCATGCCCCGGTGTCATGTGACTCGTTAGTGTTACAACGTCTCAGGCGTGAATGGGGAGCAGGTGTATTAAATTTGGTATTATCGCTCTCACTCTCTCATACTGGTCACTGGAAGTTTAACATGGCACCTCATGGCAAAGAACTCTCTGAGGATCTGAAAAAAAGAATAGTTGCTCTACAGAAAGAAGGCCTAAGCTATAAGAAGATTGCCAAGACCCTGAAACTGAGCTGCAGCACGGTGGCCAAGACCATACAGCCATTTTACAGGACAGGTTCCGCTTAGAACAGGCCTGGCCATGGTCGACCAAAGAAGTTGCTCAGCATCATATCCAGAGTTTGTGTTTGGGAAATAGACATATGAGTGCTGCCAGCATTGGGATGGGGGGTCAGCCTGTCAGTGCTCAGTACATACGCCGAACTGCATAAAATTGGTCTGCATGGCTGTCGTCCCAGAAGGAAGCCTCTTCTAAAGATTATGCACAAGAAAGCCCGCAAACAGTTTGCTGAAGACAAGCAGACTAAGGACATGGATTACTGGAACATGTTCTGTGGTCTTAATAGACCAAGATAAACTTATTTGGTTCAAATGGTGTAACGGCAACCAGGTGAGGAGTACAAAGACAAGTGTGTCTTGCCTACTATCAACCATGGTGTTGGGAGTGTCATGGTCTGGGGCTGCGTGAGTGCTGCTGGCACTGGGGAGCTACAGTTCATTGAGGGAACCATGAATGCCAACATGTACTGAGACATACTGAAGCAGAGCATGATCCCCTCCCTTCGGAGACTGGGCCGCAGGGCAGTATTCCAACATAATAACGACCCCAAACACACCTCCAAGACGACCACTGCCTTGCTAAAGAAGCTGAGGGTAAAGATGATGGACTGGCCAAGCATGTCTCCAGACCTAAATCCTATTAAGCATCTGTGGGGCATCTTCAAACGGAAGGTGGAGGAACATAAGGTCTCTAACATCCACCAGCTCGGGTGATGTCATCATAGAGGAGTGGAAGAGGACTCCAGTGGCAACCTGTGAAGCTTTGGTGAACTCCATGTCCAAGAAGGTTAAGGCAGCGCTGGAAAATAATGGTGGCCACGGAAAATATTGACACTTTGGGCCCATTTTGACTTAGGGGTGTACTCAACCCTAAAAAAAAAAGACATTAATGGCTGTGTGTTGAGTTATTTTGAGGGGACAGCAAATGTACACTGTTATACAAGCTGTAAACTCACTACTTTACATTGTAGCAAAGTGTAATTTCTTCAGTGTTGTCACATGAAAAGATATCATAAAATATTTACAAAAATGTGAGGAGTGTACTCACTTTTGTGACATTCTGTATCTTTATATATATATACTGTATATATACAGTATATACTGAATTGCAGGGATAGATTTTCATCCTTAGCTTTTAACCACTTGCCGACCGCCGCAAGTACATATACTGCGGCGGTCAGCCCCTCACAGGCTGAGTGACATATTGGTACATCACTAGCCTGTGAGACTCTGAGGAGCGAGCGCGCGCCGCCGGCGGCGCGCTCCCGCTCCCGTGCGATCACGGGCCCCCCCGCGTGTGTGACCGGCGGACCCGATGTCCGCCGGTCACTCAGCGATCATCGGGGAGAGGGAGAAAGACAGGCGGCTAGTGTAAACAAGCCGCCTGTCATTCTCCCCTTTGTAGAAACAATGATCTACTATGTAGGACCATTGATCATTGTTCCTACAGCTCAAGCCACAGCCAATCACAGTTAGAATCACGCCCCTAGGGACACACACAGCCCCTCCCTCTCAAATAAAGTTAACCCCTTCACTGCCAGTGTAATTTTACAGTAACAGTGCATATATATAGCACTGATTACTGTAGAAATGTCACTGGTAACCCCAAAAGTGTCAAAAATGTCAGTCAAGGGTCTGATCTGTCCGCCCCAATGTCGCAGTACCGCAAAAAAAAATTGCAGATCGCCGCCATTACGCGTTAAAAAAAAAACAACAAAAATGACAAAAATCTTTCCCTTTGTTAGTAAACGCGATAACTTTTGCGCAAACCAATCAAAATATGCTTTTTGCTATTTTTTTTACCAAACATATGTAGCATGAAACAAATTGGCCAAAAATGTTAAAAAATTTAGATTTTTACATTTTTTTGGGGGGGGAATTTCATTTAAAAAATTTTGAAAAATATTGTTATTTTTGCAAAATTGATGCTCTTCTTTTGTTTATAGCGCATGATCAAAAAATTGCACAGGTGATCAAATACCACCAAAAGAAAGCTCTGTTTGTGGGAAAAAAAGGACGTCAAATTCGTTTAGGTACAGCGTCGCACAACCGCGCAATTGTCCGTTAAAGTCACGCAGTGCCGAATTGCAAAATACCCCCTGGTCTTTTAGCAGCCAAATCCTCCGGGGCTTAAGTGGTTAAATGTTTTTGTAAAAATAACATAACTTGTTGTTATTTAAAATCTTATTTAAGTTGTTGTATGTTTTTCTTGCTGTTGTTGATTTGCTTGACTGCCTCAACATTTTGCCAATTTTTGAGTCGTATACTGTATGTGCTTTTCTCAATTTTCCATCCCACTACAAGAAGATGTCTGGCTCACTGAGGAAAAGGGAACTACCCTTTACTTATGGTAGGATGAAAAATTGAGAAATGCGCATATACTATTCACAAATGACATTTATCACAATGTGACATCTATGATGATTGGGGTGTTTTTTCTATCTACTCTTTGTAAAACAACACAGTGAGGACCTGTGTTGGATTTTACCAATTGGTGTGATAGTGCGAGGCACTGCCATCGTGAAAATGGTTGCAAAAAGGACACAGGGTTCACACGTATGCAGAGAGCGGGACTCCACAGTATCGAATTTGAGGAAACTGTTTTTTTTTTAGCTTTCTCCAAATTTTGGTATTCCTGGATTGGACTCATTAGTATGGAGATTTCAAAGTGTTTTGGAAGTACAGCTATGATTAAAGCTACACACTGAAATGCGTAAGCCCTGTTTTATTTTGTACTACACCTGAATTAATAAATTAATTCATTGCAGAAGATCAAGCTGCCGGCTTTCTTTTACCTATATGTTTGCTCAGGTGCTAGGAGGACACTACAAGCCAGTGCACTGACCACTCACCACCTCAGGGAATTACAACAGGTGTTTTCTACTATATTTATGGAAACAAGTCTGAGGGACTAGGAAAGCTGATGCCACCAAGTGAGCTAGAGAGTCTAGGGTGCCAGGAGATCCCCTATCGAGTGGCAAGGTGGTGGGCCCATCAGCAGGGTACAGTGACTACAGGTTGGGTGAGCCAGGAGAGCCCAGAGAGCCAGGAGAGCTGGGTAAAGAGCTGCTGAAGACAGAGTCAGGTGGTTTGGTTTTGTATTTATCTGTTATCTGTTTTTTGCTGAGGAAAAATGAATATACCTATAATGCAATACCTGCTGGGGGAAGGCCAAGACTGTTAGTATTGTAAATGGAAAAGAGTCTGGCCAGGAGATCCGCTGTTTGTGTAAAAAGGTGGTGAAGCACAGGTTACATCTAAGCATGGGTCAAAGGTGTGAGTAATTATTATTACTCATGTGATCACGCCTAGGTATTAAATTAGTAAAATTGTACAAAAAAGAGGATTGAGAAGCTAGTCAAAAAACAACAGTGAGTGCTGAATTGTGAAAAAAGAAGGGGGACAGCGCTCAATAACTGTCTATATGTGAATCTGATACTTATCAATCATTCTTGATATACAGAATTAAATAAATGTATATAAGCCACAAATCACAAATTCAATTCAAATTCAATTCAAATTCAATACTGTTAATAATAATAAATATATCAAGTGGGTTTCCCCAAGTGTTATACCATAAAGTGACTGTGCAAAAATATATATAAATAAATAGATATATATAAATGTAAAGTCCTTTTGTCTTCAAAGTGCAAGTGCAATGTGCAACAAACAAATCTGAGTGATTAAGGTGCTTCATGCTCAACAAAAGTGCATTCCTTCAGGCAAATGAGGGAAAGAAGAATCCTTCACTGAGTGCCCAACTCACTTACCAGATGACCCCTTGGGGTCTAGCATTGGTAAGTGATATCTGTAAGAATTCCCGGTATCTCTTCCAGACTTTCGTCTCCCCACTGTATTTTATCCGGTATTCCTTCCACTGTTTTAGGAGGGGGCTGGATATGGATTCTGATGTATACCCCGTTCAGATCATATACGTTGGTTTCAGTGTACCATAAGAAGACAAAGGAAGCTCATGGTGTAGTATGTAATATTCCAGAATTTAATAAAGTAGTAGTCACTTACATTTCAGTTAGAGAGGAATCGCTGATTTGATTTGAGCAGCTCCGCAGCCGGTTTGCATTCCGGCTGCGTTCCAGAAACCAGAAGTGACGTCGTTTTTTTACATCTAAGCATGCTACTTTCAATACAAAAAATACTAAGAAAAACACATAAAACCATATTAAAATTATTAATCATACAACCCCATGGATTAAATGTAGAATTAGATATAACATACTTCCAGTCCGCCGAGTTGCAATTAGTAGATTATATCAAACCTAAGGGCATAAATAGCTTAAGGAAAATGGCACCACTAGCTTCCCGATGATGCATGCGAAACATGGCGAGGCATAGTGATGCAAAGAACACATGACTTCCTGCCTTTGGTGAACAGCACAGGTAAGATTTGGAACAACGCCGGCTTCAATACAAGGAGCAGAGTAAAATTTCAGATTTGGTTTGCTGGATAGCCGGTCGGAGGGCGCTATTAAATGTGAGTTGACATTTTATATACTTTTTATACTGTATTTTTATGTGGAATAAACATGTTGCGCAATGATAGCATCTTTTTGAGAGGAGAGGATTGGAGAGGAGAGTAATATAATCTACATTTTCTAGGATGGTCTAAAAGATCAAGGATACATTGATGATTATAGTGGATCCAACATCCCGGGTGAAGTGGATGACCCCGCTTTATATTGGAGGAGCTCTGGTGAGTGATGTAGATTTGTCAGTGGTGGATATTGTCACAGAGGTGTAGAATAGTGTGCACGGCACTGAACTAGAATTTGAAATCACCGAGCAGTGATCACAGACACATTTATGTTGCACAAATGAACTTTCTGTATATACAGTATTTTAAGTTTATGCATTGGTTTATTAGTTATGCATTTATCAATTAATTTTTCAAATTGCAGTGAAAATATTATAGCTGCAGCTGACAATTCATGTTAGATATTATTATATGTTACACAGTATTTTGCGCCAGTGACACAAATATTATATGTAATCCCAGTTACCTCCAAGGGAGATGAGGTCCTTTTAAACGTCTGGGCCTCTGAAGCCCCAGTAAATTAGCTTTTCCACATCCTTAAAGGTTCCTGAAAAAGGTCTTGGGTATAGACTTGGGGTGTCTTGAGGGGACCAATGTGTGTATTACTGGAAATGCTTGAATTCTTAAAAGTGCATCCATTGTATATCAGGGTATCTTCTCCTATGTCAGATGAGCTGGTAATGTGGAGTACCACTTGAAAGAATTAGATATTTGGGACTGTGCTGGTTAAGATTGGTCAAAATTGGAAAAGTTAGATACAGCATTTATTGACAATTTGGAAAGTGGTCTCACAGTTCCCTGCTAGGGACAATTTTGTATGGAAGGCCATCAGATGGATTATGAGAAACATTGTAAATAATCGGCATATCAGAAGTCTCTCTGCTTGATGGTGTGACAAGGGACATTCCTGTGGATGCAGTGGGAGGTGTGGCTAAACAGTGGTTGGTAGAGGGCACGTATACTGTCTCACTCGCAAGACCTCATAAGAAAGAGGGTCCCAGAATGGACACAGCAGCAGAAGTGATCCTTTCTGTCACCCACAAAGATGTACAGTTTAAATTACCCACAGAAAGTGTGGAAAGGAATACAGACAGTACTGGTAAGTGTAAGGGGGAAGAATGTTGTAGAATGTTGAAGTGGATGTAAACCAATATACTCAGTGAAGTGAACAGCCTCAGATGATACACAGAGATGAAACAAATCTCCCTACATAAGTTTTACATGAATATCTGTTGTCTTCAGCTTGCTATATTCTTTAGAAAGTGCACATAGTGTTAGAAATTCTCTCTTTCTGTTCCGCACTGGGAGTTTAGTCTTTGCATACACTTTGTGACAACTGATTGGAGAAAAGGCACACACCCCCACTCCACATAGGCAGAGGAAAGAAGGAATGGGCTGTGAGTAGACCAGCTCTCTGCTAATCTATTTATAGCACCCACCCGATACAAAATTCAGCCTGGTTTTATCTCAGTTGACGGAGAACTTGTCAGAAGTTATCATACTTATAACAGAAGAAGGCAGCAGGAGAAAGCCACAGGACTTAGTGCTTTGGAGAGAGAGAAGAAAACACTAAAGATATATGTGCATAGGTCAAGTTTCATGAATCAGGTTTACATCCACTCTAAATTGAATGGTGATTTGTTTGCTGAGGGTAACTGTAAAAGGGGTGTTGAACCTAAAAGACTGATTGTGATGGTTAAAACTTGTACAATTGAGGGGGAAAAGTGATTTCTTATCGGGAAGCAGTATCAGGAGTGGGTTCCCTATTACCTAAGGAAAGGGAGTTGGAAAGTGTCAGGAAGGTGAAAGTTCCCCCAGAAAATAAAGATTAGCCCAGGAACCCCAAGAGAAGAAGGATAAAGATTAGTACGAAGAACAGTGGGACCCCATTCAGATTTAGGTAAGGGCGTGTTTTGACCCTAATGGGAGCAAAGGCCATCCTACCACATCATGAAAATTTGGTGAAAAAAGTTCCAGTTCATACACGTCCTAGGCTTGGTAACTTCCATTACTGCAGGCAATAGGGGTCAGGCTCCCATCTAGGCTATGTAGAGGCAAACAACACAATAATCCAAAAAAGTCAATGCAGGGACCTGAGAAGGTTTTGTCAAGGTGTATACATTTTCCAGAATGTATTTTGCTAACAGAATGAAACATGCCAAGTATTGACTGCGTTTAAAGAGACCAGACTTTAAAATAAAGCCTGCTATATAATTGTTAATTGCTGCTTTTATTGCAATGAAATTATTATTTTGCCAGTCTTATACAGTTTTCTAGTTTTTACAGCTATAATCAATATAATTAGGACCAGTGTAATATATATGAAAACACCTGCCTTCAATAAATTATGCTATTAGAATAATCTGCTTTCTTGCACCTGAGCTTCTCCCCACCATTCACATATATGCCCATTGTTGTACTAATTTTATATCATTCCAATACATAAACCTATAATATTAAACATGGCAAAAATTTGTGCTGGATTGCAGTTTTTCTACAGCAATTAGGTAGCACAGTCATCATAAACCGTATTGTAAACATGTAAACGTTATTCACATTCAAATAAGCAAATATAAAAGACAGCACTCTCTAGGTAATAAGCATTATTTGAGTACAATAAAAAAATAATGAGTAACAAATCCTAGAAGGCTAACGTAGTTTGTACACAAAGAGCCTTCATACTCTTGTAAAAATTGAAAGGATTTTTATAACTTAGGAGAAAGAAGACCAGTTTTTGTCTAGGTTTATATAGAAGGTAAAGAACACAAAATATAAATTAACCACTTCAGCTCCGGAAGAATTTACCCCCTTAATGACCAGGCCATTTTTTGCGATTTGGCAATGCGTTACTTTAACGAAAAATTGCACGGTCATGCGACGCTGTACCCAAATACAATTGATGTCCTTTTTTCCCACAAATAGAGCTTTCTTTTGGTGGTATTTGATCACCTCTGCGTTTTTTAGATTTTGAAAAAAAAACACAATATTTTTTACTTTCTGCTATAAAACATTCCCAATAAACAAATTTAAAAAATACTTTTTTTATCAGTTTAGGCCAATTTGTATTCTGCTACATATTTTTGCTTAAAAAAGCATATTTTAATTGATTTGCACAAAAGTTATAGCGTTTACTACGAGATAGATTTTTGGACTTTTTAATTATTTTTATTTATTTTTATTAGTAATGGCGGTGATCTGCGATTTTTAGCGGGACTGTGACATTTCAGTGGACAGATCGGACCCCTAACTGACATTTTTGACACTTTTTGGGGACCAGTGACATTAATACAGTAATCAGTGCTAAATAATATGCACTGTTACTATATAAATTACACGGGCAGGGAAGGGGTTAATACTGGGGGTGATAAAAGGGGTTGATGTATGCCTAAATATGCTTGCTGACTGTGGGGTGGAAGGGTTCTGTGACAGGCACAGAGAGATTGGGGTTTCAGCTTAGCTGAAACTCCTGATCTCTCTCTGCCTGTGTGACAGAAGACACGCCTGCTTTGTTTACATAAGCAGGCAGGTCTTCTGTCAGTTTCTCTGACGATTGCAGGAGGCTGGCGGCGGTTGCCGCCGCTCCTCCCGCGGCTTGCCTCTCGCTGTGTTTAGACATAGATATACGTGATTTTGTATATATATATATATATATATATATATATATATATGATTTTGCGCAGCTGAGATGCTCTGCCACAGTATATTTGTGGTGGGCGGTCAGCAACTGGTTAAGCATCCTATATCAGCAGTTTAATCTTGGCCTTTACCGACTGGTCATTTTAGGATGTACTGAAGTAGTTAGACTATATAAACTTAATATCTTAAACTGCAGTAAGGTACTTAAGTAGAATCACAGAAGTCTCTGGAGTAGTGAATTATGACCTGGTGCAATTATTAGTTCATTATCACTTTTGAGAGTGACAGCAATAGTCAACTAAAAAAAGGCTTGCTTTTACACAGTCCACTATTTATGGGTTAAGGTTTCATTTTACAGCATGTGCTCAAGGAACTAAAAAAACAGATCACATTTTAATGAAACAATATATAGTGGTGTAAATATTCATCAGTAAGTAAGTTGAATGTTGCAGTCAAGGCTTTAAATTTGTTTTAAATTACCTCCTTGATAATATTTTAGTTGTTAGATGTGCTCATGAGTGCAATGCAGTGCACTTATGGAAGCTGTGTAGCACTGGGCTTCTATATAACTATTTAATGTACATGACTACCCTGAAAATGTGCTGCACGCATTAACAAAATACATTCAAAGGACAAAAAACAAACAATAATAAGCAGCACACATAATAACAGCATGTAAACAATAAAATGCTAGCATTGGCAACCATGGTCCCCTTCCTAAACAATTCTCGTATTGAACGCAGTTTGAATTCCTGATCTAACCCCTTGAGTTGTGGAGCTGCCACTGTTATATTATCGTAGGGATCTGCTCCCCTCTACTGTTAGCTTATAATATCACAGTGTTATGTATAATTATATATTAGCACATCCTGTCTCGGTGGGGGGCTGGCTTTAAAAAAACCCAGGAGGAGGAAGTGGAGAGAGACAGAGAGAGACTGACACCACATGTCCACATGGAGTTGCATTACCGCAATACTGTATTTTATCCAGGCCAGAAACAGAGACTATAAGGTAACTGTTCCTGTGTTCTGGCTGTTTAACCACTTCCGGGCCGCCCACCATGTATTTATGTCGGTACTTTGACGTTAAATGCCGGTGTTATGGCAGCAGATACCTGCCATAACCCTAGTATTTTTTTACACAGCCGGTGGTCCTCTTTCACATAAAAGTGGTCCCAGTGGTGGATTTGCTACGGGATCACTTTTATGGGCGGCAGGAGAGGTGCACACTCCCCCCGACCCCCCTGCCACTTCATTTTCCCGCTTACCTGAGCCGTCGTTAGCGGGGAAAACTATCTGGTCTGTTGTAGTCTTAGTCAGGAAGTTGAGTGAGAGCAAGATGGCCTTGGAGGATCTTAGTGAGGTCATACGGTACTTTCTCCCAACAGCCTTAAAGGGCCCATCCACAAGTGTAGATGTGAGATAGATCTGAGGCCTTTTTGAACTCACATTAAAGAGGACCTGCCCTGCTTATTTCTATTGTAATAGGAATAAAATTGATCAACATTTTTTTTAAAAGGGACAGTGTAAAAATTAAAAAATAAAAGGCAAAATAAATAAGAAAAAAAACATTTAAAGCACCCCATCTCTCCAAGCTCGCATGCTGAAGTAAACGCATATGCAAGTCTCTCCCACATATGTAAACGGTGTTCAAACCACACATGCGAGGTATCGCCACAATCACTAGAGTGAGAGCAATAATTCTAGCCCTTGACCTTCTCTGTAACTCTAAACTTGAAACCTGTAGACATTTTTAAAACGTTGCCTATGGAGATTTTTAAGCACCAAAGTTTGTTGCCATTCCACGAGCGTGCGCAATTTTGAAGCATGACATGTTAGGTATCAGTTTACTCAGCGTAACATTCTCTTTCACAATTATAGAACAAAATTGGGCTAACTTTACTGTTTTCTTATTTTTATTTTATTTAAAGAAAATGTATTTTTTTCAAAGCAGATCGCAAATACGGTGTGACATAAAGCATTGCAACGATCTCCATTTTATTCTCTAGGGTCTCTGCTAAAAAAAAAATGTATAATGTTTGGGTTATTTTCTAGCAAAAAATACTGATTTTAACTTTTAAACAACAAGTGTCAGAAATAGGCCGGGGGGGGGGGGGGCGTGGTTACCGCTCAGCACGATGGACGTCTAGCCCTGCTGCTCCGCTCTCATACCAGGACCTGCAGCCTCACAGTGAGCTCCCACGCTGCCCGGGAGACACCACAAATCATCTGGCGCACCCCCTCACTGCCTGGAGATGGCCCGCAAGCAGAAAGACCTGACCCAGCCGGAAAAACTGCCTTATTTCTTCCCGCCGGCGGAACGCAGCCTAGTGCAAGATGGCGCTGGGGCCTCCTCACCTGCCTCGTCACCTCCATGCACAGCCCGGGCTCACATGGCGGATCCCTACCTCGCTCTCCTGATGCCTCCACGCCGCTTCCACGCAGCCCAGCTAAGTCTAAGACTCGCATGGATCCTGGCCATCAACAGGATAAGGTGAGCTCTCCCCATGATTCTCTTGAAGACACCAGAGAACTTAGTGACACCATCAATACCTTCCCCACTGCCAACCAGCCCATATCAGACACCACATTTAAGGACATGTTTTTTCTCCCTGAGAGCATCCATGCATGCTGATATGATGGCATGTATGCGCTCATTTAAAACTGAGGTGACAAAATTGGGGGGCAGGATTGATCATGTGGAGGAGAAGATGGGAGAGTTTGCCTCGTCTCACAACTCCCTGATTGATGTGTGTAACTAACATACGGATGAAGTAGCATGGCTCCACTCTAAAGTGGCGGATCTTGAGGATAGGTCCCGCAGGAACTACCTTAAGTTGCAGGGGGTCCATGAATCAATGCTTCCGGCCCACCTGCAACAGTATGCCAAAGACCTTATGCAGGGGTACCTCCCCACACTTTCAGATGCGAACATGCTCATTGACAGGATTCATCGCCTGCTGAAACCTCCTCATCTACCGGAGAATGTTCCCCGGGACGTCCTGCTGAGAGTTCACTTCTTCCATGTTAAGGAGCAATTTACATCGGCCTTTAGGAAGAACCCTAACCCATCTGAGAAGTACTCCCACCTCCAGGTCTTCCCTGACCTCTCACAGTATACCATGCTGAATCATGCTATTGTGTATAAGTGGGGGTACCCCACAAAGCTGACTATCTTCAGGGAAGGTCGCACAGTGGTGATTACCTCCCTTGATGAGGGCCTGGCTCTACTGAGAGACTGGGATCTTATTCCTGCATCTTCATCTGCTGACCCCGCTACTGCTACTGCTCCTGTTCAACATACACAACCTGACTGGCAAGTGGAGTCGCACAAGAAAAAGTCCAAGAAAAAGAACTCTTGAGCTCCTGTATTCCTGTCTACTACATCCTCTCAACTGGGTCCTGGCTCCCTGATGAGCGATCATCCCATGAAGTTCCCCTTTACTTTTCATGTGCAGTTTTTCTGCCGCTAGATTCCTGTTGGAATCCTATCTTTTTACAGTACTATGTTCAGGGGCATAACTACAGGGGTTGCAATTGCAACCGGGCCCCATGCTCCAGGGGGCCCGTGCGGCTCCCCTGTACACCTGGATTAGGAGGAGCGGCGGGGGGCAGCATGTAGAGAAATCACTGTCCTCCTTTTCCCTCCTGCTGCAGGGGATCTGTCACAATAGATAACCAGGAAGGGGTCGGTAAATATGTAATTTACCAGCTCCTTCCTTTTCTGAATGGACAGAGTCATAGTCAGTGACATTGTAAAAAAATAAAATAAAATGATGAAAAATAATACAATTAAAATACCAAAATATAAAAACTACTGACACCAGTGGGTGAACTTTAAGGATTGCAAATGTCACACTTGCAACCGGGCCCTGGCATTCCACCACCGTGGGGAGGCCCCAAGATGGCAGGACAGGGGGCCCACTGCAGAACTTGTGAAAGGGTCCCGCTGGGGGACAGTAATAAAGGGGCCTCGCAATGAGAGTAAAGGGCCCCAGGATCAGTGGGAAGAGCCCCAGACTTGAAGGGAAGGGCCCCGGCCAGGGGTCCGGGGGGCCCTTCATGGTTTCTTGCACCGGGGCCCTGAAGGTTCTAGTTACGCCTCTGACTATGTTAACCACTGTTTCTCCTTGTTTTTGTTTTTTTGTCTCATCTCCTTCCTTTGTCTGATCTACAGTTGCTGGAAGCTCCATCTATCAAGCTGACCACCTCCACCTTGTGCTGCTGTTTCTCGCCCTTGAAAGATATCTCTCAGTGCCCCTCTTTGTCGTTACCTAGTGACTCCCTGGATGTGGTAAGACTCCACCATCATCTACACCCACTATCTCACCATGACGCTTAACATAACATCTTTTAATGTCCACTGACTTAACCACCCCGTCAAACGGGCCTCTGTGTGGAAAGAAGCTATTAAGCTCCACAGCGATGTCCTCTGTCTACAGGAAATGCACTTTCTTAGCAACCCTCCTGCTTTCAAACACAGGTGCTTTCCCCACATTTTCACGGCCTCTGCTTCTACCAAGCAGAAAGGATTGTTGATCGCAATTAAAGAAATAGGCCTGATCCTTAAGTGGTTAAAGGGGTTATAAAGCCTAAAAATGTTTTACTTTAATGTATTATTTGCATTAAGGTTAAAAAAAAAAAAATGTAGGCATCAGTATCTTCCCTCCCCCTTTTACTTACCTGAGCCCTTATTCGATTCAGCACTGTTCACGTCTGCAGCTTTTTTCTCCTCTCACGTCCTGGTCACTTGGACTTTACTGAGGCAGCTGGTGCCTTTGACTCCCACTGCTGTCAATCAAAGCCAGTGACAAGGGAGCAAGAGGTGGAGCTGAGTCACGCTGCCTGTATCAATAGATGCAGACAAGGAGGCTCGGGAGCAAGCCCATACAAGTGCCCCATAGCCACTTGGTGGAAGAGAGGAGCCAGGAGCGCTGGTGGGAACCCGAGAAAAGGAGATTCAGGACCGCTCTGTGCAATTTTATTGCACAGAGCAGGTAAGTATAAACCTGTTTGTTGTTAAAAAAAAAAAAACATTTACAATTACTTTGACTGTAACTATGCATCTGTTTCTACTTTGAAACCTAGTGACAGACACGTCTTTCTCTTATTGTTATTATCTCACATGCGCAGTACCAGATAGCTAGGTCTGTGCTATTGTGCAGTGGTCACTTTGCTGTACATTAGTAGGTGAACCTGTTTATTGCAATAGGGTTTATATGCAGCTCCTTTTATTTTAGTTAACCCTGTCCGTTATAGTCTGGGATTCTATAGCTAGTTTTAGTTTAGGGCTCAATAACCAGCATAGGCTAGAGACAGGTTAGGCATCCAACATACACTGCTGGTGGTAAGAGGTCTGGTTGCACATCAGATTAGAAAATACTATGAAGGAACTAAAGCACAGAATAGATAGGCTGATTTTGTGTTCCAGTGGCACGCCATAATTTCTGCATGTGAGAACTTGCCTTCCAGGCTGGTTGAACAACAGTTGGAGGATCTCCCCATCACCTCTGATCTTGTCTTCAGAGATGCCGCATCACAATCATCCTCAGATGCCCCTGCAACTGGACTTTGCTGCAACATTCATCTGGAGATATCTTTATTAATAACTATATACACTATATTGTCAAAAGTATTGGGACACCAGCCTTTACACGCACATGAACTTTAATGGCATCCCAGTTGCAAAGGGTGGGCCAACTCAATATTGAACCCTACAGACTAACACTGAGATGCCATTAAAGTTCATGTGCGTGTAAAGGTAGGCATCCCAATACTTTTGGTAATATAGTGTATGTGACTTGTTATTTTATATACATCCTTGTCATTAGTATCTTTGCTCTCACGTACTCCTATGAAAAATGTTGTTAAAGTTACTATAACAATTATGTCACACAGCTAAATTCCTTTGTGTGATGAAAACTTCAATTAACATGGAATATAAATATGGAAAAAATGTGTTAAGCAAAATAAAACAGGAAACAACAGTTTGTAACTCTCTGTGAATTTCTTGAATAATTAATACCATTGTGTATCACTCAGTAGCTGCAATCCAGGTACAATCTCCCCTCCTACTGGACTGGAATTCAACACATCAAAATGTTTAAAGATAAATCAAAAAGCAATCTCTCTTTTAATGGAATCAAACTTGCTTCTTGAGCTCCATATTGTAGGATATCCAAATAGGTGTGTAATGCTCAGAAAAGAGGAAATAGGCTTCTCACAGTGTAATTGGTGTATCATAAAAGAAAACAAGGTTAAAACAGTAGGGAACGCTCACATAATATAAGTGCATGCATCACTATCAGATGATTGCCATTAAGTCCAATATAAGTGTGCTTTTATACAGCGCTTCAGGAAGCTAGTAGCAGATCACAGCCACAATCTGCAAAGTCTCAGGCTGGGTCCACACTTATGCAAATTGGATGCAGGTTTCCCCACATCTAATCCGCATGACAGAAGACTGTGACGGGCTCTCAATGGAGCGGTCCGCACTGGAAAAGGGTCCTGTGTGTCTTTGGCTCCGTTTCAGGTTCAAATTCATGCAAAAATTCTGACCGATTCACACCTGAAACAGAGATGAGGGATGCACCTGCTGAGAGCCGCATCTGCAGCTAATCGTGATCCCAGCCTTACTCAGTATTCAACCTACAAAGTCTCACTAAGTATTGGACATGTACCAGTCTATTTCCAATCCCAAAATTATTTCCAATCCTCAAATTATGTCTTTTGTCTTCACCTATTTTTATTACATATAACTACCAATTATGTTGGTTAGTATTGGTTATATCTTTCCCACATTCTAGAACTGCCAACGTTGCTCATTTAAGGAAATTCAATATTCAGGCATATAGAGCTCAGGAAATTCCTCTCCTTGCCAGCCTTGTCTGTGTGCCATCCACTTGCACCATAAAGCCCAAAATTAAAATTGGTTTGTATTACTTGGATAGGTACATACTGTAGGTACTTTAAGGTAGGGTCACAGCCTTTAGTCAGTGCCTTTACATTCACTAATGATATTTTATTTGAAGTAAGTGAAAAAGATAAAATATACATACTTACATAGTATTGAAAACAATACATTTGTGAGCTGTTTACAAAATCAAAAAAGCATAACTGTTAAAAAAAATCTGTATAATATCAGATTCATTTTGTACTATTCCGAGAAGTATGCGGTACCAGTTGCAAGAACAATTTGCAGCAAGGTACAACCCACTGTTCATTTACATAAACACATCTTGTACTATGTTTGCATACTGTCATTTTTAAATATCACTGTACAATTTGACATGAACTTAAGGAGGAGCTCCAGGCACCCCCCCCCCCAAAAAAAAATATTAAAAGTCAGCAGCTACAAACACTGTAGCTGCTGACTTTTAATATAAGGACATTTACCTGCCCACGGATCCAGCGATGTCCTCACCCGAGACGGTTCTTCAATCGGCCTAGGGTGCAGGGCTGGCATCCTAAGTCACAGCTGGTTTCCTATTGTGTATGTGTGAGTCGCTCTGTGCTTTGTGATTGGTGGCTCACTCCTGCTGTGATCACACACACATCAGGAGCCCAGCAGCAGGTACTGGAGATTCAATGGAATCTGGAAGCTGGCATACGAGGAAGCTGGCATACCCAAAAAAACATGCTGAGGCTTATGAGGACCCAATACATTTATATGAGTTACTACGATAATGATTTGACCAAAACATTCAGAATCTGAGTATATGTAACTAAATAAAAAGGAAAGACTGTCAAATAGAAAGCTGGGTCTATATCTGAAGTGTGATTGTTGGTGACTGCTGGTGGACCTTAAGGAAGATATTTTAGTTGGCATTTCATCACACTTGTGAATGTGAGGAGCCGGATGGTTGCTGCATTTACTGCAGATCCCGGGAGATTCTAACCACATGCCTGTCTGACCACGCTATAATTTGAGAGTCTGCTTGTTCCGGTAAGCGGTTTATCTGTGTGGAGCACTGTGGTGGAGTGATTCTTGGGTTTAGAGCCACAGTCCGGGAGCGGTACTTTTCCTCCATTCTCCTTCTATATCTTACTCACAAAGAGGACTTCCTTTTGGATATACTCTTTGGTGGACTTAAGGACTGGCTGTCACATCTCTCTGCAAAGTCAATATTCTTTTGAACATTCATTTTTATATATTGACTGTTATTAACATCAATTTGTGGCGCTGTACCCCTTTGTTTGTATTTACTGCAGATTTGATGTCTGCTGGCACCCGCCAAGGAACGGGGAGAGAGGCAGAATGGTGGTCTGCCTATGAAAAAAGGCAGAACGCTGTTCTGTCAGTAGGTAAGACTTTCCCATAGACCTAAATGAGGTATTTCCTATATGCGAGGTTAGTGGGCTTTATGATGGGTTTACTGAAACTCCTGCAAACCAAACTTTGCCTGGTTCGTTCACTACCACCAAACATTACCAAACATTACGTTACAGGTAGTGACAACAAACACTCTACCAGAGGATTCTCTGATCATTTTATCCAGTCCATGACTGGTTGCCTGTGATGTATGTGCATGATAGCACTTTTCAGTTTTCATGGCTTGGTTGGAGCCCTTATTTATTTACTATCAATAGACTATAATAGTTAAAGCGGAACTTCTCCTAAAAGTTGCTGTTTGCATCCATTGCTTGTTTTGATTATTTATGTATATTAAGCACTTTGAATAGTACTAAAAAAAGTATTCTGTTGTTCTACATTCTATGAACTTTTTTTAATTTACTGGTAATATTACAAAAAAATACAAGTGTAGCAATACGTTTCCAAAATAAAATGCTGTTATTGTTAAAATGTACATTTCTAATTTACTGACATTGCAGAGTATTGCAAAACTGTTAATAAAACTGCTGCCTTAATTTCACTAATTATGTACATTACTGATAGCTTTGCAAAATATTGTCATAGTGAGCCTGACATACTTGCATGGTCACTTCACAGCATTTTAGTAACTTGAAAACATTAGCTTTTAACCTATTTTATCAAGTCTGATAGTTGTGCAGTTGTTAGTGGTCAGTTGGCTGCAAATATTATTTACCTTTTAAGTGTCAGAAAGTGAGATGGACGCTTTTATTGGTGTCACTCACAACAACTACATCCCCACAGGGGAATTTCTGAAGGGAATTGTACAGACAGGATTCTCTGCAGACTTCTGCTGCATCTCATTATGGCCTCATTAACATGGGGAAACAACCCCAGGCCTTAAGAATATTTTGTGTTGACTGTAGTATTTTGGCACAAATATATCTCTGAATCAGCACCAGTGTAAATCATGTCTGAAATATGCCCATTGTCATTTGTGTCAATGTCAAGGAATTTCTTCGACTTCTGGATGTTTTGTCAAAGTTTTAAAATATTTCTACAGAAAACAGTAGTAAATGCAAGTGTTGGACAATAGCTCAGGACATTAAACTAAAAAATAAATCACAACTTCGTTACATATTCTGCTCCCTAAATTCAAATGCAATACTTTGGTGAAAATACTCAACCCCTCTCTACATTCATAGAAACCCCTTCTTTCCCTTTTCACAGGTCACAGGTTGAGGGGGATGGGGGGGGGGGGTTCTGGAGCATTTTGTATGTTAGACCCTAAGTACGGGTGTAACGTTCATTTAGGTGCTACTCTTCAGAGGTATGCAGACACACTTTTCTTTTTTGTTACATGAACTTCTATGGTAATTCACAGAATAGTGTCCCTTAATGTTACACTTATATGTAAAGTGCCAAATTTAGAAGAGATGTTGCAGTTGGTCAAAACAATATAAAATACTGTAAAGTTTCAAATAGTTGAAAAAAATCCAAAGGTGTTCAAGCTAAATGTCCTTTAGAATCACATGGGCATTTCAAGACACCGGGGCAATTATAATTCCATGATTATAACTCTATGGCTCTTATTTTATAGCTGCACAACGACAATTGGACAACCCTCTTTTGAGAATTACTTCAACAGTGAAATTAGTTAACACGGATATGGAATTGTCAGAAGATACACTATATTGTCAAAAGTATGGAACACCTGCCTTTACATGCCTATGAACTTTAATGGCATCCCAGTCTTAGTCCATAGGGTTCAATATTGAGTTGGCCCACCATTTGCAGCTATAACAGCTTTAACTCTTCTGGGAAGGCTGTCCATAAGGTTTAGGAGTGTGTCTATGGGAATGTTTGGCTCGCAGTCTCTGTTCAAATTCACCCCAAATGTGTTCTATCAGGTTGAGGTGAGGACTCTGTGCAAGCCAGTCAAGTTTTCCCTCATCCATGTCTTTATGGACCTTGAAATCTCCAAACTACAGAGCCCAATCTGGGAATATTAAAATACAAAGAAACTTGTAAAAGCAACTTTCTTTGCTCATAATCCATACTTTGGAGTCTCTAACTCTGGATACATGCGAACCCTGTGTCCTTTTTTACAACCTTTTTCACAGTGGAGGGGCCTCGCACTGTCATACTACTTTTTGACTCCCACCACCCACTAGAACACAAACTGGAGGTCATTAGAACTCTACAACATCAGGCTAAGATAGTAACAACACAAAATCTAAAGAAATTTTGTGAAATTTCAGAAATGTAAAAAGTGCCAGGCACCCAGGGCAAATGCCTCACATCTCCTGCTGAGTGCCCTGGGTCCCAATACTACCTGCATTTTTTTTAATGTAGGCAAATCTTCAGCATCAGGCTTTTGTCATACACTTTGTAAATATTTAGATTCATAACTTCTGCATTCTGTATTTTACATACCCTGATTCCTACACTCTGTACAGTGGGCTGTACATTACATAAATTTAAACCCCAGCACACTGTATGCGGGACTGGGACTAACATACTTCTGATCACTTGTGTTCTGTTTATTACATGCTCCTCACCCTGTGTGTTAAACTAGGTAGCTGCATAGGGCACAATGCCACCCAGGACGCAGCTACGGCCGCTTGGAGGAAGGAGGTGGGGTAGCATCAGTCAAAAGTGACAAGCCAGGGAACAAAAGGGTGTGACGAGCCAGCAAGACTGGATGACAGGGCTGTTTATGACAGGAGTGAGAGTGATGCCAACTGTGAGAGCAGGAGTACTACTGGCGGGGGTGGGAAGGAACAGGAACACTGAAACCGTGCTGCAGGAGTGGAAATGATGCAGTAGCGATGGCTGGCTGTAGGAGCAGGAGTGATGCTGGCAGGAGTCGGGAAGAAAACTAGCGTCAGTGACATTGCTATTGGGGTGCGGGGGTGCAGGCCGCACCAGGATGGCACCCACCAGAGGGGTGACACCCAGGGCCAGCCTCTGGATATCCTCTGCTCCGCCGCTCACTAACACAGCAGAGCAGAGCAGGGAGCAGCAGGCAGAATGGGAGAAATAAACAGCAGAGCTGCCGACCACCTAGCAACCAATCACCTGCTGGTTAACTTAGAAAGTTAACTCTGGCTGCTTATGCTGTCTATTCAGCGCTGCATTCACAATATCTGGTCCTCCACAGTATACAGATCATGGAATGCCATTTTTTCAGTAAATATAAACCGCTAAATACCCTTTCTCATCAGCAGTTTGAGCAGTATTGTGATTTCTAATAGTGTCCAGCCAATACTGTTTTTTAGCTTGTAGGAGGAGTTTTCTTACTGACCTTTAAGACTGCAAGACCCCTGACATTCTGTCTGGACAGTGCTGATTGGCCCTGTGCTGATCACATGCACCCTCCCAAGAAAAAAAAAACCTCTCTAGCAATGCACACCAAAATGAGCATGTGCAGTTCCACTCTGTAAGAAATTACCATGCCCAGTAAAAAATATATTTACAGGAAAATGATGTACTTAATGTATTTTATGGTATTATGATGAGATATAGGCCTGGTTTTTACTCACAAGACTGTCTCCTGTCTCTTAATAGACAAAGGCTTCAGCTTGGTAACATCAAAGCCAAATGTTTGGCATTGTAATTAAGATTGTCCCTTCTGTCTTTATGGCTGCTGACTAGACATTGTGTCTCCATTTGGGTATATGACCTTAACATGCTATTTTCGGGACTGTTTATCCTAAAGTCTAGGGTGAATGTAAACATGCTGTAGACATTGGGTCACCAGAGATCCTAATTATGGTGTGATAAGCAGGATAGCAAAGTAGGCTTGAGTTCCATCCAGTCACATTCTTGAGAAAGATTTGATCATAACTTTGGACCAGTCAACGTTTGCTCAATGAGGGTGAATAGAGGAAACTTGTATAAAAGGAGAAAAGCAGGACTTGGAATGGGATGGTAAGCTTAACGGAGCAGTAGCTGGTAAACCCGGACGGAAGGCTGGAGAAGACTTGGGGGAGACCTTGACTGTATAAGAAGAGCAAAAGACTGGTGACTGGAGAGAACAGGTGCTGAGGGGAACCTTGACTGCAGACTTGAGGGGCAGACCTGACTGTGGAGGGGTAATATTGGATGTGATTGCTAGCTAGTATTGCAGTTGATGATTGCTTCAATATTTTTGTGCATTTCATAGGCATTTGTATTCTTAGTTGCAGGGGTTGTATTATTTGCTAGCATCAAGTCTAAATTCAAGTAATATTTCCTTGTGACAAGTAATATTTCCTGTGACAAGGCTGTTCAAATTAATTCTTTGTACAATATATTATTTTTGCCTGCAGTGTGTGTTGTGTGTTTCATTGCTGACCTACCCCTAAAAAGAACAGTAAGAAGTGGGCATAGATTAATAATTTATTAACCACTTGCCGACTGCTCACGGTATATTTACTGCGGCAGTCAGCCCCTCACAGGCAGAGCGACGTAGGTCTACGTCGCTAGCCTTGTGAGGCTCTGGGGAGCGAGCGCGCGCCGCCGAATGCGCGCTCCCGCTCGGTCACGGACCCCCCCCGCGCGTGTGCCCGGCGGACCCGATGTCCGCCGGGCACTCGCGATCGTCCGTGACACCGGGAGAAAGGCAGGCGGCTAATGTAAACAAAGCCGCCTGTCATTCTCCCTTGTGTAAGAATGGTGATCATACGGTTCTACTATGTAGGATCGTTGATCACTGTTCTTACAGCTCAAGCCACAGCCAATCACAGTTAGAATCACGCCCCTAGGGACACACACCACCCCTCCCTCTCAAAAAAAGTTAACCCCTTCACTACCAGTGTCATTTTATAGTAACAGTGCATATGTACAACACTGATTACTGTAGTAATGTCACTGGTACCCCCAAAAGTGTCATAAATGTCAGTCAAGGGTCCAATCTGTCTGCCCCGATGTCGCAGTCCCGCAAAAAAAAATCGCAGATCGCCGCCATTACGCGTTAAAAAAAAAAAAACAACAAAAATGACAAAAATCTTTCCCTTAGTTAGTAAACGCAATAACTTTTGCGCAAACCAATCAAAATACGTTTTTTGCGATTTTTTTTTACCAAAAATATGTAGCATAAAACAAATTGGCCTAAAATGTTAAAAAATTTAGATTTTTAATTTTTTTTGGGGGAATTTCATATAAAAAAATGTGAAAAATATTTTTATTTTTGCAAAATTGACGCTATTTTTTTGTTTATAGCGCATGATCAAAAAATCGCACAGGTGATCAAATACCACCAAAAGAAAGCTCTGTTTGTGGGAAAAAAAGGACGTCAAATTTGTTTAGGTACAGCGTCGCACGACCGCGCAATTGTCCGTTAAAGTCATGCAGTGCCAAATCGCAAAATAGGCCCTGGTCAGGAAGGGGGTAAAATCTTCCGGGGTTTAAGTGGTTAATGTTCTTATTATTATTTTTGTAGTTGCCCCCCCCCCCCATTTTCTTACAACTTCATAGACTCGGTTATCAGGAAATTAATAGGAGTCAGTGGAAGGGGGGGAGGATCAGAGAACACAGGATCAAATAGCCTTTTTACAGAATGCGGATAATTAACCCCTTAGGTTCCACAGTGAGTATAACAAGCATGCTTTACTGCATATACAGACTCATTTTACTGTTGTAGGTTTAGTAACACTTTAAAGATTCTTATAGATGTGGTTGAGTATGGGATAGGGTTTGACTGAATGTCACTTGCAGTTAGACTTTTACATATCTTTGATCAGCCATAGATATAACTGTCACAATGGTAAGTCAATGACCATTTGCCAATGTCACCTTACAATAATAAGCCAATTGTATATAGTCATGCAACATACCAGGTGACTGGAGGAAAGCTAATGTGATACCAATATTTAAAAAAGGGCGGAGGGATATTCCGGGAAACTATAGGCCGGTCAGCCTGACATCAATTGTATGTCAATTAGTGGAAGGGATGATAAGGGACTATATCCAAGAATTTGCTAAGGTCAACAGTATCATTAGCAGTAATCAGCACAGGTTCACAAAAGGACGTTCTTGCCAAACCAATCTGTTAACATTTTACGACGAGGTGAGCTGTGAGCTAGATAGCGGGGACCTGTGGATGTGGTGTACCTGGATCTTGCTAAGGCATTCGACACAGTTCCCCAAAAACACTTAGTCTACAAAATAAGGTCTTCAAGCATTGACCACAAGGTTTGTTCTTGGATAGAAAACTGGTTTCATGGGCATGTCCAAAGGGTGGTGATAAATAACGCATACTCAGACTGGTCTGGAGTGGTAAGTGAGGTCCCCCAAGGCTCAGTCCTGGGACCAATTTTGTTCAATTTATTCATCAATAACATAGAGTACGGAATCAGTTGCTCAATCTCAGTTTTCGGGAATGACACAAAAATAGGCAGGGCAATAACTTCTCATCAAGATATAGAAATCTAAGCCCCCGTTCACACTGGGGCGAGGCTACTTCGCCGGGCGACCTCAGGAGAGGCCGGCACGGACTTCATAACATTGAAGTCTATGCAAGTCGCTCCAGGTCGCCCCAAAGAAGCTCCGGACCCTTTTTCTAAGTCAAGGCGACTTGTGTCGCTACTATTAGAACGGGTCCATAGCTTCTGTATGGCAGGCGACCTACGGCGACCTGTCAGACCAGGTCGCCTGACAGGTCACCCCAGTGTGAACGGGGGCTTACAGAATGACCTAAACAAAATAACAAAGTGAGCAGCTACATGGCAAATGAGGTTTAATGCAGAGAAATGTAAGGTATTGCATTTGGGGGAAAAAAACATAAATGCTAATTATGCTCTGGGGGGGGGGGGCTCTGGGGGAATCCAGGATGGAGAAGGATTTGGGGGTTCTAGTACAAGATAGACTAAGCAATAGCATGCAATATCATGCTGCAGCTGTCAAAGCCAGCAGAATATTATCATGCATAAGGAAGGGGATATATTCCAGAGATAAAGGTATAATCCTGCCACTTTATAAAACCCTGGTCCGCCCACACCTGGAGTATTCTGTCCAGTTCTGGTCGCCAATCCTCAGAAGCAATGTGCTGGAACTGAAGAGAGTCCAAAGAAGGGCAACTAAACTAATTAGGGGATTGGAGGACCTTAATTACGAGGAACAATTAGAAGCGCTTAATTTATTCTCCTTGGAGAGGAGACGCCTGAGAGGGGACATGATAGCGATTTACAAATACCTCAATGGTGATCCTAGCATAGGTAAAAAATAATTTAGTCTCAAGGAGTGCAAGAGGACATGTGGCCACACAATGAGATTAGAGGAGATACGGTTTAACCTTAAGCTGCATAAGGGGTTCTTCACTGTAAGAGCGGTGAGAATGTGGAACTTTCTTCCACAATTGGTGGTAGCTGCGGCGAGTATGGCTACTTTTAAAAGACTCTTGGACATGCATCTCACAGATCACAACATTCAGGGTTATGGGAAATGATCATGCCACTGACACACACACACACCTGCACAGGTTGAACTGGATGGACTGTTTTCTTTATTCAACCTTAACTACTATGTAACTATTTAACATAGATAACTGCTTAACCAAATTATGTAAAAAGAAAAACCTTTTTCTTCCAGGTTGTAAAAAAAGAGTGAATACAAGTATCGCTTTGAAACGAATGCTCACAAATATCCTGGTTTACACTGACGCAAACCATGTTGTACAGCTACTAATCAAAAATAGCAAACAATTGTTTGCCTGATTTAAACGTATTGCATTTAATTAAACATGTATAAAATGATGTACAGATCATGTATGATTTTTTTTCATTTCCTATTCAAATATGCAAATATGCCTTCTCTCTAAAGGAAAAAAAAAGGCTGCTCCTGCAATTTGCATAAATGTTCCTTATGTTTTATATTTTGGAATGTCTCCTTCTGAGAGTAAACAACATACCAGAGCAAAACTGCATTTATATGCAAACACTCCCTGAGTTATTACACCTATTACATTTTATTAGTAGTAAAACCAAAAAGGACACAAGGAACTGGTAAATGTGAAACTGTTATTACGGCAGCATAAATAATAGTAATAATAACATGGAAATGGAAATCTATGCGTTTCATATCAATATTATCCTAATAAACTGCTAGCTGCCTACCTTTAAAACAGGGCAGCAAATGCGGTGCAGCTTTGTCTCCATCCAATATTTATGCTCAAAAACATTTGGTTTACAGAAAAAAAAAATAGTGATAAAAAATGACTGTCTCAAATACTGGGCATTGACTAGTCCCTTGCTGCTCTTTAGAGAATGTTTCAGTAAAATATAGTGCATCTTGCTGTTTTATTTCATTGTTTGTAGTCCTGGCAAAATCCTATTGTCCAGCTGCCCAGGGTAAATGAACAGCAAGGAGCGAAAAAGCTCAGCGACTGTTCAAACTAGGTCAGGACTCAGCAATATTGTTCATTTTATGGCTGTTAAAATGTTTCGTTTACCTAGGAATGATGTTTGAAGAATTGAGGGTCGCTTTGGACTTGTATAGGTAAGGGTACATGTTGACGTTAATTATTTTACAGTAGAAGGCTTATGGAATTGCAGCAAGCATGTTACAATATTAAACTGAAATTAGGTTTTCACTCAGTGAAAACAATCTCTTCCAGATCATTCAAGTACAGTGTACATCTTTATTGAACTTTCTTTACTATTTATGTGTAGCACTGTCCACGTAGGGCCTGCTGTAAGAGTACTTCTCGGGTCTTCTCTGATTACTAGCACACAGTTACCTGGTGCACAGTTCACACATCCCTCCTTACTCCCGATGGCTCATCACACAATAAACAGTCCAGGGGTATTGGTTTTAGTGTTTATTTTGGAACTTGGATAGGAGAAGGGAATAGGGGGATACTCAAACTATTCACAATGGACAAGGACAACTCTCACTTGGCCTCACCAGGTTACTTTTGGAAGCAGCTGTACTGCTTAATCCATACTGCCACATGTAAGGATTAGGCCTCCTTGCTCTTTTCTCTCTAGCAATAGACTTGGTGAATCTACATTATCTTCGGGACACTCACTAGCATCCCCTTTACTAACACCTGTCCACTGACTCTTCTAGCTGCAGGGGTGGCCCCCCTCAGGTCAGGCCCGTTGACACAGATCTGTACTCACTGTACTGCAGAATCAGATCCTCCAGTGTCTCCCCTTTCAGTCAGCTTCACAGGATCCTCTGAGTTCAGTTCCTCACTAGCACTTCCAAGGCCCTCAGGTCGACTACCTGAGGCCGCATGACACCTCTACAGAGGAAGAGGCAGCCTCCCTGTCCCTCCAGGACTCTGTTATCCAGCCCAAAGTCCCCGAAGACATGTGCTCCTGGCTTTTATACAGTATCCCAGCATGCACCGAGGCACTTTTCCTCTGCCAAATCACCAGGGCTGTATCAAATGCTTGTGCACTCATTTGTCAGGTTTCATCCCACTGTCCAATATGCCTCCCTATTGTGCCAGTGTGAAACACTCTGCAGACAGAATGAGTTGCACCTGAGCACAATGAGCAGACCTCACTAACAGATCCTGCTCTCTGGTAGGCAGAGAAAAATTTGGATTTTCCTGCAGTCCTTCTGGTAAGCAGACAGGAATCAAAAACTTTACTTTCTCTCTAGCAACTACCTAGAAGGGTGCTACATCCGTTTAGTAGATAGTGAGATGCATTACATTTTTTTCTGCCAAGAATTTTCAGCAGCAAAAACAAGTTCTCTCTAACCTCTGATCTGTCCATAACAAAAGGCTAAAACACTTAACCATCTCCTTACCTAAAACCAAAGACTACAAACTATTGTCAGCACCCCCCCCCCCAAACCCTGTACCCCTAAATACCTTCCTGAGCTTGATCTTGATCCAGCGCTATGGCCGAGAGCAGCGGCTCTCTCCCCTGTCTCACTCTTCTCACTGAGAGCAGTTGGAGCCATTGGATCCTGCTGCTGTCAATCAAATACAGTGATGAGGGAGCAGGGGGAGGGGCTGAGCCCCATTCAGTGTTGATGTACACAGAGCATGGTTCAGGATTGAGCCCATGCATGTACTACCATAGAAAGCAGCTTCTTATGGTGGTACAGGGCGAAGAGGAGGAGCCCAGGGTGACGACGGGGGACCTAAGAAGAGGAGAATTGAGGTTGCTTTGTGAAAAAACATTGCACATAGCAGGTAAGGCCCCATTCACATACAAGCGACGCTACTTCACACCGCGACCTCCGAGGTCGCGGTGCGAGCAGCGCGCCGCGACCTCGGAGCGGCCGCCACGGACTTCATAACATTGAAGTCTATGGCGATCGCCTCCGGGTCGCCCCAAAGAAGCTCCGGGCCCTTTTTCTAAGTCGGAGCGACTTGTGTCGCTCCTATTAGAACGGGTCCGCAGCTTCCCTATGGGAGGCGACCTGTGAGGCGACCAGGTCGCCTCACAGGTCGCCTTAGTGTGAACGGGGACTCAGTATAACATGTTTATTATTTTAAAAATAATAACTTTACAGTCACTTTAAGCTGTGCTCAGATCAGCCATCCTTACCCAAGCAATGTTGTTCATATGTCACCGAGCCCTGTACTTTGTGACATGTTGTACACTCTTCCCACCTGTTTAAATAAATACTGCACACTGACCATTCTTTGGAAGCTCTGCTGTGCATTCTGCTTACATGTTCCTGTAAGTTAAACTACAACCTGCTCCTGGAAATCCTGTATTTTGTACAGTCTCTTGGGACCCCTGTATGTTGTGCTATACTCAGTCCCTTGTAGTCTGTGTATGGTACTGGTCCACCACTCAGCATTCTAGTGGAAAGAACCATGCTGGAGCTTCTCATTCACTTTGCCTTGGCAGGGGGTAATGACCTGGGAGCCAAAAGTGGCCAACTCATCTTCGCTATCAGGAGCTCTATTCCTTAGACTCTGCTCTTAGGTAAACCCAGCCATGGTCGGAGTAGGCTTTCTCTGGTTGTGGTCAGCAAGTCCATGACAGTTTTCTCAGGTTATATATTTACACCATGAACCCTGTGGATGCACCCCTACCTGATAAGAATCCATTCTGGGCAATAGCCAGAAGATTTGACTCCCAAGAATCAAACCAAATACAGATAGTGAGTGACCCATCTACAGAGCCTGCCCTTTCTGCCTTGATCAGTTGCAGCAGCATCTCCAAGTTAAATCTCTTTCTCTGAATCTTCCAGCTCCTCTGTATGACCCTTTCATGGTCCCAGCTACCTCTGCTCCCCAAATGCCACCTCCATCAGTGATCCATCTTACTGAAGTAGGTTTTTGAACTAATGTGACATACTGTACGCTTTGGGCTTCAATCCCCTTTTTGTCCATCTAGTAATTCCCTTTTATTAGATGGTGCTTTGATCTGGGCCTCACACCTGTTGAGTGTGGATATCCTATTAACTCAGATATCAGTCAGTTCCTGTCCATCTGCCAGCACACTTTTGATGAGCCAGGTTAAACATCCTCTGCTGCAGCCATACTTCATTTACACCAGAATCCCATTACTATGAGCCAAAATGCAGTGCATTTTCACACTCTTTCCTCAGAGCTGGTATGGGATAATGAGGCCCTCTTGGCTGCCTTCTGACAGGGCCTACAAAAATAGGATCAAGGATTAAGCTGCAGGTAGAATGTTTTCATCTGGCTTGGATGATCTCATATTCCTCAGTACCCACATACATATCCGCTTCCGGGAACAGGCCTCTATGCTTTCCTGACAACCTAGACTCCCTCCATCTTGATGTTTGTATCTTCCCAAACTTCGGAATCCAATGCCCTTCCACTTCCTAGAAAGTGATAAAGCCGATCTGTTACTTACAGACATGTGGACTGTTTCTATCTTTCTATGACTGTGAAGCTAAATTGTTGCCTGATATTCTGTTCTCACCCAACTCTTGCACAGGTCTGGCAGCCTTACACACCACCCAATTCCCCTTGTGGTCTGACATAGGACCAGTCTTAGCCCAGTCTGGCAAAAGTCAGAGCTGGACTACAGCTCTATACACATACCCCTCAAACACTTAGGAGAAAAGTAAGCAGGATGGCTGCAAACCTATGCTAAGATCCAAAATGCCTTTATTCATATAAAATCATGCATGACATCGAGAGCACAACAAGTGCAAGCAGGGGAGGAACTGCTAATGCATTTCACACATAAACTGTGCTTTATAAAAGTTAACTTTGTGAACTGGTCATTTATATCCGGCCGAACCACCCCACATGACAGTGATACGATGTTTAACAAGTTCAGTACCATGTTTTCATCACTGCTCAATAATCAAAGTGTATAACATATCCAAAAAACAAAAAAATAAAAATATTATTTAAGAAATTAAAAATATTACAAAATGTTTTACAAACATTTACAAAATATGTTTAAAAACATGTGAATTATTATAGCCGGACCTATACTAAGGCTCCATTCACACGACCGTGGCACGACTTGTGCACGGCTTCGGGGGCGATCTGTGAAGTCCTGTGCACCGCGACTTCGGCGCGACTTGCACGGACTTCATATAATGAATGTCTATGCAAGTCGCTCCGAGGTCACCCCGAAGTAGTACAGGACCCTTTTTCTAAGTCGGAACGACTTGTGTCGCTCCTATTAGAACGGGTCCTGTAGCACTGCATGGACCGCGAGGGTTTGCGACTTGTCAGGCTGACAAGTCACCTGACAAGTCACGGTAGTGTGAATGGAGCCTAAATCCTTTTTTTTTAACATTTTTTGTACATTTTTGTGAAACTTTTTGTAATATTTTGATTTTTTTTTAAATAATAATTTTTATTTTAGTTTTTTGTATTTGTTATACGCTTTAATTATTGAGCAATGATGAAAACCTGGTACTGAACTGGTTAAACAGCTTATCACTGTCATATGGGGTGGTTCGGTGGGATATAAATGACCAGTTCACAGAGTTAACAATTGGGCCTTTATAAAGCACAGTTTATGTGTTTGTGCTTGTTGTGCTTTCAATGTCATACATGATTTTATATGAATAAAGGCATTTTTGGATCTCAGCATTGGTGTGCAGCCATCCAGATTTCTTTTCTCCTTATTGCTACAGCTGTGACTGGGCGAGCACCCTGCATGGAGAAGATCGTGCCGTTGGAGCTGACTCACCTGTGAGCAGCGTGAACTTTTGTCTATTACCCCTCAAACACTGCTCCATCCAACAATGTTGATCAATGCTAAACTGCAGCATATGGATGTCAACCAGCCACATAGGAAAGAATGGGATTTCTAATAATAAATACATTTAATGCAAAATTATTTGTGTTTCAGTGCAGAAAAACAGATAAATATGAATAGGTTCTTAGCCTTAAACATTTAGCCTGACCCCAGCACTTAGAACTAAACTCTGAGATAAGCAGATATTGACTGAATAAAATAGATGTATATTCTTCCTTGAATTGTAGTGCCCTTTGTGTATTTGTGTAGCTGCCAAACCAGCTGCTGACAAGGCATGTGCTTGTAATCACACTGGAATAATAGGCATGAAAGGTCCATTTCACTTCTAGTCCATTCTCATTGTTTTCAATCAAGCCCTGATTAAGGGGGTGTTTTTGGACCCCCAAAATGCATTGGCTGCTCTTTGGATTGCCCCATGACATATACAGTATCTCGCAAAAGTAAATACACCCCTCACATTTTTTGAAATATTTTATTATATCTTTTCATTTGACAACACTGAAGAAATGACACTTTGCTACACTGTAAAGTAGTGAGTGTACAGCTTGTATAACAGTGTAAATTCGCTGTCCCCTCAAAATAACTCAACACACAGCCATTAACATCTAAACTGCTGGCAACAAAAGTGAGTACACCCCTTAGTAAAAATTTCCAAATCGGGCCGATTTAACCATTTTCCCTCCCTGGTGTCATGTGACTCATTAGTGTTTCAAGGTCTCAGGTGTGAATGGGGAGCAGGTGTGTTAAATTTGGTGTTATCGCTCTCACTCTCTCATACTGGTCACTGGAAGTTCAACATGGCACCTCATGGGGGGGGGGGGCATCCTGTCAATGCTCAGACCATACACCGCACACTGCATCAAATTGGGCTGCATGGCTGTCGTCCCAGAAGGAAGCCTCTTCTAAAGATGATGCACAAGAAATATCGCAAACAGTTTGCTGAAGACAAGCAGACTAAGGACATGGACTACTGGAACCATGTCCTGTGGACTGATGAGACCAAGATAAACTTATTTGGTTCAGATGGTGTCAAGCATGTGTTGTGGAGGTAACCATGTGTGTGGAGTACAAAGACAAGTGTGTCCTGCCTACAGTCAAGCATGGTGGTGGGAGTGTCATGGTCTGGGGCTGCATGAGTGCTACCGCAACTGGAGAGCTACAGTTCAATGAGGGAACCACAAATGCCAACATGTACTGTGACATACTGAAACAGAGCATGATCCCCTCCCTTCAGAGACTGGGCCGCAGGGCAGTATTCCAACATTATAACGACCCCAAACACACCTTCAAGATGACCACTGTCTTGCTAAAGAAGGTGAGGGTAAAGGTGATGGACTGGCCAAGCATGTCTCCAGACCTAAACCCTATTGAGCATCTGTGGGGCATCCTCAAATAGAGTGGAGGAGCGCAAGGTCTCTAACATCCACCAGCTCTGTGATGTCGTCATGGAGGAGTGGAAGAGGACTCCAGAGGTAACCTGTGAAGCTCTGGTGAACTCCATGCCCAAGAGGGTTAAGGCAGTGCTGGAAAACAATAGTGGCCACACAAAATATTGACACTTTGGGCCCAATTTGGACATTTTAATTTAGGGGTGTACTCACTTTTGTTGCCAGAGGGGTAGACATTAATGGCTGTGTGTTCAGTTATTTTGAGGGGACAGCAAATGTACACTGGTATACAAGCTGTACACTCACTACTTTACATTGTAGCAAAGTGTCATTTCTTCAGTGTTGTCACATGAAAAGGTATAATAAAATATTTACAAAAATGTGAGGGGTATACTCACTTTTGTGAGATACTGTATTGGAATAAAGTTGGATCTGGACTTTTTAGCAGTGGTGTGGTCACTTCAATTTCTGTTTTTGCTATAGTCACTGCTGCTCTCTCCTTGTGCAGGGTGACTGGTTTTACACCCACCCCCAGAGCTTTTTGCAGGCAGCCTGTAGTGGTTGGACCTTTTGGTGGCATAGCGATGTCACTACTACTTTTGGGTTTGCAAAGGCATTTTGGTAAACAGAGTGGATTTATATTCATTATGGCTATTGAGGAATATATTTAAATCACATTATTTTTTTTCCATAGTTCAGCTTTTCCTTTAAAAAGTAGCTGTGTACAGAGTAGCGTTAAACCTCTGTTAGATTTTAATTCAAGTCTGTGTCTACATTGGGAAGATTCATCCTCCCCATTTGTCCTCATGACCATGAAAAGGACAGAAAGTATTGGTAAATCAAACTTTTACTGTCATCATAGGAGCAATATATGAGAAAACCACCCAGTGCTGGAAACAGATTGAAAGAGGAAGAAGACCCAGCACACTGTAACTGGTCTGGGGACTTCAGGAAAAAAGTAAGCCCACTATACGTGCAGGGAGGGAGGCGGATGTACTTTGGGCAGAGGAAGAAAACCAACTGGGGGGGGGGGGGGGGAGATTAGCTCAGAGTCTGAATTTAATCCCCAAAACAAACGAGTATTATAAGGCAGCCTATACATGGTGTATTTTCTTTAATTCAACCAGCATGTTGAACTAAACAAAATGAATCAACTCCCCCATCCACACGTTCGCTTAGATGGGGGAATCCCTCCAGCTGCACTACTGGATTCTGACTGCGGGGAGACTTACCTGCCATCAAAATACACTCATCAGCCGGCTATAGCTGGCGGCACCAATTGAAGGAACATTTTCCAACATGCTAAGTATACAAAAGGCAATCAAGAGACTGATTTTTGTACAACCAGCCTGCCCAAAGATGGATCAAAATTTGTCCTAATTTTGATCCATCTATGGCTGGCTTTACTTTATCTAGTGCCTGAAATACAGTGCTCTGATCTAACAGCCCTGAAAGCTGGAAATTCCATAGAGATGGATTATTCCATAGCATTAGCTGAAATCCTCAGAGCTGAACCTTTTAATGAGAGGCGGTTCAGCAATAAACACGCAATTAATCCAGGTGTTATAAAAAGAACATTCCACCTCCCAATTCTTTCAGATATCCAAATAAATCAAATGTGAAACTCTTTAGCTATTCCATACAGGTTATTCCACAGACTGCCTTCAATTTGATGCCAATCTCTATTCAGACTTCGGAGAGGTACTGTACAGTGAGACAGTACCAGGAAAAGGGAAATTGGAACATTTCGTATATATATTGAATAGATATGGTAAAGATCATTCACACTCCTTCATGTATGACCACATCCAAGACTTACAGTTGTTTATAGCAATGCACGTCACAATTGCCTGTTTATGCCTGTTGTATTCTGGTAAAACATATGTATCTGTGATTCTGCACTTGGTGTGATTCTGCACACCTTACTTTTGAAATCTTTTTTTTTTCATGATGTCTCAAGGAATGCTTTACTCAGCCACAGTGAATGTGGCAGCCATAATTTTGGGACTAAGTTCCCATCTCAACAGCTACCAGTAGCTTGGCAAGTTTGTTTATGTCAGGAACTGGATCACCTGCCGATGGCACTGTGGTTTCCAGATCTGAAAGGTGCTGTTCTGGTGGCCACCAGCAGGTATCTCCCAGCAGCCAGCAGATCCCAGGAATTAGGCTCCACCTGATGCTGGCTGCTGGGAAGATATATAACCCATCCCTTGATTTGCATCTGTTCTTTAGTTTTTTTCCCCATTAGCCATATTCCAGCATGCTGATTGTCCCGATCCCTGCCTTATCCTGTTATCTTGCACTTAGTTCCCTGTAATCTGTTACCCCATCTCCGCTCCCCTTGTTCCCATTCCTAGTCATGTCCTGTTATGTCAGCTTCCCTCCATTTATATAGAGTGTATTATAGTTAGGTTGTTGATTTGGTTTTGCTTCACTGTCACATTTATTTTTCATTTTTGCTTGGATAATGTTGTGTGCATAAATAAACTTTATTTTAATCTTACTCTGATTGTACGTCTTTTCAAAATTGCATCTGTTTTCGGGGCCCTGGCTGCAAGAGTTACTTGCCGTAATTTGCCAATTAGTGTAGCTGCATGGCGATCCACTGAATGGGTCATCCCTGTTGCCTCTGGATACATGCACTCATTAATCATTACAGTTAAGTTCCTAACTAGAATAATAATTTCAGTTTTGTGGGGTTTTTGCCCCGATTTCCTCATGTTATAATACACTGCTCAAAAAGATTAAAGGAATACTTTTCAATCAGGGTATAGCATCAAGTCAATTAAACTCCTGGGATATTGAGCTGGTCAATTAGGTAGCAGTGCTGTGGTTGTTAATCAGTTTCAGCTGCTTTGGTGGTAATGAAATTAACAACAGGGACACTAGATGGGCAACCTCCAAAATAGAATGGTTTTACAGGTAAAGGCCACTGAAATGTTTTCCCTACTCATTTTCTGACAGTTTTTTCCCTAGTTTTGCATTTGGCTTGGATCAGTATCACTACAGTAAACCCCCCTCCATTGCGGGGGTTACGTTCCGGACCCACCCGCGAAAAGTGAAAATCCGCTAAATAGAAAAACCCTATTAAAATACACTGTAGGCATGTTTTTTTTACTGTCACTGTACTTTTAAAAGCATTTTAAGGTCTTTAAACACACTTTTAAAACAATAGAAACTCATTTAAACAAATAAAAGATGCTGAGAGGCAGAACAAGAGCTATGGAAAACACAAAAATATTTAATTTTCAATGATTTATATAGTAAAATAACATTCCAGAAAAAAAACGCAATATATCGGGACCGCAAAAACTGAACCGCGATGGCGCAGGGGTTTACTGTACTGGTAACATTGGGCGATACCTGGACCCTATAGCGGTTGCACAAGCATTCCAAGTCCTTCAGGATGGCACATCAATATGTGCCATTGCCAGAAGGTTTGCTGTGTCTCCTACCACAGTCTCAAGACCATGGAGGGGATTTCTGGAGACAGGCAGTTACTCTAGGAGAGCTAGACAGGGCTGTAGAAGGTCACTAACCCATCAGTAGGACCCGTATCTTCTCCTTTGTGCAAGGAGGAACAGAATGAGCACTGCTAGAGCCCTACAAAATGATCTCCAGCAGGCCACTGGTGTGAATGTCTCTAACCAAACAAACAGAAACAGTCTTCTTGATGGTGACCTGAGGGCCCAACATCTTCTACTGGGCCCTGTGCTCACTGCCTGGCACCGTGGAGCTTGATTGGCATTTGTTATTGAACACCAGAATTGGCAGGTCCGCCACTGGCACCCTGTGCTTTTCACAGATGAGAGCAGGTTTACCCTGAGCATGTGACAGACGTTAAAGGGCCTTGAGAAGCCGTGGAGAACGTAATGCTGCCTGTAACATTGTTTAGCATGACCGGTTTGGTGGTGGGTCTGGGATGGTCTTGGGAGGCATATCCATTGAGGGACACACAGACCTCTACAGGCTAGGAAATGGCACCCTGACTGCCATTAGGTATCGGGATTAAATCCTTGGACCCATTGTCAGACCTTACGCTAGTGCAGTGGGTCCTGGGTTCCTCCTGTACATGACAATGCCCAGCCTCATGTGGCGAGAGTATGCAGCCAGTTCCTGGAGGATGAAGGAATTGATATAGGAAATGGCCCCCACACTCGCCTGACCTAAATCCAATAGAACACCTCTAGGACAATATGCTTTGGTCCATCTGACACCGCCAGGTTGCACCTCAGTCTGTTCAGGAGCTCAGTGATGCCCTGGTCCAGATCTCAGAGGAAATACCCCAGGACACCACCTGTTGTCTCAAAAGGAGCATGCCCCAACATTGTCAGGCATGCATACAGCACGTAAGGGGGGGGGGGGCATACAAACTACTGAGTACCATTTAGAGTTGCTGCAATTAAATTTCAGCAAAATGGACTAGCTTGCTGCATTATTTTTTCACTTTGATTGTTGGGGTGTACTTGAATTCATCCGTCTGTAGGTTGATCATTTTAATTTACATTAAATTTTTCCTAACACATTACTCAGTCAATATCAGTATATATGTATCCAGCATGGTATTTTCCCCATTGAGATCTGATGTGTTTTCAAAGTGTTCCTTTAATTTTTTTGAGCAGTGTATATACAGTCCAGTTAAGCATTCAGGTAATTGACTCAACTCTTTCTAGGGCCCCATGCTCTCTGATGTCAAGTCAGGTTCCTAGTAAATTCCTCAAAACAGGTTCCGTACAGTCTTTTATGGAGCATATCGATCATTTTATGGTTAATCTCTCTTTGGATGCAACTGGCAAATTAACACAACATACTAGAGTTCTGGAGGTAGACAGTCCCAAACAGGATAACAGACTTTGCAGGGAGTCATGGACCATTCCTTGCACGTGAACACAGACAGTCCTGGCCAAGGTAAACAGCTCTCCACGGGAAGTTACAATTTCGATCCTGTACAGGTTCACAGCTAGGAATTTCATATACTTCTCAGTGCTGTACCTATGCCCTACTGTCAAGTTTCTTTCACAGGCAAAATAGCACAGACAGATGGCTGCATGTGACTTTCTCACATTCTCCAAGAGAACATAGGTTCTGTCTTATATATTATTATTATTTTCATAGTGTTCACCAGAGCCTGCCTCCAAAACTTGCTAAATTGGAGCTGTAAAAACCTCCTCAGAATGAATACTGCAATTTAGCAATCGCACCGATCACACAGAAGTACATTTATGTTTTCTCTCTACGATCTCTCTAGTTTAGCTGAACTCCTACAATTTCAAACTGGCATATCAGTCGACTGCGGGGGCGATTTGACAGACATCCAGTGTGGGTTCATGCACAGATGTCTATTGAGATCCCCCCGTAGTCGCCAAAAGTAGTGCAGAAACTACTTTTGGGAATCGGTGCGGTGCCGCAAAGTCGGCATCGCACCGGTTTGGACAGTGCCATTGCAGGCAATAGGCTCTGATTTGGCTTGTGATTTGACATGCCAAATTGCATGTCTCCAGGTTATGATCATGATGTCTTTAAATGCACAGCCCTGGCTTGTAAATCGTAAAGGCCTGATTGGATTGCCCTAACTGTGGCAATCGTTTCCCTGAGGCAAAGTTGCCCATCATACAAAGGCACTGCTATTAAAATCATAGACATAAACACTGCTAGCTAGTTACATCATTACAAATGTAGTTAAGTTGAAAAAGACAAGTCCATTACTGTCATCTGAAACCTGATAAGCTATATGCTGTTTATGCTTTGCAGCACATGTTGGCAGAAAAAAAAATTGCACATCACGGTATCTTTATGTTTGCCAATTTATGCTGTACCATTGATCTGCAATATGGATGTACAAGGTAAATGGCTGCAGCTAAACAAAAAGATGCCCATATAAACAAAGTGATGGATAAAAAGGTTTTCTCTTGGTATGTTGGATACACAACACCATGTGGGTCATGTGCTATAAAATATTATGTCTATACAGCTAAAAGTAAATAGTAACATAATTATGTGATATAATTCAATAGAAATCGATACCTAACCAAGAAGGAGGCACCAGTAACAACCTAATTAGAGAGTAGCAAGCCAAAATATAATTAAAGAAATTAAATTCTTCATTAAAACCATGGATTCTAAGGCAGTAAAGGTATAAATACTGCAGAAGCAGCCGAACATAATCACCCCCTTGGGCTGGTTGTGGAACCATGGTTTATCCTAACCAAGAACTGCTTCCTCTTTTTCCTGCAAGCCAAAGGCATTTTTTTGGGCTCTAATACAGAACTACAGTACACAAAATACAGTATATATATATATATATATATATATATATATATATATATATATTATAAATACTGTATAGTTTGGGTGTGCGATTTTTAAACAAACTATTCTTTGATAATAACCAACATGCTCAATTGCTCTGCTGCTAGAGATATTTTAAAAACTTTGGAATTCATTAACTACTTGCCGACCTGCTGCCGTACCTATACTGTTGCAGGTTGCTCTGTCCCGCGAAATGACGTACCTGTACGTCATTTCACAGGAGAGCTATTGGGGGTGCGCATGCACTGCATGGCTACAGGGGGGAGCCAATCAGCAAGTCTGGTTCATTCAGCAAGCCCATCCCACACACAGTTATAAAACATGCCCTAGGCCATTGATGGCGAACCTTGGCACCCCAGATGTTTTGGTACTACATTTCCCGTCATGCTTGTGCACTCTGGAGTGTAGTTGAGCATCATGGGAAATGTAGTTCGCCATCACTGCCCTAGTCATACATTTAACCCTTTGATCACCCCTGGTGTTAAACCCTTCCCTGCCAGTGTCATTAGTACAGTAACAATGCAGATTTTTAGCACTGGTTACTGTAGAAATGTCACTGGTTCCACCCAAAAGTGTCAAAAATGTCAGTTAGCTGTCCGATCTGTCCACCGCAATGTCGCAGTCCCGCTAAAAATCGATGATCGCTGTACAATCAGGGGGGGCGTGGCTAGCGGAACATGTAAGGGGACGTGCTTTTGGCGGCTCTGAGCTCCCCTTGCTGTAATCCTGCTCCATCCTTGGGATCCTACGCTCCTTTTTCGTTTCTTTCGTGCTGAGGGAGTTCGGCGCAGTACTCTGGGAGCCTCCGGTTGCCATTTCGGTGGATGGGCAAGAGGAAAAAGCAGCCTCCGGCCAGGATGAGCGTTACCACCCGGTCCTGCCAAGATGGCCGCCGCTCCACCATGCCTCTGCCTTCCCCGGCCTCCACTCCGGATCTGTTCGGGGAGGCATCCGGAACCTCTCCACCGCATTCACCGGGTGCCTCAGCTCCTCCGGAGCTTCTCTCCCAGACATCCCCAGCGCGGATGGGATGGATGACGATCCGGTGCAGGAACCCACCCTGAAGGACGTTCTGCAGGCCCTCAAGGTAAATCACTCCGATCTCATGGGGAAGGTGGCAGAGCTCAAGTTGGACATTACTATCATGCGCCAAGAGTCCGGGACCAGGTTACTGAAACAGAACGTCGCATTAGTGACTTGGAGGACACTGTACACCCCCTGGTCCCTGATTTGAGACAGTGCGGGAAGAGGCTTAAAAGTGTGGAAGACAAGATGGACGATTTGGAAAACCGTCTACGCCGTAATAACGTTCGGCTGGTGGGGCTGCCAGAGCGGGTTGAAAGCTGGTTCCAGGAGGAATTTGGCCAAAATTCCCTGTCCTCATGCTTTGTGATTGAGCCGGCTCACAGGGTTCCAGGTAGGCCTCTACCTGTGGGCAGCCCCCCCCCGCACAGTGATCATTCGCTTCCTGAACTACAGGGACAGAGACTCTATCCTTCGTTCTGCCAGACTTAAAGGGAGCCTGAAGATTAACAATGCGGTGGTCTCTGTTTACCCGGATTACTCTCCTGTGGTCCGCACGCTGCGGGCTAAATATCAACAGGCCAAGCAGATGCTATGCAATACTCCATGATGTTTCCTGCAACCCTCCGAGTCACCTATCAAGATAAAGCACATTTTTTTCAGTCTCCTGCTGCTGTCGTTTCCTGGTTGGAGTCCCTGCCTCGCCAAGACCGTGGGTCTGGACACCGTGCCCCTGATACCTGATCTGTCTTCTCGGATGCAGCTTTGGTTCGGATTAGTGATGGCCGTCTCCCGTCCAGGACTGCTTGGACTCTTTTTCTGGGAGTGTTAGGGTGCCTCACAGCCCTTCTAGTGAGGGGAGCTCCCCCTCCTTGAGCTAGGGGCTGCCTTGTTTTGATTGCCCCTTGTTCTACATTATTTTTCCCCTTGACTTGTTGGACGCTAAAGTTGTGTACTTTTTAGTTGAATGCTGGGGACATTGCCCAGGTTGGTCTTAGCCGACTGACCCTGGCTGGCCACGTTCTCTCGCCTCCAGTACAAGTTTTGGGATAAAGCCCGCGCCTAGTTTGGTTTTTTGTTCCTTTACTTTTGGGCGTCTGGGCAGGGGATTCTGAGGGGTTATTTTGTTTTTTCCCCCCTCCCCCCTCCTTCTTTTTTCTCCCCGGTTGTTTATTTGCTGGGGGGGCTGGGGCTGTTCTTTTTGCGAGACCTGTCCCCCCTCTTGTCTCATGTCTTTTTTGTTTGGTCGGGTGTGTGTTTGTGTGTGTGTGCTGGATGTGTGTGACTGTTTTTCTGTGGCCTTCCTCTGCCTCCGGGATCATGCTGCTGTTTCTGGGGATATGCTATGTTGGGTTTCACAGCCCTTTATTGATTATTTGATAATTTATCTATGTCACGGGTCACGTGTGTCTCCTGGAACGTGAGGGGTCTAAATTCCAAATTTAAGAGGGCCATGTTATTTGATTTCTTGAAGAGCCACAAACCGCATGTCCTGTGTTTGCAGGAGACGCACCTGACTGGCTCTCGCATTCGTGCGCTACATAAACATTGGGTCTCTAGTTCCTATCACTCCACTTACTCTAATTACGCTAGGGGGGTCTCCATACTGATCCGTAAGGGGTTGCCCTTTGTCTGTTCCAGGGTGCTCACGGACCCGTTTGGCCGCTACATATTTTTACATTGCCAAATACATGCGGTCCAGCTCCTCCTGGTGGTGGTATACGTGTCTCCTCCTGTTACAGCTGCCTTTTTCTCGGACCTGAGTGTGGGGTTGGCTGAATTTCCCGGTGTTCCTACTCTTCTGTTGGGGGACTTTAATTCAGTTCTGGACCCTATCCTGGACCGCTTGAGGCCCCTCCAGCATGAGTCTAGGCTGTTCGGTCAGTGGTGTACCTCGTATAACTATGTTGATGTCTGGCGCCTGCGCCACCCGGTGGCGAGAGTTTATTCCTGCCAATCTAGAACGTACAATGCTCTTTCCGGGCTTGACTATGCCCTGACTTCCTCTGACATGACGCCTTTGGTTCACTCTGTGGACTACGTTGCTCAGACGCTTTCGGACCATTCTATACTCACGGTTGAATTGATGTTGGGCCACAGGGTCGCTTTTCGAACGTGGAGGCTCAGCCCTTAATAGGTCTCTGCGCCTGAACTGCGGGACTTGGTCCTCCAGGATATGAATTCCTACTGGGAATTTAATGCTCACTCCTCTACTGCGGGGTCTCGCTGGGATGCCTTTAAGGCCTCTACTCGGGGCGCATACATCTCCCGCATCGCGGCCCATCGCTGTTCCAGCCGGGCTGCTTTGCGTGGGCTGGAAGACTCCCTGGCTACTGCGCGTGCTCGTTACGCTGCCGACCCTACTCCGGTGCTCCGGGATGCCCTGGTTGGGGCTCATACGGCCCTTAAGCTACACTTGATTGACATGACCCGTAAACAGCAACTGTATCTTGCTGCCAGACTGCACGAACATAGTGGGAAGAATGGTAAACTTCTAGTCTTTCTCTCCAGGGCGGATTACGTGGACCGATCGATTGCCCAGATTAGAACGACTGATGGTTCGGTAGTAGCGGACCCACTGCGAATTAATGAGACGTTCGGCTCCTTTTACTCTGATTTGTATTTGGAGTGGGGGACGGTTGACGAGACCGAGCTTGTTGGGTTTTTGGACTCGTTGGTCTTTCCGGTGTTGTCCGATGCCCACAGGCTGATGTTGGACGCTCCTTTGACAACTAAGGAGATCGAGACGGCTATTGGTTCCCTGCCATCTAATAAGACACCAGGACTTGATGGCTTGCCCACGGAATGGTATCAGGAGTACCCCGGGGATCTTGCCAGTAGATTGCGGGACCTTTATGCGGTGGCCCTGGATGAGGGTGAACTCCCGGCATCCATGCGGGAGGCGCTCATCGTGGTACTGCCCAAACCGGACAAGGACGGCTTACTGTGTGACTCATATTGACCTATTTCGCTGCTTAACAGCGATGTGAAGATTCTTGCAAAACTTTTGGCTACCCGCCTCGCCAAAGCTATACCTACCCTTATCCATCCCGATCACAATGGGTTCATGCCTGGGAAGAGCACGTATGATAATATTCGCAGGCTCCATGTACACCAATATACTGCGACTAAGGAGGCGAGGAGTGGCCTGGTGTTGTCTCTCAATATTCGGAAGGCCTTTGATACTGTGAGATGGGACTTCCTTTGGCAGGTTATGTCGAAGATGGGGTTTGGCCTCCCGTTTATCAAATGGGTGCGTCTGCTCTACTCACGGCCACTAGCCAGAATTTGTACGAATAAAGATGTGTCTGCGACCTTTTCCCTCCACCGTTGTACTAGGCAGGGCTGCCCTCTGTCGCCGTTACTGTTTGCCCTTGCCATTGAGCCTCTGGCTCTGGCGGTGCGACAGACGGTGACGGTGGGTGGTATCCTTTGTGGTGGCCTGGAGGAGAAAATTTCGCTGTACGCGGATGATGCCCTTATATATCTGGATGGCTCAGAGTCCTCTTTTGAGGCCTTGATGGGAGTGGTGGAGGAGTTCGGCGGGGTGTCCGGCCTTAGAGTGGGATGGGATAAATCGGTGGCTTTTCCGCTTGGCCCGCCGGCGGATTATAGTTTTTTGCAGCGTTTTGGCGTTTCCCTCTCTACAGCGTTTAAGTACTTGGGTATACAGATACACACGGATCTCCAGGTTTATAGCTCTCTGAATGTACAGCCTATTATTGCGCATATGGAGGTTCGGCTGCGTACCTGGTCTTCGCTGCCACTGAATCTCATTGGCAGGATTAACATTTTTAAGATGATTTATTTACCTAAATTCCTTTATGTTTTTCGGGCTTCCCCGGTTTTTCTACCTAGGCGGTTGTTCAACAAAATTGACTCTGCCCTTACCTCCTTTTTTTGGCAGGGCTCCCGCCCTCGCATAGCTAGGTCCTCTCTCCAGGCCTCCAAATTCCAGGGGGGCCTGGCGTGTCGGGACCTTTTTAAGTACTTCATTGCATCCCAGCTTACGTATTTGTATGATGGCCTCAGCGAATCTCCTGGTAACTCCTCCACCATTCTCGTACTGGCCATGCATGGCTCGCAAGCACAGGCTACGGATGCTCTACACAGATCTGTCCCTAGACGCTGCTCCCGTAACTCTCCTATGGAGGTAGGGTGGTTGGCCTGGCATGCTGGTAACAAGTTGTTAGTGGAGACGCCTGCTGTGTCTCCTAATGCCCCATTATGGGATAATCACAACTTCCCCGAGCTCTATGGTCATCCGGATTCAGGCTGGTGGTCTGGACTTGGGGTGACCCATGTCTCTCACGTCTTTCGGTCGACTCATTTTGTTTCCTTTGATGACCTGAAGGCCCACCATGGTGTGAGCAACCGTTTTTTCTTCAAATACTTGTTATTACGCCACGCCGCCCGTGCGCAGTTTGCTGGGCTGACCCTGGAGCTCGGGGAATCCCCGATGGAGCTGTTACTGTCTATTCAAGGGATAAATAAAATGGTCACTACGTTTTATATGAGGCTGCAGGCGGCGGGTGCTGACCCGTTTAAAACGGCCATGGGCCGGTGGGTCGCACTCTTGCCTGACCTGGCAGAGGAGACATGGGAGGAGGCCACGGAGGTTTGCTTTCAGGATCTTATTAGCTCAAACCATAGGTTAATACAGTTTAAATTTATCCATCATCTGCATTATACACCTCAGAAGTTGGTCCGTATGGGGGTAGCCCCGGGAGCCGCTTGCCCTAGGTGCGGCTGTCCTGCTGCGGACTTGCTTCACATGTTCTGGTCCTGTCCCCATGTTAACGGATACTGGTCATCTATTTTTGCCTTTTTTACTGATAAACTGCACCTGTCGGTCCCTCTTACTCCTGAGGTAGGCCTGCTGGGTGTGTTGAATGACTTTGTACATCGTGTGCGCCCTAGGATCCTGCTCGGCATCCTACTGTTCTATGCCAATAAACGTATTTTATTACATTGGAAGAGGGCTGAACCGCCTACCATGCAGGAGTTTTATGCTTTGGTGCGCAGTGATGTTCCGCTATATAAGCTAATTTATAAGAGTAGAGGGTGTCCTAAAAAGTTCACTAATGTCTGGCAACCTTGGCTTGATGTGAAAGACTCGTATTGGGCAGATGCCCCTCTGCCCTCCAGCTTATCTTTTGACTGACTCTGAGTAGCCCCGGATGTTATGCGGTTTATATTTTGTATTACATGAGATCTATGTTCTCTACCCCCCCCCCTTTTTTGGGGGGTGGGTACCTGGAGGTAGGGGAGGGTGTGTGAGTGTGGTTGTGATGGGGTGTATGGTGTAGTTAGTCTTGTTGGTGTGTTCCTTTCTCCCTCCCCCCCCCCCCCCATCACTGTGATGATCGGTTGGGAGTGTAGCCTCGCAGTTGCTTGGCCCTCCTGGCCCTTCGTGGTACGCATCCCATTTTTTCCCCCTTCCCCCCCTTGATTTGGGCCGTGTGGTCCCTCCCTATTCCCCCCCCTTCCCCCCTTCTGCGGTGTTAGGTTAAGATGTCTTCTGATACCCTTGTGTAATTTACATGCTTGCCTTACACTTGTTCTATGGGCGATGTTTGCCCTTGTGTTTTCTTTTTGTTACTGTTATGCAAAAAATTTAAATAAACACCTTTTAAAAATCGATGATCGCTGCCAATATTAGTAAAAAAATAAATTGACATAAATCCTTCCCCTAGTTTGTATACGCGATAACCAATCAATATACTGTACACTTATTGGGATTTTTTTACCAAAAATAAATAGCAGAATTGAAATTGGCTTAAAATGATGAAAAAATAAGATTTTAAAAATGTTTTTTATTGGGAATGTTTTATAGCAAAAAATAAAAAAATATTGTTTTTTTTTTGTTTTTTTCAGAATTGTTGCTTTTTTTTTTTGTTTATAGCGCAAAAAAAATAAAAATCACAGAGGTGATCAAATACCACAAAAAGAAAGCTCTATTTGTGAAGGATAAAAGGACATCAATTTTATTCGGGTACAGCGTTGCACAACCGTGCAATTGTCAGTTAAAGTAACGCAGTGCTGTATCGTAAAGTGTCTATAACACAGTGGTATGGATACTACAATGGTATAGACACTCCGTTCACTATCCATGTTCAGCTGATGTCAGTGACCAAATATTCCATCACCATATTTTGTTAATGAAGTAAGCCAGCATCCCTGGCCCCTTTGTTTATGCATTTGTGGAATCTCTCATCCAGATGCTAAATGGGGCCAGGAATGTGAACCTCCCATCCAGCAGCTGAAAGGGGCCAGGGATGTATCATTGGTTGCTATGATGCTAGTGGATGCCATTGTCCTAGCAACCAGTGAGCCTGAATAGGAAGCAGGTACATTCCTGACAGCTTCCCAGTTCAGACATACCCTGCTCTTTACTACACAGCAGCCCTATTCTGAGAAATGAGCTGTTTCTGTGTGCCAAGGCATTTTATACTTTTAAATGTTTTTGTTGTTTTAACTAGGTATTAGTTCCCTTTTTTGCCTCTACTTGGAATGAAGCTCTAACATTGCTCCTGTTGTTTGTAGTGATAGAGCACCAATAACAACCTAATGAGTAGCAAGGCAACATAAAATAACAGAAATTCTTTATTAAAACCATGGATTTCCAGCCAGTAAGGGTATAAATACTGCAGGAGCAGCCAAACATAATCACCCCTATTTAACTAGGTATTAATGTAGTTATATTCCCTGTGTCATTTGTTTGCCTCAACTTGGAACGATGGGCTCACACATTGCTGCTGCAGTATGTAGTATCATGGCTGATTGATTCCCCTATGTCCATGTATTAATTCACCTAACTTGTTCCTATTTGCTAATGGGACTGGGAACTTCTTAATTTGGGTCATGCCGCGTCCAGTTAATGTCTTTCTATTTCTCTGTGTTGCATCACAAATGTGGGAATGCTAATGTGATAAAAACATATTACTTCCCTTCATTGTTCTGCCTGCTTATGTCTGTGTCAGATCTAATTACTATTTAGTCCTTATCTGCAACAACACTAGAGTGAGAGACCCAGGGAATGTAGGACATGTAATTTATTCACAGACAGTGTCAATGTTTAGACAAGAGACAGAGGTCATGCATTAAATGCATTAAACTGTGTCCTGCTCCATGCCTCGTGTTTGAACACAAACAGAAATTGCTGACACAGCAGTGTGAAGATTTACTTTAACATAGGCTGTGCATACATGACAATAAATTACACCCTGGGGTTGATTTACTAAAACTGGAGAAGACAAAATTTGTTACAGCTCTGCATAGAAACCAATCCGCTTGCAGATTTTTTTCAAAGCTTAACCACTTGCCGACCGCCATCAGTATATTTACTTCGCCCCCGCTCGTTCACTAACATCCCCGCGCGAGTGACCGGCGGCTCCGGTGTCACAACCTCCCGCTGGAGAGGGAGAAAGGCAGGCGGCTAATGTAAACAAAGCCGTCTGTCATTCTCCCTGCTGTAACAGCAGAGATCATACGATCCTGCTAAGTAGGATCGTATGTCTCTGTGGTTACATCACAAGCCACGCGCCCCACAGTTAGAATCATGCCCCTAGGGATACATTTAACCCACTGTTTACCAATAAAGTTAACCCCTTCCCTGCCAATGTCATTTTTACAGTAACAGTGCATATGTATAGCACTCATTAGTAATGTCACTGGTACCCCCAAAAGTGTCAAAAATGGCAGTCAAGGGTCCCATCTGTCCGCCGCAATGTCGCAGTCCCGCAAAAAAAATGCAGATCGCCGCCATAACTAGTTAAAAAAAAAACAATAAAAATAACATACATCTTTCCCGTAGTAAACGCAATAACTTTTGCGCAAACCAATCAAAATCCGCTTATTGCGATTTTTTTTTACCAAACATATGTAGCAGAAAACAAATTGGCCTAAAATGTTAAAAAATTTGATTTTTACATTTTTTGGGGGAATTTCATATAAAAAAAGTGAAAAATATTGTTATTTTTTCAAAATTGTCGCTCTTTTTTTGTTTATAGAGCAAAAAGTAAAAATCGCACAGGTGACCAAATACCACCAAAAGAAAGCTCTGTTTGTGAGGAAAAAAAGGACATCAATTGGGTACAGCATTGCACGACCGCGCAATTGTCCGTTAAAATCACGCAGTGCTGAATCGCAAATTAGGCCCTGGTCTTTGAGCAGCCAAATCCTCCGAGGCTTAAGTGGTTAAAGTGTTTATTACCCAAACATTTCATTGTCCTGATATATGCTTGCTGTACAATGACTTGTATTCTGTTCTCTATGTATTGCTTCCTTTGTGTGAAATCCCTGTTTCGGCCAGCCCCCCAGCTTTCCTATTAAAAACTAACCATACTAAGAAGTAGAACACACCATGGTCGGTTTTCTAGCTATGCTGGGAACTCTGCCTGCTCTCCTCCAATGATCAGACTTGTCCTGACACACCTCCCCTGCACAGCCTTTCATTTTGAAGACCAGTGTACTGTTGCTCCTCCTCCCCCTGCACCTGAGAAAAGAGGGAATGTGATCACTTTTAAAAAAAGGGATTTATGATGTGTCTTTATATCTATATACAAATGAATGGATTGTTTTACAAGGTGATCATTTACAATCACTTCAATTCAACAAGCTGAAGTTAGAAGCTGATTGGTTACCATGCACAGCTGCACCAGATTTTGCACTCTCCAGTTCCTAGAAAATCAACCCCCATGAAACTACAAGATCGATGCACATCTTATGCAGGTAAAAAACTCAAAGTGTGGGTAGAAAGATTTATAATGCCTTTAATTACCTTTTTTTTACTGCAAGGAAGATGTACACCGCTCAGGTGGATCTAAAATAATAGAGGGTGGAGGTGCAGTAGACATTGCATATCTAGATTTTAGTAAGGCTTTTGACACTGTCCCACATAGAAGACTTATCAATAAACTACATTCATTGAGCATGGACTCCCATATTGTTGAGTGGATTAGGCAGTGGCTGAGTGACAGACAACAGAGGGTTGTAGTCAATGGAGAACATTCAGAACAAGGTCATGTTACCAGTGGGGTACCTCAGGGATCTGTACTGGGACCAATTTTGTTTAATATCTTCATAAGTGATATTGCAAAAGGCCTCGATGGTAAGGTTTGTCTTTTTGCTGATGACACAGGGTTGTAACAGGGTTGATGTTCCTGGAGGGAAACGCCAAATGGAAAAGGATTTAGGAAAACTAGAAGAATGGTCAGAACTCTGGCAACTGAAATTTAATGTGGATAAGTGCAAGATAATGCACCTGGGGCGTAAAAACCCAAGGGCAGAATATAGAATATTTGACACAGTCCTGACCTCAGTATCTGCTAAATACCTTTTCTCATCAGCAGTATAAAGCAGTCTTGTGACTTCTATCAGTGTCTGGATAGAGCTTGTAGGAGGAGTTTCTATTCTCCATCAGTGCCCATCAATCAAATGAGTTGAGTTCTGCTTTAACCACTTTACGACCAGCGACGTACCCCTACGTCGGCTGACTTTGCGTGGTTGTACCGGGATGATGCCTCTAGCTAGAGGCATCATCTCAGTACTGTTTTTTAGAGCCGGCGGTCAGCTTTCCGGCGGTAATGACCGATGCGGCTCGGGTGCCGCTCGATCATTACCCTGGCGAGCGGGAAGGGGCGTCCCCCCTCCCGCTGCCTTCCGCGGCTCTGCCTGGGTCTCCCGTCCCACCGGGAGACCCGAGCACCCAACCGGCATGTTCGCCAGCTGGATGGAGTCCCGCTCTAAGCCGGATGTGGCTTCGATCGGGTCTCCGATGACGTAACCTGGAGGCGGCGTCCATGACGTCACGTCCGGGTTACTCGGCTGCTAAAGGCGGCAGTTTTAAAAAGTGAGTGCATTCAATTTGCCGTATTTAGCGTTTTGAATACATGGAAGGGTAGTGGAGGGGTCTAGGGTCTTTTAGACCCTCGATCCCTCCATAAAGAGTACCTGTCACTGCATATTGCTGTCACAAGGGATGTTTACATTGCTTGTGACAGCAATAAAAGTGATCAGATTTTTTATTTTTTTTAAAAACCTGTGTTAAAATTTAAAAAAAAATAAAATAAATAAGAAAAAAAATAAAAAATTTTAGCCGCCCCCGTCGCCGTGAGCTCACGCACGAGAAAACGTATACTGAAGTTGTGCCGCAAATTTAATCGCTTTTCAAACCACACATGTGAGGTATTGCCGCGATCGCCAAAGCGTGAGCAAAAATTTAAAAAAAAGAGCTACACTCTAACTCTAAACTGGTAACCGTTAAAAAATTTTAAAGCGTCGCCTATGGAGATTTTTATTGATTGTGTAGTTTGTCGCCATTGCGTGGGTATTTTTTAAACTGTAACATGTTGGGTATCTATTTACTTGGCGTGACATCATCTTTCACAATATACAAAAAAAATGGGCTAACTTTACTGTTTAGGTTTTTTTGCAGTGAAATGTGATTTTTTATAATCAGACCGTGCGCAAATACCGCATGACAAAAAATATTGCAATGACCGCCATTTTATTTTCCAGAGTCTTTGCTAAAAAATATATATATAATGTTTGGGGGTTTTAAGTAGTTTTCTAGTAAAAAGTACTGATTTCAACTTGTAAACAAAAAGTGTCAAAAATAGGCTCGGTCTTAAAGTGGTTAAGGCATGTCGTGAATGATTACTATCACAGTTGCTTGCGCCGTCAAGCTGATCCCATGTGCAGCCTTATGGCAGCTGCAGATTAAACAGAGGGTAAGATGACAGCTTTGCTGGCTCTAATGGATAGAAGAGTTTAGTTCCGCTTTAAATATTGAAGTTACTGTTTAACCACTTGCCGACTGCCGCAAGTACATATACTGCAGTGGTCAGCCCCGACCAGGCAAAGTGACGTACCGGTACGTCACTAGCCTGTCACCGGCTTGTGAGCCAATAGCGGGCGATCGTGCGCCCGCTGAGGCGCGCGCCCGCCCCGGCTCTTTCCCTAAGAAGTCAGTGCGTGTGACCGGCAGACCCGATGTCCGCCGGTCGCTCGCGATCGTTCGCCGGGAAGAGAGAAAGGCAGGCGGCTAATGTAAACAAGCCGCATGTCATTCTCCCCTGTGTAAAAATGGAGATCAGACGGTTCTACTATATAGGACCGTTGATCTCTGTTTTTACACTAGTAGCCATGTCCCATCACAGTTAGAAACACGCCCCTAGGACACACTTAACCCCTCCCTCTCCAATACAGTTAACCCCTTCCCTGCCAGTGTCATTTTTACAGTAACAGTGCATATGTATAGCACTGATTACTGCAGTAATGTCACTGGTAACCCCAAAAGTGTCAAAAATGTCAGTGAAGGGTCCGATCTGTCTGCCGCAATGTCGCAGTCCCGCAAAAAAACTTGTTAAAAAAAAAAAACACCAAAAATGACAAAAATCTTTCCCTTTGTTAGTAAACGCGATAACTTTTGCGCAAACCAATCAAAATACGTTTTTTGCGATTTTTTTTACCAAACATATGTAGCATAAAACAAATTGGCCGAAAATGTTAAAAAATTTTGATTTTTACATTTTTTGGGGGGGAATTTCATATAAAAAAATGTGAAAAATATTGTTATTTTTGCAAAATTGACGCTGTTTTTTTGTTTATAGAGCATGATCAGAAAAATCGCACAGGTGATCAAATACCACCAAAAGAAAGCTCTGTTTGTGGGAAAAAAAGGACGTCAAATTGGTTTAGGTACTGCGTCGCATGACCGTGCAATTGTCCGTTAAAGTCACGCAGTAAAAAATCGCAAAAAACCCCCTGGTCAGGAAGGGGGTAAAATCTTCTGGGGCTTAAGTGGTTAATTCTGGACTGTATAGATTTCATAACACATGATTAAAGATGGTCAAATCAGTCTTCTGGGTTAGTAAACCTACAATGTTTATACGTCCTGCCATTTTTCAAATACTTCCATATGCACTTGCCCGTCAACTTTTTTTTTTTTTATCTTTTTGAAGTTCGCTTCTCCTTTGAATGACGCTGCATGACAGCATGGCAAAGGGGCAAAAAATAAGGCAGGACTCCAGTTGTGGTAATACCGGCTAAACATCTTCTGTATAGCACGCCTTTAACTCTTTAAAGAAGATCTCTCAGTTGGAATACCCAAAAGGTGTAACAAGCCAGCATATGTCTCAACTCATTTCCCTCAAGGAAAGTGCATATAAACGCGTTATAGGGAGTTTGTTCTATTGTGTGAGAAATGCTTAAAAAGTAAATCAGTAAATCGCAGACTAACAAGGAAAAATCACCTTTACAATTCTAATTTCATTTTACATTAGGATCTAAAAGAATAGTTAAATTTGAACACCTCTCTGAAAAGCTTATTATCATGCAGTGGTGCATTGGTAGCTTGATTACTGATGTGCCTCATATGAATAAGTGATTAATTACTACAAAGGCTAACACAGTGCAGAGTGAGAATACCGTAGCTCACCCTGAAAGCGGGTCTTAAACACGTTTATTGCCCTTTAAGTGCATTTCATTAAGGCCAATTAAGGACTTTCGTGTCTTATTAGAAAAACGAAGGAGATTTATGAGGTTGGTTGTAAATGCTGGGGTCTCAGCGATACTAAAGCATACAGGAATTACATAGTATAGCAGCAAGGAAAACCTAGAGAGAAGCCAACACAGGGAAGATGGTATTAAAGGAAAACTCCAACCCTTCACCTCAGATTATGAAAAACAATTATTTATAAGAGATACTTGCCTTGTGCCCATTTATTTTATTTAGATATAGACTCCATATAAAAGTTAGACTTCAGTCATGCCTTGTATGGATGGGACTTAAAGCGGAACTTTACCCATAACAAAATGATAAAAAATAACGTTCTTTAGCAAGGAGCATACATTCCACATTATTAATTATGCTACCAAAATGAGTGTGTGATGTACATCGCCTCCATCATTGCTCCTGTTTCTTCTTGCTGGAGGCCACCATTTTGCTGAAGCCCAGAGCCCATGAACAGCAGTAAATCATAAAGCAGAACTAAACCCTACATTTTAGCGGTTTCAAAAAACAGTTACATTCCTGGAATGCCGGGATTGATAACTGTCACATTTGCTTGTGTCCTCAACCAAACTGTCAAAGCATTAAATGGCTGGTGTCATAACAGGTCACATGTGCAGCACCATGGTAGTTGCAGATCAAACAGAAGCAGCTTCCTGAGCTGTAAAGGATAGGAGGGTTTAGTTTCGCTTTAAGGCTGTCAGCAGATTGGCCTCTACAAACTCAACAGTGCCTAAAAATGGAGAGCAACTGAGCATGTGCAGAGCAGGGTGAGAAAGTGTATTACTGGTTTTTAAACAGAATAGGCACTTATTTTTAATGTTTTACATAAATACATGTATACCTGCTAAATGGGGGCCAACCTGAAGTGATCTAGCAGGACCTAATTTTCTGACTAAAGTCAGAAAGAATTAAAGGTATTCTTTTTTAAGAGAAAAGCAGGGGCTGTCATTGCTGGCCTATTTCTATGAATACTAGTTGCTAACTGTCTCTTGCTTAACCACTTAAGCCCCGGAGGATTTGGCTGCTCAAAGACCAGGGCCTATTTTGCGATTTGGCACTGCGTGACTTTAACGGACAATTGCGCGGTCGTGCGACACTGTACCCAAACGAAATTGATGTCCTTTTTTTCCCACAAACAGAGCTTTCTTTTCGTAGTATTTGATCACCTGTGCGATTTTTACTTTTTGTGCTATAAACAAAAAAAGAGCAACAATTTTGAAAAAATAACAATATTTTTCACATTTTTTTATATGAAAATATATATATATATATAAATATATATATCAAAAAAAATGTAAAAATCTAAATTTTCTAACATTTTAGGGCAATTTGTTTTCTGTTACATATTCTTGGTAAAAAAAAATCGCAATAAGCGGATTTTGATTGCTTTGCACAAAAGTTATTGTGTTTACTAACTACGGGAAAGATTTATGTCATTTTTATTGTTTTTTTTTTTTAACTAGTAATAACGGCGATCTACGATTTTTTTTGCGGTACTGCGACATTGCGCCGGACAGATCGGACCCTTGACTGACATTTTTGACACTTTTGGGAGTACCAGTGACATAACTACAGTAATCAGTGCTAAAAATATGCACTGTTACTGTAAAAATGACACTAGCAGGGAAGGGGTTAAGTGATCAAGGGGTTAAGTGTGTCCCTAGGGGCGTGATTCTAACTCTCAAGGGGCGTGGCTTTTGATGTAACCACAGAGACATACGATCCTACATAGCAGGATCGTATAGTCTCTGCTGTTACACCAGGGAGGATGACTTTGTTTACATCAGCCGCCTGCCTTTCTCCCTCTCCAGCGGGAGATCGTGAGTGACCGGCGGACATTGGAGCCCCGGTCACTCGCACAGGGATGTCAGGGAACGAGCGGGGGCGGGAGCGCACCTCCAACGGTGCGCGCTCGTCCCCTATTGGCTTGTGGGCGAGTGACATACTGGTACGTCACTTTGCCCAGGAAGGGCTGACCGCCGCAGTATATGTACTTGTGGCGGTCGGCAAGTGGTTAAGTACTTAATCAGTCACTGAGGTTGATTTACTAAAGGCAAATAGGCTGTTCACTTTGCAAGGGAATTTTGCCTCAACTTAGTAAATGTGGTAAAAATTTAACTTTTTAAAGCGCTGGCTTTGAACATGCCTGAAGCAGCTTCAAAAGCTTACAGTTACGGCCAAATCCCTGGCCTGTCTCCCACGCAAAGCTTTGGCATATCCTTCTTACATATTGCAAGTGCCAGTGAATCAGCCTATCATAGTAAAGGCTCAGTAGAACTGTGAGAGGGTGGGACTTAGCAGCAAGTCCCGACACTTCCTGGAAGTGTCACAAGGGCCAGGCATACAGTATGGCCATATCTACAGGTTTTCTTTTTTTTTTAGTATGTGCAGACAGTTGCCTGCACATTATTCCTGCAACAGTTTTTTTTATTTTTTTCTTAATTAAAAAGAGTTTTTTTCTGTTATTGTGCTTCCAGCAGTTGTTGGAGTCTAAGTATATTATTATCCTTTTATGTACAAATCACAAAAGAAACCAGTAAAGCTTGAAAAAGTAGGTAGGGCGCAACAAAAAAAAAAGTAGTGGGAATTCGCCTTTCTTTTAAAAAATAATATTGCATAAAAGTTTGCTACACAAGCAATTTTGTAATTCATTGTTTTAAAAAATGACTATTCCTTTTTAATCTAAAGCAGTTGTAGTTTTCCAAAATTGTTAAAATAAGTCAATATAATATGGTAAACTGAAGGCATTCTGCACACAGTTGGTGTACAGAATACCACCAGAAATGTAATTTCCTGCTTATGTGATTGGCTCACTGATTTTTTAGGACACCTGCACATAGATACAAGTAAAATTGTAGGTGTCCTCTGGAATAGAAATTACATTTTTAGTGAGATACTTCCTAAGAGTTAGCCCCTTCTGAAGGAATGCGAACACTGCAGCTTTCCTTATTACAACACTGAGATTTCACCAGGTGGTTGTAATAAACCAGACCTTCCCAGGCTGAAATCAGTCTTAAGGGCCCATTCACATTATTTCGATTTTGATAGCATCATTTTCATGCGATTCTGCATGTTGCATAGGGCTTCCATATGCACTTTTATCACCCGAAAGAAAACCCCTGCTCCTTTTTGAGCAACAAGCTTCACGTAATTTTAAAACCGTGGTTTGCTGTGATTGGTGTTCAATCCTGCCACTCGACAATCGCTGCAGATTTGCTTCACGTTTGGGATGCCATTGAAGGATAATGGCACTCAAATGTCCAACGCACGTCATGATGCGGTTGCTACGTGATTAGGAATCGCAGGCAGAATCGCCGTGTTTCTGCCTGCGATTCCAAATTGCGAATGGATCCTTTAAGTACATAGTTGAACAGCTATCTTTCAGAGCTAGAACAGGCTTTCAGAGCTTCAGGATAGAAAAGGCAGGCATCTGATACAAAGTTTGTTGAAATGTATTACCAAAAGGGGATTGTTTTTTTTTCTCAACAAGAGTGGAGTTACACTATAATTATAAATGAGAAATAAATGAGAATGAAATATGTACAGCAAATAGGAACAATAGGCAAATAAACGTTATTTAGGCTTTAAGGCTGGGTGCACACTGATGCAGCCGCGGGTCACAGCAGGGGGTCGTTGGCATCCCTGTTCACCGAATCAGGACTGAATTTGTGCCTGAATTCACACCTGAAATGGAGCCTAAGAAGCCCAGGACCCTTTTCCAATGCAGACCGCGGCTGTCCTGGACATCGTTGAACTGGCTCCATTGAAAGCCGATCACACTCTCCTGTCAAGCGAATTGGATGTGGGGAAACCCGCATCCAGTTCGCATCAGTGTGAACCCAACCTAAAGGGATATTTTTTTAATGGTGACGATGGGAAGGCGTTTTGTTTTACATAATTCTCTACATGTTGCATTTGCTTATATTGGATTTACAATAAAATGTGATACTTTTTGCTACACCTATTGTAGGTTGATATGTTTTTGTAACCATTCACCGGTGGCTCATCAGATATGGTGCTTTAGGCTACTCTTTCTATTTGCCAAATTTTTCTTGTATGCTTTTTTTTTGCCATAGAGCCCCACTCTTTAACCTACTGTATATTTAACCACTTGCCAACCGCCGCACGACTATTTACTGCGGCAGTCAGCCCCATACAGGCAAAGTGACATAGTATTACGTCGCTAGCCTGAGAGCCTCTAGGGGGCGAGTGTGCGCTGCCGGAGGCGAGCGTGCGCCGCCGCAGGCACGCTACCGCCCCCGCTCGTTCCCTAACATGTCCACGCATGTGACCAGGGGACCCGATGTACGCCGGTCACTCGCAATCTCCCGGTGGAGATGGAGAAAGGCAGGTGGCTAATGTAAACAAAGCCGCCTGTCATTCTTCCTGATCTAACTGCAGAGATCATACGATCCTGCAATGTAGGATCGTATGTCTCTGTGGTTACATCACTAGCCACACCCCTTTACAGTTAGAAGCATGCCCCTAGAGACACACTTAACCCCTGCATCACCAATAAAGTTAACCCCTTCCCTGCCAGTGTCATTTTTACTGTAACAGTGCATATGTATAGCACTGATTACTGTAGTAATGTCACTGGTACCCCCAAAAGTGTCAAAAAATGTCAGTCAGGGGTCCGATCTGTCCGCCACAATGTCGCAGTCCTGCAAAAAAAAAATCGCAGATCACCGACATTACTCGTTAAAAAGAAAAACAATAAAAATGACAAAAATCTTTCCATTAGTTAGTAAACGCAATAACTTTTGCCCAAACCAATCAAAATACGCTTATTGTGATTTTTTTTACCAAACATAAGTAGCAGAAAACAAATTGGTCTAAAATGTTAAAACATTTAGATTTTTACATTTTTTTGGGGGGGGAATTTCATATAAAAAAATGTGAAAAATATTGTTATTTTTTCAAAATTGTCGCTCTTTTTTTGTTTATAGCGCAAAAAGTAAAAATCGCACAGGTGATCAAATACCACCAAAAGAAAGGTCTGTTTGTAGGAAAAAAAGGACGTCAATTTCATTTGGGTATAGCGTTGCACGACCGTGCAATTGTCCGTTAAAGTCACGCAGTGCCAAATCGCAAAATAGGGCCTGGTCAGGAAGGGGGTAAAATCTTTCGGGGCTTAAGTGGTTAAGAGTGAGTGGGTAGGTTACTAGAGGGTGTTCACTACATCCTAATTTATTAGCATTCCTATTTTCCCTTTTTTTTCTAAACGGATATTTACCATTTACCCGCCAAAATAGAGGTAAGTGTTCACTTACCTCTATTTTGGCGGTCCCTTGCAATCACTGTCCACTCCTCTTTACTGCAGGTACCAGCGACGGCTGGTGCTCGGTAATTCGGGGGGGGGGGGGCTGCAAACCAATGCACCCCTGAAGGTCGGTCGGTTGGCACTCAGGCAACACATTCCCCCCTGAACGGCCTACCTCCTTACCTCCTCCTTCCTCCTGTCCGAGCCGGGGAGTGCTGGATGGCTGAGCTGCTGTGCTCCTCCTCCAGCCGTGTGTCTTCTGCCTCTTCCTGGCCACTGACCAGTAAGATCGCTTCTCCTTTTGGCCAATCGGGAAAGGGGTCTCACAACCCTCTTCCTGATTGGCTGGGAGGAGAGTCAGTGGGACAATAGCGAATATTTATTCGCTATTGTCACACAACTGGATGGGCTCAGGGCGCAGTGCCCTTTTTTAAAGCCTATTAAAACCTCTGGCTCTAATCACGTGCTTCAAAAAAAAAATCCCCTATGGGAATCTATGCATCCGGCACCCTGCATGTAGATTAGGGGGCCGGACGCATGGATGGGGGGGCAGCACCCCTGCGCCCCCAATGAATGGGCCACCACTGGCAGGTAACCTCCCAGCAAACTGTGTGCTGAGAGGGCTCTTGGCAGGTGTGCTCCCAAGCCAGTGTGCGTGCATCCATAGACACGCACGGCTCAGCCATGCCCCCTGCCCCCTCCTCACAGGATTTGACTGACAGCAGTGGAAGTCTATGGCTCCCACTGCTCTCGGTGCCTCCTCTGACATCAGGAAGAAAGAGCAGTGGTGCTGCAGCCGGGACAGCGCTGGATTGATGGAGGAGTCAGGTAAGTTTTTAGGTGGGTGGTGGGCACAACAAGTAATGGGATGTAGGGATGCAGGGAATGCATTAAGATAAAAAGTGTCTCTGTACAAAAAAAAATTATCAGAAAGAAATCCTTGCAAAAAATAAAAGGTATCCTTGTCAATTTCTTTTATCCCAGCCTTTGAAAACGACAAATGTATATGTCTCACAGTTCAGAGTGTTTATGCATTTCACAGGCATTGCCCTCTGTACTCACCATGGACCAAATCAATCACATTTGCAAAGCGTTGATGATTTAAGTAATAAAGTCCATATTGAGAGGGCAGTAATGGAATAAAGACCTTTAAATGATATCTATCTCCCTGGGTAGAACAGATGCCTCATAAGAACCTTTCATCTCTACACCTTCAAGAGCAAACGCTTAGCATATCAAAAGCACACTTTACCTTCATAGTTAACATTTTAAAGAGAATTCTCCCTAACTAATGTAGACACACACGCTAATGTGCGTACCAAGCAGGCAAGTCTCTGCATTTGCCAAGGACTGGAATATGTGATGCTCAGCATTGTGGTACAGGAAATATGCCGAGATGAATTCAAGGCGGTAATACCTTTTAATTATTAGTAAAATAAGCAATCAAAACTGTTTTAAATACATGTAGTTTTACATATTTGATTTCCAAAGCTAATAGTGAAGCTGAAAGAAACCAGCTGCATAAAACTATAACAGCGACAGATATGTACATGTATCCGAATGACTATTATTGAAATAAAATACCATGCTTTTTGAATAGTGCTGTACAAGGGAGAATATACATGATTAAAACCAAACAAACACGCGCCATCTATTCCAACTATAAATAAAAAGGATATATACACTTTTGTATCACTGGCTTATAAAAAAAAAAACACAGTCATCTGCATATTTAAATTCAGTGAGAAGAGGCTACATAACAAAATGTGGTATATTTTAGCTCCTGTGCAAAATTACTAAATTACTTTCCTAAAATTGTAAAGACCTGTCAGGAATATAGTGTGCATGTTTATTACTACAAACAAATGTAACCCAATTTTATGTTAATTTTGTCTCAAAGAATAAAAAAAAGGTATTAAGCAAAAGAAAAAAAAAAAGTGTTAGCCAGTGTTAAAGGAAACCTGTAGAAATAGAAATTCTGGGCCTGTCAATGGCAACCCCCTTCCTAAAGCTTAACACCCCCTCCAACTAATCACTGGCTTAAAAAAAATGAAATCTAGATGCCCTTTTTCTCACCTAAATTGGCAATCACACAATGCTTTGGTCCTGAGTTCCCACCTTTTTTTTGTTTACAGCAGGCTAGGTTCTTCTCCAAGCGTTCATGTCATTGCCTTCATAACATGCACCATTCCAACTGGCTGTTCTCTCAAGGTCCAGAAGGAGAGTCTGCAGGCAATGGTGAAAGTGCAAGGGGACCACTATCAGAAGTGGCGTTGGCAAGGCTCCCGGACACTCGACTTACGTAAGTAAGCATAAAATACTCCACAAAGTAAAAAAAAAAAAAATCATGTTTAACAGTATATCCTCGTGCTTATGGTATTGTGCATATATATATATATATATATATATATATATATATATATATAAATAAATACATTTAAAAGTGTCTGTGCAATCAATAGCTGCTTGCTGCAAATTAAAGTGCTAGTGCCTTTAAAGTGATATAAACCCAGTGTTGCAGCGCTGCTTTAGTAGGTGTTATAAATTAATATAAATGGTAATTCAACCAAATGAATAATTAGTGAAAATGTGCAAAGTATATGAGTGTGCAAATCCCGCAAGATAAAGCAATAAAAATATATATACTATGAATTCATAAATATTAAATCATAAAAGTCCATATAATCAACCAAGTGTCCATCAGGTGCAGGTAAAGTGCTTCTGTGCTTCACTGTGTGCATATACTGGGGAGATCCCCTTGTGATTGTCTACTTACCACAATGCGTTTGGTAGCCTGGAATCCACAATGTTGTAGGAGAGATCCTGAATAGTGGTCCTTTTTTACATCCCGAGTCCCCTCATAGGAAAAAAAGTCAGTGATTGGATGGTGAAACGCGTCTAGCGTTTGGCTGAGCGGGCCTTGACGTCACTTCCGGCCGGTGAAGCGCACACCGCGGAGCAGCGAACCACCGAGCCGTGATCTATCTGCCTTAGTTTTAATGATGTTTGTAAGTAAGTTTCTTTTTGTAATACATTTTTAAATGAACGTACTTCACTATGGATGGCCTTTTTTTCCTATGAGGGGACTCGGGATGTAAAAAAGGACCACCATTCAGGATCTCTCCTACAACATTGTGGATTCCAGGCTGACAGGAAGAGGCTGTGACTACACTGCAGGATTTTCATTGAATGCCTCATACCAAACGCATTGTGGTAAGTAGACAACCACAAGGGGATCACCCCAGTTTATGCACACAGTGAAGCACAGAAGCACTGTACCTGCCCCTGATGGACACTTGATTGATTATATGGACTTTTATGATTTAATATTTATGAATTCATAGTATATATATTTTTATTGCTTTATCTTGCGAGATTTGCACTCTGATATACTTTGCACATTTTTTGCACATTTGCACTAATTATTCATTTGGTCGAATTACTACCATTATTATTAATTTATAACACCTACTAAAGCAGCGCTGCAACACTGGGTTTATAAAAAAAAAAAAATCATGCCTAGGTAAAGGAGGTAGAAGTTGAGTTAAATTTTTCCTTGAGGTGGGTTTTAAAATATTAGTTTCCTGGCAGTCTCTGGCATCGGTCATGTAGATGGCCAACTTTGGGCAACTGAAAACTGAATGGCAGTGGGTGTTGCAGCTCATATATAGTACTGCATCACAGTGAAAAGCTGGTGTGACTTTTTCAAACAGGGATGGCTAAATGGGTGGGGTTTAGTGTTAAAAAAAATTGTCAGATTTTTATTACCAACAACATATAAACAAATGTAGCTTATAACTCTTATGCAAAATTTCTAATTATATTTTGTTGTATCCTCTTTGTAGCAACACAAAAGTATGTTTCTGATGCAAAGAATGCTGGCTTTATTTACACATGAAAAAACATCTTGTTTAATCGATTATATTTAAAACAATTACTGTATTAGTTTATTCTTCTATTTTTCCCAAATTAACCATTTGCCTACTGGGCACATTCACCCCCTTCCTGCCCAGGCCAATTTTCAGCTTTTAGAGCTGTCGCACTTTGAATGACAATTGTGTGGTCATGCAAAACTGTATCCAAATTACATTTTTATAATTTTTTTTTAGATAGAGCTTTTTTATTGGTGGTATTTAATACCCACTTAGTGGCATTTTTTTTTTTTTTTTTACTAAAAATTTTGAAAAAAAAAAACCTTTTTCCTCAATTCTGTTACAAAATTTTGCAAATAAGTCATTTTACTTCTTTACTGATGTACGCTGAAGAGGCTACACTGATGGGCACTGATAGACTGCACTGATGGGCACTGATGAGGCTGCATTGATGAGGCAGCACTGATAGACACTGATGAGACGGCACTGATAGGCACTAATAAGCTGCACTGACGGGCACTGATTAAGCTGCACTAATAGGCGCCACTGATAGGCTACACTGATAGACACTAGTTAGCTGCACCAATTGGGCTGCACTGATAATCTGGGAGATGGACATGCATCTTAGTGAACACAACAAACAGGGATATGGAACATGATTATAAACACTGACACACATACACCTACACAAGTTGAACTTGACAAACTATTGTCTTTATTCAACCTTACCTACTATGAAACTAGGTGAAAATTGAACTGCTCAATGCTATCTGCTGTAAGTCATGGGCAAGGTAGAGTTGATGTGGAACTAGTCTCCCAGAGTTCCCCAAGAGACTCCACCCAGTGTTATGTCAATGTGACTTGCCTCATTGGTTGCTAAGACGTAGGCGTCCTTTGTCCTAGCAACCACTGCTGTAAATGTAAGATAAAACAATAATAATAAAGTAATGAACACACAGCATCCCCTCCTCCCTGTACACCAGCTTTAAGTTGATCTTAATTACTGCCAATTTTCTTATCTCCTGACTGGTGGTAATTATTTTAGTCATAGTGACAAATTCTAAAAGTGGTGGTAGTAAAAACTACCTAAACCTGGTTCATGTACCTGTACTGAAACCGGTGTAAGGCTTTCATGAATTAGGCGCAGGCCATATTAAAGGGGCCATACTGCCAGAAAAGTGACATTACTCTTTTAATGAATTCCTCTCAGTGTGTGGTCTTGGACACCAACTAAGAGATGTGGGGCATGTGGGCTGGCCTGTTTAAGCTACTGAATTGCTGAGCGCTGCTGAGGTTTGTCTCTTCCTGCTGGACAATACCCCAAAGTTCTGGAACTGAGATATTCTTCTTGTAAAAATGTTCTCTATGTTGGAAAACTTTGTTTTATTTTGTTGAAGAGAAGCCCCTCTTCTATAGTATTTTCTGATATAAGCTTTGTTTTGTTTGCCTTTGTAAGGAATAGAGCCCTATATATTTTTATCATACGACCACACTGATGATCCCTGATCCTTTGAACATGATAGGAGTTAAACAGGTACAAATAAAAGGAAAAATTGACACCTGCAGTTTTTTGTGGAAATGACATTATGTGCAGAATAATAGACATTTGATCTGCAAATGAGCACTAAAAATATACATTATAACAATTGTTACAATCCAGACGCAAGCACTTCTGAAACAAAGAGTGGGACCTGACTGTCAAACTAATAAAAAATTGAAATGATTGATTCAAAGCAGGGTAAATTGTAAACCTACAAGCAGATTAGAAAGTCAAAAGTGAAGTTAGAACTATTGAGCTGCAAACTTGAGAGAGGACGGAAAAGTTTGACAACCAGGTAGCTAGGGAAGTTCATTTTCAGCAAGAAAGGTCATCAATGATAGCCTCTATATTCTATGGTTTTCTTTAAGATCAGAATGCTAACATGACCCCTGCCAGTAGGATTGTCAGCCACTAATTTCCCAAGTATGATAGCTTTGTTTCTGTATAACAGTTACATTTTGAGGCCAAGTACCCCATTCATTTTCATGGGAAAACTAGTGCCCACATTTTAACTGCCTGAAATGTGGCTTTGTTTTTGCCCTAATCTGTAGGGTAGCCCAAATCCCAAGATAGTCACATAAAGATGCTTTCTCTTCTATAAACTGGAATCCTCTTATCTCTGCCTTTCGTTCCTCCAACCTACCTTAAATACCACTGAATAAACAAGGAAGTTTGACAAGGAATGCTACCCAGTAACCACCTGGGCATAACCCCATGGTCCTACATCTCCCCACACTCATCTAAGGCACACCAGCTAACTGTGAGCCCAAGTTTTCCCATAATACCATAGAAAATAAAATAGACACATATATAAACACCATAGGAAATATGTAAAAAAAAAAAAGGGTTTTGTTGAGGAGTAACACCTTCCCAGACTCTGGGTCCTTCTTCTTTACGAACAGAATTTCCCTGTTAAAGAGCCCTACATGCTGCCTCAGGTGGTACCATGCCCTTCTACTGTCCCTTACCCTCTGCCAAGCAGTAAGCAGAGAGTGAAGATAAGAAATAACCAGATTGTATCCCATATCATTGACTCCTGTTCTGGGCTAATTTTTCCACTATGTTGCCTAGATAAAGAGACTCTGTGAGGACCTGAAATATAATGTGGAACGTGTGACAATGCTGGTGACTTTCTACTGAATTCTACTGGATTTCCCAGCAGTGCCATCCATTAGGTCCTGTAACCTAGGAATATCACATGGGGATATCGGGTCAACTGAATGCTCATTACCATTCACCACACCCTAATCCTTTATCCATCTGTCACAGTCTGTGCTCATTATTCTGTATCTGTTAATAGTCAACAGTTTGTATTCATCTATCAGAATCTATATAATGGATGGGTGTCAGTCTGTCAATATCAGTGTAATATATTAAGTAAGGTGCCTCCATGAAAAAAAAAAAAAATTCAAAAGGCTAGAGTTACCTTAAAACATGTTGTGACCTTTTAAATGCATTTGTCCTGTGGTGATGTGCAGTTACATGGCCATTGAAATTATCAATAAACTCTAATATCTTTATGCTTCATGATAGGCACATTACTCCCAAAATAATCTGTGATGAATAGCGGAGTGTCCATTTGCATTCTTGCTCATTATATCAAGGTACATTTAGCTTGTTTCCTATTTACTATCTTTGTGTATATAGTATACACTGTATATATATATATATATACATATATATACAGTAAACCACCGCTCCATCGCGGTTCAGTTTTTGCGGTCCTGGTATATTGCGTTTTTTTTTTGTAATGTTATTTTACTATATAAATCATTAAGAATTAAATATTTTTGTGTTTTCCATAGCTCTTGCTATGTCTCTCAGTATCTTTTATGTGTTTAAATGAGTTTCTATTGTTTTAAACGTGTGTTTAAAGACCTCAAAATGCTTTTACACGTACAGTGACAGTAAAAAAAATGCCTACAGTGTATTTTAATAGGGTTTTTCTATTTCGCGAATTTTCACTTTTCACGGGTGGGTCCGGAACGTAACCCCCGCGATGGAAGGGGGTTAACTGTATATATATATATATATAGTCAAAAGTATTGGGAAACCTTGTTGATTGGTGTATCATGGGACTCAGGATTGCAACCACTCTTTTTGGGGGAGAAGCAAAAAAAAATCTATGCAGTTGTTATATATAAAGGCAAGCATGAACGATCCAGAAAGGTTTTATCTTTGTGTCTTTTCAATAATCTGTGATGTGCAGGTTTCTTTTGTCCATAAGTTTGGTCTATTTGAATCACCATGTATCTGTTTAGACAGCCGGTTTATAAGATAAGATTCAGTGAAGTTATACTGTTTACAGTAGGAGGGCTATGTGGCTGGCCAGTGCCTTATTGCCATCACTATTTTGAAGGGACTATCACAATTTTTGAAAGCCAAAAGGGCAGATTTTGTTTGAGATAAGTGTATCGCTTACTCCCGAAGGAGCCACTAGAAATCTGTCCAGGTTCTTCCCCAGTGGATTGCCCCACAGCCAGGCGCACAATCTCAGCCACACTTTTCCTCAATAACCAGGGTGTTAGAGTCTAGGGGTGTTGTTTTTATTTTTGGAGAACTTAGACAGGGTAGAGGGAATACTCCAAAACAGAAACTATGTACAGATGAGAACAACAAACTTCTTTTTGAGAAAAGGGACTGAAGCAGAGTCCCTGCTTGTAGCAAACTGTGGACTTGGCTTTGCAGTAGTGTAGCACGCCCCATGTAGGAGCTGCAGATAAAAGGGACTCTACAGTCTGTAGATTTGTTTTTGTTGTTTTATTTAGGGGGTTAACAACTTGGAGAGAGATGGGAAGATACAGGATGCCCACTTGACTTCAACAAACTTCAGAGACAACTTCCTATAAACAGTTATATGCAGTCTCCTCTTCCCTTTCCTCCGGCGCACCCTTGATTTCTTAATTGCTCAATCCCTGCTGGTACAGCAGGCAGGAACTCGCAGTCCCTTAACAGTAGCACACATGGAGTGACTCATGTAACTTTCTCTTCTGCTTCCTTTGTGGTCACTGATCCCAGCACTACCTCTTCAGGCCCTGCCAGCCTGGCTGAAGCTGCCTCTTCACACCAGTCCACCAAACTGACTCTTCACCAATCCACCCAGCTGACTCTTCACCAGTCCACCCAGCTGACTCTCAGAAAATCTCTCAGGGAAAGGACTGAAGACCTAAGCCCACTGCTGTCTTCAAGGGAGACTGGCTACATGTGGCAGTCTCCCCCCTTTGTTGGTCCCCACCAGTGTTCAACTACTCATTCTATCCTCTCCTATCTCCCATAGTTACATAGTTACATAGTAGTTGATGATGAATAAAGACAACAGTTCATCCAGTTCAACCCGTACAGGTGTGTGTGTGTGTCAGTGGCGTGATCATTTCCCATAACCCTGAATGTTGTAATCTGTGAGATGCACATCCAAGAGTCTTTTAAAAGTAGCCATACTCCCAGCAGCTACCACCAATTGTGGAAGAGAGTTCCTCATTCTCACCGCCCTTACAGTGAAGAACCCCTTATGCAGCTTAAGGTTAAACCACCTCTCCTCTAATCTCATTGTGTGGCCACATGTTCTCTTACACTATAAATAAATATATAATATAGATAGCACCACACGATAATATTATACTATATCCTCTGCGCACAAATCAATAACATATAGGTCTCGTTTAGAGAAATATCGCAGCTACTTTAAAGAAAAAACTGTTGAAAAATCACTCTGAATACATATTCCATTAATGGAGTCATACACAAAGTAATAGTAGCGCAGATATCTTGTATCTATCACAGAATGCAAAGAATTGCAAAAACGCACAAGTCCTTTCACATTAAATGTCCATCACTGTAACAATCCTTTTCACCAATTTGGGGTCACCAGTGTGTTTTAAGGGGTCACCCGACAGTATATCCTCCACCGTTGGAACACAGATAAAGGTGGCAACTCACCAGACCAAGTGGCCTTCCTATTCTCATAGAAAAGGCAAACCAGTGTGAACACTACAATCCTTCCTGGATCGGCTGCAGCTGTTAGGTAAACACTTCTTTCCACAAAAATCAGCGTCCCTTGTAAGGTGGTCTTCCTATCCCCAGCTCGTTTCCCCCATGTGTCTGACACAGAGAGGAGCTGCAGTCCATGATACAGTACAGGCAGCACACACAAGGAGTGCAAATGCAGGAAGCAGCCAGAGGTGGCAGCAAAGAGCCCGAAGTGAGCTCAATGACACAGAGACGCAGCTGCTAGCCGACTCACACTCAGAAAGCCAGTGCAGTCATCAATGCACTGATTTTTGTGGAAAGAAGTGTTTACCTAACAGCAGGGCCGGCGCCACCTGTAAGGCGACCCAGGCAGTCGCCTAGGGCGCCACTCAGCAGGGGGGCGCCAGCATCCTACTTGTTGTACTGTCTGTCCGCAATGACTGTATGCCGGCCGGGCGGCGCGGCGCCCCTCTTGCTGCTTTGCTGCTTAACCACTGTACAAGGCATCGGCTCGGCCTCGGCGGGCGGCGGCGCCCTCGGCTCGGCTCACAATCATCATGTCTCTCTCTCTCTGTGTCACACACAGACTGTGACAGGCAGCGCCACGCGTGACGTAGGTCTCCTGGCTTCCAGCCAGCCTTCAGCGTCTGAAGGCTGATCAGTGCAGGTTGAGGTTCCCCCTGTCCTGCCAATGACGTCGGGCGGGCGGGGGGAGCCGGGGAGGAGACCGGGCGGGCGCAGAGCGGGAAGGAACACCGGCCAGACAGTGGCGGATCCGGGGGGGGGCAACGGGTCAATTGCCCCCCCGAAAATATTATCCACTCAGTGAGTCCCCCAGTGGGTGTCCGAGTTCCAGCCAGGCCAGCAGCGGCGGCGGAGCCGAGAGCCGCGTCGCTGGCCTGTACTGCTGTGCACTGGCTCTGGCTGCTATCGCCGCTCGGTGTCTAGCAATTAGTGCTGTCATCTGAGGAGGAGGAGAGCGCCACAGCATTCACTGCGGAGCCTCCTTCCTCCTCTGCTGCGCGCGAGTGGAGTGCTGGCTCCACCCACCTCCTCCCTCCAGCTATTCCAGGCCAGCAGAGTGTCAGCATGCAAACGTGAGTACATTAAATCAGGATGCTCTTTTTTAATGTTAGAAGGGGGGGCTCTGTGGGGACCCTGTGAGGGGGGGGCTCTGTGGGGACCCTGTGGGGGGGCTCTGTGGGGACCCTGTGAGGGGGGGGCTCTGTGGGGACCCTGTGGGGGGGCTCTGTGGGGACCCTGTGAGGGGGGGGGCTCTGTGGGGACCCTGTGAGGGGGGCTCCGTGGGGACCCTGTGAGGGGGGGCTCCGTGGGGACCCTGTGAGGGGGGGCTCTGTGGGGACCCTGTGAGGGGGGCTCTGTGGGGACCCTGTGAGGGGGGGCTCTGTGGGGACCCTGTGAGGGGGGGATCTGTGGAGACCCTGTGAGGGGGGGATCTGTGGGGAACCTGTGAGGGGGGGATCTGTGGGGACCATGTGAGGGGGGATCTGTGTGGACCCTGTGAGGGGCGGATCTGTGTGGACCCTGTGAGGGGGGATCTGTGGGGACCCTGTGAGGGGGGATCTGTGGGGACCCTGTGAGGGGGGGATCTGTGGGGACCCTGTGAGGGGGGGCTCTGTGGGGACCCTGTGAGGGGGGGATCTGTGGGGACCCTGTGAGGGGGGATCTGTGGGGACCATGTGAGGGGGGATCTGTGTGGACCCTGTGAGGGGGGGATCTGTGTGGACCCTGTGAGGGGGGATCTGTGTGGACCCTGTGAAGGGGGGATCTGTGGGGACCTGATGTGAGGGGGGGCTCTGTGGGGACCCTGTGAGGGGGGGATCTGTGGGGACCCTGTGAGGGGGGGATCTGTGGGGACCCTGTGAGGGGGGGATCTGTGGGGACCATGTGAGGGGGATCTGTGTGGACCCTGTGAGGGGGGGATCTGTGTGGACCCTGTGAGGGGGGATCTGTGGGGACCCTGTGAGGGGGGGATCTGTGGGGACCCTGTGAGGTGGGATCTGTGGGGACCTGTGAGGGGGGGATCTGTGGGGACCCTGTGAGGGGGGGATCTGTGGGGACCATGTGAGGGGGGATCTGTGTGGACCCTGTGAGGGGGGGATCTGTGTGGACCCTGTGAAGGGGGGATCTGTGGGGACCTGATGTGAGGGGGGCTCTGTGTGGGGACCCTGATGTCAGAGGGGCACAGATTCTGTTTTATTGTCCCCTTTAAGCCCTTTCCACTTTTAGCTGGGTACACACTAAGCCCCGGTTCACATATGTGCGGCTGCGGAGATCGCATGTAATTCGGAGCGCACTGCTCCTTCATTACATGTGATCTCCTGTGCGGATGCAAATTCAGCCATACACTTTGTATTGCTGAAATTCGCAACGCATCCGCACCAGAGACGCACAGGACCCTTTTTTTCAGCCGCATCAGGATCGGATCGCACAGTGGTTCACACTTGTGCGATCCGATCCTGTGTGAACTGTCAGATCGCACTGCGATATGCGATCAAACTGGGTGTGTCGTTAACATTTAATTGACACCCCCTGCGTACCGCATATGGCAGTGTGACCTGCCAGGGGTGCGTTTGCAATGCGGGAACACGCTGCATATACGCAGCCTTCCCGCGTCGCATAAGTGTGAACCGGACCTTACAGAATCGGATCGCACAAGTGTGAACCACTGTGCGATCCGATCCTGATGCGGCTGAAAAAAAAGGGTCCTGTGCGTCTTTGCTGCGGGTGCAGTGCGAATTTAGCCATACAAAGTGTATGGCTGAATTCGCACCGCACAGAGATCGCATGTAATGAAGGAGCAGTGCGCTCCGACATTACATGCGATCACCACAGCCGCAATAATGTGAACCGGCACTTAGGACCAGTTCACATTTGTGCGATCACAAAGATCGCATGTAATTCGGAGCGCACTGCTCCTTCATTACATGCGATTTGCACTTTATTTTACATTATGGCTTTTTGTGCTTTGGGGGGGGGGCAATTTTTATTTTGCCTAGGGCGCCAAAAATCCTTGCACCGGCCCTGCCTAACAGCTGCAGCCGATCCAGGAAGGATTGTAGTGTTCACGCTGGTTTGCCTTTTCTATGAGAATAGGAAGGCCACTTGGTCAGGTGAGTTGCCACCTTTATCTGTGTCACAACGGTGGAGGATATACTGTCGGTGACCCCTTAAAACACACTGGTGACCCCAAATTGGTGAAAAGGATTGTTACAGTGATGGACATTTAATGTGAAAGGACTTGTGCGTTTTTGCAATTCTTTGCATTCTGTGATAGATACAAGATATCTGCGCTACTATTACTTTGTGTATGACTCCATTAATGGAATATGTATTCAGAGTGATTTTTCAACATGTTCTCTTACACTCCTTGAGACTAAATAGTTTTTTTTCCTATGCTGGGATCACTATTGAGGTATTTGTAAATCGCTATCATGTCCCCTCTCAGGCGTCTCCTCTCCAAGGAGAATAAATTAAGCGCTTGTAATTGCTCCTCGTAATGAAGGTCCTCCAATCCCCTAATTAGTTTAGTTGCTCTTCTTTGGACTCTCTCCAGTTCCAGCTCATCCCTTCTGAGGATTGGCGACCAGAACTGGACAGAATACTCCAGGTGTGGCCAGACCAGGGTTTTATAAAGTGGTAGGATTATAGCTTTGTCTCTGAAATATATCCCCTTCCTTATGCATGCTAATATATTGCCGGCTTTGGCAGCTGCAGCTTGACATTGCATGCTATTGCTTTATCCCCAGAGGTTTCCCCCTAGAGCATAGTTTGCATTCATGTTTTTTGCCCCCAAGTGCAATACCTTATATTTTTCTACATTAAAGCTCATTTGCCATGTAGTTGCCCACTCTGTTATTTTGTTCAGGTCATTCTGTAAGATTTCTATATCTTGATGAGAAGTTATTGCCCTGCCTATTTTTGTGTCATCCGCGAAAAACTGAGATTGAGCTAATGATTCCATCCTCTATGTTACTGATGAATAAATTGAACAAAATTGGTCCCAGGACTGAGCCTTGGGGGACCCTATTTACCACTCCAGACCAGTTTGAGTACGCGTTATTTATCACCACCCTCTGGACATGCCCATGTAACCAGTTTTCTATCCAAGAACAAACCTTGTGGTCGATGCATGCAGACCTTAGTTTGTAGATTAAGCATTTGTGGGGAACTGTGTCGAATGCCTTAGCAAAATACAGATACACCACATCCACAGGTCTCCCCCTATATAGCTCACATCTTGCCTCCTCGTAAAATGTTAACAGATTGGTTTGGCAAGAATGTCCTTTTGTGAACTCCAGGAAAGATTCCTCCCTTTGTGTCTTTAGCAGGATCTCTCCAGCACCCGAGCCCAGGACCAAAGCAGCCCCCCCCCCCAGACTAGGGGGTACCCCTTATGGCCACTGACAGCCTCATTAATACTGCATCTCCATCTTCCATCCAACTGCCCTGCTGGCATGGCCTATGTCTATTTATGAGGTGAACTCAATCCCCTGCCAGCCCACTGCTGGGGATTGGCTGAGGCCTTATAAAAATGCATGGCAGCTCCTTCTAACCCCACCTACTAATTCTAGAAGGTTCTTCAACCTTTCAGTCACCAGGAGTAGGCCCGTCCTGACCACTAATAACCCTGACACAATTACAGACTCACAAATGTACAATATGAGTCAGAGTATGGTTTGCCTATTCTACTCAATGCATCTAGCACACACTAGAGGGTGCTACAGTAGAACTAATTAAATGTGGAGCTGAAGAAGAAGTCCTTGCATATAGCAAACTGTAGACTTGGCTTGTGGTAGAAGCAGTTAACAGCAGACTTATTTCTTTAGTGCACTAAGACCACAGTCCCTTCACAGAGAACTAGATAGACAAAGCTCTTCAGGACACCAGCCAATGTTACCTTTGAACAGACACACACAGTTGACTCTCTTGCACAAGAGGGGTGGCAGCTTCCTAAAAGTCTCTGAGATCTCTCACAGTAGTCTGTACTCACAAAATGTACAAGGAAAGTTGGTTTCCTCCTTCCAACATGCAACACCTTATCTTCTGTGATACCAGACTAGATCTTCAGATGACAGCCCCCTCAGTCACCTCTCTTTAGCTTCAGCATCCAGGCAAGCACATGGCAGCATTACCCTGGAGGACAGCAGCCCTCAAAGCTGGAATGATCCTCTGCAGGAAAAGCCGGACCCAGACTGTCACGTATCTTGGTTATAGGGTTGACCAGAGGGCTTCCCTTGCAGCTCCGGTCTAAGCACTTCTAGAGGTGGTGACAGAGGTACAAGGCTCAAAGAAGCACAGGTGCCGATAGCTTGATAGCAGGTCACTGCCAAGCACGGGTGCCAGTAGCTTGATAGCAGGTGACTGTTACAGTCAGGGAAGTAGTCAAGGTGAGCTGGGGTCATACATGGTAAGACAGCAGGATGGACAGGAGACAGGCCGGGGTCGGTATCAGGGAAGCAGGCAGAGCAAGGTCCAGTAGCAAGCCAAAGTCAGAACCAGGAGATCAGGCAGAGAATAGTCAGAGGCAAGCTGAGGTCAGAATCCACAGAACGAGGTTATGAACAAGCCGGATCAGCAATGGAAGATCAGTCAGCACAGGTAAGAACACAAGAACACGGATCAGGGTAAGCTGAAGAACATCCAGCAGCAAGCATCCATCAGGGTCTCCTTTAAATAGGCCATTTGGCACCAATACATGAAGACATGCGCGCTGGTGCGCATTGGCGCACAGAGATGCGCCTACGTGTCAGTGCACGCTGGACATTAGCCTGAGCTCGTCTGTGTGCTGGTACATGTGAAAGAGCATTAGCTGTATGGGAATGAGCAGTAGCTGAAGAAGAATTAGCATTAACTGCACAAGTATTAGCATTAGCTGTATGAGAATTAGTATTAGCTGAATAAGCTTCCTAACACAGACACTCAGTCCCTCAGAGTATTTATGCAGTTTCCCAGCAGCCATCAGGACCCTGCTCCCTGAGATTGGACAGGGCTGCATAAATCTTCATACTGTCATCTGCATAGCTCCACACCTATGTTCCCAAAAATTCTCACAGCTCTCTGCAAAGCAGGAGGAGCTACCAGCTGCACTAGTTACAGTGAGCTCAACCAAATTTACCAAACACAATGATTACAGCCACACTGCTTACAGTGAGGCAAGCTAAACATCCCTAACAAACACACCCAGCTCCACTGAACACAGTGAGCCAGCACTAAATCTAACGAATCCTAGCACTTATATAAGAGGGTGCTACATTAGTATCACAATTTTAGTTTTTGGGATTTAGGAAGGTATGCATATCAAGCAGTCACTCCATGCATAATGTTGATTGTTATGTTGCACTAGGCATGAAGAACATGGATATAAACAGTGCTAATACTGATGTTACACTAATTGTGTGTTTTTCATTTCCTATGCACCGGCACTATTTTATTTTTAATGCAGTAATACATACAATCTGAATATGCAGAGTTGCTGTGCCTAAAATGAGATGAATTTTGAATAGAATTGTAACTGACATAAAAACACAGAATTGTAAGCTTTCATTTTTGTTTTAAACGTATAAGCATTAATATATTTTTCAAAACCTTTTTATTAAACAGGTATTGTAAATTGTTTGTGGAGGAAATAAATACACTGACCTAAGGACCTGAAAATCAACCAAAAGTCTAAAGCTGCACCTTGTTCTGCAGACGGTTAGACAGTCTGCTTCAAAGCCAGGGCAGATGCCAAAGATCAGACTAGCCATAGACAGAACAGAAGCACAATCCAGAGCCTGGCATCTGGGTAGTTCATCTGCCAAGCATGCCTCATAAGTAGCCACAATGGTTGGCTCCTCCACTGGAACCAGCAGTGAGAGGACAAAGGGTTCTATGTTCCACACTGCCAGGAATAGGTGCAGGTAGCGCCAAGGCAGCATTGCAGTTACAGGAATGTGCCAATCTATTTTGGAACTTGATTTTTGTACTTAAACAAATGAAAACATCCTTGCACGTAAAGACTGCAGCAAAATGCTTTTCTTTACTGTACTTTGACTTTTTTTTATCTGTTAATAAAAGTACAGTAAAAATGTTCCATACAGAGACACTTGCGCTGGCTCACCCTAACTGCTGCAAATGACAAAGTTGGCTATTCATTTGTGTCAAATGAATTAAACAAAAATAACAGAGTGCTCTCATAAAAAGCTAACATGCTGTAAATATCTTGGACCCTGCTGCTGATATAATTTACTTTTCAACTAAAGCATTATTGAAATCTGTTTTAAAAATACAGTTGCTTCAACATTGTGGGTTACAGTCCATCTGTGCCTATCTGGTCTTCATTGCAATCTTAATAAATATAATATGGAACAGGAGGAAAGGTGTCTAGTTTGTATTTATAATCATTTTTTTCAGCACACATTTTTCATAAATGCTTTGCATGCCTGTTAACCGCAGAACATTCACAAGTGGGTCTTGAAGAGCTAATCCGACACAAAAATGGATTAACTGGACTATTTAAAGCTTCAGTCAACCAAAGACTACATTTTGCAGAGCCGTTTTATATCACTTATTTGCCCTGTAGTGTATGACATGTCGTGCTCTAAGTATAAAAATTCAATTTTTATTGACAGAAATACTCAAAACTGTATGTTTCTTTACTCCAATCGGAGGTCACAATATCAGTTTATGGAAACAAAGTCAATGAAAAAATATACATAACATAATAAGTTACCACAAGTGTTATATACAGGATATCATTGTTTTTAATTAAAGGGACTCTCTATCTAAAAAGAGCAAAGTATATAATACAATTAGCAGTGGACCTTCATATTGGTTTAAAATAGTATTTAATAATATATTTTTTTTTACTTAAGAGTCGGTTCACACTGATCCGACACGACTTCGGGGGCGACTAGTGAAGTCGCCGTGCACCGCAACTTCGGCGCGACTTGCACGGACTTCACATTATAGAAGTCAATGCAAGTCGCTCCGACTTCGGTCAAAAGTAGTGCAGGAACTATTTTCTAAGACTTGAGTCGCTCCTATTAGAACGGTTCCAATTGCACTGAATGGACCGCAACTTGTCGGGCAGCCAAGTCGCCTGACAAGTCGCGGTAGTGTGAACCGGGACTTAAACTCACATCCCCACGGAAATAAATAAGTTAATCAAAATAAATAAATAAAACAGACCAAATCAATATGACTGAAGCCGTTTACACCATGACCAGGAAATATAAAAATCAACTGCCCACCTTGCTTAACAAAGTGTCCCCCCACATAATATAGGCTAGGATAAAATGGGCGGGTGGGCAGGGAGCCCACAGTGTCAGCTCCTAACAGTGTCTCTCCCTGCAGCCACTGAAAGCCAACTTCTCCTCCAATCTCTCCCACCGGCATTCAGCGACTGCAGGGAGAGACACACAGGAGATCGGTTCTTGTAATTGTCCTTCCTCTTCCCCCACCGCACCAATCATCCCCTCATGTCCACCATCTGATTCTCCCTGCTGCTGAGCCCCCCTGTGTGCCCCCCCCCCCCCAGCACTCCCAGCTTTACCTCCTGCCTCCCTTCCCAGCTGCTGAAGGCACACAGGGTGATTTGTCTGTCTGGAAAGTGGGGAAGGGACCGGTAAATATGTAATTTACTGGCCCCTTCCTTTTCTAAATAAACGCAGTGAGTGATCGGTACCGGCAAAGATGCATGATTGAGCTATGTTTTTGTCACCTGCCAGCCACCCTCTTAAGCTGCAATAGGCAGCAGATGAGGGTGTTTACATGGTGTAACTGTGATGCTTCACACCTGGAGCAAAGTTGACTTGACTTGTAGAGGGAGGCAGGTGGCAAGCCCACCAAAAGCTACACATTCAAGTCAATGGGAAGCAACAAAATGCCCGCTGTAGCAATTCATGCACATTGTAGCAATTCATGAATGTGTAGGACCCAACTGTCAAAGTGATAGCCAAGTACAACAATTACACAAGGCAGAAGGGTTATGGCAGTGAAAAGGGAAAGTACTTTGCTATGCAAAGGCCAGACCTGAGCCAGGCTTTTTGCGTGTCATTTACTGCAAGAAAAAGTATGTGAACCCTTTGGATTGATATGGATTTCTACACAAATTGGTCATAAAATGTGATCTGATCATCATCTAAGTCACAACAATAGACAATCACAGTCTGCTTAAACTAATAACACACAAAGAATGAAATGTTGCCATGTTTTTATTGAACACACCATGTAAACATTCACAGTGCAGGTGGAAAAAGTATGTGAACCCCTAGACTAATGACATCTCCAAGAGCTAATTGGAGTGAGATGTCAGCCAATTGGAGTCCAATCAATGAGATGAGATTTTGGTTACAGCTGCCCTGCCCTATAAAAAACACACATCAGTTCTGGGTTTGCTTTTCACAAGAAGCATTGCCTGATGTGAATGGTGCCTCGCATAAAAGAGCTCTCAGAAGACCTACGATTAAGAATTGTTGACTTGCATAAAGCTGGAAAGGGTTATAAAAGTATCTCCAAAAACCTTGCTGTTCATCAGTCCACGGTAAGACAAATTGTCTATAAATGGAGAAAGTTCAGCACTGCTGCTACTCTCCCTAGAAGTGGCCATCCTGTAAAGATGACTGCAAGAGCACAGCGCAGACTGCTCAATGAGGTGAAGAAGAATCCTAGAGTGTCAGCTAGACTAAGACTTACAAAAGTCACTGGCAAATGCTAACATCCCTGTTAGCGAATCTACAATATGTAAAACACTACACAAGAATGGATTTCATGGGAGGATACCACAGAAGAAGCCACTGCTGTCCAAAGAAAACATTGCTGCATGTTTACAGTTTGCACAGAGCACCTGGATGTTCCACAGCAGTACTGGCAAAATATTCTGTGGACAGATGAAACCAAAGTTGAGTTATTTGGAAGAAACACACAACACTATGTGTGGTGAAAAAGAGGCACAGCACACCAACATCAAAACCTTATCCCAACTGTGAAGTATGGTGGTGGGGGCATCATGGTTTGGGGCTGCTTTGCTGCATCAGGGCCTGGTCGGATTGCTATCGTCAAAGGAAAAATGAATTCCCAAGTTTATCAAGACATTTTGCAGGAGGCCATCTGTCTACCAGCTGAAGCTTAACAGAAGATGGGTGTTGCAACAGGACAATGACCCAAAGCATAGAAGTAAAACAACAGAATGGCTTAAACAGAAGAAAATACGCCTTCTGAAGTGGCCCGGTCAGAGTCCTGACCTCAACCCGATTGAGATGCTGTGGCATGACCTCAAGAAAGCGATTCACACCAGACATCCCAAGAATATTGCTGAACTGAAACAGTTCTGTAAAGAGGAATGGTCAAAAATTACTCCTGACTGTTGGGCACATCTGATCTGCAATTACAGGAAAGTTTGGTTGAAGTTATTGCTGCCAAAGGAGGTTCAACCAGTTATTAAATCCAAGGGTTCACATACTTTTTCCACCTGCACTGTGAATGTTTACATGGTGTGTTCAATAAAAACATGGCAACATTTCATTCTTTGTGTGTTATTAGTTTAAGCAGACTGTGATTGTCTATTGTTGTGATTTAGATGATGATCATCAGATCACACTTTATGACCATTTTGTGCAGAAATCCACATCGTTCCAAAGGGTACACATACTTTTTCTTGCATTTGTAACTAATTCCTATGTGTCTAGTTTCCTTTCTGCAGATGTCCTCCCACTCCAAGACTTTTTATACCTTCACTCCACTGCCTGAACACCATCAGCTTGTAAAACATCCAGGAGGCAATGTTTCCTGGGGGATGGATGTTATTTATTGGGTACATGTAGATTTGTGGGGGAGGGGGGGAGATGAGAATGCAATACCTTTAGGGATTGAGCCTATAGAGTATGCAAAGTTTCTTTAAGGAATGGGGAATGTGAGGCAGGGGCATTGTAAAAGGAGGAATACTGAAGTTGCTGGTTAGAGATTTTATTTATTTACTGTGGATTGGGTATATGTAGCAATTGTACAGAGGGATTATTTTTACATATGCATGGTGGTGCAATACAGAGGTAACATTTAAATGTAGCACTACCCAAAATGGTACTACAACAGTTTGGATTCCAAGGTCAGGTCTTGAGAGCTATCATGGCACTCTACTCTAGCCCTACAGCCCAGGTGAACGCTTCAGGCATTCTTTCCAAGCAATTTGCAATTTTGACAAAGCTGCCCTTCATCCCCTACCATTTTCAATTTAATGATTGAGCTTTTAGCGGAGAAAATAAGGTCTAACACAGACATAACTGGTTTTCAGCTCCAAAACGACACTCACAAAATAAGCTTGTTTGCCGATGACATCATTCTTTTCCTAACCAATCCCCAATTATTGCTCCCAATTGTATACCAAACCCTTTCACAATTTGGCAATATCCCATTTTACAGGGTTAATGCATCAAAATCCCTAATCCTAGACTTGGGTATTAGAAAGGATGTTAAATCCACCCTGCAAAAACATCTACCCTTTTCCTGGAGCAACGAGGGAGTTACATACTTCGGAATAATTCTTACTCCCTCCACCTACTCACTAGCCACAGCCAACATCAAACCACTCCTCTCCAAGCTCACAAAAGAATTTGACTAACTGTCCAAACATGAGATATCTTGGTATGGCAGAATACCTGCTATTGAAATGTTCATCTTACCACAAATCCTATATATCTTCAGATCCCTACCATTCCTATTCCCAATCATTACATAACATCCTTGTCGAGTACTCAAAAGAAATTCCTGTGGAAAGGCAAAAGGGCCAGATGTCCCCACTCCACTCGCGTTAAACACTGCTCGATATGTGGCGCAGGTATACCAGACTTGAAAGATTACTATTGGGCGGTTCATCTAGACCAAATCAAATATTGGTTCTCCTCAGGTAGGAATGGAAGGAGATCTGATTCAAGGTCGAGATTTAAAAATGCTTCTATTGGCCGACATGTGGAAACAAATTCCCCTCAACTATATACCTCTCCCCACACAAGCATCGACGCTAGCATGTAGGCACCTCAACAAACTAACGTCATCCTCCCTCACCTCCTACCCAATATCCGCAAATTTAAAATTTTCTAATCACTAATCCCTGACATATCTACTAAAGCCCTAAGGTTAAAGGGGCTTCCTTCTCCTAGAAGACATATCAGAGAGCAATTCCCCAATCACCCTAAAAGACCTGACAATTAAACATCAATTATGCATTGACATGCAATTCTCAAACATGAGAATACTGCATTTCCTGACAGAAAACCTAATTCCCAAATTTGAGTCCCACCCTAAAGTATGGGAGTTTTAGCTTGCACCCAATAGCAAACCCAAAGGTACTTCCCTGTTCTACAACATTACAAAACTCACCTTTAACAAAACAGATCCCATGACTAAATGGGAACAGGACCTCAAACAATCCTTTTCCCCTGAACAATGGAGAAGGGCCCTACATTTGGTAAACCAGACTTCTCACTGCTCAGGACACAGAGAAATATTTATGAAAAAGATATATAAAAAGTGCAGTGCTAATTATATTATATACGTATAATCATATAATAATGAGAAAATCAAACATAATACTCAGTCCCAAGTGAAATTGAAATATAATTCAACATAATAATCAGTCCCAGGTGAAAATGGTGAAAGAAGGATGTCCAAAATGCAATAAGTGATTAAGTGCACGTCAGATCCCAACACCAACAGGGAATGATAATGCTCTCACCAGAAGAGTAGGACCCTAAATACCATATAGTACTTGGGTCAAACCAGCTTGTGTGGTGTATGGTGGGTTATCCGGACCAGTGTGATGTCCTTGGATGTTCCAATGTGGACTTGTAGCGGATAAATACACACAGGAAAAGCTCCAACTCAACCAATGTTAAGAAATAAACCGAAAAGGAGCGGAACATAGTGTAATACTGCTAAAAATATTATTGATTAAAGCAAGTACACTTACAGACATCCCATGGATATGCACACATCAAGAATACATAAATAGGCTGTCAGCGGCGTGGCCTTGACGCGTTTCAGCAGAAATGCCTTCTTCAAAAGGTATTGCCAGCCTAACAATTGTGTATGCCTTGTATTTATAGTTTAAGATTTTGATTTCTAATCAAATCTAATACTATAAACCCAGTGAGTGAGATGGTACCTCTTAGGACCAAATCTGTGGTGGTGTGGTTCTGTGGTTAGTTTCTGAGTAAAGTCCATTAATTCCTGGGATTTCTGAGGCTGCCTAAAACAGTTGTATGGTCCATGGGCTGCTGTCAGCAGCAGTTCTGTGCCACTGGAACCTTCCTGGGGAGAGGGACCCCCTGCTCTTCATTGTCTTAGACTATTTATCTCTATTCCAGACCCCTACCAGACACTACTCTCCAATAAAACCCAATAAATATTTAGGCTGGTTGATTAGAATCTTATTCCTGAGGCAGGGGGAGCAATCAAACTCCCAGCCTATAAGACCCTGATCAGGCCATAGCAAACAATCCCTGCTCCCTTGATTGCAGAATGAGCCAAAAACTAGCTTTGCCTAGCATCCTATGCTAGGAGGGTGCTACATCTATGTGTTTGATGTTGGTGTATAGCGCTTATACTTATATGTTCCTGGCACTGCTGTACTGCGATCATTTATATGTGCCTGGTTCTTCTGTACAGAGATTTTTCTGTAAATGCTTGGCACTAGTGCAAGAGTCTCCAAACTTTTCAGTACTAGGACCACAAATTTTCTTTTACAAATTTTTTGCAGGCCGAAAAAAATCAGTTTTTAAATGAGTTCTGCTTTACATCAGGGTCCCCATCCACATACTCCCTTACATTAGGGTCCCCATCAGATTTCCCCCTTACATCATAGTCCACCTTATTTATCAGGATCCCCATCAGAGCCCCCTTTACATCAGAGTCCCTATCAAAGTCCTCCTTACATCAAGGTCTCCCTTTAAATCCCTGTTACATCAAAGTCCCCATCAAAGTCCCCTTTAAGCCTGGTACACAGCGGGCTAAACTAAAAAAAAATATATATAGAGGAACCCGCCTGAAGGCCGCTGTACTAAGAATGTGATGTTAGTACAGCAATCTCCCCCGCTGAGCTTTTGTGTTTTGACAGGGGGAGTGTCCCCTGTCAGAATACATTGGTCAATCTTCACAGCCATTCGCTGAGAGCGCTGATCAGATGCCAATTGGCTGCTGCTTTTTCAGCAAGCTAGTTCGACAGAAGCCGGCCAAGAAATCGGCTTCTTCAAACAAGTAAACCATACACACAGGCCGAATGTTGGCCAGTATCTACTGTAACGGCTGGATTGGGCCAATATTTGGCCTGTGTATACAGGTCTTAACATTAGAATCTCCCTTACATCAGGGTGAAGCAGAGAGCATAGGTAGTCTCTGCTAACCTGAATCCTCAATTTGTGCACATTGAGAATATAATACTGACCCTAGCCAAAGGCTGGATAAAATCTTGTAGCAGGCCAGATCTGGCCCACGGGCCATAATTTGGGGACTTTTGCACAAGTGTAAAGAAATTATATTTACATGTGCCTGGAGCTTGCGTATAGAGAACATATTTATATGTACATTAACTGAAAGTGGTATATAGAGAATATATTCCCTGATGTTGTACAGAGGCTTTATTTATTTGTGCCTGGTGCTTTTATACATAGATTATATATACATGTGCCTGGTGCTTGTGTATAGAATTTATATTAACGGTACATATTCCTGGCACTGGTGTACAGAGATTACATTTCCATGTGCCTGGAGCTGTTGTATAGAGATTATATTAACAGTATATATGCCTGGCACTATCATACATAGACTATACTTACATGTGCCCAAAACTGGTTTATAGGGATTATATTTATATGTGACTGGAGCTGGTATATAGAGATTACACTAATACACAATTTGTGCTGGTGTACAGGGATTAAGTTTTACACATGCCTGGCAGTGGTTAAAAGATTCTATTTACAATGTATATGGCCGTAATAAGTACAGTATATACAATGTTATCACTTTACTGTTGTCTACAACTGTGACAAATATGAAAAAGTTTGGTCGCAATAGTTTTTAGATCCAAAATGGATCTGCCCGGGGCTCAAACAAGAGCTACACTATAAATAGAGACCAATCCTGCTTTTTGAGTGCATCATATGTTGGTCATACATGTATCGATTTTTCCTGTGATTCCTGTGAATCCTTTATATTGCTAGAGTCACAATATATTGCTTGTTCATTACTTTTGTAAGAATGAAAACACACACAATTAAAGCAATTAAGATAGATAGATAGATAGATAGATAGATAGATAGATAGATAGATAGATAGATAGATAGATAGATAGATAGATAGATAGATAGATAGATAGATAGATAGATAGATAGATAGATAGATAGATAGATAGATAGATAGATAGATAGATAGATAGATAGATAGATAGATAGATAGATAGATAGATAGATAGATAGATAGATAGATAGATAGATAGATAGATAGATAGATAGATAGATAGATAGATAGATAGATAGATAGATAGATTCAATGGATAAAGCTTATCCTTTGAAAACAGTAGTTCACTTTGCAGTTGAAGGCCGGCCATACACGGAACAGGACGAGATTCAAACCGTTGATGGGCAGGATGAATGTACCAAGTTGATTGATCTATCAACCTGAGTACAACTAGCCTGCCAAATTCTCTTGCGATTAGCTGCTAGTGATAATCATCGTCTTCTCCCAGCGTGGATGGCTTCTCCCACCCGTCCCCACCAGGAGAAGACAATGGCCTGGTAGGAGGGATTCCTGCATCAAAATCTCTGTGTTGATGTTGGAATCAAGCTAATTTCTTTCCTGCAACCCATTGTTCCAGGAAAGAAGTTCGCTCCATGTACGGCCGGCCGAAGTTAAAAAAGGTACCATTTTGAAACCAGACCTTTAGATTTGATGCAAAAATGTTCAACAGCTTGGGCTATCAGGAAGTAGGTTAAATTACGCTACCCTCAGACCGCAAGATTACTTAGTGGGTCCCCAAAGCAAATTACAAATAGTCAAAAAACAATAAATAGTCCCCTTCTGTCCCCAGGCCCCTGCTGAATTGGCAAAAAATACCTGATTGGCTGAACAGCCTTAGGGCTCATTTACACATGTGCTGCTAAAACCTACTTGACTGTTCTGCAGCCATGAGCTTTGCAGTACAGGCTCATTCAGCTGAATAGATTAAGTTCAGTAAGCGGTAGTGTTAACTGAATGCCACAGCGAAGATAATTTTTGCCTCACCACAATGCAAGGCACTGTGGCTACAACATGTGTACACTCCCAGACGCTGCCTTTGCACTTTACACATGAGTCTTTACCACGCATCCCAACTGCTAGTGTAAATGTGGTCTTCATGAGTGTGGCAGTGAAAATGATAATGTGCAAGATGCTGTAATCCCTTGCAACCACTCAGCAGGCTACAATACCCACTCCTGGCCCCTGCACTCAATTTGCTACCCACCCCTGACTCTTTTATTCTATACATTGCATGCTCTTGACCCCTGTTCTCTGAATATTAGCCACTCCTGACCCCTGTTCTCTGAATATTACCCACTCTTGACCCCGGTTCTCTGTATATTACCCACTCTTGACCCCCTGAACTATGCACATTACCCACTCCTGACTCCTGTACTCTATATAGTACACACTTCTGACCCCTGATCTCTGTACATTACACACGCATAACCCTTGCACTCTGTACATTACACACTCCTGACTCCTGCCATCTCCATGTTACCCACTCCTGACCCCTACATTTTAGACAGTACATACTCCTTACCCCTGCACTCAGTATGTTACTCACTCCTCATCCCTGCACTATGTACATTACTCACTCTTTATCCCTGCACTCCACTCAGTACATTACCCACTCCTCTCCCCTGCACTCTGTGTGTTACCCACTCCTGACCCCTGCATTATGTACATTACCGACTCCTTATCCCTGCACTATGTACATTACCTACTCCTGACCCCTGCATTATGTACATTACTCACTCCTGATCCCTGCACTATGTACATTACCTTCTCCTTATCCCTTCACTATGTACATTACCCACTCCTGACCCCTGCACTATGTACATTACCCACTCCTGACCCCTGCATTATGTACATTACCCACTCCTGACCCCCGCACTATGTATGATACCCACTCCTGACCCCCGCACTATGTACATTACCCACTCCTGATCCCTGCACTATGTACACTACCCACTCCTATCCCCTGCACTCTGTGTATTACCCACTCCTGATCCCTGCATTATAAACATTAAACAGTCATGAAACATGAGCCCTGAACTATGTACTTTATCCACCCCTGATTCCTGCACAATGTTTAGTTCATGTTCCTGACACCTGTATTTTGTATGTTATATACAGTACACATATTTGCCCTCATGTTCTTTTTGAAGTGTAAAATCCCTACCACGGTTAGCACAATGTTGTCACACCCGTAATTTCTTCACAGAACACTGTGCACACCACCTCCTTCTTAAATGCTGGGCTGCGGGCTGAGAAGTGAGCTCAGGCCCTGGCCCTGTCAGGTGGAGGGGGTTCTATCAGGTAGATTGTACAGTGCCCCATGATTTCTACCAGTGGCCCCAGCAAGGGCTTAATGGTTCTTAATACTAGAGGATACTATACAGGCTGTGGTTATTTACCCTATTACTCTACTCCTCTTTCTAAAGCTTTGGTGTGTGGGCAGAGCTTCAGAGTCATCTTGTACAATACATAGAAATACAGGGTGGATTGCAGGGGGGAGCAGTCTTAGCACAGGAGGGATACCTCTGGAGCGTATTAAAATTGAAGTATTACTCCTTAATCCAACACCCCCTAGACATACCATGCATTTAGAGAAAACCAAACAGTGTTTCGCCAAATCTATTCCATAACACAATAAAATTCAATGTGAAAAATGATGTGCTTCAAGGTGAAAAATAAAGAGTGCAAAAAATCAGGTGAAAAAAGTCTTCAGTACTTCACACAAGTGACTGTGCTCACCAACCCTTCACCAGTAATTTTGGCCTCTCACCTCACTTTTAGACCCCCGCATCACCAAGGGTCTAAATCAGCTTGTTCCCCCTAATGGGGTATACACGAGATGGTAACATCAATGGGTATGTATGGAAGATTACTCCGATCCAGATCGGTCCAATACATACATAGAGAGATAAATGGACAAATCTAGTGCTCTCCGTATGGTTAAATAATCCAGGTATTTATTAAATTGCACTTACATGAATTAATGATCAAAACAGCATAAAAGAATTGGTTACAAAAAATCCAGGACACTCGTCTCGAGGGGATGTGATGTCAGGCATGCAGGCTCCGCCCCTATATGCGTTACGTCAGCCCGTAAGCATTGACTTCCTCGGTAGGGGTCTTGCCATGCATTTAACCCTTGCTGTGTGAGGGACCACTTTGAAAAGGTGTATTTTTTATTATTCCTAGAGTTAGGCTTTAACAAACTGAATGTTCACTGAGCTGAATAAATAGGGTGAATCTGTGTTCACTTCAATCAACCAATCAATGTGCTAGCAGAAATCCATTTCGTTTTTGTGTTCAGAGTGAAAAAGTTAAATTTTATCTGTTGCTTATTCAAAAATAAAATAGGCTTTTCATTTGCAAAGGCAAAAGCCTAAGCCCCTTTAGTAAATGAAAGCCATTGTGTTATGCTATGTAGAAAAGCACCTTTGAGCACTCTTTAGCATGACCACAAACCCACGGGTTGATCCTTATGGCTCCCAGGTTTATTGCTGGAATGCGTCTTTGTTTTATTATTGGAGCTTAGACAAAGGTGTAATCCCAGTGCCATTTAACCACTTAAGCCCCGGAAGATTTTACCCCCTTCCTGACCAGGGTTTTTTGCGATTTTTTACTGCGTGACTTTAACGGTCAATTGCGCGGTCATGCAACGCTGTACCTAAACGAATTTGACGTCCTTTTTTTCCCACAAACAGAGCTTTCTTTTGGTGGTATTTGATCACCTGTGCGATTTTTACTTTTTGCGCTATAAACAAAAAAAGAGCGTAAATTTAGCAAAAATAACAATATTTTTCACATTTTTTTATATGAAATTCCCCCCCAAAAAAATTAAAAAATCAAAATGTTTTTAACATTTTTGGCCAATTTGTTTTCTGCTACATATGTTCGGTAAAAAAAAATCGCAAAAAGCGTATTTTGATTGGTTTGCGCAAAAGTTATTGCGTTTACTAACTAAGGGAAAGATTTTTGTCATTTTTGGTGTTTTTTTTTTTTTAACGAGTAATGGCGGCGATCTGCGATTTTTTTTGCGGGACTGCGACATTGCGGCTGACAGATCGGACCCTTGACTGACATTTTTGACACTTTTGGGGTTACCAGTGACATTACTGCAGTAATCAGTGCTATACATATGCACTGTTACTGCAAAATGACACTGGCAGGGAAGGGGTTAACTTTATTGGGGAGGGAGGGGTTAAGTGTGTCCCTAGGGGTGTGCTTTCTACTGTGATTGGCTGTGGCTACTAGTGTAGGAACAGTGATCAACGGTCCTACATAGTAGAACCGTCTGATCACTGTTTCTACACAGGGGAGAATGACAGGCGGCTTGTTTACATCAGCCTCCTGACTTTCTCCCTCTGTACCGACGATCGGCGAGTGACCGGCGGACATCGGGTCCGCCGGTCACATGCACTAACTTCCCTGTGAACGAGCCGCGGCGGGCGCGCGCCCGCTATTGGCTCACAAGGAAGTGACAGGCAAGTGACGTACCGGTACGTCACTCTGCCTGGCCGGGGCTGACCGCCGCAGTATATAGTCGTGCGGCGGTCGGCAACCGGTTAAAAGCATCCAGGTCACACGTGGCTAAAGAAATCCAGTATTGAGAAAAACCTTTAGTTTTAAATATGATTGTTTCCTGGCTCTTATGTTGATTTCTAACTTTACTAATTTCTTAATCACTGACCTAGAACAGCCACACAGTAACTGAGTCAGAGAGAAGTTAGAATCCCTGATTTGCACACTAATTGATAGTCTGAGATTAATAAAAGTCATTGGATCAGCCTGACTGCCAGGAAATTAGCATTTTCAGAAGGTCAGCTAATATAGGATGTATCTCTCGTGACAGGTTTTCTTTAAATATAAGGAAACGTCTGTGTAACATTAGCTTGCTGTACAGGACACACAAGCTATCGAAGATGTCTGGGAAGACTTTTCTTGAAAACTTATTTAAATACATTGCAAAAGTGCTCTCATACATTTTTCATGCATGCAGAGCCACAAATATAAAACTTTCTAAGTAGAGTATGTATCTCTTTTGACATAAATCTGGCACTGCTAATATATTTGTAATGTATTAACACTATCTTTCCTCTAGGTATTTGGCTGTTTTCCATTGCTGTCAATTAAGGCTGGAAGCAAACTATACATTTCTCACAATAAACCATTTTCATGAGTATGCACAATTCATGGTCATTTTTTAGGAGAGCAGATCCAGCACGGTACAAATTAGATATATGTAACCTTTTCCAAGGTCACCTCGGAGAACTCTTTAATATACCCAATTCTGTAATCAAAGGCAAGTCTGTTCTGGGAAAGGTGCTATGGGTGAAGGTTAAAGGGAACCTGTCATGGGTGCAGTTTTTTCTCTGATTTGTTTGCAATATACTAGTTCTGGAGCAGTGAACATAAATATAATTTCTGAGCCATCGCCTTGAAATTAGAATGGGACATATAAGACATGGCAGAGCTGCTTGTATTAAAGCCTAATTAAAAAAAAGTTTTGCTTTGTAACAGAATCTCTTTAATAAGAATTCTACTCAACATGACTGGGGGATCACTATAATATGTTAGTAACTATATCACCTGTTCCACAAATACTACTTGCAACTTACGGTATTTAAATGTTTGCTGTTAAAGCCCAACTCCAAGAAATATTTTTTTCTCCCATGCAAAAGTAAAATACATGAGAAAACTGTGAATACATTTAACCACTTAAGACCCGGAAGATTTTACCCCCTTCCTGACCAGGGCCTATTTTGCGATTCAGAACTGCGTGATTTTAACGGACAATTGCGCGGTCGTGCGACGCTGTACCCAAATGAAATTGACGTCCTTTTTTTCCCACAAACAGAGCTTTCTTTTGGTGGTATTTGATCACCTGTGCGATTTTTTGATCATGCGCTATAAACAAAAAAAGAGCAACAATTTTGCAAAAATAACAATATTTTTCACATTTTTTCACATGAAATTCCCCAAAAAAAATGTAAAAATCAAATTTTTTTAACATTTTAGGCTAATTTGTTTTCTGCTACATATGTTTGGTAAAAAAAAATCGCAATAAGCATATTTTGATTGGTTTGCGCAAAAGTTATTGCGTTTACTAACTAAGGGAAAGATTTTTGTCATTTTTATTTATTTATTTTTTTAACGAGTAATTGCGGCGATCTGCGATTTTTTTGCGGGACTGCGACATTGGGGCAGACAGATCAGACCCTTGACTGACATTTTTGACACTTTTGGGGGTACCAGTGATATTACTACAGTAATCAGTGCTATACATATGCACTGTTACTGTAAAAATGACACTGGCAGGGAAGAGGTTAACTTTATTGGAGAAGGAGGGGTTAAGTGTGTCCCTAGGGGCGTGCTTCTAACTGTAAAGGGGTGTGGCTTTTCATGTAACAGCAGAGATCTACGGTCCTACATAGCAGGATCGTATGATCTCTGCTATTACACAAGGGAGAATGACAGGCGGCTTTGTTTACATTAGCCGCCTGCCTTTCTCCCTCTGTAACCGACGATCGCGAGTGACTGGCGGACATCGGGTCCGCTGGTCAGACGCGCGGGGATCCCAGTGAGCGAGCAGGGTGCGGGAGCGCGCCTCCGGCGGCGTGCGCTTGCCCCCTATTGGCTCGCAGGCGAGTGACGTACCAGTACGTCACTTTGCCTGCACGGGGCTGACCGCCGCAGTATATGTACTTGCGGCGGTCGGCAAGTGGTTAAAGGAGTATGAGCTACATTAGCTTGTGAAGCACTGAGAGACATTAGCTCTTTATAGTACTATGATATGTAGTGCGTAATTACAACTAGTTTATCGGTTACAACAAAATAAACACTTCAAAGAAGCAGAATAAAATAAAACTCTTCAAAACACACAATGACACAATGGATTTGATTTACTAAAACTGGAGAGTGCAAAATCTGGTGCAGCTCTGCATGGTAGCCAATCAGCTTCAAACTTCCTCTTGTTCAATGAAGCTTTGACAAAAAAAAAACCTGGAAGCTGATTGGTTTCTATGCAGAGCTGCGCCAGACTTTGCACCAGTTTTTGTAAATCAATCCCAGTGTGACTTGTTCAGCTGTTAAAGCCCAACTCCAAGCAATTTTTTTTCCTCCCATGCAATGGGGCTGGGCCCACACTGCATGGTTTAACTACTCATCCTTAGATTCTCGGGAAAACGGTGCTCCCCCACATTCAGCAGAGGTCATTTTTCTGACGTCTTCCTATTCAGAGCCGCTCTGGACCATGGGGAGGGGCAGGTGATCAAATATCACCAAAAGAAAGCTCTATTTGTGAGAAAAAATGGACATAAATTGTATTTGGGTACAGCGTCACACGACCGCGCAAATTTTAGTTAAAGTAACGCAGTGCCGAATAGCAAAAAATGGCCTGGTCATTAAGGGGGTAAAACCTTCCGGAGCTGAAGTGGTTAAGGTATACATGTTAAAACCTGGTCAAATGTGAATATTATGTATTCTTTGTGTAGCACCCTACAGGTATGTGCTAGGTAAATGTATAGTGGGCCTTGTCTGCCTAACAGCAGGGCTGTGATCTGTTTAGATAGGGTGTCAGGGCTTCCAGATGTGCTTGCTGAGGGAAGAAGTATCCCCACTGGATCCTGTGAGAGGCTTCTGATAGGGCAGTGTGGGAAGCCCAATCAGAGGACACATCCCAGCTTGTAACTACCCCAGAAGGCAGATTATGCTGCAAAGGATTCTGGGAGTGGGTATAAGTTTGGGGGGAAGTGCGTGGCACGGTGTCTTTTGGTGGGAGCAGAGTCCCAGGAAGGAGAGTGCGGCTGTCTCTCCTCCTGTCTGAGAAAGGCGGATGTCTCAGGGTATCGCCAGAGTGTCCAGAGAGTGCTGAGTTGAGCTGAGGGGATCCGGTGTGCCGAGAGCCTGCAGAGCGTGAGAGGGGTCCAGTCCCAGGAAAGCCTACACAGGTCGTGAGTACTTAGGATTGCCCCTGGGGGTCTGCCTGAAGTTAGAGGGGACCACTCTGGAAGAGGTTCTGGGATCCAGTGTCAGCTAGCTGTAAAGGGGGTGCTTAGGCTGAGGACCCTGAAGCTACAGAGGGGGTACATAGTCAGTGGACCCTGAAGAGTTTGAGGTTAAAGGGGGCACCTGCAGTTTGGGCCCTGAATTGTACAGAGCGTGCCAGTTACAGTGACAGTTCTATTATATACTACCTCAAGCTGTGCCAGGCGGGGGGGAAAGTATTCAGTGACTTTCACAGTACAAAAGTGTCTGGAGTTCTACAGTTCTCAGTCTTGGATCTTCTGGACTATAAGTCAAGGATTCAGCACTTCTTCTGTTTTACAGAATATTCTCAGTGTCAGTGAGCGTTGGCTGGCGCCGGCTGGCGTCAAGGAAGCGCCAACGGGCATTTCAGAAGTAAAAGTCCCAATTGTAATTAGTTTAAGCATCAAGGAGTATCCCACTCATTCCCTTCTCCTATCCCCTTAATTCCAATAAAACTACAAACAAAGATTCCGGAGTTGTCGCTGCTTCAGTTATCACAGACAGGGTCACAGCTCACATGGGCTGGAGAGATTACCGGTACTAATGGCAGACCCATATCAGGCCATAGGCCTGGAAACCTTGCTACATTTGCAAAGAGGAACTTAGTGCTAATCTAAATATCTGTGGATTCTCTATGTGACCACTTGTGACCACTGGTAAGTGTTCAAATTCTGAATGGACCCTCTGCACACTGCTGTACACCTGTTCCAGCAAACTATGCCATGAAAAAACAATTTAAACAAAATGTGACAAATATTGTTATTTTTGCAAAATTGACGCTCTTTTTTTGTTTATAGCGCATGATCAAAAAATCACATAGGTGATCAAATACCACCAAAAGAAAGCTCTGTTTGTGGGAAAAAAAGGACGTCAAATTTGTTTAAGTACAGCGTCGCACGACCGCGCAATTGTTCATTAAAGTCACGCAGTGCCGAATCGCAAAATAGGCCCTGGTCAGGAAGGGGGTAAAATCTTCCGGGGCTTAAGTGGTTAAGCTGGCCTATCCTTTCACAGTGGTAAGTGTGGGGGTAATGTGAAAGCCTAAAATCTAAGCACCTGGTCTTCACCCTTTCTTCTCTAAAAAAGGGCCCGTCTACCCATGTTACCCATCTTAGTAGGACTCCAGGTTCACCTTGTTGCAAAAAAAAAAGAAAACCTAAGCAAAGACGAGAACCTTATGCAGACAAATAATAATTGAGGGTGGCAAAAATAATCCCTACAAGAGCAATCAGGATATAGGAACCAGGAATCAAACTAAGCATTTAACCTGAAACAATCAGAAAGCAGGTATCTGGATAAAACAGAATCAATTTTATACTTAGGCATGCATGAACCCGAGTATTTTTGTGCCTGTGCATGCATTCATATATGTGTGTTTTGCATATTTTTATTTTTGCATGTCAATTCAAAAACTGAATAGTGATAGTTCTTCACACATTTAATTTTACCCAGTTTACTACCAAACGCTTGATATTTTCAATTAACCACGCAACTGCCCCCTTTCAGCACATTTTATTAAATTTGTCTTTCAAATTAAGAGACTCTAAAGGTAGTGTCATTTCTAATATGCATATGTGTTTTATAATGAAGCCGTATTCCAGCTCCTTTTTGCACTAATAAGTCATTATTATTTAAGCGACATAAGCCTAATTAGACCAAACCTGTATTTTAATTGAGAGTATTTGGCACTTCAAGTCCACTGAAGTGTTTTAAATAGCTATGCTTTTCTAACAATGGATTAAAAGTAAAATACATGAGAAAACTGTGAATACATTTAAAGGAGTATGAGCAACATTAGCTTGTGAAGCACTGAGAGACATTAGCTCTTTATAGTACTATGATATGTAGTGCGTAATTACAACTAGTTTATCGGTTACAACAAAATAAACACTTCAAAGAAGCAGAATGAAATATAACTCTTCATAAAACACAATGACACAATGGGTTTGATTTACTAAAACTGGAGAGTGCAAAATCTGGTGCAGCTCTGCATGGTAGCCAATCAGCTTCTAACTTCAGCTTGTTCAATGAAGGTTTGACAAAAAAAAAAAAAAAACCTGGAAGCTGATTGGTTTCTATGCAGAGTTGCACCAGACTTTGCACCAGTTTTAGTAAATCAATCCCAGTGTGACTTGTTCAATAAAGCAGCGAAAGAGTGAAGGGGAAAATCAATGTGCATAGCCACTAGTAAATAAATTGACAAATTATTACTGGCACAAGATCACTGAAATAAGAATTTAGATTGCTTGCTGCTGCTATTTTTCATTTTGCTCATTGCCTTTTGGATTATTAGCAAAAATAAATCCATTTGCTGAAGGACAGTTAAGATAAAGACATAGATGTCATAAACATAAACATCCAAAGTGTTAGTTTACCTATAGGTAAAGGGTAGGGACTTCCTGTATGTCTTGGATACTCCAACAATTACATTTCCCTTCTGTAATACCTGATTCTGTTTGTGTGAACCTAGGAATTTGGGGTTTTTCGAACCTCATTTCTATATTCTCACATATCCTGTTGCATACTCCACATTAAAAAATTCACCAGGGATGGTGGGAAGCCATCATAATCAGGGCCATCTTACCGAATGGGCATGCTGGGCAGCTGCCTGGGGGCCCCACTTGCTTGGGGGCCCAACCTGCCCAACAACCCAGCCAGCCCCAGCCAAGCATTAGTCCCAATTCCAGTGTGCATCCCGCCGCCGAACTTAGCAGGTGGCAAGCGCCTATCGGCCCTGTGCTGCTGTCAGGCCACTTGGGCTGTGGAGGGGAAGCCCACAACTACAGGAATGAATGTCTGCCTCCATGGGAACAGACACACACAGGACAGTCGCCGAACTTGGAAGCTGTCATTAGCCTGGCACTGCTGTATCAATAAATATGGGTCTCATGATACGCCATTATGTCACTCATGGTCCGTGAACCGCATCTGGAACGCGGAACGGCGTTCCAACCCTCCGGACGGTTTTTCATCTTTTTTAATGTAAGTGATTCTTTATTTAATAAAGTTATGCTGAAATACTACACCATGAGCCTCCCTACCTCTTTCAATTTCACATGCTGAGACCCCACACTATCAACTTTTGAGCGAGTGGACCCCAAGAGGAGATTTATAGGTACTTCCTATACCGCATTCTCTACTGAGGGACCACAGCGGGACTTCCTAATGGAAGAAAATAGGAAAAGACCCCAGAGGTGATCCCCCTGAAAAGATCATTTGGCCCCAGACACTGCACTCTCTACCGAGGTAAACACAGCGTATACCGTATTGGGATTCCTTACCAACGTCTGACCCCAAGGGGTCATCCGGTAAGTGGGCTGTGCATGCAGTGAAGGTGGAAGAGTACGCACAATCCCACTGAAGTTTTGCACAAAGCATAATTTACTGTCACTAAAATTAAGCACTAAAATAAGAGCACTTTGCAGTCAAATGGATATTATTTATTCACCTTGGACTTTCACCAATAGTATTTTAATCAATTATTGACTAGATATTTATATATATATATATATATATAAATATATGTATATATATATATATATATATATATATAAATATATGTATATATATATATATATATATATATATATATATAGATAGATATATTGCAGCAAATTGAATATTGTTCACAATCACCTTGGATTTCTATTACTATTAGTATTTATTTATTTATCTATTCTATATATTTATTTATTTATCCATTTGAGCATATTGGTGACCTTCATAGGAGTTTACACTTATATATGTATTTATTTATTGCCATATATATACAAGCACATTGGAGACATTTATAGGAGTTCACACTAATGAATCCACATCAGTATTAGAGCGCTGTCTCTAGTGTATTTCACTGATATCAATAAATATAACTTTATTGATAATTTGCATTTTTTCTACTGGGTGATTGTGCAGGCAGGGTCCTAGTGCACTGCATTGCCCAGGGCCCTTTAATGCACTGAGCATAATGGCCACAGAAGGTGTGCAGACCTAGAATGTGTTGTACATCTATTGCATCAATAGAGTGCTGAAGAAATGTAAGAGTATCTAAGGTGCATTAGTTCTTCAGTTAAACTAAGGTAGGTATCAGTTTTAATGGACTAGCCCAACTAGAAAAATGGTGTAAACTATTTACCATTTTATACTATTTTTGTTAATTACAGGTTTGCTACACAAGCAAAATATTTTTGCTGATCTTTTTGAATGTGTTTCATTTAGAAAATAGCAATGTCATGGGGCTGATTTACTAAAGTAATCTTCACACAATAAACTTTGTGGATATATTCACTTCAGTTATTCAACAGTGAACTGGCACTTTGCTACAAGTTTCTTTAATGCTGTATTTAAATTTTTCATTTTTTTTTTTTTTTTACATAATTTTAATTAATATGACCATCATCTGTGTTTGATGCTTGTCATACTCTACAAAACATTCATAATATATGTGACAGATTCCTATTATGAAATAGAATGAGTGATAATGACCATTCAGATGTGACAAAAAAACAACAGTGGGAGTTGTTCATTTTTTTTCTAGTTTGCTTTTAAACTTTTAGTCTTTGCGATTTTTGCAGGAATGGAGTAAATCTTAGATATTTATGCCCACGTGGTTCTAATTTGATACTTTGCTCTGCCCTCTCTCTAATTCACCCATCACTTACTCATATATTTTACTATATAATCCCCTGCTTTAATAATAAAAACAGTTTAATAAACATTTTTGGATCTAAAGAGGATCTGAATTACAGAAACTTTTGGCCAAATAGACAAAAAGGAAAGAAAAGGCTAGTGACCAATATTGTCCACATCAGTTTTGCTTGCATCCTGACCTTTTCCACATTATGACTTACAATGTTCTGCAATGTGCCTCTGTTTGAAGGTGACCATCTTGGTACAGGCAGGGTTGCCGATATGATGACTGGCGGAGGACAGATAAAAAAGACAGCAGAAATGGTGGGGCAAGCACAGATCCACAGAACCAATAAGGCAGAAACAGGCAGATGCATGCAGTACCTATTTCTCTCCAGCAAGCAACGTAGTAATGATCTGGATTGGGACCAGAACAGTCCTCAGATATATCTACTGCCTTCCCAATTTGGTATATGTCCTGCCGAAGCAAGGACATTAATGTGCGCACACTGAAATGACCAAACTCTGACAGTCGTCAAAATAGTTCATTCTGGATTTTGTAATTCCTCCTGATTGATACTGATTTCCCTCTTTTGGCAAAGTGCCAAATTTTCAAAACTCTGACCAGAGGTTCCCCTTCTTCAATGGAGGGTGCCCTTAAAATATAATTTAAATGCTACAATCAGATGAAAAGTTAATCTACTTAAAATCTTTTGGCTCAGTGCCAATAGGGTTCAATGGTCACGTTACTTGCTATAACCCTTAATGTCCAAAAATTCATTCTATAACTGTCATAGGACAAAGATATTTACACTTGAAAAAGATATTTACACTTGAACCCCCCCTTGAAAAGTAGCCAATTCTCAGAACTTTTGCACAGAGTCTCCCTTGCGCATAGGGAACTACGGGCAAATGTTTTTGATGATGAAACAGTGTTCTTATCCACTATTACTATGCTCAATATCAATAAATGGCAAAACAATTGAACTTTACAGAAATAATTGCATATGTGTGTTAATGCTGGCATTGTTAGTTCCACTGTACGTCACACTACACAGGAAAAAGAGGAAGTTAAAAGTACGTAGAGTGGAGGGGTTGATCGCTGCTGCTGGGGGGATTCGAAACTCTTGTGCAAGAAAGAGGGAGCAAGTACTAAAGATCTGTCTAGCTTAAATTCAATACGTCATTTTTCAATCCCACTTGCACGCAGCAAAAGAAATGCTAATTTCTCTAAATAACAGAACACATTACACACATTACGGACTCATTATAAGGGGGATTGAACTGTCAGAATAAACTCTGTTTCACAGGATCCCAGCGTCAAGCGCGTTTTTCCCTCCTCCCGGAAGCCTCCTAACGTGGCCCATGCGAGAGGGGTTCCTCCCCCCGAGCATTCATGCAAACACGCACTAATAAATTACTCCGAGGGGAGTTATCTCATCTGTGACAGAATTCCCTTCTGACCGTCTCGTCACCCCACCACAAGCCAGTAAACAAACATATAACAAAACACAAAACAGGCAGCAGATATAAATTATGCAGGTTCCTTCTTAATACACTTTGGGCAAGTTATGTTACCTGTCTTGCTGACCGCTGGCAGCTGATATGGACACAAAGATAATCAATCACAGAGACAGGGTGTATACAGGTAAGGTTCAAAGTATGTCTTACCGTATATTCAGAGGTGATCAGTCTCTGCCCTTGTCTGTGTTGATTCCTCTCGGTTTCCTCTCGATCAGCTACCTTTGGTTCAGAACCCAAAGTGTCCCATCTGGGGTGCCATTTGATCTGGATTGGGACCAGAACAGTCCTCAGATATATCTACTGCCTTCCCAATTTGGTATATGTCCTGCCGAAGCAAGGACATTAATGTGCGCACACTGAAATGACCAAACTCTGACAGTCGTCAAAATAGTTCATTCTGATTTTATTAGTTCCTCTTTTGGTCTTATAAAGACTGAGGAAAGTCATGAACAGGAAATAGTCATATATAATACGTATAAGGTGGTGATTGGATGATTGGAGTATCTATGTGTCTATGTCTTTCTTCCAGGACATCAAGAGGTCTTATTTTGGGTTTTGTCTCCATGTTCAATCGCCATCTTGCTTCTCCGAAAGGAGGGGTGATCTAATTGCATTTTGAGTAAGGTAGTAAATCTCAGCAGTAACATATATACATAAGGTATGCACCATAAAGTGAAATAGGCATTTCACTAATATAACCAGTATTACATCCATTACAGTAATGACACCCCCAAAACTCACTTCAAATCTCCTGAGACTAGCAGTCACAGGCAACAGTGCCTTTCACACTGCAGATTTACATTTATGAGGTTGTAGGCAGATGATTGGCCAGGAACCCAAACATTTCGGATGAACTTCTATTTTTCAGGAAAAATTCAAGACGAAAGATAAATCTTCCTGGGTACTGCTTAGACACTATAGGCATTTCTGGATGTTTCCTGTAACATAGAAAATCTTTACTTTTTGAGTTCAGGTCCACTTTTATGTACAATCTCACAAACCTCAAAAATGCAGACTGGACATATGATAAAAAATGTATAAGCAAATGTTTCCTTCAGTAAAAACCTTGTGAAAAGATGAGTTAAGGTGGATGTAAACTCCTACATATACCCAGTGAAGTGAACAACCTCAGATGATACACAGAGATGGGAAAAATTTCCCTACATAAGTCTTACTTATATACCTGCTGTCTTCAGCTTTCTATATGCTTTAGTTGTTATACATGGTGTTACAAATTTTTCTTCCTGTGTCAACAGTTGGAGGGGAGTCTAGGCATTCACTGTGTGTGAACTGATTGGAGGAAAGGTACACCCCCCCCCCTCCACAGAGGCAGAGGAATTAAGAAACTTGCAGAGCTGTGCTGTAAATAGACCAGCTCTCTGTTTATTTATCTCTATGTCCCTTCCCCAACAAACATTTCCAGCTGCTTTTATCTCCTGTGTTGGAGAACTGGTCATAAGTTATCAGGCTGATAACAGAGGAACGGAGCAGAAGAAAGACAAGACATAGGACTTAGGGCTTGGGAGAGAGTTAAGTAAACACTACAGATATATTTTTCTCAGGTCAGATTTAATGAATGGGGTTTACATCCACTTTATTCAAGATCTATAGTCAACTGAACATACACTATATTACCAAAAGTATTGGGATGCCTGCCTATACACGCACATGAATTTTAATGGCATCTCAGTCTTAGTCCATAGGGTTCAATATTAAGTTTAGCCCACCCTTTGCAGCTATAACAGCTTCAACTCTTCTGGGAAGGCTGTCCACAAGGTTTAGGAATGTGTCTATGGGAATGTTTGACCATTCTTCCAGAAGTGCATTTGTGAGGTCAGGCACTGATGTTGGACATGAAGGCCTGGCTCGCAGTCTGCGCTCTAATTTATCACAAAGATGTTCTATCCGGTTGAGGTCAGGACTCTGTGTTGGCCAGTCAAATGGACCTTGCTTTGTGCAGTCATGTTGGAACAGGAAGGGCCAACCCCAAACTGTTCCCACAAAGTTGGAAAAATTGTCCAAAATGTCTTGGTATGCTGATACCCTAAGAGTTCCCTTTATTGGAACTAAGGGGCCAAGCACAACCCCTGAAAAACAACCCCACACCATAATGCACCCTCCACCAAATTATTTATATCAGTGCACAAAGGTCAATAAAAACATAGATGAGCAAGTTTGGGTTGGAGGAACTCCTTTAGAGGTGCGCTATGTACAGAGTACAGAGTTCAGGGTGAGCTGTGTACATAATATAGGGTTTTGGGATGCGCTATGCACAGTGTGCAACACCAACCCTACCCCCCTACCTGGCCCAACTTGAGTAACTCCCTATGTAGGCAGTTCTGTTATACCTCCCTGTGTAGGCCTTGCAGAAAGATAGTTCTCACTCTCACATTCTAGGGATCTGTCCCCACTGTGCCCCGCAGTCAGGGATAGGTTACATCCGGGAGCTGCTGAAAGCAAAATTGTCCCTTGTAAAGGCTTCTGTGTTTACAAGTGACAGCAGGGAGCGGGGAGCAGGGAGCGGGAAAGGTGGGTGAGAGCTGGAAGTGGTGGAATGGAGTTCCACCAGGTTCTGGCTGCAGAACTGGGTAGGAAAGCCACATAACAAGGCTTGAAGGGTCGTATTTGGCCCTCGGGCCTTGTGTTTTACATATGTACCCAAGGGTAGGGTTATTTTGGTGATGTTTAATCACTGCTGGGTTTTTTATTTTTTGCTAAATAAAGGGGAAAAAAATTGAAAACTGTTTTGAAAAAAAAAAAAGTGATTTTCTTATATTGTTATAACCTTTTGCAAAATAGGTCAAAATGTGTACGCCTACATTTCAATAGAGAAAATAACCCATATCGGTGTACATTACTTAGTCTGTAAGACATTTTGCAAAATAGGGCAAACTGTATACTGCTACATTTCCTTAGTGAAAATAACTCATATCGGTGTATATTGCTTAGTCTGTAGAAAAGTTATAGAGTCCTTTAAAACTATGGTATATATATTTGAAAATCGATCAATCCTTATGTACTGACGTCTCATTTCTTTAGGCCCTAAAATGCCAGGACCATACAAATATACCCAAATGACCTCCTTTTGGAAAGTAGACAGTCCAAGGTATTTAACAAGAGGCATGGCAAGTTTTTTAAAGTTGTAATTTTTTATCACTTTTTTTGGGGAAATTTACAATTTTGTACTTTAAACTGTGCAGTACAGCGTCATCATATAACTAGTGTGGCAGTGATGAGGGACACTGACTGGTGACAGAAAAATATATATTTTTTATTGTATTTTTTTTTTATTTATTTATTACATTTTTCATGTTATAAGCAACCATTTTTTGTGAATGAAAACTATCCATTCAGTGTTTACTCTTGTGATTAGCTGTGACTGGCCACAGCTAGATACATGGTACAGATAGGCTGTGATTGACCCTGTCTGTACCATGTGATCACTGTGACCAATCACAGAGCTCATCACAATAGTACACAATAAATGCCATTCATTGTGTACAATTGTCATTTGATCTGCTGTGATTTGTCACAGCTATCACATGGTCTTGGAAGTACAGTCAAAAAGCCTGTCAGGATTTTCCAAACAATAAGAGCCACTGGCTGTACTGATCAGTGTATTCTGCTGGCGGAGAAGGCTCCCTGTCCGGAGAATACAATATGTGTGGATGGGGGAATCAGTTAATTTTTTTTTTCGGTCACCCCATTCAACTCATTAAATCATATACGGCCAGCCTTAGTCCTTGCTTGCTGTCTTAACTTGCTTCCTTCAAGAGCAACAGTCTCTAACAGAATATTCAGCATCTAACACAAAGGGCATGTTGGGTGCCTGTATCCCCTGTAGCACACTGTGGTTCCTCCCACCAGCTGCTATGTTATTGCAGGATCCATTACTAATGTTGGGGTCAGCAGGAGGAGCCACAGTGAACAGTGTGTGACCAAGCCCCTAACTACGCCAAAAGTATCAGGTGCCGAAGATTCTGCTGGAGGTTGTAGCTCATGAAGACAGCGTTCTAACTGCCTGCCTTGCCTTTTATAGAACCATTTTTAAAAAAGTAACACTAAACTCACATTTTTTATAAGATAAAATCAATGCAGTATGTTTAAATAGAAGTAGATTTTACCTTCTATCTATCGTTTCCTTCATTTCATCTCTCAAACAAAAGATTTTTCTGCTGTTCTTAGACTTCCTGTTCTAGGGTGGCCAAGTTTGTTCTCCATGGCCCCTTTGGGTATGTGAACGTAGCAACCCTTAACTGCTTACCTGACCACATCTACAGTATGTACAGATGCATTGTAGTATGCATAGAGCAGAGCATGTGACCAAAAATAACGGCACTGCTCGCTCTACACTATTAGCGGTGAATGCTAACAAAATGTGCGTTTAGCGACTCTTTAAGTAACAGAGTCACTTTTAAGGACAAAAAAAATGTCAAATCTTTAAGTTGAAAAATCAAGACAATCAAAACTGAATATTCTGTTTTGTTTAACCCTTTAAAAGCCTAACTGATTTGCTCAAAGTTATTATTTTGACTTTACTATGCAAAACAGTTTTGGTTTTAGCATGTGCATATTATTATATTATGCTATGAAAAGTACTTTGGCTGAAGGGCCATAACAAATAATAATAATAAAATATTAATAATCATTATCAATAAATAATAGCTTTTGCCGGCATTGAAATAAATTCTTTTCCAGTACAAATGCATGCATAATAAAATGTGTAGGGAATGTGGAGAATAATATTTAAGAATTATACTTTGAGAGTTATTTTTTGCCAGTTTTATTTTTCTCTCCTCTTTTATTTTCTCTAATTTTAACATATATATATATATATATATATACTGTAATTTTTTTTAAATTTTATTTCTAAACACTCGGTTTATTAAAAAAAAAACCTGGTTTGGTTTAAAACGCAAACAAAATTGTTACATTCTGAATGGCATGTAAGTACCTGATTCTTTTGCCTTTTTACTCATCCCTACCAAAAAAAAAAAAAAATCTGCAAATCCATTTTCTAACCAGCTGCACCTCTGTACTGAACAGATAACAACCTGTGCAAGCCAGGCTTTTGCTGTGAATCGGTGCTGATAGGCCTGAATCTCAGAGCTTTTTTTAAATGCTAATGACAAGAAACATTTCCTAAGCCAAAACGCTCTTGTAGATCTGTCTACTTCTATTATGACAGATATTTGCTTGTAAGTACATAGAACACTTGTTCGCAGCGCCTTATCTGCTACGGTGCAGCCTGCTGACCTACATACCATTCAGCACAATATGATGCACAAACATCTTCTATACAATTTTTCATTTTCGACTTAAAAACAGTAGAGTGAAGATAGGATTGCCACAAATCTAACAAAGAGATGGTGTTACTTCCAAATAAAAAATGTGCGTTTCCCAAAGAATTTGTCTCGTAGCATTGAGCTCATACACAAGCAGCGCTTAAAAGGGTGTTCAATGGCGATTAGGTAGTGGAGACTTAGAAATAAACTGTATCCTTTCTCCTCTGCATAAAGGAATAAGCTAACTTATTTCCCATAACAATTAAAAGTTCAACTGTTCCCAACTGCGTTTAAGTGATGTTTCCAATTGCTTACATTGAAATATGGAAACAATGAGATAATACGGCTATAGGAATGAGCGAGTGCATGGAAAATGATATGTGTGGGAAAGAAGAATGATATTCCATTAACTTTCACTTAAAGGTAAACTCTGGTTAAAATTGAAACGAAAGCCTTGAAATGCTTACAGGGAGCTGAGCCTGCCTGCTTGGTGCTTTAATTTTTTCATCCAGGTATTACTGCTGTGCACACGTCCACCACTCCGTCACCACAAAGTCCCCCTATAAAGGCGTGGCCAGGTAATCAGACCAGATGTTTTCAAGAAGCATGATGTAGCTCTGGATTCAAGACTGAATGTTCCAAGTGATAACTGTAGTATATAGACATGTGTGTAAGGAATGGACCAAGCCAACTCCCTTTGTAAGCAAGATGACCTTTTAAGGACTTGGTCAGTTTGCAATCAAACATTCCTTTGATATGAGTAACCAGACGTTGTCCTTGTATGGCCCCTAATCGGGTTTAGAATTAATTATTAGATATTTGTGAGATGCTAGACAACTTTAAATAAGGAAATATATATTATGCAATTTCCCCATCAATTGTAATAGACTTACCTGACTTCCTGTTCCTCGTTCCATGCGTGGCTCCACCCATCCTTTACTTAAGGCGCAAACTTCATTCCCCCAGCGTCTCAGCAACACATCAGACGTCGATGAGCAGCTCCCTCAAGCCGTTCATCTCCTGTGACTGTACTAAGACTGCTTCCGTCCTCCCTTCTTACATACGACTTCCTGGATCACTGCTCCATCTACTGGCAGAACAGTGAACTACAACTTCTACTAAACTGCAGTTCCTATTTATTTAAACTAACAGCAAGTATATTGCCTTGACCCTAAATTGTTTCCTCTGCTAAAAAAAGTCTCACTGTGATGTTACTGTAGCCTGTATCACCAAACCTCATATTGGTAAACATAGCTTCGTTACTGAGTGGTTGACTTCCGCAGCTGAGGTCCATATAGGAAATTGCATGATTGTTAAAGGCTGCTGAGACCCGAAAAAATGGATCCAGCGGAATTAACCGCCCATGTAATGAACCTGAATCAGAGGTTAGAGACTCTTACCCAGACAGTAACTGAATTACAACAGGAGAACCAGACTCTTAAAACCTTGCTAGCGGGTCGCACAGCCCTCCCCATAAATCCTGAGCCCAAGATCAGTCCCCCTGACACTTTTTCTGATGATAGGAGGAAATACAGGGAATTTATAACTTCCTGCCACTTACTTTTTGACCTCAAACCACGCACTTATTCTACCGATAGAATTAAAGTTTGCACAACCATCTCTTACTTAAGGGGGGAGCCCAGAGCTTGGGCCAACATTTTCCTTGAGAAGAATGACATCATCCTAGAGTCATTCCCTGCTTTTTGTTCCGCCTTGGCGCTTCTTTACGATGACCCCAGTAAACAATCCACTGCAGAAACTGCACTTCGTTGCATAAAACAGGGCAAGAAACCTGTTGAGGATTATGTTGCAGAGTTCAAACGCTGGGCTACTGACTGTCAGTGGAACGACAGTGCGCTTCGCAACCAGTTCCGAATCGGACTTTCAGAAACCATTAAGGATGAACTAGCCCACATTGATCTACCTCCTTCCTTAGAGGCATTGATTAAAATTTGCATATCAATTGACAGGCGGATTAGAGAAAGGAAGGCTGAGAGGGTGTCTGTTTCCAGCTACAGTCCATTTAAACCTACCTACGTTGAACCTGAAGTACCCATGGAGATTTGCTCCATTTGAGGGCCATTGACTCCCATGGAAAGGGCTAGAAGAAGAGAATTGCATTTATGCTTGTATTGCGCAGCACCTGGGCATACCGTAGAAGCATGTCCAATCCTTAAACAAAAACCTAGGGGTGAGTTACTCTCTGTTAGTCAGTCTGTTACATCACATAGTATGCAGCCTAACTACATTATTATTTGCTTAACTTTTCAGTGGGATCAAAAAAGTCTTAATGTCAATGCCCTGGTCGACACAGGGGCCACGGGAAATTTCATTGATACCACTATAGTATCATGTAATAAAATTCTCTTGATAGAGGTTCACAGTTTGTTTCCAAATTTTGGAGATCTCTCTGTTCTGCTCTTCAAATTGAACATCAATACTCCAGTGCGTATCATCCCCAGACAAATGGGCAGACAGAGTGGCTTAATAAAGTTCTGGAACAAAACATTTGTTGTTATTGTACTCATCTACAGGATGATTGGCATATATTCATTCCTCTTGCAGAGTTTGCATACAATAATACGATTAGCTGCACTACAGAACAAACCCCTTTCTTCGCAAAATATGGGTACCACCCATCTTTTTTTCCATCACAAATGTTACCCTCCAACAATCCAGCATCTCAGGATTATCTTCAATCCCTACAGGGTATCCATGACTGCTTAAAAAAGAGTATTTCCCAAGCCCAACTCCGTCAAAAAAAGTATTATGATACCAGACGGAGACCTGCACCTCCTTATAGAGTTGGGGACTTGGTGTGGCTATCCACTAAGAATTTATGCCTCAAAACACCTTCTAGGATATTCAGCAGTCTTTCCTATTCAAAAATGTATTAACCCATCGGCTGTGTGTCTACATCTTCCCACTCACTTAAGGATTCATCCGACATTCCATGTTTCACAACTCAAACCTCATAAAGCAAACAATTTTCCAAATAGGACATTACCCCCAGAACCTCCGGTACTAGTTGCTGGACAGGAAGAGTTTGTGGTTCACTCCATCTTGGATTCTAGAATTAGGTGAAGGAAATTACAGTATTTAATTCGCTGGAAGTCCTATGGTTCTCACGAGGATTCATGGGAGGATGCTTCTAACGTACACGCTCCCATACTGGTTCGTCTGTTCCATTCACGTTACCCTCATAAACCAAAAACACCTTAACCCCCGGGGTGGGTTCCTTGGGGGGGGGGTCCTGTAACAGACTTACCTGACTTCCGGTTCCTCGTTCCATGCTACTTAAGGCCTCGTTCCATTTTACTTAAGGCGCAAACTTCATTCCCCCCAGTGTCTCAGCAACACATCAGATGCAGATGAGCAGCTCCCTCAAGCCGTTCATCTCCTGTGACTGTACTAAGACTGCTTCCGTCCTCCCTTCTTACACACGACTTCCTGGATCACTGCTCCATCTACTGGCAGAACAGTGAACTACAACTTCTACTAAACTGCAGTTCCTATTTATTTAAACTAACAGCAAGTATATTGCCTTGACCCTAAATTGTTTCCTCTGCTAAAAAAGTCTCACTGTGATGTTACTGTAGCCTGTATCACCAAACCTCATATTGGTAAACATAGCTTCGTTACTGAGTGGTTGACTCCCGCAGCTGAGGTCCATATAGGAAATTGCGTGATTGCTACATCAATAGGCTCATAGATTTTTTTTTTTTCAAAAACAAACATGTTATACTTACCTGCTTTGTTCTGTGGTTGTGCACAGAGCAGCAAGAATTCTCCTCTTCTCTTGTTCCCTGCCCCTGCTTCTAGCCATTCCCCCTTTTTGAGTGCCCCCAATAGCAAGTTGCTTGCTATAGGGTCACTCATGAGTGCTCGCTCCAAAGCTGCCTATGTGTGTCCATAGTTGCGTTTAAAAGCACATTTCATTATTTTTTTTAAAATAAATACAGGGTATTAGTAGTTTTTTTAATCTGCCTGTTGTTCAGATTTAAAAATTTTCAGTATTCCAGCATTAATAGGACATATTTTTTTGTAAAAATCAGAATTAACAGCAGCGATCTGTTACAGCTGAAACTAGGCAAGGTGTCTGATAGCTTGGTGGTAATATAATGTGGACCTACTATATTATTAAAAAAAGTTGTATATATACTTATACATACATATATACATATTTTTTTCTTTATTAACCACCTCAATACTGGGCACTTAAACCCCCTTCCTTCCCAGACCAATTTTCAGCTTTTAGCGCTGTTGCATTTTGAATGACAATTGCGCGGTCATGCAACACTGTACCTAAACCAAATTTATGTCATTTTTTCCCCACAAATAGAGCTTTCTTTTGGTGGTATTTGATCACCGCCAGGTTTTTTCTTTTTTGGTGCACAAATAAAAAAAGTCCGAAAAGTTTGAAAAAAAAAAAAGTTTTTTTGTTTAGGTTATAAAATGTTGTAAATAGATACGTTTTTTCCTGCACTGATGACGCCGCACTGACAGGCACTGATGAGGAGACACTGATGGGGTGGCACTGATGGGGTGGCACTGATGGGGTGGCACTGATATGCAGCACTGATGGGCACTGGTAGGTAGCACTGATATGCAGCACTGATGGGCACTAATATGTGGCACTGATAGATAGCACTGATATGCAGCATTGGTGGGCACTGATAGGCAGCGCTGATGGGCACTGATAGGCAGCACTGATGGGGACTGATCGGCGGCACTGATGGGCACTGATAGGCGGCACTGATGGGCACTGATAGGTGGCACTGATGGGCGGCACTGATGGGGGGCACTGATGGGCACTGATAGGCAGCACTGGTGGGCAATAATGGGCACTGGTGGGCGGCACTGATAGATGGCAATAACGGGCACTGGTGGGCAGCACTGATAGATGGCATTGGTGGGCAGCACTGATAGGGGGGCACCACTGGCAGGCTCTCTGGGCCCTGTTTGCCATCCCTGGTGGCCATGGTGGGCATCCCTGGTTGTCATGGGTGGGCATCCCTGGTGGCTCTAGTGGCACCCCCTCCCCCCAGGGCTGCACTGGTAATCAATCATCTGATTACCAGCACAGACCCCCCCCTGTGATCAGTGAGTAATTAGAAATACTCACTGATCACCCCGGCTGCAGAATCGATCCTCTCCTCTTCTCCTCACTGACAGGATCTGTCAGGAGGAGAAGAGATCGAAGCCATTACAACGGCTGTATTGACATTACATGACAGCTGTGATTGGACACAGCCGTCATGTGATCAGGAGGGCCAATCACAGGGCCCTCCTGCCAAGTCTTGTTGCTCTGTGTCCTAGGGACACAGGCACATCGAGATCGCGCCGCTGCACGTGCCCGCGGCGGCGCGATCTCTCTCCTTCTGAAGGACGTTCCGGAACGTCCGATCAGGACGAGACTCCCACCCGGCCGTATATGTACAATGGCCCGGGTGGGAGGTGGTTAATTAAACTTTTTTTTACTATGTATTTAAAGAGTAACTCCACTTTTGCTGAGAAAAAAAACACTCCCCTCTGGGTGAACTGTATACATTGCAGGAATTTTAACTTTTCTGCAGATTGCTACCTTTGTTACCTTTGTTTACCTTTCTATTCTGAAGAAAGCACTGTGTGTTTGTATGTGTCCATGTGGGAAAGTGAATCTAATGGCAGTGGTTTCATAATTATCAATTAGCTCCTGCACCTGCATGGCAATAATAAGGAACGCTGCTGGGTCTGCATCCCTTTAGACGTGAGCCAAACACACAAGTAGGAAATTACATTTCTGGTGCATTCTGTAAACCATCTGTGTACAGAACGCCTCCAGGTAACCACATTGCATTGGATTTTACAGAAATTTATAGAGCTGCAGATTGAAAAGGGAAGGTACGCTTTAATAACATTTACAATGACTTGTGTCACAATTGTGTATACTATATACATTTTTCTTTATTTGCTATTTTTTTTTTACCCAAAAAAGTTACCCTTTAACATCTTTGCTTTACATGAAAACAGGATGCTCTCATTGTTATAATTTCAGAGCACTAAAAGTTGTCAAAATAGAAACCTCAGTAGAAGTTGTTTGCCTTCAGACCTACTGGGTACGGGGGTCTACTGCTTTGACTTTTTCATTTGTATATGAATGTTTAAACATGAGCTATTGAGCTTGGTAAACAATGTGCCTTTTCCAACAGGACAGTTTAAAATGGCAGGTAAACCTATTAATATGTGTTCAATACGTTACATGCTGCCTGAAAGAGTATATATTTTTAAAGTGCACTAATTTATATTTATGTAACTAAACAAAATTTTTTTTTAAACAGTTCTGTTTGCAGTCTTTAACATAATAATCTTCTACACCCACTACTCATGTGCCCCTCTGGAATGCTCTGTCTTAATGTTGATGGATACCGTGAGGAGATTGGAGACTTATCTACACACATTACTGTATTTTCTGGCGTATAAGACTACTTTTGAACCTCAAAAAAATCCCCCAAAAATGGTAGGTCGTCTTATACGCCGAGTATAATATCTCCAAGGTAACCTAAGTAGAAGTATTACCGGTAGACCATGTAATAGGGGGGTCGTCTTATACGCCCAGTCGTCTTATACGCCGGAAAATACGGTATATACCTATTCTTTGGGGCTATCCATGTAATCTGGGCAAATGCTGTGGTCCAGGAGGCCATCTGAGCCCCTTTTGGTAAGGAAAAAAAGACCGACCTTGATCTTAGAATTGGCTGATATGTAACAACATCACTGTACAACTATATTGTATACTCTAAATTAAGGATGGGCTTGATGTTCGAGTTAAACGTAAGTTCACCTCGAACATCAGCTGTTCGTGTGTTCGATGAACCCACAAACAAATAGGGCGCTCGGCAGGAAGTTAGCCCGCTGCACCCCAAAAAAAAAAAAAAAATCCTCCCGCCGCTTCACACCCGTCCAGCGTAATGAGTGGCTAGAGTCAGTTAATTTATTCACTGCACCAGCATCATAATGCACTGCGCTGGTGCAGTGAATAAATTACTGACATCACGTCAGAAGGGGCTGGTGTCCCCGCCCCTTTCTTATAAAAGAGCTGTCACAGCTCTAGCAGCTCATTCGCCAGGAGGCGTGAGAAGCAGCGGGAGCTTCTTTTTTTTTGGGGGGGGGGTTCCTCCAGAGCCCTGTGCCATGAATGGGGGCTCCCATGTGCATGCATGGGAGTGACGTCATCAAGGCCCTGGCAAATCAGATGGCCGGAGGACGCAAACCCTGACTGAAGACGGGTTAACATGTCGGCCGTGTCAGCCAGCGGCGCTGCGGGGGCTTCGGTCTAAGGTAAGCATTTCATAATGAGCTAGTATGTGATGCATACTAGCTCATTATGCCTTTGTCTTTCAGGTTTTTATTTTTTTTTTCATTTTTTTTGGAGGTTTACAACCTCTTTAAAGCAGAGAATAAAAACTCCTCCTACAAGCTTTTACCAGACTCAAGACTGCTCTAACTGCTGATGACAAAAGGAATTTAGCAGTTTATATTTGCTAAAACTGTTGTATATTCATGTTCTGTGTACTGTATTTATTACTTACTTACTTACTTGCAATACTTTAATGCAAAGAATGCATTAAGTTAAAAAAAATGTAAGCTTTTAGAACATTTTTAATTTACATATATGGGAATGTAGGCAACCTTTAGTCCCTTTGTCCCCAAATTATTAAGTCTATCCATTTAGAAAAGTGATTGTTCACAGAGTATAGGATCATGTTGTGTTCCCTTTAATGAGCCAATCATTTGGTAGTAATTATACTTTTTTTTTTTTTTTTTTCAATTTCAAATCCTATTTGATCGGATTGGTTGCATTCAAATTGCAGCCTTTTACTTCTTTTTTTCTCTATCAATTGCCTAACTGCTGCAGTCAGGAATTCATAGTAATAAGCCCATAAGGTATTTATGACATAGTCCTTAAAATGTAAGACATGAATCGAATTGTTGATTTGACCAGACTTGGTGATTTCTTGAGGGCTTTCTGAAATCACCCCTTTCAAGAAGATTTCAAAAAGAAGATGGATCCCATCTTTAATGGAAAAGGTTTACGAGAGCAAATGTCCAACCAATGTGCTGCATGGGAAAGTGATTAGGTGCAGATAAATTACCGTCACTGTTATTCTTTAAATCTGTACCAGAGAGAATAAGTCAATCTGAGACTTTCCTGTGACTAAATGTGTAGCTGCAGCAACACTGTCAAACAGACATCTGGTCAAATGTCTGAATTCATACTGAGGTCTTTAGACTATTGTTATGTCCCAATATGCTTTAAACATTGCCAATATGCTTTTATTTCTAGGAGCAAAGCTAGATGCCTTTGGGTTTTAAAGACCATGTACAGCTCTGGCTTTTCTTCTTCTAATAAGGGACACGTAAAGCCATCTAATGCAACTCTTGTGTCTGGATAATAGACTAATGAAGCTCAAAGGAGGAACCTTGGGTGATTAGAAAGCCTGTGACTGAATAACCCAGGTCTACATCATCTTACCAATTGCGAAAGAATCAGCTGTCACTTGTGCCATGCAGCAGATGGACAGTTAGTAAATAGGCGCCAAAGCCTTTAGAAGCTTTGGCAGCCCACGTGCCATCAGGCAACAGATTTTGCTATTCTGCAGATGGCTAAAGAAGCCATCTTATATTTGCACTGTGTAACTCTGTTTTGCCTATGACTGTAGCAATCATCTGATGAATCTGGAAGCTCTGCTGTGTCATTTTGCATAAAATGTTGATGTATTAGTTAGCTTTAATTATTTCAGTACTCTTTGCTTTTGTCTAATTAATATGTCACGGCCAGTGGTTAAAAGAATAACTTGTAGCACTGTGGAATGACTGCAAATCACTATCTGTATATACATTTATGATTTTTTTTTTCAAATTAAAAATAATTCTGGGAACTGATAAACAGAGTTTGCTGTTGTAGTATAAAATAGTTGCTTGAAACATCATTTTTACTCATTTTCCACATAAAAGTAGTATCAAGTTTATATACTTCTTTAATGCAGCGTGTAAGCAATACGTTTACCAAACTCCGATGTCCATTGGACCTCATATAGAGCAATGTGAGAAAGGATAGATTTGTATTACTTAAAGCAATTAGATTTAAATTATAGTTTTTTTGTTTTAAAATCAAACAAAGGAAGTAAAAAATGTGATTGGTTGCTGTGGATGTCTGCCCAGACACTTTATAAGAGTTAGTGAATATGTATGGCACATTTGTTTATTTCACATGTAGCACCCTCCTCTAGTTAGGCTGCTAGGTAGATTTTGTTTTTTGTTCTATTGTAGTGAATAGAGTAAGGATTATTTGTGTGGTCTATTCAGGGTTTCTGGGCTGAGAGTTTGATAGCTCCCACCATACCCTGCTTATCTCTGGAAGGAGGCATCCAACGTGACCGAAAAGGAGATACATTTTCAGGGGGCCTGTACAGAGTGTTCTTTCCCTTGAGGGAGGGTTCAAGGTTCTCATGGGGCTACAGCCCTTGCAGGCAGCTTCACTAAATACAAGGAACTGCAATCTGGGTCTCAGCAGCTGCTGGGCTGAGAGCCTAGGGAGGATTACATTTGCTAGAGGGCACTGCACTGAAGTCCTGTGTCTGAAGAAGGATCTAGTTAATGTGGTTGTTGCACAAGAGTCTCAGCTGCCCAGGATTCTCCCTCCTCATTGGCTGAGACAGCAGTGGGGCGCCATTGCCATTAGTGAGCCAATGAGGAGGGAGGGGGGGCAGGGCAGAATTGCAGCTCCGTGCCTGAATGGACACACTGAACAGCAGCTCAGCTTGGTTGCCCCCATAACAAGCTGCTTGCTGTGGGGGCAAGCAGCAGGAGGGAGGGGCCAGGAGTGCTGGGGAAGGACCAACGAAGAGGGGGATCTGGACTGCTCTATGCAAAACCACTGAGTCCTAGATATACTAGCCATTCCCTGCTACCCCTAGAAAATCTGCTTTTGGAAGATTAGAAGAAAAGTTTGTCCTATCATTGTTACTGATCATTTTGGAGTATCCTGTGATCCTATATCACTCTACCATTTAAAGTTCTTTATCAATAAATCCTAAAAAGACATCCCCTAGACTAGTGATCACAAACCTTGGCACCCCAGCTGTTTTAGAACTACATTTCCCATGACGTTCATGCCCTCTGCAGTGTATTTGGGCATCATGGGAAATGTAGTTCCAAAACATGTGGGGTGCCAAGGTTCACCATCACTGCCCTAGTCTGAGCCCTAATTGTTGGTGTGCATGAGACTAACCTTGTGTGACAGGCAGTCTCTGTACTATTTGGGAGAACCGGGGCATATTCTCAATGGTCCCATCAGGGGTAAGCTCTGTATACAAAGATTTACAAAAGATTTATTAAAAATATTACGTTCTCTTAAAAAAAAAAAAAAAAAAATATATATATATATATATATATATATATATATATATATATATATACTATATATATATATATATATATATATATGTATATATATATATTTATTTATACTGTGTATGTGAATACCCAAGTGTGTCTTAGCAAATATCCAATGCTATTTTTAATTGCCCTTGCAAATGGTTGGATATTCAACATGAATACAGATCCCCTGAAATTTCTAAGATTCTCTTTCAAATGTGAACATGTGCATTGTTTAGTAAATAGCATCTGCTACCTTAGTAAATCAGTAGTTAAAGTGAGTAAGGCAAAGTTGTGTTCCATTACATTCCTTTAGTTAATCAATCCCAATTTATCATTGTTTAAAAAGTTTAAAAAGTAAATATATATTTTTTATAATAAACCCAGTAGAGTTGATTTAGTAAGTGCCGGTTCGCACTGCTCCTAAAATTACATGCAGTTTGTATGGCTGAATTTGCACCGCAATCACACTAAAAGATGCACAGGACCCTATTTTTGGTCCACACCAGTGCGATCCGATTCTGTGTGAACTTTCAGATTGCACTGCGATATGCGATCCAATCTGGGGGTGTCGTTAACCTTTAATTGACACCCCCAGCATATCGCATATGGCAGTGTGAACTGCCAGGGGTGCGGATGCGATGTGGATAACGCTGTATATTCGCAGCATTCCTACATTGCAGAAATGTGAACCGACACTAAAAGAGCAGATGCTGTTCACTTAACAAAGTCAATGTTTACTTTACAAAGTGAATGTTAATAAATAAGGTGAACCTAGGTTTACTTTGAACACTATTCTAGCAGGAAGTGTTAGAGCTGTGAGCTTATTACCAAATTCTCATCAATCAAAAAAAAAGCACATAAAGGAAACAATGATGATTTGTTCAAAAACTTACAACACAGACAATGGCTCTCATGTTGTAATTGTTTGCAGCATAGGCAATAAACAACTGTTATAGAAAGCCAGTAGAACTCCCATATCGGAATAAATTGACTCTCAGAGTGTGGTCATGTGTGGCTAAACCAATATGTGTCAATATGTTTTTACAATTCAAATTATGATTGCTTTATGCTTACCTGGAGGATGTTTTACCTACTACATTGCATGCATGAAAGTCTTGAAATTTCCAGAAATGTCATGCAGCAAATTATTACATATTTTTCTATAATTAAGTCATAGAGATGGAATGTTTTGAAAGAAAATTACATCCATGGTGACACATATTATATTAGAACGGTGGAAGAAATGCTTCTTCTTAGCAGCATTAGTAGTGATTGGAGAGGGAGAAAATACCAAGGGAAAGAGAGGTGTAAAGTTAGATCCTATGAGATTTAAACTTAGGTTTACATTTAAAACCTGAACTGATATCATGAGACAAGGTTTACCCTGCAGCACATAACACACAAACAAGTGGTAAATTTAGGATATTTTACGTCCACAGAAATAGTAGAAATATGCTCTCACTCTCAAACTATTCTTTATCAGTTACATGGGGCAGTTTAAGAACTCCAAGTACATATAGAAAAGCATTCACTTAGTGTCTACACAGTATATATATATATATGTGTAATTTTTATTTTTTTATAATATATATGTACTCTGAATATTTTTATATAAAACTGCCACTTTCCTTTAATGAACAGCTAGCTCACGGAAGACATACCTGCCCTGGCTGCAGATAGAAGACAAGAAGAACAATTGCAATTGTTATAAAATCCCATTTACAGCTACAATGGTACAATGGTATAATTTTAAAGCTGATCTCCTACCCCCCCACTAAACTTTACCCACACCACTGTCAGCTAAACAAAATGCCCCAAAATTTGTACTTAAATGCATAGTCATGTGACACACTGTTTCCAATGTCTTATTTCAGTGAAGAGAGAGAGGGCCTTCTTTGAGTGCCCACATCCTTCGTTGGTAAAATGTAATGTTTCCTATTGGCTGGAATAAGAGTCTAATTGGTAGGGTCCTCGCAGCATGCCAAAGACACCAGCAGTGATTTTTAGTAGTTGCAACGATAGGTGGCAACAAAAGCGATCAATGGTGGGCCTTGACTACATTGTTGGGTCCACAGTCTTCACTGCTGTTGGAGTAGCGGTGGCAAAACAAGTGACAGCAGACTAAAGTGAGGTAAAATGGTGATAGAGAAGTTTTTGCATTTTATTTATTTTAGATTATTTAGCACCTGAAACATGTTCTATTATTTAAAAAAAATAACAATTTTGTTTGAAGGTTTAAGGTATTAAGTTTAATAAAAAAAACTGATGGGAAAACCACACAGATTTCACTTGCAGAGACACAAGTTTACTTCAGTTTCATATCAGTGTACATCAGTTTTTCATGTGTGTTTCAGCCATGGTGCTGCACATGTGATCAGTTATGTCACCAGCCATTTGATGGTTTGATAGTTTGGTTGAGGACACAAGCAAATGTAAAAGTTAAATACCCACATTCCAATCCCGGCAATGTAACTGTTTTTTTTTAAAACTGTTAAATGGATGGGTTTAGTTCCACTTTATGATTTACTGCTGTCCAGGGGCTCTGGTCTTCAGCAAAATGGTGGCCTCCAGCAAGAAGAAACAGGATCAATGCTGGAGGCAATTTACAGCGCACACTAATCTTGGTAGCATAAAAATTAATGTGGAATGTATGTTCCTTGCTAAAGAACATTATTTTTTATCAAGTTGCTATGGTTAAAGTTAAAAAAAAGTTCAGATCAGCTAGTCAGTTTTTGAATAACATAGTGTCACAATGATCCAATAAAATACACAGCTTGTAAAAATGAGCAAGTTAATACATACAAAAGTATTTTAATCAATTAATGAACATCGTTGTCAGCTTTTATTTGAGCTCCTTAACTATAAATATATTGCACCCCCATCCCCCTTTCAAGTATTAACCATAGATAGAATTGAAGAAACAGAAGTATGGAATATAACTTGGTACACTGGAAGTGAGGTGGTAAAAACTAACAATGTACATGGGCCCTGGGAAAGCAGAAGTAAAAGTGAGTCAATATATAATAGGAAAAACTCCTAATTAAGATCAATGTATTCTCATAGTTATGTCACTTTGCACACAGGGATGATTCACTGCCAGTTGGAAAAGGATCCAACCCTTGCCTACCATCTGTTCCAGAAGGTTGGCCCCCCCAATGACACCGCAGCATACATTTAGCGAAGAATGTTCCTCAAAGTGCAGAAATCTATATATTCAAATACTGGGCAACTGTAAAGCATTCACTAGCATGTTAACTCCTTTGAAAAGAACCAAGTATAAAATGGATCTGACTGCCCATAGTGATGATTTGCTATTTTATGGGAAACCTCTATAAATGAATTAATGAAAAGTTAATTTGTGCCTAAGCCGTACCCTGAAAGATTTGCCTTTTGCATTCAATTGCTCAAAAATAGCATTGTGTTTCCTGTGTCTTTAGCCACATATCTGCATATCTGTTGTGTGAGATTATCCAAGGAACTACTGCCTCTGACTTCTAGTCCTAGGAGGTTTGGAGTGAGATTTGGTGAGGTCACTGCTGTGTTGTTCACTGTTCTCCTTGCTGGAGTGGAAGCTGCACCTCAGAATCTGCAATACATGGATCACCCTGCTTCTGTTTTGTGAATCTGTGCTTCCTCCACCTTTCCTGATGTTTTTGATCATTATTTTAGGGGTTATCAGGTCCCCAGTCATCACTGGAATCTCTGACATGAGGACATAAAGCCCTGCCTCTACAAAGTTGACCTTCTCCAATAGGAAAAGGATTAGCTGTAGGGAGACCACAGGCAATACTGATGAGCTGTGCTCCAACGTCCATGGTACTTGTCCTCTTTAACCACTTGCCGACCAGCCACCGCAGTTATACGGCGGCAGGTCGGCAGGTTCCCGTGAATCGCCGTGCCTGTACGGCTGTCTACAGGAGAGCTCCTGGAGGCGCGCTCATGCCGCCAGAGGGGCGCATGCACCCATTTGGCAGCGGGGAAGCCGATCCATGGGGCTAATGCCCGCGATTGCCACCGGGCACCTGAGAGAACGGCTGTTTGCTGTTGTAAACTCAGCAGACCATTGTTCTCCCTGGAATCAATGCAGAGCTCCTCCTATTTAGCAGCACAGGTCTCTGTATTGATTAAACAAGCCCATTCCCCCCACCAGTAGAAACACCCCCTAGGCTCACACTTAACCCTTTGATCGCCCCTGGTGTGAACCCCTTCCCTGCCAGTGTCATTATTACAGTAACAGTGCATATTTTTAGCACTAATTACTGTAGTAATGTCACTGGTCCCTCCAAAAGTGTTAAAAATGTCAGTTAGGGGTCCCCTCTGTCGCAGTCCTGCTAAAAATCGCTGATTGCCGCCATTACTAGTAAAAAAAATAAAATAAATAAAAATGACATAAATCTTTCTCCTAGTTTGTAGACGAGATAACTTTTGCGCAAACCAATCAAAATACGCTTATTGGGATTTTTTTTACCAAAAATATGTAGCAGAATACAAATTAGCCTAAAATGATGAAAAAAATAGATTTTTTAATTTTTTGGGGGGGAAATGTTATATAGCAGAAAGTGAAAAATATATATATTTTTTCAGAATTATCGCTCTTTTAGTGTTTATTTTTTTGCGCAAAAAATAAAAATCACACAGGTGACCAAATAACACCAAAAGAAAGCTCTATTTGTGGGGAAAAAGGGACATCAATTTTGTATGGGTACAGCATCGCATGACTGCGCAATTGTCCATTAAAGTAACACAGTGCCGAATCACAAAAAATGGCCTGGTCATTAAGGGGGAAAATCTTCCAGTCCAGAAGTGATAACCTTTTAAACAGTTCTAATGTACAGGAATCTGGGTTCCTTTGTGTGCAAAATTATAGTTATAATATAGTCTTGCATGGTAAACAGTTCGGTGGTGGAGTCAGGACCCAGAATAAACACATACATTGATAATACTTGAGACATAAATATAAACATTAAACTTGATTTAGGGCAATGGCCGTGATTTCTAGGGTCTGTGTCAATGGGATTTTGTTTGCTTTACGTACAATACCTGTTCCCATACAAGTCTATGGGAATGCAAAACCCATTTGAAGCAGGTGAAATGCAGGTTCAAAGAAGGTCAACTGCAGGTCAAATGTACCTGTCAATAAAGCCAGACTGATCAAAATGTCAAATTAATGCCAATGACACAAGCCCAAAGCCTGTCGACACAGACAAGAACTTGGTTACTGTAAGAGAAGTTCAGCTAGAACCAAACAGGCATTGGTGTGCATGCACGGGCACATTAGCATGTGCACAAAAAGGAATGTACATATGCGCATGTGTGAACATGCGGGCGCACGTGCACATACTGGCGCCAAACGGCCTATTTAGGCTGAGCAATGACAGGAGCACATTTCTGAGTGGTCTTTTAGCTTGTTCTAGTTCACCTGTGTCCTGATCTGCTTCCTGCCTGACTGTGTTTGACCCAGCTTGACCTTGACTCTCCTCTGGATTCCCGCCTGCCTACCTGTGACCTCGGCCTGTGCTTTGACCCTGCTCCTGTATCATGCTCTTGTACCTCGCTGCCTGATTGTGTACCGACTCTGGCTTGTATCCTGACCCTGCTCTTGTCTCACCTTCCTGTACCCACTTTATCCATCTGATGACGACCACTTGACTTGTGTTCCAGCTACGCTCCTGCCTTCACATCCAGCATGACGGAGTTCCAGTTCCAGGTGCCCATCTGGTGATCCATGGCCATTGGTTTCCTGTCAAGCCTCAGCTGGTGCCACCTGCTATACCGGCCCTCGTGCCACTCTGTGTCCCACACTACCTGTCATCTCTACCAGGGGTGTTGGACAGGAGGTGCAAGAGAAGCAATGATGCACTCCATTGGCATAAATTCCGCCCTGGCCTGTCTGAAGGCCTTAAAGATAAACTTGCCAGAGTGGGTATGCCCGGTTCCCTTGACAGCCTCGTTGGTCTCGCTATCCAACTTGATCGCCGGCTCGGGGAGAGGAGCACGGAAAGAGCCAGTAGTACTAGACCTACCTGGATTTTGCCACGAGTACCATTAGCTCCTGCACCTCTTCCATCTACCAATACCCCCACAGCCTCTGGGGTAGGACCAATGCAACTGGGGCTCTTGTGCTCCCCACTCACTACTGAGTAGAGATTGTGAAGACACTGGAATAATCTATGCCTCTATTTTTGCACTCTACAGTTTTAGCAAATCTCCCCAACTTTTTCCATTGTCTTCTTTCAGTGCAGAGCGAGAGGGTCATTCTTTGAGTTCCCACATCCCTCCTTGGTAAAAATGAATTTTTCCCATTTGCTGGCAAAATAGTCCATCGGTAGGGTCCTCACAGAGTGCCAAAGACACCAGTAGTGATGTTTTGATGTTGAAACAATAGGTGGCCACAAAAGTGGTCAACAGTGGGCCTCAACTACATTGCAACAGTCTACCCTACTGTTGGAGTTGTGGTGGCAGAACAAGTGACAGCTGTCAGGGCTTGGCTCGCAGCATCTTTCTTCTCTGTGTTCTTCTTCCTCTGCTCCCGCTGACTGGCTTATTAACCTCCCTGGCGGTATGATTCTGTCAGGAATTCTGTTCCAAAAGCGGTACAATTCTTTTCATGGAAATTTGGCGTTATGTATTATAGGCCTACAATTCTTAGTAATTACTGACTTAAACCTGACCAAAACAAGTCTCTAGTAGACATCCCAGATGTGATAAATTTGAAACACAAACAAGTGAATTATAATCGAATCAATAATATTATTTTATTATTTAATATATAATATATATAATAAAATTATATTATTGATTAGACTATAATTCATGCGTTATATATTATATATATATGTGTGTATATATATATATATACATGTGTGTATATAGATATATATATATATATATATGTGTGTGTGTATATATATATAACGCATGAATTATAATCGAATCAATAATATAATTTTATATATATATATATATATATATATATATATATATATATATATATATATGTGTGTGTGTATATAGGTATATATATATATATATATATACATATACATATATATATATATATACATATATATATATATATATATACATATATACATATATACATATATATATATATTTGCATATATATATATATATATGCATATATATATATATACATATATATATGCATATATATAATATAAAATGTGTTATGTGTTTTGTGCAACGTTTTTTTTTTTTTTTTTTTTTAATTTTCCTCCCTAGTTCCGCTCCCATGCAGCATTGCTGCTGCAGGGAACGGAACTAGGAAGTCCTCCTACCGACAGACGAGCGGTGGAGATCTCACTGGCGGTCACAGCAATGAGAGCTCATCGCTGGATCGCCAGGATAAGGTAAGAGAAGCTCCGCTGTGCTGTCTGCAAGCTCTGCCCATTGACCCCGAGCGTGACTCGGGGATACCGCTAATAGCAGAAAATTCCTACCCCGAGTCACGCTCGGGGATACCGCTAAGGCGGTTAACGGTTATTTTTCTTCTTTAAATAGGCAATTTCTTGACTCCAAAGTTGTTGTTTTGTCGTCCTTGACCAATCCTATGTAAGTATTTAACTAACCAATAGCTAATAATAGATAATGTCCAATCCTGTTTGTTATCCTATCTACTAATTTTATGCCATGGCCCTATATATGTGAGACAGGTACATTTTGACCTGTCTTCCATTTTCATGGTGCCATAGGCAGAACATTATGATTAATTAAATAGTTAAATTAAAAAACACCTATAATATAGAAATAATGAGACATTGAAAACTTGCATTGAAATACAATTGGCCACAGCCATTTATTAAAATTATTGTTTTTAAAATTACTATAACAGACAAAAATTCACGAATGACCGTTGGAGATAATTGCTCACCTCCAGAAACTATGTCACCACCGACCGCAGTAAAACTGTCACGAGCAGGCAGGACCGAAGAAACCATTGAACCGGTAAATGGACCCACAGGAACCTCTTCATCGACCACCGGAGCTTGAAGGGAAGCAATCGATTGTTCACCATGTGCAAATGAAAATGTGTTAACGGGAATAGCAGCCGTAGACCGGGTACCAAAAGTACCTTTAATTTGCTTTCCCTTTTTCGCAGCTCCGCTTGATCCCACCTTCTGAACCGGGCCGAATCGACTGGGATGCTTCGCCATCCTCCGTGGTCTTCCATCATCCTCACCGGAACCAGCCGTCGCACGGAAATGATGAATACCGGAAACATCACCGGGGTCAAGTGAGGCGGACAATCCCGTTCTTTGACCGCGGCGATCGGAAACAGCGTCAGCGGGAGGTTCAACCGGAAGCGGAACATGGTCATCAACAGAAGATGAAGATGGCGGCTGGAGACGAATCGGAATCGAAGCATCAGGAAGAGACAGACACTGCAACATCCAGGCTTCACCACCGACACCACCGGCCCTCTCCATTAACTTCTGAAGAAGCAACTCCATGACAGGTATGACAGGGACACAGCACACAGACAGACAGCTCTTCTTCCTCTGCTCCCGCTGACTGGCTTATTAACCTCCCTGGCGGTATGATTCTTTCGGATTTTAGGTGCTGAAAGCGGTACCATTATTTTGCATGTAATTCTTAAGAATGAGCAGCCCAAACCAACTATTTACATATGATTTTTTTTTTACTGTGCGTTCTTCTTTATAACATCTTGGGTATGATAAAGTTTGAAACACAAAATCATAAATTATAATATAATAAAAAACTATAAATAGGTTAAAGTATGTATGCATGTATACATTTGAATTTGCCACCGGTTCCACCCCCCTGCGAACGTCATGTCGCAGGAGACGGAAGCCGGGGCACGGAGAGGATCGGGAGGAAGATCCGCCGCCAGACACCGCCGGGATACATCGCTGGATCCCGGTGACAAGGTAAGTAACCCCGCTTTCAGGATCGCGCAATGCTTCTGGCGGTACCCCGAGTGTGGCTCGAGGTTACCGGTTTTGGCTCTGAAATTTAACCCCGAGCCACGCTCGGGAATACCGCTAAGAAGGTTAACGGTTATTTTTCTTCCTTAAATTGGCAATTTCTTGACTCCAAGGTCGTTGTTTTGTCATCCTTGACCAATCCTATGTAAGTATTTAACTGACCAATAGCTAACAATAGATAATGTCCAATCCTGTTTGTTATCCTATCTACTAATGTCATGCCATGGCCCCATATATGTGAGACATGTACATTTTGACCTGTCTTCCATTTTCATTCTCTGTGCTCAGGCTGCTCAGCTGTCAGTTAATTAACAGCACTCATTGTTTCCACAGTGGCTCACCTGGTTATTATTATCTGCTCGTCAGTCCCACCTACTGCCAGCCCCTTCTGGCTATTTAAGTTGCCTTGTTCATTCCTTTCCAGCCTATGCCTGGTCAAGATATCCTGAGTGTTTCTGCTGTGTTCCTGTTTATAGACTTTGCACAGCTGACATCCCTTCTGGTTCCTGATCCTGACCTTCTGCTTTTGACTATGCTGAATTCTGGCTCCCTGATCACTGGCCTGTCTGATTACCTGCTTTGGCTTCTGACCCTGGCTTATGTTTTGACGTTGTTTCTGATCTGTACTATTTTTACTATTACATTAAAGGTGTGTTTTTTACTGCATTTTTTGTCTGCTTTATGGCCTCTGATAACAGCAGACTAAAGTGAGGTAAAATGGTGTTAGAGAAGTTTTTGCTTTTTTTTTATTTTATTGGGATTGTAAGAAGGACGGGGGGGGCGGGGGTTCAAAAACGCAAACAGTAGTGTGTTTACATTTGTGATCACTTCGATTGGTAATCACAGACATGCCAAGAACGAGAACTGCTCAGCTCAGCTTAGTACACTGTGGGGGAGATTTGCTAAAAGTGCAGCTGTACATGGCAGGCAATCAGCTTCTAACTTCAGCTTGTTCAATTAGGCTTTGCCACTAAAACAGAGAAGCTGATTTTCTTCTATGCAGTGCTGCACCAGATTTTGCACTCTTTAGTTTTGGTAAATCTCTCCCTGTGTATGTAAACAAAGCTGTCTAATTTTGGTTTTGTTCACAGAGACATCCCATGCCAGTTCACTCATTAATACTTTTGGCCTAAACAGTAAATTGAAAGTTTGTGTGAACTGAGCACTAAGGGGTTGATTTACTAAAATTGGAGAGTAAAAAATCTAGTGCAGCTGTGCATAGAAGCCAATTAGCTTCTAACTTCAGCTTGTTCAGTTAAGCAATAAGCAGAAATGCTCTTGTGATCGGGGCACTCCTGTTTAGGAATATTCTTGTGACCTGAGCAGTGAACAGTAGTGCTCATATGATCTGAGCACTAAGTTCACTAAGTAGAATGACACCTGTGATTATAGATCCAGGTTTAACAGTGCTCAGATATCTATGGCCAGCCATAGTCATTGTTGGTAGCTTATTGCTAAAACAAAGTTAAACTTCAAACTTTATCAAATGTGTTTTATGGAAATTTGTGTCTGCTCTAATATGTCTACTAATTTACCTGCATATTGTTTCCCTGAAGCAGGAACTTCATTTAAAAAAGAACTTGTGATGTCAAAACGTTGTACTGAATATTTATAAAACTTTTATTTTCTCACTTCACTGATCATTTTTACTGTTTTTTGAAGAACCATCAATTTAAATATAATAAACTAAAGCTTTTGTTAGTTTTTTTTTTTTTTTTTTTCCTAAGACATGTTGTATTTTGCAGCAGATCTAAATAAAAACCTAATCTCACTATCCTTTCACACTGTTAAGCTGTACATTTTAATTATTTCACTGAAACGATTTCAGTCTGAAATTCACCTGAATTTTCATTAAACAGCTTAAATTTCATGTTTCCTTTTTTAACTTTTTTTTTTTTTCTTTTAATCAGGCATTTTTTGTGAGGATGCAACTGGATTTGATGACTGTCCCAGATTATATCCAACTGAGGAGTGGGTGTCTTTGCACCTGGTGCAGGGTACGTAGCTTAACAATACATATCATTACATTATTTACAGCTCATTTTATTTTATTCATCACCAGGCTTCAGGTTAACTCTTTGTAAACCGTGGGGAGCCCGCTTTGCTCCGGCTCAGGATTACTGTATATTTTATGATGGTAGGGAGAACATCATAAACTGCATTGTATTTCTAAATAGGGAAACATGTTCATTACAACAGGGATCAGCATCAGAGCTGGCTAATTCCTCTCCCAGGAAATCTGCTTCATAATTACATTCCTTACGACAGTGCACTTGTACTTCTGCTGATAACACAGGTTGTGAGAGCTGCTCTGCACCGTACTCAATTAATGCACTGTCTTTTTAACTTCTTTTATTAGACTGCATCCTGCTCCTAGGGGACTTAATGTCAAGCTGCTGGCAGTCAAAAGGCCCATGGGGCATTGATTTTATGCATTGTCAGCCGTGTCTTTAGTGCACTGGTGAATACAAGATTATGTGACCCCCCCCCCCCCCCCCCATTAAACGCTGATTCAGCTCTTCAAATTCCATGACAACATAGAACAAAGTAGGACACACAGCTCAGAAAGAAAGGCTGCATTTATCCATGGGCACTGGATATGATTTTGTGAATGGGCCAGACATAACTACACGCAGGTCACACTATAAGTGTACGGCAGGCAATGGCAACAGAGGCAGCGCTGAATGAATAGAATATGGAAATATTGTGTGATCCCGGCAAGTTGACTCTGGATTCCTAATCTTTTAAAGCACCTACCAATGCCTCTGCTGCTAAATTAATCAGCCTCAAAATTATCAGCAATTTAGCTGCATTTTGTTCATAATTAGCTTGATAAATTAGCATCTGCAATGGAGAAAAAACTTGACATCTTTTCTCGGATTCACAAAATGGTGCTTTCTTAGTAAATGATCCTTTCAATCAACATGTGGCAAATACAAAAACAAGGCTCGTCAGGCAGTGAAAATATATGTATTAATATACATGATGAATGGATAATATTTACCGGCAAGATTGGTTTTAAGCACTGGAAATTGCAAATCAGTTTACCTGCAAAATACGCTAAGACAATTGCAAATTCATATTGCAGTATCTCATTTACCCTGGGTATACCGGTACACAGCAGGAATGCTAAATGTAAATGTTCACACTATTCAAGGGATTCAAAATGGGTTTGGTATGCTTTGCTGTAATTTTTTTTTTTTTTTGCAGATTCACAATTCATTAATTATTACTGACATGCTTACGTAAACTGTATGTAAAGACAAAATGGAAAAAAAAAAACATGTTTCATATATATCCAAAATACATGCACATTTCTTGATGTTTTATCACTTTAAATATGCTAGAAATGCAGAAAAATAATTGTTGATGTGGCAAAAATATAGTGTGCTCCTACTTTTCTCTTTGACAGACAACACAGCTCTATTTTCCTAAGCACATGGTGTCAGCCCTGCCTTCTTTATTTCTGATGGACAACAAATAACAAATACCTCTCCTCACCTCCTCCCTCTTCTCATCCCCAGAACCCCTTGCGCAGGAAGTTGTCAGCCAACAAAATTTCTGGCAAAATCAACAGGTAATGTTTGCATTTATTGAGCAAATGTAACAAAATACTTTCAATGGTACATTCACCAGGCCAAAAGGGAGCAAATATGAGCAGTTAATTGTTAGGGTTTACTTACACTTTAATTCAGAAATGTAACTGTAAGTGATAACAAAAAGGCCACTTTTGAGCTAGATGCAAAAATTGAAAAATTATTAGAAGTAGAAACCAATTCTGCGTTATGGAATGGGTAACATAGTAACAGCTGCCTTCACCGGGAATTCCAATAAGTAGAGTAACCAATGTAATTGATCTCGTTGTGGCGCTGTCGGAAATGATACAAGGACCCAATTAGGTCTCAGACAGTATGGTGAGCTATAGTGTAACTCCTCCTCTTGGGTGTGCTATAAAAACAACCCTGGTATGATATTTAAGTAAAACAAAGTGAATAAGATATATCTAAAATATAAATAATGTGACAAAACTATTAATCACCGCCCCCTCAGGAATCCTCCCAGGGTAAGTAATAAAAAACAAAAAATGAAAACCTGCTCTAAAGCTGGCTACACATTGTACAACTTTCTGGTACAATTTTCCTTTAGATTTACCAAAACCATTTCATTTGAGATCAAACCTAAGCACAAATTGTATGCAATCGGGCAGGCCCTTGCACATATTAGTTAAAGGTAAATCTAAAGGGAATTGAACGATAACAATTGTATAATGTGTAGCCAGCTTAATACACTTCCCCTCCTTAGGGGTACCAATAATACTCACAAATATGTGCATCCAGTGAATACCAAAATCCTGGTGCTCAAAATTAAGTGCTATGGTGCCAATATTATTATATTATTTATATTGAATATTCCTCCTAAATAATGAATATAACTTCATTCATTAATAAATAAATAAATTAAATATAACCACAATCATAGAAGATACATGACCCATTATTAACCACTTCAGCTCCGGAAAGGTTTTACCCCCACGACTATTTACGTCGGCAGTCAGCCCCTCACAGGCAAAGCGACGTAGGGCTACGTCGCTAGCCTGTAAGGGTTTTGATGGCGAGCACACGCTGCCGGATGCACGCTCCCGCTCCTGCTTGGTCACGGACCCCCCCCCCCCCCGCGCGTGTGCCCGGCAGACCCGATGTCCGCCGGGCACTCGCGATCGTCCGTGACCCGATGTCCGCCGGGCACTCGCGATCGTCCGTGACAGCGGGAGAAAGACAGGCAGCTAGTGTAAACAAAGCCGCCTGTCAGTCTCCCCTGTGTAAGAATGGTGATCAAACGGTTCTACTATGTAGGACCGTTGATCACTGTTCTTACACATCAAGCCACAGCCAATCACAGTTAGAAACACGCCCCTAGGGACACACTTAACCCCTCCCTCGCAAAAAAGTTAACCCCTTCACTGCCAGTGTCATTTTTACAGTAACAGTGCATATGTATAGCACTGATTACTGTAGTAATGTCACAGGTAACCCCAAAAGTGTCAAAAATGTCAGTCAAGGGTCCGATCAGTCCGCCCCAATGTCGCAGTCCCGCAAAAAAATCGCAGATCGCCGCCATTATGCATTAAAAAAAAACAACAAAAATGGCAAAAATCTTTCCCTTTGTTAGTAAACGCAATAACTTTTGCGCAAACCAATCAAAATACACTTTTTGCGATTTTTTTTTACCAAACATATGGCCTAAAATGTTAAAAAATTTAGATTTTTACATTTTTTTTTGGGGAATTTCATATAAACAAATGTGAAAAATATTGTTATTTTTGCAAAATTGACGCTATTTTTTTGTTTATAGCGCATGATCAAAAAATCGCACAGGTGATCAAATACCACCAAAATAAAGCTCTGTTTGTGGGAAAAAAGGATGCCAAATTCGTTTAGGTACAGCGTCGCACGACCGCACTATATTGCCGAATTGCAAAAATAGGCCCTGGTCAGGAAGGGGGTAAAATCTTCCGGGGCTTAAGTGGTTAATGACCAGGCCATTTTTTGCGATTCGGCACTGCGTTACTTTAACTAACAATTGCGGGTCATGCGATGCTGTAACTAAATACAATTGATGTCCTTTTTTCCCCACAAATAGAGCTTTCTTTTGGTGGTATTTGATCACCTCTGCGACAATTTTGTATATATTATATTTTTTACTTTCTGCTATAAAACATTCCCAATAGAAAACAATTTAAAAAATCGAATTTTTTTTATTAGTTTAGGCCAATTTGTATTCTGCTACATATTTTTGGGTAAAAAAAAAAAATCCCAAAAAGTATATATTAATTGGTTTGCGCAAAAGTTATAGCATTTACAAACTATGGCATATATTTTTGGACTTTTTTTTTTTTTTATTAGTAGAGGAGGCGATCAGCAATTTTTAGCGGGACTGCGACATCGTGGTTGACAAATCTGACACTAAGTGACACTACACAGTAATCAGTGCTAAATAATATGCACTGTTATTTTATAAATTACACTAGCAGGGAAGGGGCTAATACTGGGGGTGATCAAAGGGTTGTGTGAGCCTAACTGTGCTTGCTAACTGTGGGGGGGGGGGGCTCTGTGAAAGGCACGCAGAGATCAGTGTTTCAGCTTAGCTGAGACACACGATCCCACTATGCCTGTTTGACAGGAGACCCGCCTGCTTTGTTTACATCAGCAGGCGGCTCTCCTTTCAATTTCCCTGAAGATCGCGGGATGTCGGCGGTGATCGAGTCCGCTCCTCCCGCCGTCTGGCTCCCGCTGTGTCTAATCACAGCAGAAGAGCAGCTGCAGGGGCGCGCGCGTGCCGCCGAGACCACGTGCACATAATCATGTACATCTACGTGATTATGCACAGCTGAACCGCCCTGCCGCAGTAAATCTGTGTGGGGCAGTCGGCAAGTGGTTAAACAACATGTGAGAAATCTATTGAACAACATAAAAAGTATTTAAAAGCCTTGCATCTGGTGCTCTAAAGCATGCTGTATTCTTGCTATGTGAAAGTACTTCCACCCATGCTCCCCCTCCAGGACCTTACTCACCAGAATATATGACCCCTCAAGGGTTTAGAAGGCACTGTGTGTATACACCTAGGGTCCTTGGCAATAGCTTAGATTGCTCCTCTCTTTCTTTCTTCATTCTCCTATTCACTCATCAATGTTAGGATCATGCAGAATAAATGGACAGAGGCAACCCTCATAGTGTGAATCCTTATAATTTATTTAAAAAGTTATAAAATTGCACTTAGAATTATGCAGGTAGTATATATTATCACTGACACAGGAGGATCCGTCCTATGCATTTTGTTGATGTGATATCATCAGGAGCAGCGCCATCTTGCCTCACACATCTCTATATATACCCTGTGATTGCCAGGTAACCAGACGAAAACAATAAGCGGCAATCCAAGATATATCATTGGTGATTGGACATTGGTCATTGGACAATAGTCACATAAGATCACCAAACATTGATTCAAAGGGGGGGATTTACTAAAACTGGTGCACTCAGAATCGGGTGCAGCTGTGTATGGTAGTCAACTAGCTTTCAACTTAAGCTTGTTCAATTAAGTTTTGGCAATGAAACTTGGAAGCCGATTGGTTTCTGTGCAGAGCTTCACCAGATTTTGTACTCTCCAGTTTTAGTAAAAAAAAAACAACATGTTTTAAAGTTTACAAAACCATTTTCTAGAGTGTCAAGAAGATACATCAGCATTTCTATTAACACCTGAATCACCATGAAAAATGTAAATGTTAAATATCTAAGAGCAGGATGGAAGGTGTGAAAGTTATGATACAATCTTGTTCTAGTTACACACCACCATTTTGGTGCCAGGTAGACATGTGCAAGTCGTTGCTAAATATCCAAATAAAAAAGTTTGTTTTGCATATTTGTTTTTTAATGAATTCCCAATTTTGGAACAATTTGAATCTGGATCGGTCAAAAAATTATCCATCGATTCAAATTTTAACATAGCTGATTTTTTAGGGAGCAGGCAGAGAAGCATGCAGCCCAAAAGAAAGATGGTGATGAAGCCTTCCATCCCTGTTCAGGGATGGCCGCTCTATTTGCCATAGATGGCCTCTTTTACATATTTTGTGAACTAGTTGTTTTCTTTGTCTAAAATGTGCTCCACACTATTCTCAAAAGAATGTCTTCTTTCCTTAAGGTGTAGAAAATCTGCTGAGTCTTGGCCTGTTAATTCCTCCTATGGCCCATTCATTTGTTGAGAGGTTGTTTTGTCTCCCCAGTGTACAGGTATTTAAAGAATTATGGTTTGGTAAGATTTGAAATGTCTTCCACAATATGGAAGAAGTCCAGCTGTGTCCACCCTCCTCCTCTAGTTTTCTGCAGGCTTGTAGTGGGTGGAGCCTGCTGGTTCCCTCCTACGCTCTGCTCTCCACACAGACTATATGCAGCATACTGTTGATGTCATAATTACATTTAAAAGGTGATACCTGGGTTGCAAAGGTATTTGGTGCATACAAAGTGGATTTATATCCTTTGTGGCTCTTGAGTATCAGATTCCAATAAAAGTTTTTGTGCCCAGAGTTCAGCTTTATGTGTCCAGTTAACATCCATTCCATATTAAGAGACGTAACTAGAACCTTCAGGGCCCGGTGCAAGAAACCATGAAGGGCCCCACGGACCCCTGGCTGGGGCCCTTCCCTTCAAGCCTGGGGCTCTTCCCACTGATCCTGGGGCCCTTTACTCTTGTTGCGGGGCCCTTTATTACGGTCCCACAGCAGGACCCTTTCACAAGTTCGGCAGTGGGACCCCATACTGCCATCTTGGGGCCTCCCCATGGTGGTGGAATGCCAGGGCCCAGTTGTAAGTGTGACCTTTGCGATCCTGGAAGTTCCCCCACTGGTGTCAGTAGTTTTTATTTTTTGGTATTTTAATTGTATTATTTTTTATCATTTTATTTAATTTTTTTACAATTTCACTGACTATTACTTTGTCCATTCAGAAAAGGAAAGAGCTGGTAAATTACATATTTACCGACCCCTCCCTGGTTCTCTATTGTGACACATCACCTGCAGCATCCGGCAGGAGAGGGGAGGGAGCACAGTGGGGGGGGGGGCAGCACAGAGGGGGGGGGCCAGGGGAGCACAAAGGGCCCTGAGACAGCAGAACACAAGTGAACGGGATAGGAGGAGTGGCGGCGGCATACAGAAGAACCAATCTCCTCCATTTTCCCACTGCAGCTACAGGAGGAAAAAGGAGGACAGTGATTTCTTGCTGCCCCCGCCACCCCTCCTATCCAGGTGTACAGGGGAGCCGCACAGGCCCCCTGGAGCATGGGGCCCAGTTGCAATTGCAACCCCTGCAATCCCTGTAGTTACGTCTCTAATTCCATTGTAGAAGGATATGAGTGGATGTTTGAAGTAAACACTGGTACGGCCTACCTCTTGTCGACAAGCGGCCACTGTTGCTAGATCCCTAATTTACGGTATCTCTCTGCTGATTGTTTACCCCAACCTGTGCCAGGGGTATCCAATGGACCAGTACCCGCAATACCCTCCGCTGTAAACTAGTGCACCTGCATCTTGGGCTCTAGTTAGTTGGCCCTTGTGCCTTGGTGATTTATTTGGCCCTTTGGGTTGCCCAGTAGACAGCTAGCACCTTTAACCACTTCCATACTGGGCCATTATAAAATGACGCCGGCAGGAAGTCTTTGCCAATCCGGGCGGCCGTCATATGACGTCCGTCCACTCTCGTCGCTACTGCGCGCCCCCGTGTGCGCGCAGCGTGGCGATCGGGGGTGAGGCTCATCCCTCGGACTGAGCCCAACCCCGATCAAGGTAAACAGCCAATGAAATTGGCTGTTTACCACGTGATTGGCTGTGTCAATCACAGCCGATCACATGAGCGGCTCCAGCGCGAGCCGCTCATTCTCTCTACAATGCGCGCCCCCCGGGCGTGGCGATCGGGGAAGAGGCTCATCCCTCAGACTGAGCCCATCCCCGATCTAGGTAAAAAGCGAATGAAATTAGCTTTTTACCACGTGACCGGCTGTCAATCACAGCCGGTCACAGAATGTCAACAGAGAACACGGTAACTAGCTGTGACCGTGTTCTCCTCCTCACACACTGATCCTGTGTGAGGAGGAGATTGCAGTAACAGCTAGTTACCAATTACAGTGCACCCCAAAACACACTGATTCCTCCCCCCCAATAAAGAGCACCTGTCACTAGCCCATCAAAGTACCTGTCACTAGCCCATCAAAGTACCTGTCACTAGCCCATCAAAGTACCCAAGTACCTGTCACCAGCCCATCAGAGCACCCGAGTACCTGTCACCAGCCCATCAGGTACTCTGATGACAGATACTTGGGTACTCTGATGGGCTGGTGACAGGTATTCGGGTACTCTGATGACAGGTACTTGAGTACTCTGATGATGGGTACTCGGGTACTCTGATGACGGGTACTCAGGGACTCTGATGACAGGTACTCGGGTACTTTGAGTACCTGTCACCGGATTACCCGAGTACCTGTCACCGGAGTACCCGAGTATCTGTCATTGGAGTACCCGAGTACCCATCATCGGAGTACCCGAGTACCTGTCATCGGTGTACCCGAGTACCTGTCACCAGCCCATCAGGTACTCAGATGACAGGTACTCGGGTAATCTGATGGGCTGGTGACAGGTACTCGGGTACTCTGATGGGCTGGTGACAGGTATTCGGGTACTCTGATGACAGGTACTCAGGTACTCTGATGACAGGTACTCAGGTACTTTGAGTACCTGTCATTGAAGTACCCGAGTACCTATCATCGGAGTACCCGAGTACCTGTCATCGGAGTACCCAAGTACCTGTCATTGGCCCATCAGGTACTCTGATGTCAGGTACTCGGGTACTCTGATGGGCTGGTGACAGGTATTCGGGTACTCCGATGACAGGTACTTGGGTACTCTGATGACAGGTACTTGGGTACTCTGATGGGCTGGTGGCAGGTACTCGGGTACTCTGATGACAGGTACTTGGGTACTCTGATGACAGGTACTCGGGTACTCTGATGGGCTGGTGACAGGTACTTGGGTACTCTGATGACAGGTACTCGGGTACTCTGATGGGCTGGTGACAGGTACTCGGGTACTCCGATGACAGGTACTCGGGTACTCTGATGACGGGTACTCAGGTACTTTGAGTACCTGTCATCGGAGTACCCGAGTACCTGCCATCAGAGTACCCAAGTACCTGTCATCGGAGTATCGGAGTACCTGTCATCAGAGTACCCGAGTACCTGTCTCCAACCCAAAGTGCCTGAGTACCTATCTGCACCCCATCAGATTACCGAGTACCTGTCTCTAGCCCATCAGAATACCCAAGTACCTCTCTGAAGCTCATCAGAGTACCCAAGTACCTTTCTGAAGCCGATCAGTGTACCTGAGTACCTGTCTGCAGCCCATCAGAGTACCTGAGTACCTACCTGCAGCCCATGCCTCCTAGATTATGTGTTGGGGTGTTTGCTTTCCAAAATGGGGTCATTTTGTGGGGGTTTCCATTGTCTTGGTGTTCCAGGGCCTTCAAAAGTGTGATAGGTTGTAATTAAATTATATGTGTAATTTATGCTTCTAGAACACCTGACGGTGCTCCTTGCATGTTGGGCCTCTGTATGTGGCTATGCTGGGACAAAGTCCCACATATGTGGTATCGCCATACTCAGGAGGAGTAGCGAAATGTATTTTGGGGTGTCATTTTTGCTATGTACATGCTATGTGTTAGAAATATCTTATGAATTGACAACTTTGTGTAAAAAAAAAAATGTGTTTTCATTTTCTTTCCACATTTTCCAAAAACTTGTGAAAAAAAATGACATGTTCAAAAGACTCATTATGCCTCATAGAATATACATTGGGGTGTTTTCTTTCCAAAATGGTGTCATTTTGTGGGTAATTCCTTTGTCCTGGTGCTCCAGGGCCTTCAAAAGTGTGATAGGTCGTTAGGAAATTATATGTGTAATTTATGCTCCTTGAACACCTGACGGTACTCCTTGCATGTTGGGCCTCTGTATGTGGCCAGGCTGTGTAAATGTCTCACACATGTGGTATCGCCATACTCAGGAGGAGTAGCAGAGTGTATTTTGGGGTGTAATTGCAAGAATGCATATACTGTGTGTGAGAAATAACTTGTTATTATGACAATTTTGTGTAAAAAAAAAAAAAAAAGAAATGATTTCTTTATTTTATAAGAATTGTGGGAAAAAATTACAACTTCAAAAAACTCACCATGCCTCTTATTAAATACTCTGGAATGTCTACTTTCCAAAAAGGGGTAATTTGGGCGTATTTGTACTGTCCTGACATTTCAGGGCCTCAAGAAATGAGATAGGCCGTCGATACATCAATTTTCAACGATCAATTTTCAATGATTCGCACCATTTTTTGTAGACTATATAATTTTCACCCAGACTAAATAATAACCACTAATTTGGGTTATTTTTACCAAAGATATTTAGAAGTATACATTTTGGCACAAATTTATGAAAATAAATTACTTATTTGCAAAATTTTATAATAGAAACTAAAACAAAATGTGTTTTTTTCAAAATTTTCGCTCTTTTTTCACTTATATCGCAAAAAATAAAAAACCCAGTGGTGATTAAATGCTACCAAAAGAAAGCTCTATTTGTGTGAAAAAAAATGATAAAAAATTTGATTGGGTACAGCATTGTATGAGTAATTATCATTCAAAGTGTGAGAGCGCTAAAAGCTGAAAATTGGTTTGGGCAGGAAGGGGGTGTAACTGCTCTGTATTTAAGTGGTTAAAAGTCACTTGATTGTTATGCTCATTGAACTATACCCCTGTGTGCGTGAACGTTTGTCCAGATGTTATACTTATTGCAATAAAAATTATTGTAACAGAAGTAAACACTGGTACACCTTAAATCACTTTGCTCTATAGTAAATCAGGCCCACGGTTATGTAAATGTATCTCACTTGTTCACTTTATTTACACGTTAGTATATTAGGACTAGGGTAGATCAAACGGTTCGGGTCGACCATCGCTTCGACCCGAACATTGGCTGTTGGAGGTTCAGCCGAAATTTAGAACTTTTTGCTCAAAAAGTTCGGAATTCGGCAACCAGAACCGACCAAAATGCAATGGGACAGGAAATGGGCTTTAAAAGCCCATGATTGGACCATAACCATTAGCAAAAGCCAATTGAGGGGGCAGGAGAATGCTAGGAATGTGATTGGAGTGACTAGGGGTCCATAGACCAATCATTAGTGAATACGCCCCCCAGTATATAAGATAGCCCCCGCCAAATTCCTAGCATTGTTATACAGGGACAAGGAAGAGAGTGGAAGCAGTTTGTGGACTTCTGCTACAAAGTGTCATTTAGCATTTATTAGTGTGAGGAAAGGGATATCCAGTGTAGTTAGGGTGCTCTTTTACACTTTAGTTAGCTTTAATAATTTAGTTTCTGTAGGGAAAGTGTTAAGTGCCAGGGTGACCGTAGTGTAGTGTAGGGTGAACTGACAGTGACTGCTATGGCAGGGTGACCAAACCCTTCCATATCAGGGTGACCGCTATAGAGAAAAGCTAGTTTATCTGAAGTCACTTTCGCTGCAGTAATATGGCTTTGCCCCCGTCAGCTTGCTTTTTGGCTGCAGGCGTCTATAGGGATCTTTTGAGCACATGTTTGGAGTCAGGCATGACATCTGAACATGTGTATAGGGGGTATATATACACACCCATGTATGTATATATACACCTGCACATATATAGGTGTGAAAGGAGCAGAAAACACTACTTGCGCTAATGAAATAATTAACACCAATATAGTTGCGCTCCTATCACACCTATATATGTCTAAGTGTAAAATACATATAAGTATGTGTGTATATATACCACTATACACAAGTTCAGATGTTTCGCCTGCCTCCAAAGAACCCAAAAAAAATGCCAAAAAAACGCTAGCGCCAAAAAAAAGGTGTGTTGTTGCAGGCATTTTTTTGGGGTTTTTGGAGGCAGGCAAAACATCTGAACTTGTGTATAGTGGTATATATACACACATACTTATATGTATATATACACCTAGACATATATAGGTGTGATAGTAGCAGAAATATATGCTTGCGTTAATGAAATAATTAGCACCAATATAGTTACGCTCCTATCACACCTATATATGTCTAAGTGTAAAATACATATAAGTATGTGTGTATATATACCACTATACACAAGTTCAGATGTTTTGCCTGCCTCCAAAAACCCCCAAAAAATGCCTGCAACAACACACCTGGGCGTTTTTTTTTTTTTTGGCGCTAGCGTTTTTTTGGCATTTTTGGGGTTCTTTGGAGGCAGGCAAAACATCTGAACTTGTGTATAGTGGTATATATACACACATACTTATATGTATTTTACACTTAGACATATATAGGTGTTATAGGAGCGGAGCCATATTCGTGTAAATGATTTCATTAGCGCAAGCATTTATTTCTGCTACTATCACACCTATATATGTCTAGGTGTATATATACATATACCCGTATACACAAGTTCAGATGTTTTGCCTGCCTGAAAAGACCCGAAAAAAATGCCCAAAAAAACGCTTGCTACTAAACCGGCAAGGTGTGAAAAGAGAGAAGCCACTAACCTGTTCTATAAGTGACAAAATACAAACAATCTTTTTTTATTGTTCGGGACATGCTACAGAGCTGAAACTTCACAGGTACACTTTTTAGACCCCCCAGATACTAAATCCAAAGAAATTAATAATTCAATAATTTGCTCTCTATCAAAAATGACAATTTTTAAGAACTTTTTTTTGTGTGATTAATAGTCCCTGAGGTATGACCCAGAACCCTAGGCACTTTTTTAGGGGCATTTATTGGGTTTTAGGGCTTCAAAATTGTGTTTTTTGATTACCGAAGTTCGGGTTCCATTGATTTCAATGGGGTTCTGAAATCCGGGCCGAACTTTTGGGAGGTTCGGGTGTTCTGGTCGAACCGAACTTTTCAAAAGTTCGATCATCCCTAATTAGGACTAGAGATAATCGCAGGCAAATGCTGTTTTTTATTTTCCTTGAAGGTGCTTGGGTATTTTTTTACAAAGTCAAACTGTACCACATTCACCAAGCACTGGGGAAAATTGCAAAGTGAACCGCCTATGAGTAGTGTTGAGCGAACACGGACTGTATTATTCGTGTTCGTACCGAATAATTGGATTTTTTGTACCCGAACACGGACACGGACACTTTACTGTATGTTCGGGTAAAAATCCGTGTTCGGTCGTTTTATTTCCGGGTTTTGCATGCTTTGGCGCTCTTTTCATGGCGGGCTTTCAACAGCCAATCAACAATCGTTTAACTGGTGTGCCTTAAGCCATCCCAGCCATGCCTGCAAATGTCTCAGTAGCTGTGATTGGCCGTCTGAAGCATGTGACCAAGTCTTTATAAGTTCGAGGCAGCCGCAGCGGCGTCATTATGCTGCTTAGATTCAGGGACAGAGCACACATCAACGTGCTGGCTGCTGATTAGGGAAAGATAGGCAGGAAAAAACCATTTGTGTCCGGATAGAATTGAGGGACAGGTCGGAGTGTTTAGGCAGGGCGAGTTGTAGGCATTTTAGGGATAGAGTCTGCTGAATTATAGGGTCAGTGTCTTCTACAAACTACAATCGATATTGCTGTGTGGGGGGTGGGGTCTGCACTCAATCCTGATCTACGATCTCTTCTCAATCCTGTTAGGGACAGAGTCTGCTGAATTTTAGGGAAACTGTGTTCTACAAACTACAATCGATATTGCTGTGTGGTGTGGGATTGGAGATAGGCAGGTGTCAGTGATCCACATCCATTTTTCTGTGTGTGAGCTGCAGTGAACACAATCTTTTTGGGCTGCAGTGAACACAATCTTTTTGGGCTGCAGTGAACACAATCTTTTTGGGCTGCAGTGAACACAATCTTTTTGGGCTGCAGTGAACACAATCTTTTTGGGCTGCAGTGAACACAATCTTTTTGGGGTGCAGTGAACAAAATCTTTTTGGGGTGCAGTGAACACAATCCTTTTTGGTGTGCAGTGAACACAATCTTTGTGGGGTGCAGTGAACAAAATCCTTTGTGGGGTGCAGTGAACACAATCTTTTTGGGGTGCAGTGAACAAAATCCTTTTTGGGGTGCAGTGAACAACATCCTTTTTGGGGTGCAGTGAACACAATCTTTTTGGGGTGCAGTGAACAAAATCCTTTGTGGGGTGCAGTGAACACAATCTTTTTGGGGTGCAGTGAACACAATCTTTTTGGGGTGGAGTGAACAACATCCTTTTTGGGGTGCAGTGAACAAAATCCTTTTTGGGGTGCAGTGAACAAAATCATTTTTGGGGTGCAGTGAACACAATCTTTTTGGGGTGCAGTGAACACAATCTTTGTGGGGTGCAGTGAACACAATCTTTTTGGGGTGGAGTGAACAACATCCTTTTTGGGGTGCAGTGAACAACATCCTTTTTGGGGTGCAGTGAACACAATCTTTTTGGGGTGCAGTGAACACAATCTTTGTGGGGTACAGTGAACAGAATCTTTGTGGGGTGCAGTGAACACAATCTTTGGGGGGTACAGTGAACACAATCTTTGTGAGGTGCAGTGAACACAATCTTTGTGGGGTGCAGTGAACACAATCATTGTGGGGTGCAGTGAACTCAATCTTTGTGGGGTACAGTGAACACAATCTCATACTTCTGAAGGTTTGAGGGTGCTGCCTGTTCCATACTCCCCCTACTCCTCATCTAGCCTTTTAGGGGTACAAACAATAGTAATTGGGGCCTAGTGTGGTTGTGTACGTGTGATATACATACACTTTTTTGGGATCATATTTTCTATTCCGCTATTTAATCAAAAACCTTTGGGGATCAGTTAAATTGGGGGATAGTCTGTGTTGGTACGTGTGAGAGAGATCCACCTTTCCAAGTTGTTGGGGTTCATCTCATACTTCTGAAGGTTTGAGGGTGCTGCCTGTTCCATACTCCCCCTACTCCTAGCCTTTTAGGGGTACAAACAATAGTAATTGGGGCCTAGTGTGGTTGTGTACGTGTGATATACATACACTTTTTTGGGATCATATTTTCTATTCCGCTATTTAATCAAAAACCTTTGGGGATCAGTTAAATTGGGGGATAGTCTGTGTTGGTACGTGTGAGAGAGATCCACCTTTCCAAGTTGTTGGGGTTCATCTCATACTTCTGAAGGTTTGAGGGTGCTGCCTGTTCCATACTCCCCCTACTCCTAGCCTTTTAGGGGTACAAACAATAGTAATTGGGGCCTAGTGTGGTTGTGTACGTGTGATATACATACACTTTTTTGGGATCATATTTTCTATTCCGCTATTTAATCAAAAACCTTTGGGGATCAGTTAAATTGGGGGATAGTCTGTGTTGGTACGTGTGAGAGAGATCCACCTTTCCAAGTTGTTGGGGTTCATCTCATACTTCTGAAGGTTTGAGGGTGCTGCCTGTTCCATACTCCCCCTACTCCTAGCCTTTTAGGGGTACAAACAATAGTAATTGGGGCCTAGTGTGGTTGTGTACGTGTGATATACATACACTTTTTTGGGATCATATTTTCTATTCCGCTATTTAATCAAAAACCTTTGGGGATCAGTTAAATTGGGGGATAGTCTGTGTTGGTACGTGTGAGAGAGATCCACCTTTCCAAGTTGTTGGGGTTCATCTCATACTTCTGAAGGTTTGAGGGTGCTGCCTGTTCCATACTCCCCCTACTCCTAGCCTTTTAGGGGTACAAACAATAGTAATTGGGGCCTAGTGTGGTTGTGTACGTGTGATATACATACACTTTTTTGGGATCATATTTTCTATTCCGCTATTTAATCAAAAACCTTTGGGGATCAGTTAAATTGGGGGATAGTCTGTGTTGGTACGTGTGAGAGAGATCCACCTTTCCAAGTTGTTGGGGTTCATCTCATACTTCTGAAGGTTTGAGGGTGCTGCCTGTTCCATACTCCCCCTACTCCTCATCTAGCCTTTTAGGGGTACAAACAATAGTAATTGGGGCCTAGTGTGGTTGTGTACGTGTGATATACATACACTTTTTTGGGATCATATTTTCTATTCCGCTATTTAATCAAAAACCTTTGGGGATCAGTTAAATTGGGGGATAGTCTGTGTTGGTACGTGTGAGAGAGATCCACCTTTCCAAGTTGTTGGGGTTCATCTCATACTTCTGAAGGTTTGAGGGTGCTGCCTGTTCCATACTCCCCCTACTCCTAGCCTTTTAGGGGTACAAACAATAGTAATTGGGGCCTAGTGTGGTTGTGTACGTGTGATATACATACACTTTTTTGGGATCATATTTTCTATTCCGCTATTTAATCAAAAACCTTTGGGGATCAGTTAAATTGGGGGATAGTCTGTGTTGGTACGTGTGAGAGAGATCCACCTTTCCAAGTTGTTGGGGTTCATCTCATACTTCTGAAGGTTTGAGGGTGCTGCCTGTTCCATACTCCCCCTACTCCTAGCCTTTTAGGGGTACAAACAATAGTAATTGGGGCCTAGTGTGGTTGTGTACGTGTGATATACATACACTTTTTTGGGATCATATTTTCTATTCCGCTATTTAATCAAAAACCTTTGGGGATCAGTTAAATTGGGGGATAGTCTGTGTTGGTACGTGTGAGAGAGATCCACCTTTCCAAGTTGTTGGGGTTCATCTCATACTTCTGAAGGTTTGAGGGTGCTGCCTGTTCCATACTCCCCCTACTCCTAGCCTTTTAGGGGTACAAACAATAGTAATTGGGGCCTAGTGTGGTTGTGTACGTGTGATATACATACACTTTTTTGGGATCATATTTTCTATTCCGCTATTTAATCAAAAACCTTTGGGGATCAGTTAAATTGGGGGATAGTCTGTGTTGGTACGTGTGAGAGAGATCCACCTTTCCAAGTTGTTGGGGTTCATCTCATACTTCTGAAGGTTTGAGGGTGCTGCCTGTTCCATACTCCCCCTACTCCTAGCCTTTTAGGGGTACAAACAATAGTAATTGGGGCCTAGTGTGGTTGTGTACGTGTGATATACATACACTTTTTTGGGATCATATTTTCTATTCCGCTATTTAATCAAAAACCTTTGGGGATCAGTTAAATTGGGGGATAGTCTGTGTTGGTACGTGTGAGAGAGATCCACCTTTCCAAGTTGTTGGGGTTCATCTCATACTTCTGAAGGTTTGAGGGTGCTGCCTGTTCCATACTCCCCCTACTCCTAGCCTTTTAGGGGTACAAACAATAGTAATTGGGGCCTAGTGTGGTTGTGTACGTGCGAGATACATACACTTTTTTTGATCATATTTCCTATTCCGCTATTCAATAAAAAACCTTTGAGGATCAATTGAATTGCGGGATAGTCTGTGTCGGTACGTGTGAGAGAGATCCACCTTTCCAAGTTGTTGGGGTTCATCTCATACTTCTGAAGGTTTGAGGGTGCTGCCTGTTCCATACTCCCCCTACTCCTCATCTAGCCTTTTAGGGGTACAAACAATAGTAATTGGGGCCTAGTGTGGTTGTGTACGTGCGAGATACATACACTTTTTTTGATCATATTTCCTATTCCGCTATTCAATAAAAACCTTTGAGGATCAATTGAATTGCGGGATAGTCTGTGTCGGTACGTGTGAGAGAGATCCACCTTTCCAAGTTGTTGGGGTTCATCTCATACTTCTGAAGGTTTGAGGGTGCTGCCTGTTCCATACCCCCCCTACTCCTCATCTAGCCTTTTAGGGGTACAAACAATAGTAATTGGGGCCTAGTGTGGTTGTGTACGTGCGAGATACATACACTTTTTTTGATCATATTTCCTATTCCGCTATTCAATAAAAACCTTTGAGGATCAATTGAATTGCGGGATAGTCTGTGTCGGTACGTGTGAGAGAGATCCACCTTTCCAAGTTGTTGGGGTTCATCTCATACTTCTGAAGGTTTGAGGGTGCTGCCTGTTCCATACTCCCCCTACTCCTCATCTAGCCTTTTAGGGGTACAAACAATAGTAATTGGGGCCTAGTGTGGTTGTGTACGTGTGATATACATACACTTTTTTTGGATCATATTTTCTATTCCGCTATTCAATAAAAACCTTTCTAGGGCAAGATCTTAAATTACAGAAATATGAGGAGACCGTCAAATAAGGGCCGTGGCCTGGGTCGTGGTGCTGCTGGTAGAGCTCCTGTTGCAAGGAGAGGACATGGTCGATCTGTGCCAGCTACACGCACAAGTGAAACACCTTCCTCAAGTGTGAGTAGGCGACAGAACCTGCATCAGTATTTGGTAGGGCATCAAACGCCCCTAGAAGTGATGAGGCCAGAACAAGTTGAGGCGATAGTAGATTGGTTTGCTGCTGAAAGTGCCTCCAGTTCCTTCACATTGTCTCCCACCCAGTCTACTGCAGAAAGGTCAGAGTTGGCACCTGCAGCCAATGTCCAACCGTCTTTCACCTCACCCCCTTGCAAATCAGGCCAGCAGTCTGAGCCCCAAGCCATACAGCAGTCTCTTATTCTTTTTGAGGACTCTGTCAGCAGGGTTTCCCAGGGCCATCCACCTAGCCCTGCCCCAGAAGTGGAAGAGATTGAGTGCAGCGATGCCCAACCACTTATTTCTCAAGATGAGTACATGCAAGGATCATCGCAGCACGTCTCCGATGATGACGAAACGCAGGTGCCAACTGCTGCGGCGTTCAGCATTGTGGAGACCGACAAGGAGGGCAGGGGTGAAGACTGGGTGGAAGATGATGTGGAGGACGATGAGGTCCTCGACCCCACATGGAATGAACGTCATGCAGGTGACCTGAGTAGTTTGGAGGAAGAGGCGGTGGTCGCACAGAGCCACCAGCACAGCAGAAGAGGGAGCAGGGTGCAGAAGCGGAGCGGCCGTGCCCTAGACACTACGGCCGCTACTGCCCAACGCAGCAAGGGAACGAGCGCACCAAAGTCAGCTCAAAGGAGTTCTCTAGCGTGGAAGTTCTTTAGAAAATGTGCTGATGACAGGACACGAGTGGTTTGCACCCTGTGCAATCAGAGCTTGAAGCGAGGCATGAACCTTCTCAACCTGAGCACAACCTGCATGATCAGGCATCTAAGTGCAAAGCACGAGCTGCAGTGGAGTACACACCTTCAAAACCAAGAAACGTCTCTGGCTCATCCTGCTTCCTCTTCTGCTGCAGTCTCGGCCGCTCCAGCCACATCTGTAGTGATACCGGCACCTGCCACCCCGCAAACAGACGATCTGTCAGCAACACCACCACCTGGGTCACCAACAACCATCTCCACAATGTCCCGTGGAAGCGTTCAGCTTTCCATCTCCCAAACACTTGAGAGGAAGAGGAAGTACCCCCCTACCCACCCGCGATCCCTGGCCCTGAATGCCAGCATTTCAAAATTATTGGCCTTTGAAATGCTGTCATTCCGTCTGGTGGAGACGCACAGTTTTAAAAACCTTATGTCGGTGGCTGTCCCACAGTACGTCGTGCCCAGCCGCCACTACTTTTCCAGGCAAGCCATCCCTTCCCTGCACAACCAAGTGGGGGAAAATATCAGGTGTGCACTGCGCAACGCCATCTGTGCCAAGGTCCACCTAACTACGGATACGTGGACCAGTAAGCATGGTCAGGGGCGTTATATCTCCCTAACGGCACACTGGGTAAATGCAGTGGCGGATGGGCCTGAGGCGGATAGCAATTTGGCGCATGTCCTTCCACCACCGAGGATTGCAGGGCGCTTCAGTTTGCCTCCTGTTCGTAACTCCTCCTACTCCGCTTCCTCATCCTCTACCGCCTCCTCATCCGGACAGCGTAACACCTTCACCACCAACTTCAGCACGGCCAGGGGTAAACGACAGCAGGCAGTTTTACAACTTGCCTGTTTGGGGGACAAACCACACACCGCGCAGGAGTTGTGGAGGAGCATGGAACAGCAGACAAATGAGTGGTTGCTGCCAGCGAGCCTCAAGCCCGGCCTGGTGGTGTGTGATAACGGGCGAAATCTCATAGCAGCTCTGGGCCTAGCCGGTTTGACGCACATCCCTTGCCTGGCGCATGTGCTGAATTTGGTGGTGCAGAGGTTCCTTAAAAACTACCCCGATATGTCAGAGCTGCTGCAGAAAGTGCGGGCCGTTTGTGCGCACTTTCGGCGTTCTCACCCTGCTGCTGCTCGCCTGGCAGCGCTGCAGCGTAACTTCGGCCTTCCCGCTCACCGCCTCATATGTGACGTGCCCACAAGGTGGAACTCCACCTTGCACATGCTGGAAAGACTGTGCGAGCAGCAGCAGGCCATAGTGGAGTTTCAGCTGCAGCACGCACGCGTGAGTCGCTCTGCGGAACAGCACCACTTCACCACCAATAACTGGGCCTCCATGCGAGACCTGTGTGCCTTGTTGCGCTGTTTTGAGTACTCCACCAACATGGCCAGTGGCAATGACGCCGTTCTCAGCTTAACTATCCCACTTCTATGCCTCCTTGAAAAAACAATTCGGGCGATGATGGAAGAGGATGTGGCACAGGATGAGGAGGAGGAGGAGGATGAAGAGGTAACATTTCCAAGGCTTTCAGGGCAGTCATTCGCAAGGGGCTCCGAGGGTGGGTTCCTGCACACGCAAACGCCAGGGACGCAATTGTCCAGCAGGGGCACAGTTCTGGAGGATGAGGAGGATGAGGAGGAGGAGGAGCTGGAGGAGGAGATGGAACCATGTTCACAGCAGGGTGGCACCCAGGCCAGCTCATGGCCATCACTGGTGCGTGGCTGGGGGGATACAGAGGACACGGACGATACACCTCCCACAGAGGACAGCCTTTCGTCGCCTCTGGGCAGCCTGGCACACATGAGCGATTACATGCTGCAGTGTCTCCACAACGACCGCCGAGTTGCCCACATTCTAACTTGTGCTGATTACTGGGTGGCCACGCTGCTGGATCCCCGTTACAAGGACAACGTACCGTCCTTAATTCACTCACTGGAGCGCGATCGCAAGATGCGCGAGTACAAGCGCACGCTGGTAGACGCCATGCTGCTGGCATTCCCATCTGACAGCGGGGCCACAGTGGAAGCACAAGGCAGAGGAGGAGGAGGAGGAGGTCGCCAACGCAACCAGGGCACCGCCAGCACCTCAGAAGGCAGGGTTAGCATGGCCGAAATGTGGAAAAGCTTTGTCAGCACGCCACAACAAACAGCAGCACCAGCAGCTCAGATGGAACGTCTTAGCAGGAGGCAGCATTTTACCAACATGGTGGAGCAGTATGTGTGCACACGCCTACATGTAGTGAATGACGGGTCTGCCCCCTTCAACTTCTGGGTCTCCAAATTGGGCACATGGCCTGAGCTTGCCCTTTACGCCTTGGAGGTGCTGGCGTGCCCTGCAGCCAGTGTATTATCTGAACGGGTATTTAGCACGGCTGGGGGCGTTATAACAGACAAGCGCAGCCGCCTGTCCAGAGACAATGTGGACAAGCTCACGTTCATTAAAATGAACCAGGCATGGATCCCACGGGACTTTTCCGTACCTTATGCAGAATAGCAATGGATACCGACCTTACCCACCCATTGTTCCATTTTTGCTCTTTCTCACTCTTTTGGGGTGTACCCTCATTTAAAATTTTTGAAAAGAAGCAGTGTTGGCTACCTCGTCCTCCTCCTCAGGGCCAGATTAATGTAGGGGCTATTGGAGCTGCAGCTCCAGGCCCCTACCTTTTATATAGGCCCCGGGTTGGCCATATTCACTGTTACCGCTCTTCTGTCACTTGTAAACACAGAAGTCTGGCTTCTATGCTCGCTTCCCCAGGCAGCACCCTCAGAACCTCCCCACACAGCGTGAAGGCCGGACAAGGAGGGACAGTTGGCGATGCATGGATGTGTTTATGGGCTTCAGAGACAGCATCCCATGTTGAATTAGGCATGCATGGCTGCACCCTTCCTCCTCTGGGTGCATGGCAAGGCACGGCCCTTAAGGCCCTTCAAAATCCTCAGCACCAAGCCCATGATGCTGTTAATCCGGCCCTGGTCCTCCTCCACCGCCGCTTCCACCTACACCGCCCATAGGTGTGCGCAGCCTATTGCATTAAGGTGTGCACCCCAAAGTTGAAATACACATGCATGTGTTTGCCAGCAGGGAGAGTAATGTATCGGGGCCATGTACCTGTAGGCAAGGAGAAATAGAGCAGAGCAGGTCCCAGGGAGATCTTTCCCATCTCCTCACTGGCAATGCTATGTGCCCTAGGTGATTAGGGTGTGCCCAGGCACACCCAGCACACCCTGTGCGCACGCCTATGTCACCGCCACATCCACCACCACCTCAACCTCCCTCCTACTCCATATGGGCCTCGTCCTTCAGAGATGAAGAAGAACATTGTTTTATTTTTCTGTTTTTTTTTTGTTGTTTTAAGTTATTTCCCTATCCACATTTGTTTGCAGAGCACTTGCCATGCTCTTAATTACGTTTTGCTGCCATTTGCAGCACTCTAGCCCTTTCCTTTGGTGTTTTAGAGCCATTTTAGTGCCTTAAAGTTCGGGTCCCCATTGACTTCAATGGGGTTCGGTGTCCGGGAAAAGTTCGGTAAAAGTCCGGGACACGGACCCGGACTTTTTTTTAAAGTTCGGCCGAACCCGTCGAACACGGACATCTAGGTGTTCGCTCAACCCTACCTATGAGCCTTTAGTAAATCAAGCCCATAGTGAAATTAGGACTTACCATAAAATCATCTTTTTTAGATAATACTGTCTACATATCTCAGACTGAAGCAGCAAAAATGGGTTAATAAATAACAACCAAATGAGTTACTAAACAGCAACCTGAAATATTATAGCACATGGCAACACGTTCAGTTGGCAAACATCTATTATGCACAATCAATATAATGTCTGTTCCCTAAGTTTAGATTTGCCTTTTGACATTTACAGCAGACTAGAAATTTACACTGTGATCACATTTCTGTTCAAAAAGTACATTAAATTCACTGAAAAAAGTCTTAAATACAGCAAAGTAAATGAGACTGAAATATGACAGAAAATTGTAGGTTAACGTGATTATTATACTGGCTGTGAGGATAGCATATTAAGGCTAGGTAAACTTTTCATTACATATTATAGTGAGTACTTCTTTCTGGTGCACTGCATTCTTTCTGAATCTATCATAGTAAGAAGATACCTATGAGTGGCTCATTAACCATGTGCATTTATGGTCACCATATATACTTAAGAAGAGAAAAAGGGGGGGGCGCCAACTTAGTGTAGTTTTGCCAAAATTTGGTTTATTATTAGGAGATTAAGAACACTCACTAGATGCAATATAAAAACATGCTCATCTGGATATATGTGATTGAAGTCTCTCTTTTCTGTCCTGCAGGTACCGCCAGTAGGTGTTCCCTACTGGCAGTATCTGCAGAACAGAAAGGAGAGACTTGCATCGCATATATCCAGATAAACGTATTTTTATATTGTATCCTGTGAGTGTTCTTAATTCACTGATAATAAACCAGTTTTTGGCATGTACATTATGAGCACTGCTGGGCCATGTAGTCCCTTAAATTTATAAGTAGCGCCCCTGGCATCCTGGCTCTCAAATGCATAGCCACACAACCTTATGCGCCCCCCACGTGTGATGTAATTTCCAGTCAGCCTTGCACTCCACAGACTGCTTTTCTGCCTCCTTGTTACTTCCTCTTCCTCTCCCCACTGTCCCACATTCCAGGGCCGAGTTGGCATTTCACTTCCTGGACCTGCGAGATCTCTTAATGAAAAGATGCCATTTTAACTATATAAAGTCGTGTTTTTTTGGAAAAATAAACGGTTGCGGTATATTATGAATGTCAAGATTTTTTTATGCAGACTTGCAAAGATATTGATTTGCAAATTGTAATGTGTACAAAGAGCCTAAGCTGTACAGCCTGACACAAAACATTTATGAGTCATTTGAACTAATTAAAATGTAATAATTGTGTGTCATAGTCCCAACTGACAGAGTTTCATGTCCCAGGACTGTACTAATTGCATTCATTACTTGAGCTCTAAAGGGGTATGCTAACAAAGATTGAATAGGATGTTGGAGAGAGAGAGGGATTATTCTTAGCAAGGGCATATTGGTAAGATGTTTTATATAAGCTATCACAATGGTCCACATAATGAAAAAAGGGCTGAGAACTAACAAAAAGGAGAACTGTGTTAAAGCACATAAAAACCAAAAAAACAAAAACATTTCTATATTCTGCCTTACCAGTCCGAAGGTGTGGGGCCTTATTAGTTTTCTTTTTCAGGCTAAAAACAGCGGGTACAGATGCCTCTTGATCCAGAATGCCAAAAAATACAGAAATGACAGAAATTAAGAGGTTGATATACTAAACCTGGAAAGTTCTAAATCTGGTGCAGCTGTGCATGGTAGCCAGGGCTTTTTTTTCTGCCAGAACACGCCAGAAAAGCTTTCTGGAACCTTTGGCGACCCTGTCCTCTCCATGCAGATCTAGGGCATATCCTGGGCGGATGCACGGGGTGCACCAAGCTGCCGCAGATGGGGGGCGCCAAAGCTGTGTCACTCATTTAATGTAATTCAGGAGCAGTGGCACTGCCCTGCACTGTCCATTGCCTCCAGCACTGGTTGCTAGAATCGCCTGCCGCCTGGCATCTAGCAACCAGTGACGTCACATTATGAGGCCGAGGAGAGGACCAAGCATTCAGAGCGGAGGAGAAACTTCTTCCTCTTCTGTGTCTAGTCAGTTTTGGCAACACCCACCTCCTCTAGCATGGCTCAGAGCCATGCCGCTGGTGACTGCTAAAGACATGCCAGAAGACTGTGAGAGACTGGGGGAATATTACATGAGGTAGGTACAGATTCCTGCTATCTTATAAATAAATGTTCCCACTGTAGTCTGCTGGGGTCCAAGTGCACAAGTACCAAAGGAAAGCATGGCGGGCACCAGGGGTTTAGACCTATAGGCCTCGTTCACACAATATCTGCATAAAAACTGATGGAAAACTCGTGCAACATCTACATTGACAGCGGCCTGCAGCTAAGACATTCACCAGGCTCTGTCCATCCATCCAGGAGACAGCTCAAGTGGTTTTATTGTGGTCGTAAAGAGCTCTGTGGCTGTACTGTCAAGCGGTGGTTGTTCTGTCCTCTGACCAGTAGGGGTGGTGTGCGGACAGTCAGGTGGACAGATGAAGTCGAATCTGTAGTTGGGTCCTCTGTGACTGTGTGCACTGGACAGGTATGGGGGTAATCTGTATATAGAGGAGATGATTGCTGTGTTATCAGGAGGCTCCATCCTCCCTCCTGACCCCTTCATAAAACAGATAGAACATGCAGTTAGTCAGTGTGCAGCAGGAGGACAGAAGTTGCTGGGGAAGCACAGGGCTCAGCATGTCATCATCACAGCCTAACATCCAACCTTCATTTTATTGTGTTCTAGATAGAGTGTGAAGAGCAGCCTGTCTGGTCTTTACTTCCATTCACTTCCTACCCTATGATTCCCGCCCTTTGACCCCACTAGAGGGAGACTTCCCCTCACTTCCTGACCATGTGAAGCCAATGGGGGGGGAGGGAGATTTCCTATTTCTGTGACACCACTGGAAGGAGACTTCTCCCCCAAACGCGGAGACTTGCCCCCCCCCCTTCCTAATTCCTAACCCTGAGACAGGAACAGCCATAAAAATATTGTCAGATGTTTAACCTCTTTCTTGCTGTACTATAAATGTGTTCTTGTCTGTGTCCCCATGTAATATGTTTCACATCATCTCCTGTAAAATTTTTGCAGTCTCTGCCCATCTCTTATAGTATGTCTGCAGTCTTTGATCCTCTCCTGTAGAAGGTCTGCAGTCGCTGACCCTCTCCTGTAGTATGTCTGCAGTCTCTGACCATCTCCTGTAGTATGTTTGCTGTCTCTGACCCTCTCCTGTAGTATGTCTGCAGTCTCTGACCCTCTCTTGTAGTATCTCTGCAGTAAATCAGCAAAAAGTTGGGGGAGCAAACCCTGAACATGTATTTCTAAAGCTGTTGCAGCTATGAACCAAGTGACACGTATATTAAAAAAGAATAGGGCACACATGCAAAAGAAATGACTAACAAATATGAAGACAATCCATAAATAAAAATGAGGATTTGGTCCCACCATATGGCCATATCGTGCTCAAGCCCACCACTACGTCAAAGTACCCCATTATCAGTGGGTCCTACACTATCCATAAAAAAAGGATGAATCCAGCCTCTCTAACCCTTGGAGACAACACTCCTTGCTGGGAGAGATATGCTACTGCACTACAAGGGGCTCCTCCTATATCTACTTAATAGTGGACTCTGATAGAGTACAGGTGTTTTTTATTTATGGATTGTCTTCATATTTGATAGCCATTTCTTTTGCATGTGTGCGCTATTCTTTTTTAATATAGTATCTCTGCAGTCTCTGACCACCTCCTGTAGTATGTCTGCAGTCGCTGACCCTCTCCTGTAGTATGTGTGCAGTCTCTGACCATCTTCTGTAATATGTGTGCAGTTTCTGACCATCTCCTGTACTATTTGGCGACCGTGGAATTTTCACCTCTGAGAAAGGCGTGGCTGGGGGTGGGGTTTTTGGTGGAGTTGGGGTGGGGTCGTGGGTGGGGAAGGTGATTCCAACACCTATTCTCTGAGAAAAAAGCCCTGATAGTAGCCAATCAGCTTCTAACTTCAGTAAACCACTTGACAACCGTGCAATAGCCGAATGACTGCTGTAGCATGGCCGGACAGTTCTGAGAGGACCTTTTATGACGGCCTCCTGTAATCACGCCCCCGTGCGGAGTGCTCTGTGATCACAGTTTCCTCCGGACACTGCAGCTCTTTACCATGTGATCAGCTGTGTCCAATCACAGCTGATCGGGTTGTAAACAGAAGCCGGTTATTGGCATTCCTTTCCTCATGCTGACAGCATGAGGACAGGATAGGAGAGGAGAAGAGAGCCCATAACCGGCTTGTGTAAAAGGGTCCTGTACACAAATAATCATCAGTGTCCTGATTATCAGTGCAGTCCCAACTGTGCCCACCAGTGCTTTTAATCAGTGCCCATCAGTGCTGCCAATCAGTGCCCATCAGTTCTTCCTCATCAGTTTCACCTATCAGTGTCCATCAGTGCCACCTACCAGTGCCACCTATCAGAGCAACCTCATCAGTGCCTCCTAATCAGTGCCCACCAGTGCCACCTCATTAGTGCCCTTCAGTGCAGCCTCTTGAGCACACATTGGTAAAGGAGAAAAATCACCTGTTTGCAAAATTTTATAACAAATAAATTTATAACAATAAAAAAGTTGTTTTTTGTTTTTTTTTCAAAAATGTTGTTTTATTTTAGCTTATTTAGCAAAAAGTAAAAAACCCTTTGGTAATTAAATACCACCAAAAGAAAGCCCATTTTTTGTGAAAAAAAATGATAAACATTTTGTTTGGGTACAGTGTTGCATGGCCGTGCAATTGTCATTTAAAGTGTGACAGCGCTGAAACTTGAAAACTGGCCTGGGCAGGAAGGGGGTACAAGTGCCCAGTGGGCTAGTGGTTAAGCAATGACAAAAAATCCTGAAAGCTGGTTTCTATGCAGAGCTTAGTAAGGACTAACGTCCGAAACGCGTAGGCTGTTTTACAGCATTGTACATGTGTACTGAATGAATAAACACTATTTTTTTGGATGTCATCCTGAGTGCCGACCATCACTTTCCTTACACTGTCTGTAATAAGTTTTGAGTCAATTTCATTCTCATCTTTATACATTTATACGTTCATTCAACAATATTTTAAGTAATAAAATAATAAAAATGCTCATGTGACAAAGGATTTACAAAGTGCAATGGCAAAGAGCACAGCAGAAGCTGTTTCCCTCTCTCTAATTGAAACTTTGGATAGAACCATGTGTAGATGGCTAGAGGGGAGGGGAAGGGGAGAGAGATGAGTCAGTGCTCTGATTCTTCCTTGTGTGTGCATATTTCATATTTATAAGACAACATTTGCAGTGCTGACTGTAATCAATGAATAAAGAAAACATGTACAAAATCACTATACATTTAATTTAACCATTCTTGCTGAGCTGCTTAGCTGATAGCAATAGATATACAGTGACATCAAACTTGAAGAGCTGCTGCTTAGAGTGTTTCTTACTTAGAGAGCAAAAACTACATGTACAATTAATAGAACAAATATCTATAGGGTACTATATGATCTAAAGCAACAGAGAAGAAAAGTGTGCAGGTTAAATATTTGAAAGGCACATGAAAGGAAAGAGGATTCATTTCCAGTTTTCTATAATTCCTTGTTCTATGCTCTACACATATGCCTACTTGTTATTTCCAGATATGATTTCATTTAACTCATAAATAAACCGTTAAAGTATCAAATATTACTACATACTGTATATACATGTTCATATTGGTGCTAAACAACTGATACATTTTTGGACTAGCAATGTAAATTATTGGCACAGTTATTAACAATGTGTAAAACGAGGTGACAGGTAGATAGTGCACCTTTGATGTGTTAATTTTCCTTTGATGTAATGTTCTCCAAAGCAAAGATAGATAGGGCAGTTGTTACAACTGATACATTTCAGTGCTATTTCACATATATTTCAGAATACTGTTTCATACACAATACCTCCCGTGGCTTTTCCCATTTACCTAACAGGACAGGGACAGAAACAGTATAGCAAAGGCCATGTAAATAGTAGTAAACTGTAATGGCATTTGGCTAATATAATTTTTATATTGTTTTAACCTTGCACTATGCAACCACTTTTTAAAAGTTGGTCGGTAAGAGTTGTTATTATTTGGCACCTTTTCTGAATAGTGCCAGACTCCTGTGCATATAGACCTTATGGTGGTACTATCCCCATATAGTCGCACCTAGTGACCACAGGCTAGAGAAAGACGAAGGAGCTTCTTTGTAAAGCCTCGTACACATGTTCAGATTATGGGATGAATTTTCTTTCATTTTTTTGTTGCATGCTAGTCTCATATGGAAAGTGAAGAGGTTACTTTCATACGAAAATTCTCGTACAACAGAATTCAACTTCAGAAGGGATGTTATGTGTTGAATTGTATGTATTCTTTAGATTCCGAGCATGCCTAGTCTTGCTCTTATTAATTTTTTCGGGCGAAAACTGTACTAATAAAATGAAAATCGGACGTTGTGTTGATGTACGGTAAAAATGTTATAGCCTGCACATCCAGTTTTTGTCGTCCGCAAATTTGTAATCGGCTGTCGAAAGCACTATACTAACGATCCGAAAATCCTCAGATCGTTCGTCGGACAAAATTTTACTTCCGATATTCTTATTGTGTGTACGGGCCTTTAGTCTTTACCAATAGCTGCTAACACAATTACCATATTGCAGTTATAAACAGGTAATATTACACATAAAAACTAACATTTCCATTCTGGCATGCAAGCCAATAATATACAGGATTACACACCTAAATGAAAGCAAATAACCATAATAAAACATAAACAAACAATCTTGGCCTGAACATGTATGTCAAGGCAAAACGTTTTTCTAGGTCTGAATAAAGTGAAGAGGAGTAAGAACCCCTGTCAGATTTTTACTGCTGTCTGAGGCTATATTAGTGCTCGGCACTGGCATTGGCAACAAATGGCCTATTTAAGTTGGATGGTGACATGAACAGATTGCTGAGTGGTCTTCATCTAGTTCCTGTTTACCTGCTTACCTGTGACCTAACATGCTATATTTGCCTTCCTTTGTAAATCCCACTTGCCTGTGGCCTGTCTCTGGATCCTTGCTGACCTGGTACCTTAGCTTGTCTCCAACTATACTCCTACTTTGCATTCCTATACCTCACTGCCGAGCTGTGTACTGATCCCTGCTGTCTGAGTCTGCCTCTGCCTGATATTCCTGTAGCTCACTGCCCAGCCACTGATGACCTTTTGACTTGTGTCCTGGCTTCGCTAGTTCTTCTAGTTCTAGTTCCTATCTGGTGATCCATAGTCATCTATATCCTGCAACCAACAGCTGGTGCTGGCCGCTACATTGACCCTCATGCCACTCTGTGTGCTCACACCTCCTGTCAGAGAGAAGCCCGCTCTTCAGCTCGATCTCCACAAAGTATGTGACAATAACACTAAAAACCTGACTGGAATATAATCCTTTCCCCTTTATCTAAGCAAAAATTTACAAAGATAAATACAGTACAGGGTCTTCCTTTTTACTTACAGTGAGGGAAGACGGTATTTGATCCCCTGCTGATTTTGTACGTTTGCCCACTGAGAAAGAAATGATCAGTCTATAATTGTAATAGTAGGTTTAGTTTAACAGTGAGAGACAAATTAACAACAAAAATATCTAGAAAAATGCATTTTAAAAAAGGTATAAATTGATTTGAGTGAAATAAGTATTTGGTCCACTATCAATCAGCAACTTTTCGGGCTCCTTGGTGTTTTCTATACAGGTAACGAGCTGAGATTAGGAGCACTCACTTAATTAAAGGGAGTGCTCCTAATCTCAGCTTGTTACTTGTATAAAAGACACCTGTCCACAGATGCAATTAATCAATCAGATTCCACCATGGCAAAGATCTGTCCAAGGATGTCAGGGACAAGATTGTAGACCTACACAAGGCTGGAATGGGCTACAAGACCATCACCAAGCAGCTTGGTGAGAGGGTAACAACAGTTGGTGCGATTAATCGCAAATGGAAGAAACACATAATAACTGTGAATCTCCCTCGGTCTGGGGCTCCATGCAAGATCTCAGCTCGTAGAGTTTAAATGCTCATGAGAACAGCAAGGAATCAGCCCAGAACTACAGGGGAGAATCTTATCAATGATCTCAAGGCAGTTGGGACTATAGTCACCAAGAAAACAATTGGTAACACACTACGCCGTGAAGGACTGAAACCCCACAGCGATTGCAAGGTCCTCCTGCTCAAGAAAGCACATGTACAGGCCTGTCTGAAGTTTGCTAATGAAAATCTGAATGATTCAGAGAAAAACTGGGTGAAAGTGTTGTTACATAGTTTGTGAGGTTGAAAAAAGACATCAGTCCATCCAGTTCAACCTATGATGTGCTTGTGTTTGCTGTTAACCATACATTGTATACACCTGTATGTTGTGGTCCTTAAGGAGCCTATCTAATAGTTTTTTGAAACTATCGATGCTCCCTGCTGATACGACTGCTTGTGGAAGAGAATTCCACATCCTTACTGCTCTGACAGTGAAGAACCCCTTACGTATTTTAAGGTTAAACCGTTTTTCCTCTAGTTTTAGTGAGTGGCCACGTGTCTTATTGTATTCCCTTTCTCTGAAAAGTTTGTTCCTTATGCTAGGGTTGCCAGTACAGTATTTGTACATTGATATCATATCCCCCCTCAATCGTCTCTTCTCCAGAGAGAATAAGCTCAGTGCTTGTAGTCTTTCCTCATAGTCGATGTTCTCCATTCCCCTAATTATTTTTGTTGCCCTTCTCTGGACTCTCTCCAGTTCCAGCACATCCTTCCTGAGGACCAGTGCCCAGAATTGGTTGTGATCAGATTAGACCAATATCGAACTCTTTGGCATCAGCTCAACTCGCCGTGTTTGGAGGAGGAGGAGGAATGCTGCCTATGACCCCAAGAACACCATCGCCACTGTCAAACATGGAGGTGGAAAGATTATGCTTTGGGGGTGTTTTTCTGCTAAGGGGACAGGATAACTTCACTGCATCAAAGGGATGATGGACGGGGCCATGTACAGTCAAATCTTGGGTGAGAACCTCCTTTCCTCAGCGAGGGCATTAAAAAATAGGTCGTGGATGGGTATTTCAGTATGACAATGACCCAAAACACATGGACAATGCAACAAAGGAGTGGCTTGAAGAATAAGCACATTAGGGTCCTGGAGTGGCCTAGCCATTCTCTAGACTTTAATCCCATGGAAATTATTTGAAGGGAGCTGAAAGTTCAAGTTACTAAAAATCAGCCTCCAAACTTTATTGACTTGGAGAGGATCTGCAAAGAGGAGTGAAATAAAATATGTGTGCAAACCTGGTGGCCAACTGTAAGAAATGTCTGACCTCTGTACTTGCCAACAAGGGTTTTGCCACCAAGTACTAAGTCATGTTTTGCAAAGGGGTCAAATACTTATTTCACTCATTAAAATGCAAATCAAATTATACCTTTTTTGAAATGCGTTTTTCTGGATTTTCTTCTTGTTATTGTGCCTCTCACTGTTAATATAAACCTAACATTAAATTATAGACTGATCATTTCATTGTCAGTGGGTAAACGTACAAAATCAGCAGGGGATCAAATATTTTTTTCCCTCACTGTAGAGGGCAAAAGAACAGTCCTTAAAATTACATGCTTGCGAGATGCCTGTAAGCCATGTGATATTACAAAATAGTACAACACAGACAGCATCAGTGACACCATCTTCTGGCATCACATTATGTGTAAAAGTTTTTTTTACTTTTTAATTATTTATTGTTTTTTTTTTTTTTTATCAAGTGGCATTGGGCCTGAATTGAACAGTAAAAGTAGCAACCACAACAGATCTAAAAGAAATATGCAAAAAAAAAAAAAGCAGAAACTACAGTGTAATATTTAAGAAACAATATCCACAAATATTGTACTTATGCTGGAGAATACATAAGCAGCTTGGTTAAGCCGCAATGTAAGCATGGGATACAAGGCAGTTTTTAACATGATGTAACAATTAGAGTGTATTATTTTCAAGACAATAGCCACAAATATTGTAAATTTGATGGAAAAAATGTAAGCAGATTTATTAGGCTGCAATCTATGATATCGGCTGGTAATTGTGGCATTGGCAGGCCAGGGAAAGTTGCAGGAGCTGCTAATGGTGGCAGGCCAGCAGAGGTAGCAGGTTTTGGTAATTGTGGCAGGCTAAAATAGGTGGCATTAACTGATTATGTTTGTAGATGTAAACCAGGGGAGGTGGCAGGAACTGGTAATGGTAGCAGCCTAGTAGAGGTGGCAAGAGTTGGAAATGTTAGCATTGGCAGGCCAATTGAGATGGCAGCAGCTGGGAATGATGGGAGGCCAGCAGAGGGAACAGAAGCTAGTAATAGTGTCTGTCCAGTAGAGGTGGCAGGAGCTGGTGATGGAGTCAGCAGAAGGACAAAAGTGGTAGCCAGAGCTGATATTGTTGGCATGCTAGCCAAAGTAAAAAGATCTGGTAATGTTGGCAATGGCAGGCCAGGAGAGTTGGCAGGAGCTAGTAATGGAGGCAGGTCAGCAGAAGTGGCAGGAGCTGGTAATGGTAGCAGTCCAGTAGAGATGGCAGGAGCTAGTAATTGTGGCAGTGGCAGACCAGGGGAGATGGCAGAAGTTGATAATAGTGGCAGGCAAGCAGAGGCAGCAGAAGCTGGTAATGGTGGTAGCAGCAAGCCAGGAGAAGTTGCAAGAGCTGGAAATGGTGGCAGACCAAGAAAGATAAATAGGCGGCAGGAGCTGGCATTTGTAGTAGTGCAGACCAGGAGAGGTGGCAGAAGCCAATAATAGTAGCAGCAGCTAACTAGGAGAGACATCAGCTAAACAGCAACTGAAGTTGTTGCTGACACACAAAAAGTTAGTGCTAAAAAGAGTACACATTAATATGAAGCTCATCACACTGCAATTTCCAATAATAATGCACCACACAGCTCTGTGTATAGCACTATACAGCCCTGTGTAGAGTACCGTATAGCGCAACTATTCCTATAACCCTGACCCCAGTTCAAATACTAGGAAGCCCATCATTGGTAATTGGTTGCAATAGCAGTGTACAGTTCACCATTTTTCCAAATTGAGCATAAGTTGGGTTCACCTTAAACTCATGCTTGACCCAAACCTGAAGCTCATGCATTAGCATCACAACTCTAGGAGACTTAAGCCTATATTATCTAGTAAACATGTTATGTTTTATAATCCTCAGTTTTGTGAATCCCATTGGTTAGTCAGCACCAGTAGAATCCCAATATTGTCAACACCAATGGCTGTGTAAAGAACAAATTATTTTTTATTTTGATTTCTGTGAAATAATGAAAGGCGAGAATATATTCTTAATTTATCTGTGTATACAGTATCTCACAAAAGTGAGTACACCCCTCACATTTTTGTAAATATTTTATTACATATTTTCATGTGACAACACTGAAGAAATTACACTTTGCTACAATGTAAAGTAGTGAATGTACAGCTTGTATAACAGTGTAAATTTGCTGTCCCCTCAAAGTAACTCAACACACAGCAATTAATGTCTAAACTGCTGGCAACAAAAGTGAGTACACCCCTAATTGAAAATGTCCAAATTGAGCCCATTTAGCCATTTTCCCTCCCCAGTGTCATGACTTGTTAGTGTTACAAGGTCTCAGGTGTGAATGGAGAGTGTGTGTGGTAAATTTGGTGTTATCGCTCTCACTCTCTCATACTGGTCACTGGAAGTTCAACATGGTACCTCGTGGCAAAGAACTCTCTGAGGATCTGAAAAAAAGAATTGTTGCTCAACATAGGCTATAAGAAGATTGCTAAGACCCTGAAACTGAGCTGCAGCACAGTGGCCAAGACCATACAGTGGTTTAACAGGACAGGTCCCCTCAGGCCTCGCCATGGTCGACCAAAGAAGTTGAGGGCACATGCTCAGCGTCATATCCAGAGGTTGTCTTTGGGAAATAGACGCATGAGTGCCAGCATTGCTGCAGAGGTTGAAGAGGTGGGGGGTCAGCCTCTCAGTGCTCAGACCATACGCCGCACACGCCGCACAATGCATCAAATTGGTCTGCATAGCTGTCGTCCCAGAAGGAAGCCTTTTCTAAAGATGATGCACAAGAAAGCCCACAAACAGTTTGCTGAAGACAAGCAGACTAAGGACATGGATTATTGAAACCATGTCCTGTGTTCTGCTGAGACCAAGATAAACTTATTTGGTTCAGATGTGTCAAGCGTGTGTGGCGGCAACCAGATGAGGAGTACAAAGACAAGTGTGTTTTGCCTACAGTCAAGCATGGTGGTGGGAGTGTCATGGTCTGGGGCTGCATGAGTGCTGCCGACATTGGGGAGCTACAGTTCATTGAGGGAACCGTGGATGCCAACATGCACTGTGACATACTGAAACAGAGCATGATAAGGACTCCAAACACACCACTAAGACTACCACTGCTATGCTAAAGAAGTTGAGGGTAAAGGTGATGGACTGGCCAAGCATGTCTCCAGACCTAAACCCTATTGAGCATCTGTGGGGCATCCTCAAATGGAAGGTGGAGGAGCACAAGGTCTCTAACATCAACCAGCTCCGTGATGTTGTCATGGATGAGTGGAAGAGAACCCCAGTGGCAACCTGTGAAGCTCTGGCGAACTCTAAGTTCAAGAGGGTTAAAGCAATGCTGGAAAATAATGGTGGTCACACAAAATATTGACACTTTGGGCTCAATTTGGACATTTTAACTTAGGGGTGTACTCACTTTTGTTGCCAGTGCTTTAGACATTGATGGCTGTGTGTTGAGTTATTTTGAGGGGACAGCAAATCTACACTGTTATACAAGCTGTACACTCACTACTTTACATTGTAGCAAAGTGTCATTTCTTCAGTGTTTTCACAAGAAAAGATATAATAAAATATTTGTAAGGGGTGTACTCACTTTTGTGAGATACTGTATGTGATCTGTATACCTGTGATCTGCATCGCCAAGTCTTCTCCTGAAATGTACAAGACTAAGCTGTCAAACTGACTGCTCCGTCCTTGAGATTACACAGAGAGATCATTGCTCTTTCCTGTGTAACCAGTGGCACTCTGCTGTCAATGTGAGAGCTGTGTCAGGGGCTCTGTCTGTTCCTGCTAAATGGAGCACAGTTACAGTACTCAGATGATAGCATAGGAAAAGCTACATTCTCACTAAGTTATCTGCAAGACTGATTTATATGTTTGACAGCTAGGGTCCTTCTTTACGTTCATTTGTGTAGCATTATTTCATACATTACTAGTACATGAAAATTAAAACATTGTAAAACCTTATTTCCCCTTATTAACACTTAGTAAACCAAAATTAGTCTTTATTTTCTCCTTTTTCCAATTAGTGGCGGGGGTTTGCTTTTTTTTTATTGTTTGTGTTTGTAGCACCAAATATATTATGCTTAATTTGATTCTGATGCCTTTATAACAGGAACATATTGGAAAATGAAATTTGTAGCTAACCCTAATTGTTTTTTTTAACCCTAAAATGCCCTTCCCTTTGCTTTTTGCTTTTTTAGTCACTGTTTGTATATAAACGTTTTAAATGTGTGTTATTGAAAGTTTGTGCGTTGTTGAATAAAAGAGCTTAGGAGAGATGGCTCACTTTGGCAACCTAGCCTTGGGTGCCCAAAAACCTTTTTCCCACACTGATCATAACATATACGATTTTAGCTTTTATTATTGTCATTAACTTTTTAAATGAATTATTGGAATGAATTTGGTACACTATGCACTGGTTTATTATTAAATGCATTGGACTGTAATCTCTGTAAATTTATGAGAATTTCAGGCATGTCTACTAATTGTGGTACATGATAATCACATGGCCACAGCCTCTAAAATCAAAGCAAAATGATAAACCTTTAGGTCTATATTATTTGGCGACCCTAACAGAAGCCATGTACCAGAATAATAGAATCTAAATCTAGGAACTTGGATACAGAAACTTTACTGACCTGAAGAGAAAGTCTCTAACATTCCCCAAGATCAAGTGATTAATTAGCACAAATGAGGCTGAAGCTCTCAATTCCAAGGTGCAAGAAGATAGGGATCTAAGAATAAATAAATGGGGTTAGACCTGATGAGCAGGCAGCCCATAAATAACACTGCCTCTCCATTAAGTTCAGTGAATGAATCTTGTCACCCTGAGACAGGAAGTATGTCACGAGCAAGATCTGAGATGAAAATAAAGGAAAGAAAGCTTAAAAAAAAGAAAACAGCTTAAAACAGCCTCCGTGGACACATTTATGCTTTTAGCAGCTAAAAGGACCATCCTAAAATCATGGATTCAACCTAGCCCTGCTCTTAAAAGGGAGCTTCGGTCATTACTGTATAAGGTACGTATGGATACAGTCCTACAACATTTTACTCCTACAAAAAGGTTTTTTGACAAATGGCAACCCTTTATAGAGCAAGAACTTACGGACGTGGAAATTCAATACTTTATGAAACCTTTCAGATTCACGGACTGGTATTTAAAAGCAGAAATAACACGAACCTTGGGAAAATTAAAGATAAGTGATCCGTAGGTCTAATCATTATAACTACCCTCTTTTTCTTAAATTTTTCTTAAATTGATTAATTGACTTATCTCCCGTCTATATTAAGGCCTTATATATATGTATGTAATGTTGATGGACTAATATTCTAGGATATTTATGAGAAAACCCATCTCTAGGCAAAAATTAACTAAATGGACCGGCCCATGTTAAGATGTTGAGAAATTATATATATATAAATTTTTTTTTCTCCTATCATAGAGTATAGAATATAGATCTTGATATTGTGATCGTTCTTTTTCTTTTTTTGTTGTTTGTTTGTTTGTATGATTGTTGATTATAAAATTAATAAAAAGAGATTTAAAAAAAAAAACCAGACTAAAAGAAAAAAACATACAACAAGCATACTAAGGGCTGATATGTTGCAATATATTTTATTTTGTCCTAGGGTTTAAACACACTTTAAGTCTATTAGTAATGGAACGTGGAAGTGGGCTTCTAACTTTACCCAAGCACACTGCAGTACATAAATAAAAAAAAAAATAAAAAATAAAAAAACTGAACGGTATAGTTATAGAAATATATACAGAAGTAAGATAATCCTCTTCTTATCTACAGAAGAACAAGCCACTGCAGAAAGCACTTCCCCAATGCTTCCAGTGCACTGCTCTTCAACTGGCAAGGCCCTGAGTCTGTAACGTTAGTGCTTTCATTCCAGAGATGACGCCAACCACTCATCCATAGAACCAGTCCTGGGATCCCTCCAGTTGATCACCTGGACTAATTGAAACAAGAACTTTAAAATGTGTCCCCAAGACAGAAAGGGGGGAGGGAGGGGAAGGAAGGAAATTAACTTAGAATAAGTTCTACTAAGAGGGAGCTGTTGGTATATTCATGTATGAGAATAATGAAAGATAAAAGCCTGACTGAGCTCAGCCTCAAATATACACTCTGTATGTTGTATCCATAGATAAGTGTCCTGTTACACTTATCTATGGATACAACATACAGAGTGTATAATTGTGGTTGAACTCAGTCAGGCTTTTATGTTTCCTTTGCCAATGCTACCGCACTGTGGAAAAGGTGCTGCCCAGGGAGCAAGTGTAAGTAGCTGTTTTTGTACATTACTCTATGGTTTCCTGAAATAGTGATTTCTCTCTATAATGTGTTCCTATAGAGTTTTTTAGAGACTGTGCTGTATTGCCACCTAATGTCCTTTCTGAGTTTTCGAGCCATTGCTTCTAGGAGCTTCCATTTCCAAAGTTACATATTCTGTTTACCAAAATTCTATAATAGTTGCATTCACTTCACTGTTCTGACCCCGTTTGTATTATTAACCCTACTCTGAACCTATTTCGGTAAAGTTTATCCTAAAGCTACCATCTTTCAGATCATCTGGCCGATTAAGTGTGTGACGGTACTCACCGTCACTATGAGTGAAAAACAGATAATTAATGGTTTGAATTGCTTCAGATGGGACAGTCATATTTGTCAGCAATATCTCCATATAGAAATATGAAGATTTATTCCCATTGCCATGAAATCTGTTATTCCTAAATAATGTGTGTATTACATATCCCTAAATGTCAGACAGGTTTTCCCTATTGTTTGTGTATTGGGAGGGAATGTGGATTGCCCCGTCTCATTGTTAAATGTTAATGACCTCACATTGTTCTGTCTGCCTGCCTTAAGAGAAACTTATTATGGGATGTATATATGTGTGTGGATTGGATGCTAAGGGGGAGGGGGATTGTCCCACATTGTATATTTTTGTGTACACTGTATGGGAATGACTGAGTGTAAAACCCTGTTTCTATTGGATTGTGAATGTCACATCCACTCCTGAACAAGGTCCACCTGGACGGTAACCTTGTGGGGGAAAACTGTATATAAGTCCGTTTCTTGTTCAATAAAGTAGAGTTAGTTCACCCTCAATCTAGAGTCCTGTCTCTTATATCTCCTCCCAGGGTGCATTGCGGCAAACTCTGCCCACTGAGACAGCTATAAGCCCCGGTGTGCTATTGGCCAGGTTTCCTCCACTATCCAATAAGAGCCCTCATTGGACACAGTGGGGAGACTCCCCAGACTCAACAGACCACACCTGGAAACATGTGACAGCATAACTAAATGATCAACCCCCCCCCCCCCCCGATAAGCAGACAGGGGCACATATATGCTTTTTCCTAGCATTTACCTAGGAGGGTGCTACATCAGTATAAAGGGGGGGGGAGGGGGCGATAAAAATACTGGGACAATTTTTTACCTTAATGTAGGGATTGCATTAATTTGGTTGTAAAGCTCAGGCATTAAATATTAAAAAAGCACATCCTTCTATAATGTGTACTTGTCTTTATTCAAAGCATTTTTCTCTGCTGCCTGGTTCCTCTGTTATTAGCATGACTCTGTTATGGCAGTTCTGGCAACACCAGGAGTTTAAAGCTTGAAGGAGGAGGGAGCTGTTATCCACAGCTGTGCTTGTTTTCTGTACTGTGTGAAGGTAGGGGGGTGTCCCTTCCCTCCAATCATGGTCGGCTGTGTGCAGACCTCAGATCCCTGCCCCATGCTCCTATAATTAAAGAAAAATCCTTTCTTCTGTGTGTATTTTTTAGAATAATCCACAGTAGAAATGGCTGCAGATACACAGCTACAACTTATGTAAGAGGGTTTGTTTAATCTTTGTGTATCACCTAATGCTAGTTACTTCACTGGGTACATGTCAGGCAGGGGCTTTGCTAGGTGGGAAAAAGACCAGGGGCTTCAGCCCAAAGGTAAATTTGATAGCCCCTCCCACATTTTAAAGTAAATCCTGCCCAAGCTCCTCCCACATTTTAAAGTAAGTACGGACCAAGCTCCACCCAATGCCGCTTCTCACCTCTGCCCCACCATAAAATCTTCTCTTTCATTATTTACAGAGGCAGAAGCTGGAGCCACTGGATTGTGCTGTTATCAGTCAAATCCTGTGGGCAGAGCTTGGGCGGCCGGACTGAACCATACCGTGTATGTCAAAAGATGCACACACCTTGGCTCAGGATATAGCCCACATGAGCGCCCCCAAAGGAAGCAGCTCCTTTGGTAGGATTGGGAGCCCAGAGCACCGCTGGCGTACCCAAAAAGAGGAGGTTTCAGGCTGCTCTGTGCAATATCATTGTAAAGAGCAGTTAGAGTAAATATAACATATTTAATAGCTTTACAATCAATTTAAGTATAGCTCAAAAAGACTTACAGGTTACTCGTGGCCTACACATACACGTGTTCCATGTCCAACACACCAGTACTAGGTGTTCCATTTTCCCCAACCTCAACTACAATATCATAGTGCAGAGGGTTCCCTTAAACATTATAAAAATGCAAAGATTTTAGCCAGCCTGGACAGATTTGGTAAATTATTGTAATATACATCTGTTGAGCTCTGTTATCCTCAATAAAGGGGGAAAGTTGTAGAGATCCATTGTAAAGTTAACATTCTATGAGCAATACACAGTGATCCTGATAAAACTGTAAAGTACAATTGAAATGGCCCAACCCCAGCCCATGATACAAGTAAGAGGATTATTACTATAGTTTGTTCCAAAGACTGTTGAAGATCAAGATTACTGGTTTCACCGGAGATTGGGAGACAATCATATACAAGAATTAGGAATTTAAAAAAAGAAAATGCTTTAAAAACAATAAAAATGCTTTAAAAACAATAAAGACCTATAGCCTATATTTTTTTTATTTCTGTGCTTCCCTGTCTCAAATTAGTAATTTCAAATACTCTTTCTGAAAGAGTATTTGCAATTACTTGAGACAGGGAAGCACAGAAAGCAAAAAATTATTTATACTGAGTCTGACTGACCTGACTGACCTGACTGACCCAGCGCCGCAACCTGTCGCTTCAGGGCCTCCCTCGGCTCTAAGCTGAGCCGTGCTGCCAACCCAGAGAAGAGGGAGGTGGCCAGTGGGCGGAGTTAATTCTAGCCACGGAGGAGGAATTTGAAATCCTCCTCCACTCTGAATGTTGGGACTCGGAGCCTGGGCCCACGTTCTCCTGCTGTCACGTGACGACGCTGACTTCACGTGACATCACTGGTTCCTAGACGTCAAGCGGCAGGCCAAACTAGCAACCAGTGAGTCCCGGTGCACAGGCCAGGCAGTAGAGCCAAGCTGAGGCCCAGGCCAGCACAGAGAGGAGGAGGATCATGGACTCAGGGCTAATAATTATTTACACATAACACGAGACCCGGGGCTTTTTGGGGGACCACTCAGGGCTATAGCCCAGGTCAGCCCCCCTTCCCGATGCCACTGATGTCAGGGTATACAACCATTTTAAGGTAAAAAAATGACCTGGCTTTCGGAGCATTTTATACTTGTTCCTCTGTCACATGAATTGTGTTTAATATATATCTTTCATGCTATTTGGACTTTAATGGTTCATGGATAGTCTTCAGAATTGTAAACAATTTGTGGCAAATCCATATTGTTTTAGAACAAAAAAAATGTTACCAAGATAGGGACTCAAAGGGTATGTGTAAATTGGGAAGGTAGCAACAAATTATGTGTCTCTCAGACATCCAATCCCAATTTACTGGAATCTTTGCCAGGTTATGGAGTATAATTTATAAAAAACATTTTGTCTTACGGGGTAAAGGCTTACCAATCCAATACAATTAAAATGTTTCTGTAAAGGATGTAAAAAATAGACACCCCTCAAAAAAAGGTTTATATTATATAGTTTATATGATATCTCCAGCAGCAGCAGCCTGGAACTAAAATCCTGCTTTGAAAAGAGGATACATTTCCTAGAACACTGCCTGTAACTTTTTTCTGACGGAAACTTCCTTTCAGTTGTACCCTATTCCCCCAGGGTAATGGATGTCCTCTGTGTTATTGCAGGTAAGCAATATGAAATCCAGAGCAATAGCTAGAACTAAAATCATCTGGTGTATGTTCCTGTGACAAGTAAATGCTACCACAGTGTAATATGAGAACAAGCTGCATGATTGGTTTTGTAGTGTTTCTAGTGTACAGGACATGTGATTTTTGCACTTCATTACTGAAATGTTAGTGAGAAGCATGTGGGACTATATGTGCACAGTCTTATGTATGTTTGCTATATTTTATGATTGTTTGTTCAGTTGTAGATAAAAAAGAAACAGTGGACCCGATGGCAAGGAGAGATGACTTAGCATGCGTGCTGTGATGGAATCGGCAGTGGTGCTTCTTCTTCTTCAAGCGATGGAGACAATACATTCTAGGACCATGGGATATATATATATATATATATATATATATATATATATACATGACCAAAAGGGGTAGGGCAAATCAAGATTAGCTATGTGGCCACAATATTACTGATTAGCAATCAATCCAAAAATATATAAATGGTACAAAATAATAAAATATATTAGTAAAAATGGATAAAAACTAAATTAAAGTGGAAAAAGAACAGAAATAAAATAAAAATATATGTCACCATAGCAATTACAGACAATATTAAAAATATATATATTCAGACGAATATATTCCTCGCGCCTAGGAGTGCCTAATTGAACGGGTTGAATACACTAATAAATAATTAATTAATTATTTAATTAATAAAAGTGAATATAAAAGCAGCTGCTATAAAGTGGGAGGTAACTGAGTAAAAAAAACCCAAACTAAATGGGATAATATAGCGCTTGCTGGTAGGAACAGGAGGCAAGTGGGAATAAAATTACAATTAAAAAAGCTAATATCATAAAATACATATAATCTATACCCTCAAAAAGTACGCACAGTAGGAAAAATATATATACAAATAAATAAATATCAATAAAGTGTATAAATGTGCCAAGTGAAGTCCAAAATAGTTCATAGGTGACTTAGTGATAAATAGTCCATAAAAGTGCCAGAAAAAAGGTGTAAGTGCTCGGTGCTGGATCCTCCAATGGTCCAGGAAATCCAATCATAAAGGTGACTTCAAGAAAGGATAAGGTGTAAACTCACCAGATATGGTGGGTCTCAACTGCCTTACGACAAAGAGACCAATAGCGCTTTATGACCCTCCAGGTCAAAGAAATGGTGACTGCTGGGCTCTGATCCCCCTAGACCGGAATCCCCCACGCTAAGCAGATAGGGTCGGATTAGGGAAAAGACAAAAAGGCTCCAAATGCAGTACCGTTTAAAAATTGCTTTATTCGAGTAAATAGGCAAACAAAGATAAAACACGCTATCTACTGCCCGCTGGTAAGGTGTCTGTAGCGTGGAGAGCGGATTGCGTTCCAGGCTGACTTCCGGGCTGACGGCATGCTTTCCACCTGACGTGCGTTTCGTCAGAGCGTATGACGTCTTCAGAGGTGGAGACGTGCGATCGCACGGGGACTTAAATGCGGTAAACACCGCCCTCCACTCCTCCCACCCAGGAAGTTCCTGCTTGTAGCATCCCTCGTCTCCCAGCAACATGGGGACGATGGAATACAATAGAACCACCGTACCGGATGTATGAGGGATCGGCTGGCTATGTACTCGCATTTAAATAGTGCATTTAATATATCCTGCATGCGGAAATCAATCCACTTGACTGTATATTTAAAAGGTGCAATACAATAGGTTCCACAACACTCTATTAATTACATGCCTATACATACATACTGTAATGATACATTTCTAATAGGTATCCATAATTCTTTGTTTTGTGTGTGTTTTATGCCTTTATATGATAGAAGTCGGACTCGATTCCCCGGGTGCGATCATGCTGCTGGCGTCTGTGTACTGTGTGTTGGGTACTCTCGGCGCAGTGACCGTCCGTCTTGCCGACAGTCACATAATCCACCGCCGGCGCCGCGCAGCCGCTCCCGCCAGATGTGACGTCATGCCACTCATAGCGGCTGACATAGGAAAGACTTCACCAGGGCTGCAGTGGCCATCACAGCATGGCCGCGGCACGGTCCCAATAGCGGCCACGTCTTAAAACTGGCACAATCTTAAAGCGGCCCCAGGGCCGGCGGCCCACCGGGAAATTTCCTGGTATCCCGGTAGGACAGTCTGGCCCTGATACTTTGTAGAGCCACCCTTTGAGGCTATCACATTTCCATATCACTTTGGATAAGTCTCTATGAGCTTGCCACATCTTACCACTGGGATTTCTGCCCATTCCTCCTTGCAAAACTGCTCCAGCTCCTTCAAGTTGGATGGTTTGCCCTTGTGAACAGTAATCTTTAAGTCTGACCACAGATTTTTTATTGCATTGAGGTCTGGGCTTTGTCTAGGACATTCCAACACATTTACATGTTTCCCCTTAAACCACTCAAGTGTTGCTTTAGCAGTGTGTTTGGGGTCAATGTCCTGCTGGAAGGTGAACCTCCGTCCTAGCCTCAAATTACGCACAGAGTGGTACAGGTTTTGCTCAAAAATATCCTTAACTCTGACTAGATTCCCAGTCCCGGCTGCTGAAAAACATCCCCACAGCATGATGCTGCCACCACCATGTTTCACTGTGGGGATGGTGTTGTTTGGGTGATGTGATGTGTTGGGTTTGCGCCAGACATAGCGTTTTCTTTGATGGCCAAAAAGTTCAATTTTAGTCTCATCAGACCAGAGAACCTTCCTCCATACATTTTGGGAGTCTCCCACATGCTTTTTCGCAAACTCAAAACGTGCCATTTTGTTTTTTGCTTAAAGTAATGGCTTTCTTCTGGCCACTCTGTCATAAATCCCAACTCTATGGAGTGTTCAGCCTATTGTCGTCCTAAGTAGAGATACTCCAGTCTCTGCTGTGGAACTCTGCAGCTCTTCTAGGGTTACCATAGGTCTCTGTGCTGCCTCTCTTATTAATGGCCTCCTTGCCCGGTCTGTGAGTTGTGGTGGGCGGCCGTCTTATGGAAGGTTTGCTGTTGTGCCATGTTCTTTCCATTTGGTTATGATAGATTTGATGGTGCTCCTGGGGATCATCAAAGATTTGTATATGTTTTTATAACCTAACCCTGACTTGTACTTCTCAACAACATTGTCCCTTACTTGTTTGGAGAGTCCCTTGGTCTTCATGGCAGTGTTTGGTTAGTGGTGCCTCTTGCTTAGGTGTTGCAGCCTCTGGGGCCTTTCAAAAAAGGTGTGTATATTTAATGACAGATCATGTGACACTTAGATTGCACACAGGTGGACATCGTTTCACTAATTATGTGACTTCTGAAGGTAATTTGTTGCACCAGAGCTTTTATGGGCTTCATAACAAAGGGGGTGAATACATACGCACATGCCAATTTTCTGTTTTCTATTTCTATAAAATAGTTTTATGTAAATATTTTTTTCATTTCACTTCACCAACTTAGACTATTGTGTTCTGATCCATCACATTATTATTATTATTATACAGGATTTATATAGCGCCAACAGTTTGCGCAGCGCTTAACAAAATGAGGGCAGACATTACAGTTACACTACAATTTGGAACAAAAGGAATCAGAGGGCCCTGCTCGTTAGAGCTTACAATCTAAAAGGGAGGGTCAATTGATACAAAAGGCAATAGCTGTGGGGGATGCGCTGATGGAGCAAGAGAAACAGCGTTATTAGTTAGTAGCCGGGTAGGCTTCTTTAAAGAGAAGGGTTTTCAGGGATCGTCTAAAGATGGATAGATTAGGGGACAGTCGGACAGATTGGGGTAGAGAGTTCCAAAGAATGGGAGAAGCTCTGGAGAAATCCTGGAGGCGAGCATGGGAAGAGGTGACAAGGGAGCTAGAGAGCAGGAGGTCTTGGGAGGACCGAAGAGAAATTCACATGAAATTCACATTCACATGAAATTCAGATTAACAAAACATTGAACTTAAGGCTGTAATGCCTTTTGCAAGGCACTGGGTATGTGCAACATACCCAGTGCCTTGTTGGATCGCCAGGATTCCAACACTTCTTCAGGACTGAAGAAGTCATGTGACTGTGACGATACGCATTGAGACGTAGGCAAACCCGGAAGTGCGGCAAACACAGACGCTCCGAGTCAGAGCCCCCGGCTTTCTGTCACTGATCTCAGTCTACTGTAATGTAAGTTGCTACTATTTTTTAATAAAATTGTATGAAATTACTGCACAAGAAAAGCCTCTCTTTTCTGTCCTGCATCCCATTCGGAGGGAGCTCCCAAGACACCCTGTATCCCCCCTGGAAGGCCGTAGGATTGCCAGGATTCCACGCCATAGATGGTATCCTTAGAAACTCGTACACCCCACAAAGTAACCAACCCCTCCCCCCCCGGATGACTACTGGATGGTCAGGAGACCTCCCCTGGTTCCTTTTTTTGCTGTAACCTTACAGCAGTAAAGTAGGGGTGTATTACACCCGGAAGAATTCCCTCTTTATTATACCACCGACCACCACTGTTAATAGTATCACCCCTGGATTAGTTCACCAGTACCCCCTGTGGGAACACCACTCACAAGATTGCACCTCCCCTTATTTGATGATGTTTTATGGTGCGATTCATTCATGATTCATTGAGTGATCTTGGACTTGATTTTTGTTCTCTGCTTATCTTTATTGATTTACACCTGGATTTATCTATTTTTAATGTCACCTTATCACCATTCACATTATTGATCACTTTGTCATGTTATCCATTTATTTATCTACCTTTATTGGAATATTTTTTATTGATTCTAGCTTTTGATTTTAGATCAAAGGGTTCTATCTTATCTAGATTGCTGCTGATACTCAGTCACCACTATTTTATTTTTATTGTAGTCACTTTATTTGCACACCACTTGCAAGCACATTACCTTTATATTTGGTTTTCTACTAAGAGTTTGGATAAAAATATTTTTTGGCACTGGAGTCCCCTTATTTTAAACATCTTCGAGTATATCACTGCTAGCTGTGTTCTTTCTAGCACTCAAGTCACTTTATATTTATTATTCAGTGTATTTATTTCATTCATACTGAGAGTTTTTTATATTTACCCGCTGGTACTTACCCTATTGGATCAGCGCAGCTTCATTTACCCACTTTTCTTGCTTCTCTTTTCAGCTGCTTGGTTAGACTGAACTAGGAGCTGCAGCTTTTCTTTTTGTTCTTTCCTGCTATTTCAATACTGCATTTTCTGATCTGATAGTGCAGGAGCCCTTTACAATTTTCTGATTACCTACTTTGAAAAACAACCCCCCTAGAATTTATGGCTGTGGCCATCTTGAGTAAGGGCAAATGATTCATGTTGCATTTACTTCCTGGAATCCATCTGCCCTTAGCTCGAGCATGCATGCAGGATATTGTGCTTATCTGAGAGTCCTGGGATGTATGATATAATTTGCCGTGGCAAGAAACTAGGAAGTAACTGATAAAATGTAAAAAAAAGTTTAAAAAAAATAAATATGATAAACCTTTATGATCTATTTACTAATGCTAGCAGCATGAGAATTAAAAAATACTGTTGATTGGAGAGCTTAAAGGCCCACTTTAATGATCATATTCATTATGCCAAAAAATGAGAGCATACCCACTGCACCTTGTGACTGACCCTCTGGACAGCAGTATTGAAGTGGTTGTAAAGTCAGAGTAAAATTACTGCGAGCCCCTCTGTTATACCAAGGTAATCTACACAGTGTAAATGTAAATGTTTTTTTTTTTAAATGAAGTCAATAAATACCTTATGTCATATCACCTCTCATATAACAGAGCCAGGTCCAACCTGAAAAGGGGCATTAGGAAAGCAAAGCTCATATTCAAATTACACATAGAAGAGCACTTCCACAACTCTGACCCCAGACGCATGTGGAAAGGCATCCAGTCAATCACAGACTACAAACCTACAGCTCAATCAACCAGCAATGCCTTTCAACCGAACGAACTTAATCACTTTTTTGCTTGTTTTGACCAATGCACAGGACATATTACACCAACCATGGACTCTGCTATTATTTACAGCTCACTTTCATTCTCTATAACGGACGTCTATTCAGTGTTTAGCAGAGTGGATGCACGTAAGGCAGCTGGCCCAGATGGCATACCGGGACGTGTTCTCAGAGCATGCGCTGGACAACTGGCACATGTTTTTTCTGACATTTTCAATCTGTCACTGGCTCAAGCCACAGTACCAACATGCCTGAAGACCACTACTATCATACCAGTGCCTAAGCACTCAGCTGCTGAATACTTGAACGACTTTCACCCAGTTGCACTCACCCCTATTGTTATGAAATGCTTTGAGAAACTGGTCCTGAATCACCTTACTGCGGGCCTACCACCTACACTGGACCCACACCAGTATGCCTATCGCCCGAATAGGTCAACTGAGGATGCAGTTTCCACAGCTCTTCATTCTGCTCTCACCCACCTGGATAAGAGCAATACATACATTAGAATGCTGTTCATTGATTTTAGCTCTGCTTTCAATACAGTCCTCCCCACTGTACTGATCACTAAGCTCAGGGAACTGGTATCTGCACCTCCATTTGCAGATGGATTCTGGACTTTCTCACCAACAGACCCCAATCTGTCAGGTTGGGAAACCAGGTATCCTCAACCCTCATTCTGAACACTGGCATACCGCAGGGCTGTGTTCTGAGCCCACTGCTCTACTCCCTGTTCACCCACGATTGTGCTCCTCTGTATAAATCCAACATCTTTATCAAGTATGCGGATGACACCACCGTGGTCGGCCAGATTGAAAACAATGAGGAATCGGCCTACAGGGAAGAGATCTGTAATCTGGCAGTATGGTGTGCCACCAATAATCTGACTCTCAACGCCACAAAGACCAAAGAGCTCATTGTGGACTTCCGGAAATCCAACAGCAGGAGACATCTACCAGTCAACATCAATGGAACCGAGGTAGAGCGAGTCTCCAGTTTTAAGTTCCTGGGAGTTCACATCTCTGAGGATCTGTCCTGGCAGCAGAACACGTCAGCTCTGGTAAAAAAAGCACAACAACGTCTGTATTTCTTGAGAAGTCTCAAGAAATCTCATTTGTCCCCGGGGATTTTAACGAGCTTCTACCGCTGCATCATTGAGAGCATCCTGACCAACTCCATCACTGTATGGTACGGAGGCTCCACTGTGAGTGAGCGTAAAGCACTGCAAAGGGTGGTCAAAACCGCTCAACGCATCACTGGCACCCAATTACCTGCCATTGAGCACCTTCACCACAGCAGATGTTTGCGCAGAGCTCACAACATCATCAAGGATTCTTCGCATCCCAGTCATAAACTGTTTAACCTCCTTCCATCAGGAAGGAGATACAGAAACTTGCGCACTAGAACCAGCAGGTTCAGGGACAGTTTTTTTCCATCCACCATCATATTACTGAACTCAACATTACACCGCTAATCATTACAAAACAAAAACACAAACAAAAGACTGTATGTAACCTCTGTACTATACATGTACATACTACATAGTATATCTTTTCACTCCTCAGTACATCTGCACTATTTATATCTGTATGTATCTTTATCATTACTGTACATTTTGCCCAATATTTCACATTCATTTGTGTATATATATTTTTTAATTATGCTAGATGGTTATCTGCACTGTAGATATGCTAGATATTTATCTGCACTTTTGCACGATTGCTACATTTTGCACTTCTGGTAGATGCCAAACTGCATCTCGTTGCTGTGTACCTGTACTATGCAATGACAATAAAGTTGTATCTATCTATCTATCTATCTATCTATCTATCTATCTATCTATCTATCTATCTATCTATCTATCTATCTATCTATCTATCTATCTATCTATCTATCTATCTATCTATCTATCTATCTATCTATCTATCTATCCATCTATCCATCTATCTATCTATCTATCTATCTATCTATCTATCTATCTATCTATCTATCTATCTATCTATCTATCTATCTATCTATCTATCTATCTATCTATCTATCTATCTATCTATCTATCTATCTATCTATCTATCTATCTATCTATCTATCTATCTATCTATCTATCTATCATATCACGTGACCTCCTGCCACTCTCCATCACCGATCTAAGGGCTACAGCAGGAGGGGCTGAGATCCCCCTCTGACATCAGCCAGACGGTCATGTGATTGCTGTGCTGTCCACTTAGCCCCTGTAATTCTTAGATCGGGAGCGGAGAATGGCGAGAGGTCACGTGACTGAAAGAAGGTATTTAGTGGCATAATTTTAAACAAACATTTAAACTGTGTAGTATACCTTGGTATAACAGAGGGGCTGGCAGTAATCCTACTCTGACTTTACTACCAGGGAGGGGAGGGAAGGGGCCGGGAGGAGATCGCTCACACACAGGAGCTGGCAGGCAGGGAGCGAAGGGGAGAGGGGGGAGAGAGGAGAGACTGCAGGATATTGGAGGCACGTAAACTGACCATGGTATCATGGATCAGCAGCCATGATTACCGTGGTCAGTTTACATATGGGAACATAGGAACACACAGGATCAAGCAGGGTTTTTTTTACAGCATAGAAAGGGACAGAAAAGACAGCACAATCACTATGCTGTTTAACCTGCTTTAAAGGAACAGGATCTCTTTTCTTTTTTTTTTTTTAAGGGGGCAACTTCTTTAAGGTCCTCCTTTACCCCTCTTTTTTCCCAATCTCTCCTAGAATCCCAAAGTCAGTATTGGTATACTTAGCACACCTCTTTAATTTTGCTTGCAGCTCCTTTTTCCAAAGGGATTAAATTCCCCACCCTAAACTCATTGGAGCACTTACATCGTCAAAAGTATTTTTTTCTGTAACATAAGATATGTTTTATTATTACCATGTTGGAGTGGGTGGTTGCAGCACCCTGTTCTATGAATATAAATCACTGCTCCAAACTATGTTGGAGAAACAAGAAACTGATGTGTTTACTGTGAAACTAGGAATTACATTGCATTAACATTGTATATGGACATGTGTTTAAATCAAACATTGAAAATATCACTGCCTTTGTGTGTGCGCATGTACACAGTTAAATTTCATTTTGTGACAGCATAAATAAAAGAATAAAAAAAAAAGTCTAATGCAAAAAAAAAAAAAAATCAACCATTAATAGAAAAATAAATAAATATGTATTTAACCTTATACCCTCACTTCTGCCTGCTCTACCTAAATGATGGTGAAGTCACTGGGACAATATACTATTAAATATTATAGTACCTACTTGCAGTATAATATTATTTGTGTGTTGTAATAAAATACAGAGCTTATTTTACTGTTTGCTTCTGTTGTTCTGCACATCGTAGCAGCAGGTAAAGAATTTAGCTTAGCCCACAGTAAAGAAACAATAACAAACTTTCTGATTTTTTTATAACGTTTTCCCATTTAAGCAGTTGACATCTTATGTTGCATACAGTCCTGAAACCATTTCTGTAAAGAAATATAAAAAAGAAGATGAAAAAAAAAATAAAAATTTATAGCACATTCAGATTAGTAAAAAAATAAAATAAAATAAACAGCCTCAATAATGTGAATTCGAGAAATTTTGCACAATCTGTGTTACCTTTCTGCTTGCTGCAACCTTCTGCCAGCAGTTTTTCTTTTTTTTTGGTTCTTTTTAGGAAGCGCTTTGAGGGAAATATACCATGAGAACAATACACAGCTGCTGCTGTATAGAGATATCTAATTGTCAATATTGTGGAATTTCTGCAGCTTATTACACACATTCAGTCTAATTCTGGGCAAATTGCCAGTCACTTCAGGGACATTCAAGGGAACCACATTACACGTGGTATGGCAGACCAGCTTTAAGATACCCGGCTGTTTTGCCTCTGGCCAGGGAATGTTTTTACCGATGCTCACAAAAAAAAAAAGAAAAGGAGGGGTAACTACGAATAAAAATAAAATTTTGTCATTTTTTCGAGTGGGCTGAATTTCAAGCCCAGATGTTGGTAATGAAAGATTCAATTTAAGGATTTAAATTACAAATAAATAAAGAATGAAACAGATGTGATTTTTAAGGAAGTTCAAATTATCCAGGAAGAAAAATATCTCCGTGCATGACAAAGTACTAGGGATTGTCTCGAGAGTCTGTCTGAAACAATCTGCTTTGTTAGATACACCCTTAGGACAGGCTTGCTATAGAACAGGGAGGACTGGTGGAGCTTGTCATTAAACAAAAATTGTGTTTAATAAAACTTTATAACCGTGATTAATCCTATGAGGCCCTGAAGGGGTTTGCAGTTTCTGATAAACACGTTTTCCTTGTTTGCAATGGTAATGATATTTTCAGGAGGAGCAAAATTTGAAAGAAAATGAGAAAGTTAACATGAAAAAGTAGTATCTAATACAGGAAAAATGCTGATGGGAGACATGTAACAAGATAATAATTTCTATAATGAAGTTTTCGAGTGTGATGCTTTGAAATGGCTTGCAGATCTGTTGTTCAACATAATTTGTTTTGAATTGATAAATGGATGGGTTAAATTATAGAGAGAAAAGCAGACAGGTACAATTGTGAGAAAAAGCTTGTGAATCCCTAGAAATGTCTGTTATTCTGCATAAATGGCTCCTATGTGATCTGATATTTATCTAAGCCACAATAATCAAAACAGCCTTATTTAACAGACAGCACAAAAAAAAAAAATTTACAGTATTCTTTTAGTAAACAAGCATCATTAGATATTGCTGTCACACACCTGAGCAATTTGAACTGCACGAAAAATTTAAAAAATTCACATCAAACCGTCAACAGATCTAGGAAGCTGAAGGTTGCAACACTGTTGTTGCAAAGGTCATGTTTGGTTCCAACCCATAGCACCTCCACTACCTTTGTATTTTTGAAGCTACTAGCACATTTAAACAAATGTGGAGGTCCAGGAAGTTGGGGACTGCAGCTCCAAGCTTGACTTTTGCAGAAAAAGTTGAGCTTTGGATATTCCTTTATATTGCCTATGACTAGTGCTCTTCCTAGTGCTCCCAGGTGCTCTGCTTCATTTTGAATGGGCTTTGAATAAGCCACAAGGCACAAAAAACGACTGTACTATTTTTGGTAATGTAGTGCATTACAATGCATTACATTGCAGTACCCTATAGGACAGGTGAGTTCAAGTCTGTACATTGTTCAGTAAAATGTGGGCTTTACCATGTGCTAAGGTGTACAGTCAGCCTAAAAGCCCCCACCCACATGCACATACATTCACGCTATTAGAATGAGTGTACATAAGTATATGCCTATGGCGTATTTGGAAACCCATATGCATGACAAAGGTGGAAAAACAAAGTTAAGGCCATCATTTAAGTGTAAGCTTTTGAGTACTATCCAGTTTGAATTTGGGGTGTTGTAGCTTATTACTATTCTGTAAGTACATGCCTTATTGAGGATGGATTTTTTGTGTTAATGTCCTCACAAACGTTGTGTATTTTTTCCTATTTTTTTTTTGGGGGGGGGGGGGGGGTGGGCAGTAGCTTCCTCAATGGCAATCTTTAATCAACACTATGCTTGGTAAGTCAACTTGCTGACCAGATGGCTAGGCCCTCAGGTCTCAGACGGTGTTAGGAGACTTAAACTGTCCATATCCAAGAACCTTAATTTTGCAAGAAAGAGATCGGAGCACATTTATGGAAGCCTTGGAGTAATATAACTTGCTTTATTAGGAATAAATGAGGCAATTAGAAATTACAGGAGCTAAGCAATCATCTTCTTGAGTTCCAAATAGCCAAAGGACCCCTAAATCTACCAGGGATATTTACCTGACTGTAGCAAAATTGCTTACAATATCCAAATTGAATGGGCAACCGTGAATTTCAAAAGAAATATGCAATATCAGGTCTCCATTTCAAGCTCCCTCTTCTTTTCAATGTTTACCAAAGTCCTAGCCAGGCATAAGAGTGATCCAAGCTTCTCAATTACTAACTTGAGTATTCCTAACTCCCCAACTAGAAGAGAAAATGTCACCACTGAAGACAGAGGCTATAGCAATGTCTCCATTAGAAAGATGGGAGTTACACCCACTACCAACAGTGACAGTGAAGAATGGCAAAAATACCTCTTACAAACTCTTACTGTCTCATTCAAAACAAAGCACATCCTCTCAGAAAAAGTCATGCATTCAAGAACAAATCCTTTAAAGAACGGAAACAGCTTCCTAGGAGCTATGCTTCAGATTTTGCTTCAGATGTTGCGAATCCACAGAGCACATGACTGGTGCTTGCAGGGCTACAGTTAAATGTTTAAAATGTGACAGCAGCATGCACATATCAGTCTTACACTGAGACCACTTTACATCTACTAAAGATCTTACCCTTGCATCAGATCATGGTGGAGAGAGCCATGAGAAGTCACCCCCAATGATTATACCTACATCTAGTGATCTACATCACAAAAAACTCTCAGAGAAAACTAGTGTTTGAGAAAAGTGTTTTCTTGAGGTTTGGAAGAATTGCTGAAGAATGGTAAGAGGGCACAAGTAATAGGTGCCCTCGCACATGGGACAGGGGATGTTTAAAAAAAAAAAAAAAAAATTTTGTGTCAGAATTTATTTAATTTATAAGACACTGTCCCTTTAAATGTAATGAGCATGGTTTTGGCGGGCTGCACAGCAGCGCGCGCCCCTCTAGAAGGTTCTGACCCAAGGCTTTATTAAGGGGTCTCTGAGGTAATCCCCCTCAGTTAGGAAGTGACTGCCTGGCGAGCTCTCCTCTCCTCAGCGGCGGTTGCGGCATTCGCTGGCTCTTCTGCCATAATGAAGTCCCTTGTTCGGCAAGTATTGGAAAGAGCAGCTTTAGAAGGGGGAGAAGAATGGCTGCGGAACTGTCTCATGGTGAGCGGAGCTGAGTCTGAACAGCTGAGGGAGGAGGTGAGCGGAATGGCTGCATCTGCGGCGGCAGTGCGGGCAGAGGAGACGGCCGTTAGGAGTGTATCCCCCTCACCTCAGGCACCAGTAGCAGGGAAGGCAGGGACTAGACAGGGTCAGCGGAGCCGTCCTCCGGATCGGCCAGCATCCTCGAGACAGGAGTCAGACAGCACAGCTGTGGGACTGTCAGAAGCTGCGGGAGGGCTGAGAAGGAGCCGAAGAGGCCCGAAGAGGAGAAGGTTTGCTTCACCATCACCGCCACCCAGTGGTGAAAGGCGGGATAACACCCGGCCTCACAGAAGCAGAATTGAGAGAGCATCTGAGGAGAGGGTTGCTAGGCAACCTAGGGAAGATAGTTCCAGTCAGGTACCAGCTGAAGAGGTTTTTCTTAGCCAGGCTTTACGTCCACAGGTGAATACAAGCAGTGCAGAAGTACAGCATATGGTGCCTCCTGTTAGCCAATCAGCTACGCTGCCGACACGAGTTGGTGAGTTGGCACAATTGAACAATTTAAATGTTATTTTAGAATCTTTATCTAAATTTGCGAGTTTGTTGAATGTTACACCTGTTCCTGCTGTTAATGTTCCTAGTTTCAGCATACAAGGTCCTGGTAATGTATGGTCCCCAGTCAGCAATATGAATCAAGCGGCGACTGTGGTAAGTAGTGTTCCGGTCACACCTGTGTCAGATGGTGGTACCAGAGTTAGTGATTTGGCACACACGGTTCCTGAGACGTGTCTGAAGGAAGTGATGCCATGCGATATGTCGCCGCTTGGTTATCACCTCACAGCAGGGATCAAAGAAAAAATTTGGAAGGGTGAATTTATCGATTTACTTTCATTGTTGCCGTCAGCAAAGGAATTTGCTTTCAAGAATGAAAAAAAATCTGATGACGGGCAAGAAGAAAATAGGAGGCGTCCGGTTTATAGGTCATTCAATAACTGGCTTCAAGCCTTTTGCATTTATTCTTCGGTTTTGGGTGAAAAATTTCCAGAATATTGTAGTGGGTTATTCCAGCATGTGGAACATATCCTGGAAGTGTATAAGAACTTTGGTGGTCTGGGATGGTTTTATTACGATGAGTCCTTCCGGCAGAAGCTATCAGTTTATCCCAGCCTGAAATGGGGCATGAAGGACGTAGGCCTTTGGTTAAATTTAATTATTCCTCAAAAGTTTACGCCAACAAAACAGTCAAGTGCTGCCCCTATGGCATCCCCCTATAGGAAGGGAATTTGTTATGCGTATAATGAAACGCAGTGTAAGTGGGCAGCAGCGTGCAAATTTAAACATGAGTGCTCATTTTGTACGGGCAATCACCCAGCAATAAAATGTTTTAAGAGGGCAAGTCAGCAGAATCAGTCATCCAGGGATATTTTTCAGAAAAGCCTGCACTTCAGTGAGGCTGGAAAAAATGCTCCCGTGGCTGCAGGCATATCCAAACAAGGAGAAGGCCCAATTATTAATTAATGGTTTTCAATCAGGTTTTAAGCTTCCATCTTTTAAAGGATTGGGTTGTAAGGTTGAAAAAAATTTAAAGTCAACAGATCAATTTATAGATATAGCCAGGGAGAAGATTCGCAAGGAAATTGAGGCTGGGCGAGTAGCAGGCCCATTCTTGGACCCGCCTTTTAAGAACTTTCGCATATCTCCTCTAGGTTTGGTCCCTAAAAAGGAGCCTAACTCCTTCCGAGTAATACATCACCTGTCTTTTCCTAGAGGTGATTCGTTAAATGACGATATAGACCCTATTATATCATCAGTTTCATATACTACGTTTGATGAGGCGGTTGATATGATTAAGCAATATGGCCCTAGTGCATTATTAGCTAAGGCGGATGTTCAATCGGCATTCAGATTATTACCTATTGATCCGGAAGCCTTCAATTCCTTAGGTTTCTATTTTGATGGCTATTTCTTTTTCGACCGCTGCTTGCCGATGGGATGCTCCTTGTCCTGTGCCTATTTTGAATCCTTTGCGACTTTTCTTCAGTGGGTGATGGTTCGAGAATCGGGTTGTCAGGGGGTCTTACATTACTTGGATGATTTCCTTTTTGTGGGACCCCCTGATTCTGACATCTGCCTGTTGCTGCTAAAGCTATTTTCCCTTATTTGTAGACATTTTGGGATACCATTGGCTGAGGATAAAACGGTTTTACCTAACACTTTGATTGAATTCCTGGGTATCTCTATTAATACAGCCATTGGCGAGTGTCAGCTCCCGAGGGAAAAAATCTCTAGGATGCAGTCTACAATTAGTGAATTTTTGAGGCGAAAGAAAGTTCTCTTAAAAGAGCTTCAGTCTCTGCTAGGCCTGTTAGCATTCGCCTCGCGTATCATGCCAGTAGGTAGAATTTTTTCGAGGCGTTTGGCTCTAGCAATGTCTGGCTTTAAGTCTCCTTTGGCGCATATCCGGCTAACGGCGGAGTTAAAAGATGATCTGCGCGTTTGGTCGCGTTTTTTAAACGACTATAATGGTCGTTCATTTTTTCAAAAGGACTGGATTTTTGCTGCTGACCTCCAGTTATTTACGGATTCAGCAGGGTCTTTAGGGTTTGGGGCCGTCTGGGACACCCATTGGTGTTGCGGATCTTGGCCTACGTCATGGGTTGAGAGTAAATTTACTAATAATATAGTCTTATTAGAATTATTCCCGATTTTGGTTGCCCTTGAACTTTGGGGTGCTAATTTCAGGGACAGGAGAATTTTGGTACACTCGGATAACAGAGGAGTTTTGTATGCAATAAATGCTTTGTCATCAAAATCTACATTGGTACTAAAACTTCTCCGTTATCTTGTTTTCTTATGTTTGAAATTAAACATCTGGTTAAAGGTCAAATATATTCCTGGAGTGTCAAATTGCATAGCTGATTCCCTATCCCGTTTTCAGTTCTCTCGTTTCAGGGAACTTCATCCGAATGCCGATCCGGTGGGATGTCATTGCCCAGATCACCTGTGGACCTTGATTTAGATCTGGTCTTTGATGCGATAAAGTGCTCGGTGGCACCTCACACTTGGTCGGAGTATGGTTCTGCTTATCAGAGATGGTTGTTATTCTGTAATGAGATGGGTATTCCATCTGAGCCGCCTAGGGAGGGTGATATGCTAGCTTTTTTATGCACATTGATGAAACAGCAGCTATCATATAGCCACATTAACAAGATCCTAGCCGGGGTTTCATTTTTTCTGAAATTGAAGAATTTTGTAGGGTTTATGAGTTTTTTCTCAATAAGACAAGCCCTCAAAGGTTATAAAAAGAGGATGTTCACCCCTGACACACGCAGACCTATATCAATTGATTTACTTAGAAGATTATGCTTGGCCTCCCCTGCTGTCTGTTTTTCGGAATATGAGGCTAGACTTTTTTCGGCAGCCTTTGTGCTTTGTTTTTTCGCTGCGCTTCGTGTTTCCGAATTGGTCTCAGACAATAGGGTGGGCCAATCAGGCCTTAATGCTAAAGAAGTCATTGTGGGTAAGGAGAAGGTTAATATTTTCATTAGCCAATCAAAAACTGATCAGTTTAGAAAAGGCCATTGGTTAGAGCTGGCAGCTTGTGGTGATCAGTATATATGTCCTTGTGCGGTTCTTAGCAGATATTTGGAGGTCAGGCCCCCCTTTTCAAATAATTTCTTTATTCATATAGATGGTTCAGTAGTCACAAAATATCAATTTTCAGCTGTTCTAAAAAAATGTCTTAAGTATTTAGGTATGGATAAGCTTAGAATTACCGCACATTCGTTTAGGATAGGAGCGGCCACGGAAGCGGCCAGGATGGGTTTAGATGAGTCTATGATAAAAAAGTTGGGAAGGTGGGAATCGAAAAGTTTTAATCTATATATCAGACCTAATTTATCTGTTTGATTCCATAGGTGTCAAAGTTTCCGTATGGATCATTGGACACTCGTTTGTTCACTGGGCACGAAAAAGAGCTGCACACCGGTGTTATACTGAAAATTTGTCTTTTGATATTGATCATTTGCATATATTTTGGAAAGGAGTGAGAGGTCTGAGTTGGGTTAATTTGTGTGACTTGATTTATAGATTAAAAGAAGTTTGGCCAGCCCCATCCGTATTGATATTCCACTTGGGAGGGAATGATGTGGGAGTTTTGAAGTCATTAGATTTATTATTCAAGATTAAAAAGGATCTATATAATTTCAAGTTAATTTTTCCGAATTGTACAATGGTGTTTTCGGAAATTGTTCCTCGTTTGAAATGGTTGTCTTCAATGGAATTTAAGCCCTTGGAGAGGACCAGGAGGAGAGTAAATCATGCAATGGCAAAATTTATGCCATTGGTTGGTGGTTTTGCTTTCCAACACGTGGACCTTGAAGGTGGTTTCCCTGGCCTTTACAGGCAGGATGGAATCCATTTATCTGATATAGGTCTAGATATACTCAATTTAGGGTTTCAAAATAGCATAGAAATGGCCGCGGTGGTGGGGGGGCCGGCACAAGTTTGCAACTAGTCCCGGCGTTTGGGGGACTTTGGTGGTTTTAAATATGTTTATTTTCGCTCGAGTTCTGGGACTGAGCGATACAGATTTATGTTTTATAATTTTGTTGGAATTGAAAATGATTTGATGGAATTTTGAATAAATAATTATTTAATTTATTTATAACCAATAAAGTGCCGCGGCCATTTATTTATGCCAAAAAATTAATTTGTGTTTGTTTTTATTTATAGTATTAGTTTAGTTATATTATAGAAAAATGCATCCTCCTGGCCCATGGTAAGAGGGCACAAGTAATAGGTGCCCTCGCACATGGGACAGGGGATGTTTAAAAAAAAAAAAAAAAAAAATTTGTGTCAGAATTTATTTAATTTATAAGACACTGTCCCTTTAAATGTAATGAGCATGGTTTTGGCGGGCTGCACAGCAGCGCGCGCCCCTCTAGAAGGTTCTGACCCAAGGCTTTATTAAGGGGTCTCTGAGGTAATCCCCCTCAGTTAGGAAGTGACTGCCTGGCGAGCTCCCCTCCCCCCCACCCGTCGCTGGCACTTTATGTGGTAGAGTCACCCTTGGATCTAAGGGGGGACTTTGGTGGTTTTAAATATGTTTATTTTCGCTCGAGTTCTGGGACTGAGCGATACAGATTTATGTTTTATAATTTTGTTGGAATTGAAAATTATTTGATGGAATTTTGAATAAATAATTATTTAATTTATTTATAACCAATAAAGTGCCGCGGCCATTTATTTATGCCAAAAAATTAATTTGTGTTTGTTTTTATTTATAGTATTAGTTTAGTTATATTATAGAAAAATACATCCTCCTGGCCCATTCATATTTCAGACATAAAAAGAACCGAAGCATTGCATCTTCCAGAGAGGAGATCCCTGTACAAGAGGACATACATCATCTAAAATTCATCAATTAGACTAGTTACATGGACTAACTGATAATGATGTATCCAAATCTCCAAATGAAATAGTAGCAAATTTTGCTATTTTGCTGAAATTCGATAGAATGTGTTTTGCTTATTCAATTTCTAAAGAATTCCAAATTTTCGGAACAATTCTAATTCAGATTGGTCCAAAAAATGATTGACCGTTTCAAATTCTGTGTTAAGAATAGCTGATTGTTAAGCAGTGGGCCAGGAAGCCAGGCACTGCGTCCTTAACCACTGATGACTCATCAACTGTCAGCAGACTTCCCTACTGACAGCTGAAATGTAAAAAAAAACAATGCCGGAAATAGAAAGTTAAAAAAAAAACAGAGTGGGGTCCCCCCCCCAATCTATACCAGGCCATTGGAGTCTGGTATGGATTACAAGGGGAACTCCATGCCAAAATGTAACAAAATAAGGCGTGGGTCCCCCCCCCCCCAAAATCAATACTAGACCCTTATCTGAGCATGCAGCCCGGCAGGCCAGGATAGGGGGAGGGGATGAGCGAATGCACCCCCTGACCCATAACAAGCCACATGCCCTCAACATGTGGGGTGCTTTGAGGCAGGGGGGCTCTTGCTGGCATTATTTTGCTTACATTTCAGCTGTAAGTGGGGAAGCCTGCTGACAGCTCATGAGTCACTGGTTGTTAAGGACAAGGCGGCCGGCTTTCCGGTCCGCTGCTTAACCACTTGCCGACCCCCGCAAGTACATATACTGCGGCGGTCAGCCCCTCACAGGCAAAGTGACGTATGGGTACGTCACTAGCCTGTGAGGCTCTGGGGAGCGAGTGCGCGCCGCTGGAGGCGCGCTCCCACTTCTGCGCATTTACAAACCCCCCGGCGCTTGTGACCGGCGGACCCGATGTCCGCCGGTCACTCGGAGATCGTCGGTGGAGACGGAGAAAGGCAGGCGGCTGATGTAAACAAGCCGCCTGTCATTCTCCCCTGTGTAGAAACAGTGATCATATGGTTCTACTATGTAGGACCGTTGATCACTGTTCCTACAGCTCAAGCCACAGCCAATCACAGTTAGAATCACGCCCCTAGGGACACACACCACCCCTCCCTCTCAAAAAAAAAGTTAACCCCTTCACTACCAGTGTCATTTTACAGTAACAGTGCATATGTATAGCACAGATTACTGTAGAAATGTCACTGGTAACCCCAAAAGTGTCAAAAATGTCAGTCAAGGGTCCGATCTGTCCGCCCCAATGTCGCAGTCCCGCAAAAAAAATCGCAGATCGCCGCCATTACGCGTTAAAAAAAACAACAACAAAAATGACAAAAATCTTTCCCTTTGTTAGTAAACGCGATAACTTTTGCGCAAACCAATCAAAATACGCTTTTTGCAATTTTTTTTACCAAACATATGTAGCATAAATCAAATTGGCCGAAAATGTTAAAAAATTTTGATTTTCATATATAGGGGGGAATTTCAAATAAAAAAATGTGAAAAATATTGTTATTTTTGCAAAATTGACACTCTTTTTTTGTTTATAGCGCATGATCAAAAAATCGCACAGGTGATCAACTACCCCCAAAAGAAAGCTCTGTTTGTGGGAAAAAAAGGACGTCAAATTCGTTTAGGTACAGCGTCGCACGACCGCGCAATTGTCGGTTAAAATCACACAGTGCCGAATCGCAAAATACCCCCTGGTCAGGAAGAGGGTAAAATCTTCCGGGGCTTAAGTGGTTAACAACCAGCTATTCTTCACACAGATTTTTAAATGTTCAATCATTTTTCAACCGGTCAGGATCGGAATTGTTCTGAATATTTGGAATTTGTTTGAAAATTAATAAATGAAGATAAATTCAACAAAAATTAAATGAATTCCGAAGCGAATCATTGAAACGAAATTAGTAACATGATATAACGAATCTATCTGAAACAAAAATAATTTTTCCATTCAGCACATGTCTACCCCGTACATCTCTAAAATCTCATGCTACAGGAGATCAAAAGAAATATCCAATCTGATAAGATTTCCTGTGGATTACATTTCAAGCTTTTGCTGACAGCATTAAGACCGAACTTTTGACTGGTGACTATGAATGAGCTCAATACGTTCAGATCGAACTTTGGCTGCTTGGGCATTTGGATTTTATGGTCATGTCTATATACAGTATAGTCAATGACATCACCTGGGACCCAGCCCCCTTATTTATACCAGCTGTCATTCCTTGGACTTTCCAGCGGGTGACAATAAATAAATAAATTGTTTTGTGGCTGCTTTTTTTTTTTCTTCTGACAGGTCATCGGGCAACATGATTGATGTGGATCTGCATCGCTGAATGACATGATTGACAATATTCCACTGTTATTTTTATGATTACACAGGTTTCAGCCTACAGTACTATTTTAAGCAGCCTAGTTTAGTAAAGTAATCTTTATCTTTCTTCCATAGTATTTAGGAGTTTACAATTACTGAAAAAATTTCAACAGATGTCCAAAATGGGTCCTGCCAAATGTTTCAAGGAAATACCAATATTAAAATGCATAGGTACTGAAAACTTGTATTTTAAAAACAGCTTTATCCAAAATTCACTTTAAAATAAAAGCTAATGTGCATTTATAAAATACATAGATTAAAAATATGTAGAAACAAAATGACAGAAAATAATTATGCAAGAGTGTTTAGCCAGTAATGTATTCATATTTGTTTTTGTTTGAAGGATTTTTACTATCCTCTTTTGGAAAAAGCGAATGCATGGACATGTCTTTTTGCTTGTTTTTCTTTCCTAACACTTGCATGGAGAATCCCCAGCCATGTAAGAAAGGGAGTGGGATCCCAGTGACTTAATTGACCATATGTGGTTATGTCCATATATGGTCAAAAATATCACCAGGAGACCCCATCTCCTTGTATAGAACAATTGTCATCCACCAGACTTTCCATTCAGCAGGTAAAAAGCGAATGAGCAGGAAGTGTCTTGGTGGCTGTGAAGGTTATTGGGCACCGTGATTGATGTGAATCTGAATCACTGAATGACATGAAAGATGATGGGTTTACAATGAGGGACTTTTTCAGATTTTTATTGTTTTAATAAAGGACTTTTCAAATGTTTGGGTGTAATATTTACAATTTTTTTAAGTGAATGAATAGGGGTACTCCCACACTCATTCATATGGGGAGATGGTATCTGGGAGCCTCCTCTGTGTTTATGGGGGCTTCCAGATTCCAATATGCCCACTGCCCACAGATCCCCTCAACCACTGGTCAAGGATTGTGTGAATGTGGCCCTTATCCTTTTCAACATGGGGACAAGATGCTTTTACAGGAGGTTCCCCACAGCAAGGCACCTCCCCATGTTGCAGGCATGTGGCCTGGTATGGTTCAAGGGTGGGGGGCCACATGCTTTCCCCCCCTTTCCTGGCCAGCCAGGCTGCATACTCGGATTAAGGGTCTGGTATGGATTTTTGGGGCACCTTACCTTTTTTTTTGCTTGGCATCCTCCTTAAAATTCATAAGGGTGCTCTAATCTGTAAGCTTTTTTTTTTTTGTGTGTGTGTGTGTGTGTGTGTGCGTCTGCATCTATACTAGGTCAAAGGATATGCATTTTGTGGGGGGGGAAGGGGAGCTATGCATTTTCTCTCAATATTCTTGTTGTAGGATGCTCTACAGCAGAAACGACACTACAAAGAAAAATAAAATGAAACTTTTTTAACTCCCAGCTTCTTAAAAAAAACAGCGTACAGACAAAACAAAGAAGCTGTCGATGACAGCTGTCAAAGTAATTTTTTCTGCAGTTTATTTTTTTTTTCCTTTCGTAAATGTCAGTACTAAAAAAACAAATGGCACTACTCTCGGCTTCATGGCATGTTATAATTTATAAATAATAAATAGTACATGTTTCCTACTGCAGTATCATCCCCCACCCCCTTCCCCTATGATATTTATGTGACACCCCCTTGCCTATTAGCCCAGATGTTGGGGACTTTTAATTTGACAGATTTGTCTCCTATGGAATTCAGTGGGGTTCGGGTTAAGCATCCAAGCTTCTTTGAAGATCATAGGACCCCTGCCAAAGCAGTGGTCGTCTTGGAGGTATGTTTTGGGTCGGAACAGGTATGTTGGAATACTGCCCTGCAGCCCAGTCTCCAAAGGGAGGGGATCATGCTCTGTTTCAGTATGTCAAAATACATGTTGACATTCATGGTTCCCTCAATGAACTATAGCTCCCCAGCGTTGGTAGCTCTCATGCAGCCCCAGAACATGACACTCCCACCCCCATGCTTGACTGTAGGCAAGGCACACTTATCTTTGTACTCTGTACCTGGTTGCCGCCACACATGCATGACACCATCTAAACCAAATAAGTTTATTTTGGTCTCATCAGACCACAGGACATGGTTCCAGTAATCCATGTCCTTAGTCTGCTTGTCTTCAGCAAACTGTTTGTGGGCTTTCATGTGCATCATCTAAAGAAGAGGCTTCCTTCTGAGATGAAAGCCATGCAGACCAATTTGATGCAGTGTGCGGTATATGGTCTGAGCACTGACAGGCTGACCCCCCACCCTTTCAACCTCTGCAGCAATGCTGGCAGCACTCATACGTCTATTTTCCAAAGACAACCTCTGGATATGATGCTGAGCACATGCACTCAATTCTTTGGTCGACCATTGCGAGGCCTGTTCTGAGTGGAACCTGTCCTGTTAAACCGCTGTATGGTCTTGGCCACCATGCTGCAGCTCAGTTTCAGGGTTTTGGCAATCTTCTTATAGCCTAGGCCATCTTTATGTAGAGCAACAATTCTTTTTTTCAGATCCTCAGAGAGTTCTTTGCCATGAGGTGCCATATTGAACTTCCAGTGACCAGTATGAGAGACTGAGAGCGATAACATCAAATTTAACACACTTTCTCCCCATTCACACCTGAGACCTTGTAACACTAACGAGTCACATGACATGGGGGGGGACATTTTCGCTTAGGGATGTACTCACTTTTGTTGCCAGCGGTTTAGATATTAACGGCTGTGTGTTGAGTTATTTTGCATGGACAGCAAATTTACAGTTTTATACAAGCTGTACACTCAATACTTTACATTGTAGCAAAGTGTAATTTCTTCAATGTTGTCACATGAAAAGATATAATAAAATATTTACAAAAATGTGGGGGGTGTACTCACTTTTGTGAGATACTGTAAGCAACTAAAAATTAATTGCTTAAATGCAAGAAGCACAAGTTTCTTTGGAGTTAAGACTGTAGAATTAAGTATTATGATTCCACTGTTATGTTTATGATAACACAGGTTTCAGCCTACAGTACTATTTAAAGCAGCCTAGTTTACCAAACTTCATCTTTCTATCATAGTAATTTAACAGTTTACAATTGCTTTAAAATTTTCAACAGATGTCATAAATGCATCCTGCCAAATGTTTCAAGTAAAATACCAATATCAAAATGCATAGGTACTGAAAAAGATGTATTTTAAAAACAGCTTTATCCAAAATGCAAAGCTAATACACATTTGTAAAATTATGCAAAATAACAGAAAATAATTGTAGAAGATTCTTTATTACTATAACTATATTCATATTTGGCTGTGTTTGAAGGATTTTTTGAAAATCAGGATGCCTGGACAGGTCTTTTTTAATCGCTTAGTTATCTGGACTTGAAGAGGGAGGGGCTTCTATTTTCTATCATATAATATTTAGCTAGAATCTCAGTTCCAAAGCTAGGCTTCATCATGTACAAACATGTTTCCAAAACAGCACTGCCAGTGCATACACAGTCCATGATCTGTCTACTTTACAGTGCTCATCAGTGCTTAGTTTACTGCTTGTGCATCCCCTGCTTTGTGAGAGGGCCACACCATCTACCCAACACAAGGCTTCATTTGCTGCCATTTGGGAATCAAAGGGATCCCTTTGATTCCCAAATTGCAGCAAATCACGGGACGCAATTGTGATCCCATTACTTTCAATGGCACCCCAATCGCAGTGCGATTTTTCTGTGATTGCCGCCCGACTAATCAGGGTAAAATAGTGCAAACAAAATCACAGGACGCCTGTTGCCCAATAGAAGTTTCGGAACTTCTTTTGGGCAACAAGCATCCCCCAATTTTGCTTGCGCAATTTTACTACGATTCGCCAGGTCATAATCGCTGCAAAATCACAGCAGGATTAGGGTGCCATTGAAAGTATTGGAATTTGATTTCCCTAGATGTTTAACCCCTTCTCAGCCAGTGTGATTACTACAGTGACAGTGCATATTTTTAACACTGATTACTATATTAGTGTCACTGGTTCCCAAAAAGTGTCAGTTAGAGAGGAGATTTACTAAAACTGGTGCACACAAAATCTGGGGCAGCTCTGCATGGTAGCCAATCAGCTTCCAGGTTTTATTGTCAAAGTTTGAATGAACAAGCTGAAGTTAGAAGCCGATTGGTTACTAGGCACAGCTGCACCAGATTCTGTGTGCATCAGTTTTAGTAAATCTCCCCCTTAGTGTCTGAATATCTGCTGCAATATTGCAGTCCAGCTATAAGCCGCTGATCGCCGCCATTACTCGTAAAATATAAATAAATATAAATTCCAGTATAAGTCCCATAATTTGTAGACGCAATATACAATTAATGGGATTTTTTTTCCAAAAAATGTGTAGCAGAATACATATTGGCCTAAATTTTTGAAGAAATTTGATTTTTTACATTTTTTTATTGGATATTTTTTATGGCAGAAAGTAAAAAAAATATTGGGTTTTTTCAAAATTGTTGGTCTTTTTTTGTTTATAGCGCAAAAAATAAAAAATGCAGTGGTGATCAAATACCACCAAAAGAAAGCTCTTTTTGTGGGAATAAAAGAACATACATTCTGTTTGGGTACAGCGTCACATGACCGCGCAATTATATCACAAAAAATGGCCTGGTCATGAAGGAGGATAAATCTTCCCGAGGTCAAGTGGTTAAGGGGGGCATTTATATTCTGTGTAGCACTGGCTAGGGACACCTTTTATTCTCACAGCAGAGCATTCAACCTTGTCACAGATAGCTGCTCCCTTCTTGGCCTTGATGGACAGAACAGGGAAAGAGGAGAACAGAAATGGTCTTTGACTGTGCTGTGGTCTAGAAGGAAGCCTACCCCTAGCAATGGGGAGAAAAGACTCTAAATGGCCACCATCAGGGCCAGAGAATAGTCCCATCTATGTCCCAAATGGAGATACAATGAGCCCAGGAAACCGGGTTGAGAACTGGGCAGACACGAGTAACGGGGAGTAAATCTAGATGGCTTGAGGCTGTGAGAGTGCTACCAGGAGCATGGGAGAGGGTTTAGGGCTGCAGATATAGCTGTTAGGAAAAAGAGAGTTTGGCATTAGGGAAAGTGTCTCCTCAGGGAGGTCGGAGCCTGAGAAGAGACAGATCTTAAGAAAGCGAGAGACGCACATGGTCACTGTGTATCATCACAATCAAGCTACAGGGAACTATCGAAGAGCAATAAATGGCACAAAGGGGTGTGACCACATTAAAGTGGTTCTTAGGGCAGAAGGTTTTTTATCTTAATGCATTCTATGCACTAAGATAAAAAACCTTCTGTGTGCAGCAGCTCCCCTCAGCTCCCCTAATACATACCTGAGCCACATTTAGATCCAGCGATGTCCATGAGTGTCTCAGCCATCCAGGACTCTCCCTCCTGATTGGCTGAGACAGTAGCAGTGCACCTTTGGCTCCCGCTGCTGTCAAACAAAGTCAGTGAGCCAATGAGGAGAGATAGGGGGCAGCGTGAGCCGCTGCTCTGTGTCTGAATGAACACACAGAGCAGTGGCTCGGCTTGGGTGCCCCCATAGCAAACTGATTGCTATGGGGGGGGCACTTGGAAGGAGGGAGAGGCCAGGAGCATCAATGGAGGAACTGAGAAGAAGAGGATCTGGGTTGCTCTGTGCAAAACCATTGCACAGAGTAGGTAAGTAAAACATGTTTGTTATTTAAAAAAAAAACTAGACTTTAATATCACTTTAGACACTAAAATTACTGGATGAACCCTCTGCACACTGCTATACCCTTTCAAGCAAACCTTGGAATAAAAAATAGAGATATTTAGTTCACATTCACTATATTATTAAAATTATTGGGACGCCTGCCTTTACACGCAACCTGAATTGTAATGGAATCCCAGTCTTCGTCCGCAGGATTCAATATTAAGTTGGCCCACCCTTTGCTGCTATAAAAGCTTCAACTCATCTGGGAAGGCTGTCCACATAATTAGGGAGTGTGTCTATAGGAATGTTCTTCCAGAAGCGCATCTGTGAGGTCAGGCATTGATGTTGGACAAGAAGGCCTGGCTCACAGTCTCTGCTCTAATTCCTCCCAAAGGTGTTCTTTCGGGTTGGGGTCAGGAGAGTCAAGTTCCTCCACATCAAATTTGCTCATCCATGTCTTCATGGACCTTGCTTTGTGCACTGGTGCGCAATCATGTTGGAACAGGAAGGGGCCATCTCCAAAGGGCTCCCACAAAGTTTGGAGCATGACATTGTTCAAAATATCTTGGCTTGCAGACGTCTTTAAAGTTCCTTTCACTGGAACTAAGGGGCCAGGCCCAACCCCTGAAAAAAAACCCCACACCATACCCCCCCTCCTTCAAATTATTTGAGGATTCGGTACATCTCTTTTAACTATGGCACCTCCCTGTTTTCATGAGGGAACCCACTGCTAATAAGATGGACTATCCATAAACCATATATAGCAATACAGCAGTAAACTGCAGCATAACAAAACAGTAAGCAAAACTCTATGTATAATAATCTATATACATGGCACATACTGTATCTTAAACTTTGCAAACAAACAAAATCTAGGCATTAAGTTATAAGCGTCTGGTACCACATATAAATTGCTATAGTGAAATTAACCCAGCCGCCAGAGCCTGGGTGCCCATTTGGCCTTGAGGCTTGTTACCCATAAAATACACAATATAAATAATAGTTATCAAAATAGAGTAGAAAGTCAAGATAATAACTATACATTCATATACAACATAATAGTATTAAGATATTATCAGACCCAAAATGTACATATATGTTCAGGCAAACATGTTGTTGTTTAAAGAAGAGTTTCCAAGACAATCTGGCTAGCACATAATATAAATAAGGAGAATGATGAAGAGGAGTGATTTACATAGAACAATGGGTAAAACATTAAAGGTAGAAGCATGGATTATTGTACTCTAATCATTCGCCAGTACCTAGTGGCTGTTCCCACACATAATAGTAGGTATATTTTTTGTTGGCCTGCACCACCACCACTGCCTCATCCATGTAGACTAAGTTGGAACCCTTGGTACAAGTCCAGGAAACAATGCCAAATAATTTCCTTCCCAAGACCACTGTCACACAGGAACCTCCAAATGTTCCCATTAAGCAGTCTCATAGATCTTCAAACCCTCCAGTTCAAGTAGTTGAAGTAAATACTATAGTACATAGGGGAATTGGATGCCACACAGCTCCTAAATGTGACATGCAAAGTACAGGTGCAGGCGAGGTAATTGAACCAGTTGTCTATCCCAATCCTGGCCAGGGGGTAGATAAGGCATCAACCAGGGCCCCAGAATGGATTCAGGGCCTAGGTTCAACCCTGCATCTTTTATTTTAACACAGAAGGAAGATTATTTACAACATGGACCCACTGCTTTAGGCCTCGTATCTGTCAGAGCCTCCTCAGACTCATTTACTGGCTGCTCCATGGACCCAGCAGCCAACGCTACACTCATTGGAACCTGAGCTTCTACTGTGCTCAAACTTTTGAAGTTTCCAGACCAAAGGGTCCAAGTCCAGGAATGACAGGCTCTTTTGATCACTCCCAAAGACTTGTTTCTCTTTATACAACATGACAGAAGACCCTTGGGGATCTCCTTTGTGTTCTCTACTGAGTTCAACCCTGCTGACTCTGGGGAAGTACTCACCTCAGTTGCTTTTGATTGAGCCCCTCCCAGCCCATATTCCCTCGCAGCACCAGGTCTAGCTATCTCAAGTGGCTGACTTCCTACTGCTGTAGGAGGCCACTGGATCTTCCCTGGACTAATTCTGCTAGATAAACGGGTCAAGTCCTCCAATGACCCTGTCAAGCACACTGCTAAGTTCCCCCTGGGAAAAGCCCAAATTGCTGTATCATCAAAGCAGAAAGTGGTATAATAAGGTTTTGCCATACTGGCATCAGTGTAGCATTTAAGATGCTTGTATACTATGCCAAAGATTACAGCTTCTGTCATCTGGCCTGATCAAGGTGCTTTTCTATAGCATACAAGTCTCTCTCTTTGTCCCATTCTATAGCTCTGCCCAGCTGGGCATGATCTCGTATGTTATATTGTTATTCCCAGGTGTACTAGTACTCAAATCAGAGGACATATAGCCTGGCCTAAAAGGCCTTTTGCATTCCACTCACAGTCAACATGAGACCATAAAAGAGCCAGGAAGTAAGACAGCCATCAAAGCTAGGAGTGGTATAATGAGGTTTCCCGATACTCATCTCAGTGTAGCACCCAAAATGCTTGTATACTAAGTCCACAACCTACAGCTTCTGTCACCAAGTCACATCTAGGTGCTTTTTAATCAGACCCTAAAAGAGTCAGGGCAACTGCAGCTGATCCTTCTGGGTATTGAACTACCCTACCTGGGGCTTGACAGTAGCTGGCTACATACGAACAGCTCAGGGGTGTTTGGCTCCCATGCCCTTACTCTCCGGGCATTTCTCATTCTGGCATTTATATGGGCATAACTCCGCCCACTACATTACTACAGGAAGGTTTCTTCTTGAAGGGGCCCAACACCCAATTACATAATTACCATTAAATATGAAAAACTGTGCTAAGTGCTAAATATTTCATGCAAAACACACAAATAACCTAATGAAAGATAAATAAATCAATAAATAAAACAATTAAAACTGGATACAGTAGCAGCACCCACAATTAGCCCAAATACCTTGTGTACATAAAAGATTTAAATAAAAAATGTTGCTCTATAGTATCCTTCTAATGACAATCAGAATACTGTAAGTGATAAGTACATCCATATAAAAAGTCCATCTGTAAATAATACATCTACCGATGCTCTGTTTAACACATATTTCCAGCGCATGTGCTGTGAACACCTCCACCTTTCAAATGCGCTTACCAGATTTTTAAACCTGCAAAAGCTAAGGTCAAACATGTTAATTATATCAATCCCCACGGCTAGTGGTTCCAAACACTTCGGCTGTCTTAACAACTTTTACTCTCTTCCAGTGGAGGAACACTATTCCATCAATGCAATTTCTCCTATCTTCACCAGCAAAGATTCAGAAGGAAGGGGAAAAGAAATTAAGCCCCATGGTGCAGTAGATTCGAATACATTTATTAAATATCACATAGGTGCATGTAAAGAGACACCAATCTGGGCCAACTTGATCAATTCGACTGTTCAACAGCAAATCATCCGTGTCTGGTGAGTGCAGACACGGTTGATTTGCGGTTGAGTGTCGGAGAGCGCATCGCTAGACACGGATAATTTGCTGTTGAACAGTCGAATTGATCAAGTTGGCCCAGATTGGTGTCTCTATGCATGCGCCTATGTGATAGTTATATTCAGGATAGAATCTGGATCAGAAGATATCCCTGAATTTATTAGGAAAATACTTCCTCTACCAATACTACACTGGATTTTTCCATATCCTGACCTGAAGTATTCAGTTGACCAAGTTACCTTCTGATGCATATCTTGATCCGGCAACAATCCATGCAAATATATATATATTTAAATTCCTATACACCTCACCTTGGAAGTAGATTAAAATCTATCCCCTGAGGAAACCGTTCTGGTGAAACATGTCGGGATTGCTACTCCATTACATCATCGCAAATATATATATATGAATGTTTTCAATAATGTATACAGCAAACAATAATTGGTTTTAATTATGTTGTACGTCTGTCTATTTTTTGGTTAATTCTTTTTTAACTATTGAATTAAAACCTGTATGTTTTAACTAATGCTCTGATGTTCAATTTACTGGTACCTTAAAAATCCCCTTTGGGTGTTGATTTTCTTGTCTATTTACATTGGGATGTGGTGCCTTTGAGTCACTCTCCAGGCAACTCCTTTTCCTGCCAAATAGTGAGTAAAGGAACATGATACCACTTTAAGAAGGTAGGTTTTGGAACTTTGTATGATTTGAGCACATTTTGTAAAATATGTCAGAATATTATGGATCTCACCTTGTTCTCCATATCCTTTTATCATTAACTTTTTTTCAAAACTTTTACTATGTTTTCCTAATTTTGTGTCTTCTTTGTAAGTAGAAAATGCTGTCTACAAGTGTTCAGCAAAGTCATTCATGTTAGCACGTTCAATCCATCAGCTTTTCAAACTCTTGCCAGGGGCTACAGCAATTGCTGCTTGTGTTCTGGAAACACTGATTAATGAATACAACAATTCTCAAATTTATCAATGTTACTGTAGCATCTTGCTTCTTAAATAGATGCATTGCAAATGTGCTTTATATGTATTTCAGAACAAATGGCATTGCCACAATTAATGCAACTGTCCCTAAATTTTTGATAATAGCATTGATTATGTTCTTTTGACAAGAAATTAAGCATGCACACATCATATATGTAAAACACTGTGAACACTAATAAATCAAAAAGTCAAAGTATTCCAATTCATCAGCAGAAATATGTGATACAGTAAATCTACACTGAGTTCTCTCACAGCTGCTTTGAATTAATTATAAACTCTGTTTATAAGTCAGTAATGGGATGAATAAAAATATATAGTTGAAGTCTAACGTATATCTGATTTATTGAAGAGCAACTGAGACCACTTTGTGTGCTGCTGCTGCTGCTGGAGTCCACCTACATGGCAGTCCCGCGACACCATTACTGTAGATGAATATTTTACTATGCACCTTTCACCACTGTGACTTAACATATTACTGGGTACTTTCACTATATATTAACCACCTCAGTACCAACATGTTTAACTCCCTTCAATACAATTCAATTTTTCAGTTTTCAGTGCTGTGATATTTGACTAACAATTATTCAGTAACCCAAAACTGTACACAAATGAATGTTGTATCATACTTTGCACTAGAGCTTAGAGACAGATTTAGAGCTTTCTTTTGGTGGGATTTAACCACTCGACCTCTGGAAGATTTACCCCCTTCATGACTAGGCCATTTTTTGCTATACAGCACTGTGTTACTTTAACTGACCATTGCGCAGTCATGCAACGCTGTACATTAAAGCGGAGTTCCACCCTAAAAATTAACTTTACAGCATCAGTTAGAGTAAAACAACCTGAAAAAGAATTGGATAATTAATATTTTTTTTTGTTTCACCTTGTTTTTAATAAAACTTTACTTACCTTCCTTCCTCTTCCTCCTTATGCGGCTACAGCCCCCCCCGACGTCACTTCCTCCTTTGCATTGCATCCTGGGAGATGAGCGTCATCAATACCAGGATGCAATGGGAATGGCCGGCCGCTACTCTCATTGCCGATTGCAATCTACAGCACATGCGCGAGATTGCGGTTGGCATTCTGGGAGCAAGAAACCAGGAAGAAGGACATAGCGGGGGACACAGCGGCTTCAGACGCCCACACCGGAGATGGCCGCGCTCTGCAATAAATTAAAGGTAAGATTTTATATTTATTCAAGTACTGTCCTGTACTGTAATGTGGGATTAGTGTTAGTGTAATCGGGGTTAGCTTAGGATTAGGGGGGTATTTTTAGCTAAAAAATGTCTTTGTGGCCGGAACTCTGCTTTAATTACATTTATGCCAATTTTTTTCCCACAAATTGATCTTTCTTTTGGTGGTATTTGAACACCAATGGATTTTTTTTTTTTTTTTGCTATATAAAAAAAGAAATACGACAATTAAAAAAAAAACAAAAAAAAAAAACAATATTTGTTACTTTCGGCTAAAAAGCATATTCAATTAAAAAAACTGTAAAATATTGAAGTTTGTGAAATTTCTTCAAAAACTTAAGCCAATATGTATTCTGTTACATATTTTTGTTAATTTTTTTTTATATATACTAGTAATGGCGGCGATCAGCGGGACTGCGATATTGCGGAGGACAATCTGACACTACCTGACACTTTCCGGAAACCAGTGTACTAATGACACTGGCTGGCAAGGGGTTAAACATCTAGGACAATCAAAGGGTTAAATGTGTGGCTAACCAGTGTTTTTGTGTGTACTATGTGCTGCTTTCACTAAGGGAGGTGCTGTTTTTTCTTTTACCAGTGGATGTGCTGTTTTTTATTCCCTTTGCAGGGAAACAAACTCCAGAACATCCCCACTGACAGGATGGAGTTCTGCCTTGTTTACATAGGCCAAGCTCTGTTCATTCTATCTCCTTGCCGATCAGCAGGTGACTAATCTACTACCCGGTAGAGCAGAATCATGAATATGTCACCACTGTGGGTTCTATTTTTAAAAAAGAAAAATGGCATTGTAGAACATAAACCCCTGAAATGGCCCTTTTTTGAATGGTAGATACACTAAGGTGATCTAATTTTTTGCTACATTTTTTGTAAATAAGGAAGCATGAGCTCTGTCCAGTCTGTCTCCTTGCCAATCAGCGGGTGACTAATTTACTACCCGGTAGAGCAGAATCATGTATATGTAACCACTGGGGGTTTTATTTAAATTAAATAAAAATGGCATTGTAGAACATAAACCCCTGAAATGGCCCTTTTTTGAAAAGTAGAAACACTAAGGTGATCTAATTCGTTTGCCACAATTTTTTGGAAATAAGGAAACATGCCAGTATTGGAGACCTTAAAACATGGCACTTGGTAATGGTGCACTAAATACTTCGAATGTACAAATCATACACAAAGGGAGCAGGGGGAGAAGAGGTTAATGTATAGGTAACATTAATTCAATGGGAGGATGTCGATTAGGGGTCTAATGTACTGACATGCATTATAAGGAAGGTAAAAAGTTAATGTAAACGTCACACCAGAGACAGGATGGAGCTGACACATATCATAGAGGGGTAAATGACACTAATTTTATTATGGTAGGCACTGTGCTGTATTGCACTGGTGCTTGCTGGTGGTCAGGAGACTATCTTTGATCTCACACACTAATTGGAGTGTGAGAGCAAGCTGTTCTTCCTGATCGCCGGCTAGAAGGTGACACATGGCTCCCAGCTGCAACCTGTGTTTACATTCTATAATTTTGTGATTGGTCACAGTAATCACTTGATACAGAACATTCCGTTTGGCTCTGTACCTTTTTGCCTGTGATCCACTGTGTCCCATCATAGCATGTTCACAGGACTGTGTGTGCATAGGCGCTCAGTTCCTGGAGGATGTACAGCTCTGTCCTTCCGGGACAATAAGGGAGCGGTCCAGTCTTATATGTATAGTGGTTGGTCCGCAAGAGGGTAAAGCTGAAGTTTAAAGTACAACTAAAGGCAGCCTATATATTTTTAGTGAAACCTGAATACATTTATAGATAATATTAATAAACATCATAAATACAATTTTAATTACCTCAGCATACACCTGCAATTGCTTTCAATAATCCTCCTCTGTACCTCTGCCACTGGATCCTGATATTGATGGTGGGAGGAGTTTTGCATAGTCAGTAACAAATTGCCTTCCACCATGCAAGCATCTGCATCTCCCACAGAAACTACAGTTCCTATGGTTCAATGGGCTGTGGGCAGTGTCATAACCGAGACATGGGCAGGCCATAGGTGGACTGAAGGTGGGCGGAACCTTGGTGTGTCTTCTAAGATGATTGACATGCTTGAGCTGTCTAAGCAAAGGAAGCAACAACCCACAATTACGCCACAACACTGCAAGCATTCCCTTGAATAACGGCATAACAAAAAAGGGGACATCGGAGCCATTTGGAGAATGAGCTGCATTGTCTCCACAATAAAGGAAGCTAATAAGCTGGAGGTAAATTGACATTACAAACAAAGACAGACATATTTTACATCCTACTTAGTTTTATCACATATTGATATTAGGTTTTTGACCTCAATTCTGCTTTTATCTTCTTATACATTATTTTGTTTTCCCTGCAACCCCTTCCCCCATCAACATACTAACCACATTTTTAAATAAAACTTTTCAATTGCCAATATATATCTTCAGTGCTCGGGCAAGGTCACCTAGAGCCCAGGGTGAACATGCCAAACTGCACCCCAACCACCCCCCAAGATTTATGAGCATTATGTGTCAGCAAACCCCCCCCCCCCCCCCACAATAAAAATAAATACATTGAGCATTAATCTGCATAAATTCCCCCTCCTCCCAGTACAAATCTGCCCCCTGATGAAACCCCCTCTACCTGCATAAATCTTTGCCCCCTTCATCTCCCAAATCCCACCAGAACAAAAGCCCCATCCCCCCAAAAAATCACCCCTCCCAGCACAAATACTTCACCCCTCAAATTTCCCCCTCTGAGTACACATTCTCCCTCCTCCCCTCAAGTCAAATCCCCCTCCTAGTACAAATACCCTCCTCCAGCATAAACACCTCCCAATCATCCCTCTTAGTACAATTATTCCCCACTACTAGCACAAACACCTTCCAATCATCCCTTCTAGCTAAAATCCCCACCACCCAGAAAAAAATCCTCCCCATAGCACAATTCCTCTCTCCCCCTATCTAACACACCACCTACTCTAGCACAAACCCTCCAAACCCCCCCCCCCCCTTGTAGCACAAATCCCCATCCCAACACAAATTCCCACTAAATCTCCACTCCCAGTTCCCCCTTCCCAAATTTCCCCTCCTAGAACAATTATTTTCCCTGAAGCCCCCCCCCCCCAAATTCCTACTCCCAACATGAATCTTCTCCAATATCCTTGCAGTGCCCCCATCTTACATAAAATGGTAGTGCCTCGGGCAGCCGTCACTCCTGCCCACCCTTTTGTCCCGGCCCTGCATAACTTATTTTTGATAGAGTGATACCATCACTAGATCTCTGTGTCGGTAGGAGGGACCAGCAGGGTGATGTGTATAGCTTCCTAAAAACATCACAGTACCCTACCTTAGTACTCCTCTGAAAAGTCCTGATGCAAGCAGCAAGCTGGCTTTTGGGAAGAGTTATGCAAGTATCACAATACCTTGAAGGGTGGCTATCAGTCTGGAAGAATGGGAATTCGAATGCAGACTGCATTTACATGCAGACTGCCCTATGTAACGCACTGATGTGATGCTGAACCCCCATTATTGAAAGAATTGAAATCCAATTAATTATAGAGGCAGACCGGGGACAGTAAAGCTGGGGAGAAAGGGCTAAATTAGGCTGGGCGTTTTCCAGCAAATAAATGAGGAGGGCTCTGCCTTACTTGCTGTAAATTCTAATGCACACCTTGAGAATTTCACATTGTGCAGTCAAATCAGAGATAGCAATTTCAGTATAGAGGAAGAACCCATAAAAAGCTGAAGGTGTGGATGGAGTTTAGCTTTAAAGCGTATCTATGGTTGAGATTTAAATTATATATTTATTTCCACATTGTATTTCAATTATTTCGAGCCTACTCCTATTATTCTGAACAGTCTTGAGGTTTGTAAACTTACTTTGTGAAGGTCTTCACACATCCACACTTCCTGGAATTCTGTGACATGTATTCACTATGCCATGTAAGTACGCACACTGCTGTGTCACAGATTTCCCAGATTCTGCCTTCTGAACTACAGATGTGCTGAGAGGAGGAATTTTAGGAGGAAAATCTGTTTGCAGGCAGCAAGGTACCATGGGATATGTAGTCCTCAGAATATAAAAATAAACAGCAGTTTAGAACCTACTGAGCATGTAGGGAGTCCAGGAAGTTGGGGAAAGAGACGACCAGCAAACAGGCAAAAATCCCTACATGAAAGGAAATTTGTCAAGTAAAATTTATGATGGATTGTCAAAAATAACTGTTGTTTTAATCATTATAACAGTGCTCATGTTTTAAAACTGAAAGTGTATTTTGTGACCGCAAATATCCTTTGACTTTCTATGAACACCGTACAGCCACTATACATTAACCATTTATGGTGCTACTGTATATTGATGCAGTGTGAATCCTATAGTATAGGGCAGTGGTTCTCAACCAGGGTTCAATGGAATTCTAGGGTTCCTCCAGAGGTTGCTAGGGGTTCCTTGAGCAATGAGCAATTTCTGCCTCTCAGATAAGTTCCCCTGACACCATTTATCTTTTTAGCTATCTGGAAGAAGGTAATTCTTCCCAATGTCCACAAGTGTAAGAAGCATTCATCCCACTGAGTATCACACTAATGTATCATGAGTTGTAAATATAGTCATTTTTAGCAGGGCTTCCCTGAGACATGAAAATTATTTCAAGGGTTCCTCTGTGTTGAAAAGGTTGAGAAAGGCTGGTATAGGGATATTAAACTCAATTCTAAGGAACATCCACAAAGGCAGTCACACCTTCATCCATGGTCCACATTTTGAACATACAGTACTTTTTTTCAGCTTGATATGAGTTTTCATTTGAACTACATTTCATTGCATTCAGTCAGATGCAAATAGTATCCAGCATTTGCATCAAGTGTGCTAACAGTCTGAATTCTGCATCAATTCTTGCAGTTTAAGCACATATAGCTCCAGAGGGGGGTTGGCAATAGGAGGGCATGGGGAACGTACTTCTCAAAGCATGAGATGTGTGGTTTCCTTTGTCTCTGCTTTCTGCGTCACCAATTTCTTTCAAGAAAGGTTTTTAGCTGATTGGTGGCAAGAAATGTCCAATACTGGAATTTTTACATTTGGCTTTCTTTGTGTGTAAATAATCAAGAATGTTGTTCCAGAATCATCAGCAGGTTTATTTCAGGATCACCAATGTAAAGACTAAACATAGAGAGGTGGAATGGCGTAGCAAACCAATTTCATAATGAAATAACAAGCTATTAAGCCATGTACCCTTTCTGCATTTGAATATTTAAAGTGATTGTAAAGTCTATTTTTTCTTCTTTTTCTATAAGAATTACAAATACTTATACTTTATACTTACTTACTCTGTGCAGAATCTTTTTACAGAGCAGCCCGGATCCTCTTCTTCTCAGGTCTCTCTTCACTGCTCCTGGCTCCTCCCTCTTGTTAAGTGCCCCCACAGCAAGCAGCTTGCTATGGGGGCACCCGAGCCGAGCTGCAGCTCCATGTGTCCATTCAGACAAGGAGCTGCCGCTCGGCCCTGACCCTTCTCTCTCCTGATTGGCTAAGTGACTTTGATTGACAGCAGGGGGGAGCCAATGGCATTGCTGCTGTGTCTCAGCCATTCAGGAGGGAGAGTCCCGGACGGCCGAGGGACTCATGAACATCACTGGATAGAGAGGGGGCTCAGGTAAGTATTAGGGGGTGCTGGAGTGGCTGCTACACATAGAATGAATTAAGATAAAAACTTTCTGTCTTTTAGACTCCTTTAATATTCAGTTCTGATTGCAATAAACATTAATACTTTATTAACCACACTTTATACCAGTTTTTATAATCTAGTTCAGTAAATATATGTTGAGCCCCTATCTGAGAAATACTGCTTTGGTCCACAAAATATATGACACTATTTAACCACTTCTGGACCGGAAGATTTTCCCCTTTAATGACCAGGCCATATTTTGCGATTCGGCACTGCGTTACTTTAACGGACAATTGCGCGGTCGTGCAACACTGTACCCAAATAAAATTGATGTCCTTTTTTCCCACAAATAGAGCTTTCTTTTGGTGGTATTTGATCAACTGTGTGATTTAAATTTTTTGCGCTATAAACAAAAAAAGAGCGACAATTCTAAAAAAAAAAAAACAATATTTTTTACTTTCTACTACATAACATTCTAAAAAAATGTAAAAATCAAAAAGTTTTTAACATTTTAGGTCAATTTGTTTTCTGCTACATATTTTTGGTAAAAAACATTGTAATAAGCGTATTTTGATTGGTTTGCGCAAAATGTATTGCGTCTACTAACTACGGGAAAGAATTATGTCATTTTTAATGTTTTTTACTAATAATGGCGACGATCTGTGCGGGACGGCGGCATTGCAGCGGACAGTTCGGACCCCTAACTGACATTTTTGACACTTTTGGGGGGACCAGTGACATTATTACAGTTATCAGTGCTAAAAATATGCACTGTTACTGTAATAATGACACCAGCAGGGAAGGGGTTAACATTATGGGTGATCAAGGGGTTAAATGTGAGCCATGGGGAGTGATTCTAACTGTATGGGGGGCGTGGCTTGTGAAATGATCATAGAGACCTGTGATCCTATATAGAAGGATCACAGGCACTCTGTGATCATTCCAGGGAGAAGAACGGTCTGCTGTGTTTACAACAGCTGACCGTTCTTCTCTCTCAGCGGGGAGCAATCGCGGGTGTCAGGCAGCAATCGTAGCCGCCTGCCCCGTGCATCAGAGTTCCCGCTGCCGAGTAGGGGCGGGAGGGCGCCAGTGGCGGTGCGCGCTCGCTCCCTAGCTGCCGGCGCGTGACCGACTTAGACCTACGTCGGTTTGCGCAGGAGGGCCACACTGCCGCAGTAAAAAGGCGGCGGGCGATCGGCAATCGGTTAAAAACTGAATTGCTTGGAACACATGCCATAAGGGTACATGCCATAAGAGTACATGCATCATTGACTTTTATATTTAAGGGTTACATCGTTTAATAAAGTTCAGAAACACTGGAATACATTGCCAATTTCACATGCATACACTTCAAAGCTGCCAACTGCCATGGCAAAACCCAAAATTATATCCAACAGCCTAGTGTTAATTTTCTCCCATTAAATGGAAGCCTTGTACAACAGCTCAGTGAATGAACCTTTTGTGGTATCTTTAAAATGCTAAATATTGATGCATTATTCTACATGGCCTTATTTGTCATAGAGAAGCAAATTTATTTGACAGCCTCTATATGCAATTGTAACCACAATTTACCATGTCAAACATACTTGACTAAACAAAATGCCACTAAGTAGGCTATTCAAATCTGTTACTATAACGCAACTGCAAAATTATGCAGGTAGAGAGGTTTTTATGTGACTAGTACAGAACGGCATTTTGCTATGTATTTTTTTTTTTTTATTTTACCAAACATTTGTTTTCAAACTATATTGTTTTCTCAATGCATCTGAATCAGCAGTATTTAAATACCCAGCATATCAGTATAGATATGCACACAACAAATACAGCAGGTGTTTAATTGTGGTGGAGGATTCGCATTGTTCACATTTTATAATCACAATTAAAATCAAACAATAACACCAAAGGAATTTCAGTACGTGGCAATAATATTTAGCCATATAGTGGAATTGATAAGGTTCCAACTATTTTCTTGCCTATTGTGGTAACCCTGTGGTGACTGATTGCTGTTATGCAGTGAACAAGCAGCTAAGAAATACTTACATTTTTTTTATTTTATTTTTCTAAATTATCAGTTTGTTTCTTGGATATGAGAACATGTTAAACCCCAAGGAGAGAGCAATAAGTTAGTGTGGTATTAAAACAGTTATATAACTAATAAAAACACTAAATCAACTTAGATATGCAGTAGTGTGTCATTTTCATTTTAATAAAAAGGGACATTATTCTCTTCTCAAAATTATAAAATTGGCTTTTTTAACTCTGTGCCAGGACAATCTGGAAGTAAAAAGTAATAAATCCGTGGATTCTAAAATTGCCGTTCGAGCCATTTCACTAATCTCCAGAAAGGTAAAAAGGAACAATGGAAATGCTTGCCAATATCAGTGTTTTCCATTGGAGAATTTACACAATTCAGATGTTTCTTGTTTTCTTTTTTTCAACTGGCATGTGTGATTAGTAATTTTGTAAGGTTGTGTGAAGAAAATAAATAAATTCAGTTGTGTGCAACCGATATGAAACAGTACAGTTACATTAAAACCTAAAAAGGCCTAAATTATTTTTTTTCAACAATCTAGAAACAAACCTATTTGGTTTTGTTTAAAAAAAAAAAAAAACGTAAATAGTAGAATATATGTGCATCAAATGGAAATATTTAAGTGTGGCGTAATTTTATTCACATGAAAATCTGGCCAAAACTGATTATTCATTTTTTGTTAAATATAGTGGATCTCTTCTGGACCCCAAAGAGGAAAGCGTCTTCAGAGCCTTTACTTCTTTTCTTATTGTGTGTGGGGAGAAAGCAAAAGCGTGTGATAATTTTTCTCATCATAAAACCAAAAAAGATGAATTGTGGCTATTTGGAGCTTTGTGTCAGAATCTCCACTGTGGATTTTCCTGTTGGGCCCATGACATGTAGTTAATACCATGATGTTTTTTAACAATACGTACTGTATGTGCCCCCTTACATTGGTTGTCAGTGTTTTACTTTAATGCTGAAGGGTAAGAGGTAGGGTGACCACATTTCCAAACTGCCATTCAGGGACATCCCCCCAAGCATGCACCAGTCGGTTACTCAGCTTACAATGCAGTCGGCGGGTGGCCATGCTCGAGAGCAGAGGGGGGTTTATATGCAACTTTAGTGCCTTATATACAGGGAATTTGTTTCATGTATGCTAGCCTAACATTGCAGTTGCTGGCAGCCACTTAGATTCAAAGGGTGTAATTGTTCTTTCAATGTTAGGCTAACATACATTAAACAAATGCTCTTGATATCTAAGGCACTAAAGTTGCATATAAAACCCTGTACTTTACACTACAAAAGGAATACAAATGACCTGAGGATTTGGAGTTAAAACTGGACATACAACGACCTACCTGTCCACTACACTGACCTACCTGTCCACTACACTGACCTACACTGACCACTACACTGACCTACCTGTCCACTACACTGACCTAACTGACCATTACACTGACCTACCTGACCACTACACTGACCAACCTGATCCTTACACTGACCACTACACTAACCTACCTGATCACTACACTTACCTACCTGTCCACTACACTGACCTACCTGACCACTACACTGACTTACCTGAACACTATACTGACCAACCTGATCCCTACACTGGCCACTACACTAACCTACCTGATCCCTACACTGATCTTCCTTATCCTACCGGGAGGAGTCAGGCAGCCATAGATCTGAGCCAGCAGCACATATAAGAACAGATAATCTCACTCACAGGGACACCAGTCCCGGCTTTTGTCACTCCCAGTCCCTCTGCATGCTGCCGGGTGGCAGGCCACAGGCACCGGACAAGGAGGTGGGTGGAGATGGAGACATTGTAGTCCTCCTGGAGAGTGAAGTAGATCACACCGATGAGAAGTCCTTGTTGCATGCTGCCCACTGGGCGCCGGAGAAGGAGGAAGTGCTGGTGGGTGGAGAGAGACAGCACTGCAGCACTAGGCTCCCAGCTCACTGGTTGCTAGACGCCAGACAGAGCGGCCCTAGCTACCAGTTCAGACAGTGCAGTTAGCAGGGTGGAGGTGTCTTCTCTTTCTTTCCGGGACACTGCTTTGTCTCAGAATGAAGATGCCCGGGACCCAGGACAGAGATGGCAATCGCAGGAGAGTCCTAAACAATCCGGGATACGTGGGCAGTTGGGCACCCTAGTAAGAAGTTTTTTTTAAGGTTTATACTAATGATGTGTTGGTTTTCAACAGTAGAATCCCACACCAGATATTTCTTGTCCCTGCATTTAATAATAAAAAAAAAAAATAAATAATGGGTGGCACTTCCCCAATGTGCCAGAAAATGTGACATAACACACGTTAGTAGCATGTGGTAAAGCACCACAAATATGTGACCTTGGCCCTACAGTCTGCTATGGTAATTTTAGTTTCCCTAAAATATTTCAGCTTGAGTAATTCACACAAAATGAGGCAATCTACAAAAAATCACCATGATATTAAACAATTAAAATGACCAGGACACACATTTTATATTAATGTCTGAACCTGATGGTATAATTATTTCTGTCAGAGCAATACATTATTGTGTTTAAAATACCTTAAAACCCACTGAAACCAATTAAAAAGGTGTGAAAAGGGAAAATATTGTCACTAAGTGTACGGATTAAAAATATAGGCTAGCATACTGGGAAATCCTAGGTGAACATATGTAGATTTTGAAATTCAAAAGAGGTTAACAAGAAAATAAATATATTCCAGGTGGTTTGTATATTTTAATAAATGTATTAGCTATGAATACATGTTATACATATAAATAGACTTACTAATGATGGCTGATGTAAGGAGCTTCTTAAAGGCACAGCATACCATATAAATTTGAAGGCAACCTGTCATAAGATAAACATAGAGGCTGCCATAGCTGACCTTTCTTTCTGTAAATGCTAGTTGCTTGATTGTCAGGTTGGACTCTATACTTTGAGGCACTGATATGGAAAAATAATGGAAATTAAAAGGTCTGACTATACCTTGTACTTATTCCAGGTCAGTAAAAGTACTGAATCTAGGGGATCTGCATGACACATTAGAACTAGCTAATTCAAATGGAGGTAAGCAGTGGTATTTTCCATATTATACTATCATACTTATGATACCCATGAGGAGGGTATACAGGGAACCCATGAGGAGAGCTAGGATAAAGCTGGGATCAGGATGATAGTCCCAGACCTTGTACCTTTAGACCTCGTTCACAAAGGCATAACTAAGAGATGTCTTTGCACGAGATGCACAGGTGTTCCCTGCATCTGCCTGCAGGCAGTCCTATTCATGTCTATTGGGATATAGCAGCTGCATGGACACAGCTGCTGGTCCCAATTTGACAGCAGGTCAGGTGCAGGTCCCTTACATTGTGCAGACAGTGTGCATTCCGATACACACACCCACACCTGCACAGCTATCAAATTCGGACCAGCAGCTGTGCCCATGCAATCATCAATGATTGGGACTGCCTGCAGGCAGATGCATAGAATACCTGTACATCCTAAGTGGACATAGACGGCCCCTTGTACAGATGTATGCTTAGATACGCTCATGCACTGGTAGCTCACCTATTTCTATCCTTGCAGATACACTTTATGTATTTTTTTATGCTTTTGTTTGTCTATTTGCAATCTCATGTTTTTGTACCACAGGCAGAATGGAAAAAGGGGACAGAACCAAAATATGCTGATAACATGTGAGTTTTATGTGTTATGTCTCTTTTTCTGATTACCTTGGAAAACTTGTGAGCACATGCATACATACTTACATACATACAGCTGCAAAACTTAAGAAGCCTGAGAATTCATGCTGCTTAGAGGCCTCACAAGACTCTCTGCAGAATGGTAGAATGTATGAGTTCTGTATTTAAAGCGAACATTGTGCCTTAAGTATCTTATACTGGCTTTATTGTGAATTGTATAGTCTATAGTTGATGACAAATTGGCACAAGCCTATATTTATAGGCACAATCAGTAAAATGTTCTTGGGGCAACAAAGTGCTGAAATGGTGTTTGAATAGACTGACACAATTTAAAGTAAATTGATTTGAATTAAATCATTTTATTTTAAAGTGTTACTTGTTAAGTACTAGTGGAAATCATGTTTTTACATGGTTATCCTCATACTTAAAAAGTGTGACTCTACTAAAAGATGATTGGTTGAAGGAGGTGAAGTCCACCATATCCTATGGCCTCATGCACATAGATGCTTTCAGGGATCTGACATGAACTGAGGGCATATTTCAGTGCCCTGAAAAGATAGTAGTTGGTAAGGTTGAATAAAGACACCAGTCCATCCAGTTCAACCTGAGTGGGTCTGTGTGTTTAAGTATGGACCATGCTTGGATAAACTCAGCATAAACTCCTTAACATGGCTTTTGTGCATCCAGGGATTTATTATGTGCAAGTTTGCGCAAGCATGGCATTTACCCATGTACAGTATAGTAACATTCATTACTATTGACAGCTGTGTGCTATACCTTTGTGTCCCCGGTTACGGAAGCATGCTCACAATTTACATCAAATAAAAGTGTTTGGTTGCATGAGGCCTAACACACCAATTGTCCAATTCAGGAAACTTTTAAAGTTTACCCAGCCAAAAAATGTTTACTGTTATCTTAGTGCTTCCTTAGAGATATTTTCTTTAATTTACCTTAAGGCTGCATTCACAGGTGGCCAAGGGCAGCCACTGGTGAGAGTGGTATATAAATAACACCTTTCTGGCTTCATACTGCTGGAGTAAAATCCTGTATGGAGTATTTTTACAAGCCATCTTCTTGCTGGCAGAGGGAGACACAATAGAACAGGCCCTAAAAATGGTCATGCTTGTACTTCAACCAACAAACTGGAAGAGAATGGAAGTAAAGAGGTGGAAGTTAATTATCTGAAGTCTCTCCTCACCCTCTTCCATTGTCCACTTTCGGTAAATACTTTGCCTATCTAATTTCTAGAATTCTCCCCCTTCCTGACGAATGACACCACAAAACAACGTATTCACTCCTTAGTTATTTTCTTCCTTGATTACTGCAACTCCCTCCTCACTGGTCTACCTTTACACAGGTTATCCCCCCTTCAGTCCATTATGAATTCTGCTGCTAGACTAATACACCTTAATAACTGATCCCTGACTGCTGCTCCTCTATGCCAGTCTCTTCATAGGCTTCCCCTACCCCATCAAATACAATTTAAAATACTAACCACAACATACAAGGTCATCCACAACATCGCCCCCAGCTACATCACCAAATTCATCTGCAGATATCGCCCAAATTGTCTTCTCCACTCCTTCTAAGACCTCCTACTCTCTAGATCCATTGTTACTTCCTTCCATGCTTGCCTCCAGGACTTCTCCAGAGCCTCTTTCATTCTCTGAAATTCCCTGTCCCAGTATTTCCAGTCAGCCCCTACCCTGTATGCCTTTAGGCAATCCTTGAAAACTCACTTATTCATGGAAGCCTACCCCACCTCCACCTGAGAACTGTACCCGAGTCACCTCCATCAGATCATCCCACGCAGCTATTAACTTTTGTACCATCTCTCCCTTCCTTTAGATTGTAAGCTGCATGAGCAGATCCCTCCTATTGCTTCTTCGGTATTGAACTGTATTGTAATCATACTGTTCCCCTTTACATTGTAAAGCACTGCATAAACTGTTGGCGCTATAAAAATCCTGTATAGTAAAGCAAAAAAAAAAAAAGAATAGTAACTCCTCATTTTGTGACTGCGGCTGTTTTCCATAAAGCATGAAAGAAAATCCTAGAAATTTTCATTGACATACATTTTCCTGTACACCATAATTCAACTGATTTTCTTAGCTGGTAAATAACTAAATAGCATGAATAGATGAATCTCCCTTGTTGGCTTTTGTATATACCCCCCCCCCTTTTTTTTTACATTTTATGAGTATTTTGCTTTTTATTTATTTGATATAAATCCATAGCACCTTATAACAGTAGTGATTAAATTATATTTTTAAATATGTTTTTTTTTTAATTCACTGGAATCCTCCAAAATTCTGTTTGGACAGCTTAACAGCATTGAAATCTTCTCTTGGCAATTTTTGTTCTGCTGCGTAAAAAAAAATTGTTCATGTCTTCCAACCACATTGCTCCCTCTTAGAGCTTCCTGCATCATGATGTGCTGGAACTGATGTGCTGGAACTGGAAAGAGTCCAAAGAAGGGCAACTAAGCTAGTTAGGGGATTCGAGGACCTAAATTATGAGGAGCGTTTACAAGCGCTTGATTTATTCTCCCTAGAGAAGAGACGCCTGGGAGGAGACATGATAGAGATTTACAAATACCTTAACAGTGATCTCGGCATAGAAAAAACTATTCAGTCGCAAGGAATGTAAGAGGACATGAGGCCATACAATGCGACAAAAGGAGAAGCAGTTTACCTCAGGCTACGCAAAGGGTTTTTTACAGTAAGGTCTATAGGATTGTGGAACTCTCTTCCACAAAGGGTGGTAACTGCGGGGAGTATGGCTACTTTTAAAAGACTCTTGGACATACATCTCCAAGATCAAAACGTTCAGGGATATGGGAAATGAATTCATCCACACACACCTACACAGGTTGAACTCGATGGACTATTGTCTTTAATTAACCTCAACTACAATGTAACTATGTAACTATGTAACTATGATATATTGCAGATCTTCTAAAACTTTTCGGCAGTTTAAAGTATGCAAACCCTCACATATACCCAGCGAAGTGAACAGCCTCAGATGATACACAGAAATGAAACAAATCCCCCTGCATATGTTTTATTTGTATATCTGCTGTCTTCAGCTTTCTACATTGTTTAGAAAGTGAACATCTTGTTAGGAATTTTTCTTCCTGTTTCAGCAGTGGGTGTGGAGTCTAGGCATAAACTGTGACAGCTAATTGGAGGAAAGGCACCCCCCTCCACATAGGCATAGGAAGGAAGAAACAGGCAGAGATGTGCTGTGAATAGACCAGTTCTCAACTAATCCATCTCTATGCACACACTCAAATATGAATTTCCAGATGCTTTTATCTCCTGTGTCTCAGAGAACTTGTCAGACGTTATCATGCTGATAACAGAGGAGCGAAGCAGCAGAAAGACACAGGACTTAGGGCTTTAGGGAGAGATAAGTAAACACTACAAATATATGTGCCAAGGTCAAATTTCATGAATGGGGTTTACATCCACTTTAGGCTTTCACATTAAACCTGGAAGCTGATTAGTTTCTATGCAGAGCTGTATCATATTCTGTGTGCACCAGTTTTAGTTAATATTCCCCGCAGTGTGTTACTTGTAAGGTCACCAGGTAAAATATAAGGAAAGAAAGTCTTTAAAAAAATGTAATAATTCTGCCTCCACATAAAAGGACTGAAGGCTGCAATATAGTTTTTTATTCTTGGCTTAGGATACACCTTAACCACTTGCCGTCCACCCGCTGCAGATATAATGCGGCAGGCTGGCTCGGCTGCGCAAACCACCGTACCTGTACGGTGGTTCCCGGGTACAAGTTCCTTCCCCATACATTTAGAAAACACTCCCCTAGGCTCACACTTAGCCCTTTGATTACCCCAGGGTTAACCCCTTCCCTGCCAGTGTCATTATTACAGTAACAGTGCATATTTTTAGCACTGATTACTGTAGTAAAGTCACTGGTTCCACCAAAAGTGTCAAAAATGTCAGTTAGGGGTCCAATCTGTCTGCCCCAATGTCGCAGTCCTGCTAAAAATGGCACATCGCCGCCATTACTAGTAAAAAATAAAGAAATAAATAAAAATGACATAAATCTTTCCCCTAGTTTGTAGACCCGATAACTTTTGAGCAAACCAATCAAAATACGCTTATTGGGATTTTTTTTACCAAAAATATGTAGCAGAATACAAATTGGCCTAAAAGGATGACAAGAATTTGATTTGAGCATTTTTTGGGGGGGGGGGGGGGAATGTTATATAGCAGAAAGTGAAAAATCTTGATTTTTTTTTTTTCAGAATTGTCGCTCTTTTTTTGTTTATAGCGCAATAAATAAAAATCACACAGGTGATCAAATACCACCAAAAAAAAAGCTCTAATTGGGGGGAAAATAAGACATCAATTTTGTTTAGGTACAGTGTCGCGCGACCGCGCAATTGTCAGTTAAAATAACGCAGTGCCAAATCCCAAAAAGTTACCTGGTCATTAAGGGGGCAAATCCTTCCGGTCCAGAAGTGGTTACTGTAGATCTACAGACTAAAAAAAGAAAAACAACATTTATCGCATTTGGTGGAGCCATCTTTCGAAGCTAATTAAGCTCTGCTACATGCACATGTACTGACAGGGATCATGCTGACAGGAGGAGAGAGTGAAACTCATGACTTATAAGTGTGTTGCTGCTGCAACTTCATTGTCCAATCAGTAACCTGTAGATCGGAAGATGACACCACAGTACATAATAACCCCTTAAGCCCCGGAAGATTTTACCCCCTTCCTGACCAGGGGGTATTTTGCGATTCGGCACTGCGTGACTTTAACGGACAATTGCGCGGTTGTGCGACGCTGTACCTAAACTAATGTGACGTCCTTTTTTTCCCACAAACAGTTTTCTTTTGGTGGTATTTGATCACCTGTGCGATTTTTTGATCATGCGCTATAAACAAAAAAAGAGCGTCAATTTTGCAAAAATAGCAATATTTTTCACATTTTTTATATGAAATTCCCCCCAAAAAAATGTAAAAATCAAAATTTTTTAACATTTTCGGCCAATTTGTTTTATGCTACCTATGTTTGGTAAAAAAAATCGCAAAAAGCGTATTTTGATTGATTTGCGCAAAAGTTATCGCGTTTACTAACAAAGGGAACGATTTTTGTCATTTTTGTTGTTTTTTTTAACGCGTAATGGTGGCGATCTGCGATTTTTTTTGCGGTACTGCAACATTGCGGCGGACAGATTGGACCCTTGACTGACATTTTTGACTCTTTTGGGGTTACCAGTGACATTTCTACAGTAATCAGTGCTATACATATGCACTGTTACTGCAAAATGACACTGGTAGTGAAGGGGTTAACTTTATTTGAGAGGGAGGGGCTGTGTGTGTCCCTAGGGGCGTGATTCTAACTGTGATTGGCTGTGGCTTGAGCTGTAGAAACAGTGATCAACGGTCCTACATAGTAGAACCGTGTGATCACAGTTTCTACACAGGGGAGAATGACAGGCGGCTTGTTTACACTAGCCGCCTGACTTTCTCCCTCTGCAGCGGCGATCGCAGAGTGACCGGCGGACATCGGGTCCGCCGGTCACACGCGCGGGGGGGTTCGTGACCACGCGGGAGCGCGCCTCCGGCGGCGCGCGGGCGCTCCCTAGACCCTCACAGGCTAGCGACATAGATCTACGTCACTTTGCCTGTGAGGGGCTGACTGCCGACGTAAATCGTCGTTAGGCAGTTGGCAAGTGGTTAACAGAGAACGTGGTGTCATCCTCCTAGCTAAGGTATGTGAATCAAAAAGTAACTGGACAGAATTCTAAACCCTTGGGAAGATAAAATGATTCACATATGTATATGTCACCTGTATATTTAGCTGTATGTCTCAAATTCAACTTTAAAAATAGCAACCCTTTGTCATTCATTGCAAAAAAAAAAACAAAATCGTAGTAAACTGGGTAGACCATCAAACGGTAATTTATTCAGGTGTATGTTGCTTGATAGCAGTTTTAATGCTGTTTAGGAATAGGACACCTTAATGTGAATTGTTCCAACACCACACAATGTGATAAGAATAAGAATACACTTTATTTTCATCAATCCGGAAAATATCTCAGTACTTTTAAAGAAAGTATAATTAATGGAATAAACCTGTTACAATAATAACTCTGTTTCCTTGTACAGTGGATATGTGTTTAATAGATTTGCAATATATTAGCATAATGTGGTGCTTTTACTTTCTGCAGCTAATCTTTAAGGAACACACATTAATATACTGTACTGTATTCTTCCTGAGATAATATTACTTATACTCAGTTGATGTTAATAAGATTTAGGTTGCTAACACTTTTATGCTGAGATGCAAATAAGGCTTTTTCTTTACTGATTATAAAAACAGCGGAACAGCATACAGTTATTACGGTTTTCTGTCTCGTCAAAGTGCTCTTTTCTGTTTCTGTTTCTGCCTATCAACAACACCAGCTCGGAATGTCTTTTCTGTAATATTTTTTTTTTTTTGTCTGTTTTTTTGTTGTTTGTTTTCCTTCTGTTTTTAGGAAACTTTTTAATAACTGTCACATTTCAGCATTGACACATTTAGATACGTCCAGTACATGGGCAGGAAGAATATGGAATTGATGAAATTCTCTGTTTCATCTTACAAAAGACCTTTGAAAGTCCTTTTTTTTCTGAGATAGAGTCATTGCTTTGTAAATAAAATTTCTTAGAGGACTGTATGGTTGGTGTGTTGTATCTTAAGACCACATGTCCAGATGGCTGGTAAAGAAGAAAAAAAAGTTATTGTTTATATAGTAGGAAATCGTAAATTTGTTGAAGCCTTTTTTTTTTTATGTAAAATATGTAAATATAATTAGCGCTCTTCATGAATAAAAAAATAAATAAAAATGCCATGAACTGTATAGATTCTACTTTTAGATGACTCTACAGAAGAACTTCAAATAAAGCATAAAGTTTAATAGTAAATTTAAAAAAAATTCAATCTGATGTTTATTTTATTTTTTTCTTTTGTGGGGGATACAGCACCAACCACATTAGTTGTGTATTGGTTTGGCATCGTATTACCTACTACTGCCCTGAGCAACTTTCTTTCTTTATCAGTGTTGTGAATGTGCGGAGAAGATCCTGTCATTCAAATGCATCAGGTCTTAACGATCCAATGTTGGCACCCAATATTAGGCAAACAAGTTACTGTGTCCAAAAGTACATTAAGTGCAATAAGTATTTTGTTGGTAGCACAATGTGTACAATGTATACAGCGTAAAGAATAAAGGTGGGCAAAGATAGATCAAAATTCAGCCAGGTCAGCAGGGACCAGCCGAATTCTGATCCATGTGCGGCCATTGTAAAACAGAAGTCGGAAAAAATACTGCAGAGCTGATATCTGTATTCTGACAATGTCGGAGTCTACCGGCTGCCAGAATACAATAATGCAGCTAGGTCAGTTCCAATTTTTTTTTTTTTACCCTGCTGGCTGAATGAAAACAAAATGAACCCATGTATGGCCAGCTTTATGTTCCTTTAACCTTCCTCTTTGAGGAACACCCAGTGAACAGAGCAATGTAGGTATGCACAACATTCACTGTGGCACGCTAACATGTGTCCTCACTGTGGCACGCAATGAGGACACATGTGGCACGCAACTTTTCTGTCCTCACTGTATCCAAGATGGTTGCTTACAGCTAGAAACGTATGACAATCTTTTTCTTTTACAGTCTAAAAAACTTGCCTACACCTACTTCCTGTGCAGTCCTATTGATCAGAAAATTATGATGGACAGTGTTACTGACCAAAAAGGAAGGGAGAAGGCAGTGCTTAACTTTGGCAGGAAAAATACATTTTTACATGTAATTTAAAGCGGAGTTCCGGCCACCTAAAAATGCCCCCCCTAATCCTAAACTATCCCCAATTACCCTAAAACTAACCCCACATTACAGGTCATTACAGTTATAGAGTAAAGATAAATACTTACCTTTAGAATTGATTGTAGAGTGCAGCCATCTCCGGTGTGGGCATCTGAAGCCGTGGTGTCCCCCACTGTGTCCTTCTTCCAGGTTCCTGGCTACCCAGAATGCCGATAGCAATGTCGGGCATGCGCTGTAGATTGCGATCGGCAATCAGAGTAGCGGCCAGGGACGTTCCCATTGCATCTTGGGATTGATGACGCTCATCTCCCAGGACACAATGCAAAGGAGGAAGTGACGTTGGGGGCCACGGCCTCACAAGGAGGAAGAGGAAGGAAGGTACGTTTATTTTCATTAAAAACAAGGTAAGTGAAAAAAAAAAATATTAACTATCCAATTCTTTTTCAGGTTTTTTTATGCTAACTGATGCTGCAAAGTTTATTTTTAGAGTGGAACTGCGCTTTAAGCAGCCTATATTTTTTAATTTTACTGACTATATGGGCATTTTTTCTGAAAATAACTCTGCTGATGCATTTTTATAATCTTATTTATAAATGCTTAGTTAATAAACAAGTTAAGTATATTTTATTATTATTAAGTACAAACTGTAGAAACTCATAGCAACACATCAGAGTTTGTTTTTGCCAACATCAGGCCAGTCCAAGATGGATTCTGATTAGTAAAAAAAACTACTGTTAGAGAGGTACTGCATTTTGCACTAAGTCAATGCCCTTTTGCCTAACAAGTCTAATATTCCATAAAGGTTTAGGGAATGAGAGTGTTGGTTATTTGCACTATATCAGATAAGGACAAAATACCAATATAATGGCATAGATTGTCAATAAACCAGAGTTTTCCTTAACGTAAATAACAATTAAATGACTACAACTTAACATTTCCAAATGAAATTGAATGTTTTTGCTTGCCATTGTTTATTGATTTAATATAGGGTATTGTATTCTAAAGCGACCATTAGAAAATACATTATTTTAGTAAATTCTTGCTTTGTTTTTAAGTCTGTACATGTAAATGTAAAAAGTTTTTTTTAACTTTGTTGTCTAAGTGTCCTTGAAATATTTAGGCTATTTACTGGGTTGTAAGGCCATGTAAAGAAAAGGTGGCAAGGAGAAGGAAGCTGTGGGTGCGACACAAGTAAAACAATATATTAACAACCAAACACATCATTTAAAAAGGTTCCAAAATACAAACACTGGCAGAGAAAGCAGTCAGCCAATCAAGGGAAATTACATTTTTGGAAGAAATATGTACACAAGCAGTGTACATAATGCCCCAGTTGTTGCCATGGTTGCAGTGGTTACAAGGCAACCATATTTTATTTTTTGTTTTTTTCTAAAGTAAGATGGATACATGGTTTTGCTTAACTTTTATTAAAAAATATGACACTGCATTGTGTATCAATTAAATAATTTATATTAAAAAATGTATATTATAGTTACCCCTTTAATTTGTTACCTTTTGCCTAATTTAAAATGTGGCTTTTCAATTTACAACAAAATGCTGAAATTATGATAAAATAAACTAACCTAATGCTAACTTTTCATGCAACAAATTAGAAGATATTCACAAAATGACAGGAAAGGTGTAAAGGTGCGCTTATTAGATGATTGGGAAGCTGCAACTTTAGAGCCAATTGTGGTGCAATGTGAATATGTTTATCAAGTGCGCTAACCAATAATAATGAGTGCTATAAATAACACCAATACGATAAAGTGTTGTACAACTGTGTGCCTAGTGCACAACTTAAGAGGGTCTAAATAATCACAAAATCCAGATAACCCAATGCTGTGCTGCATAAACATTTGGGTTATTTGGATTTTGTGATTATTTAGACCCTCTTAAGTTGTGCACCAGGCACACAGTTGTACAATACTTTATCGTAATTGTGTTATTTATAGCACTCATTATTATTGGTTAACGCACTTGATACACATTTTCACATTCACAAAATGACAACATTGAAGCAAGTTAAAACATTTAGAACAACTTTACTACAAATGTCCCTTTTACATGACCAGGCCCCAACTGGGTTATTTATTCCTTATTTTGTAGAAACATTTATTATTCCAAAATATTTGATTATACACTAAATGTAGGTCAACATTCTTTAGCCTTCCTGCTTTCTGAGTCAAAGCCACTGTACATCATGAAGCCAAAATTTTACATCATGTATAAAACAAAAAAATATTTTTTTCCTATGACATCACTAAGTTACTATGTTCTACTTTAAAGTATAAAAGTGTAGCATCAAACATTTAGTATTCCAATAAAACGGATCACCACTATACAGCTGTGATGAAAACCTTTAAAAAGCTTTTTCAGTGCACTAGGAATGTTTCACCAATAGGCTACTTAAGGATTTCTGAGAATATGATGGTACCTGAGATGTCCTTGGAGGGGGCAGTAATTGATGAAGGGTTATAGCTTGAATCTGTATGTGGTGTATATAATAAATAGGAGAGTCCCAAAGAATGCATGCTCAGTAAGACTGCTTTTTATGAGTCACTAGACAGTCTTGTTTTCATGCATAGTTTTTATCATCACACTGAAATCACTGAAGATATCATTTTTTAAAAAAAAAAACTGAAATCTTTCTCCTCTCTATAAGCATTTCTGAACTAGTGTAGAGATGAGGATCCCACATCCTTGCACTGTGTCTTTGTTAGGAGTCACAAGATGCAACATGAGGGTCAAGGTTGAGAGGTGAAAGCCTTATTACATGACATTTATAGCGCTTGCCTCACATTGCCTCCTGAATTTAAAACCCCTGCTTGGGTATTTCCAAAACATTTTTTGTAAATGTACAAGGCATAATGAAAAAATGTTTTTTTTCCTAGTGATCAAGTGTATTTAAAGGATATATGCACCTACACTACTGAAGCAAGCAATGATTTCATCCCATTGCATTATATACCTGTAAACATGGCTTATGCTGGACTTTGTATATTCAGCATGGAGTCAGCAAGTAAGTGCTGCCCTGACAAGTTTGCAGTGAAACTAAAGGCGACAGTAGACTGTTCGTTTTTTAGCAGGCTGAAAAAAAAACAAAAAAAAAACAACAGATTTCTCCATCCACACATACAAGGTGGACGTTATATGTGGACAGCTGTCACTGATCAATAATAGTTTTTCATCATGACCCTTCAAAAGAATTTGATCAAGCAATCAATTTCTGTTGAGTGGGGACAAGTCCGCGCATATCAAAATTTGTCCATTCACTGCTGAACTGACTGCACTTTAATCAATGCATAGCTAGCATTACCTTGTAGAGGTACAACGTTATATAATGGTAACTGATCCATAAGCTGGAGGGTGAGGCATAGTTGTCATGTTTGTTAAAGTGCACTTATCCTTAAAATGCATTTTTAATGTTTTCATACTTTAACAATTTCTTTGCAAACAAAACATTAATGGAACATTTTTTCAGGGTTCTGTCTAGCTGCATTCTTCAACATCATTAGTGCAAATGATAGTACTTATAATGCCTTAAGCTGAAATCATACTTTAAGTGATCCATGATGAAAATTATATTTGACTGATTTAGTTGCGATGCATCTAACAGCATTAGTCTGTGATTAAATTATTAAGTGAAATACTGCTAAAAAAAAAAAAAAAAAACCAAGCCAAAGCAGAAAAACTCTGTATAGAATAGCTCACTGGGCCATACAAATCTGTGTTTAATTATTCCAAAAAGAAACTGGTCATAGCACACAACCATCGTTATTTTTGATACCCCGTATAGCTTCTTTTTAGTACTGTAATTGGCAAAGTTGGTTTTCCATACTATCTTAGAGCCTCATGTCCAAGCTGTTTTAAAAAACCATCTTAGTCAGGCATGCAATGGGCTGCACTTAGGCTGTATTGCAGATCACTTTGCTTTGAAAAGTGTCTAACCACACATCCTGCTGCTTGATTGGTATAAAGAACTTCATAAAAGGCTGGTTGAATGGTCCACTCCGGTTGCTCAGTCAGCCTATGCACAGCCATTTTCAAAAGCTTATGTGATGATAAAGGAATAAGTAAATCTCAGAGCTCAAAGATATTTAAACCCTTTTTCTTCCCCATAACGTCTATAATCTACATCATGTATGTACTTTATTTTTCTATTTCAGTTATAAATATGTTATCATGATTGCTCACCCCTAGTTAATACGGTTTCCTGCTTCCATTACTACATTTTATTTTCAAATACTATGCTTCTTTCAGATGGTAACATCCCCTTTACTAATATGTTTCCCCAAGTGCACATTCTTTCCTCCTGTATAAAAGAGTAAGGTGCACAAACTTTACCTACACTCTCCCCACTCCAGCATTTATCCCAGATTCCTCCTTGATCCAGTGCTAGCAGTCCTCATCAGACAGAATGACAGCCACAATACTATTTCCTTTCCCTATGGGCCCATCATCAGTGTCATGCATGCTGGGCTCACAGTACTCTAGAACTGAGCAACGCTAACATGTCATTACATGAACACTGCTCAGTCTTGGAGAAAGGCCTTTACTCTAAATTGAGGAGAAAGAGGATGTGTTGCGTACCTAGACTCCCGATCAAAAGTAAACCCCTCCAGTCCCTCCAGTGACCACCACAGTCTTTCACAATGTTTGCAGCCTTCAATAAAATTCTTTCCTAGCCTCAAGTTATGCTTATGCATTGGGTCCTCAGACAAATTTGGAACAATCACTTGAACGTCCCCTATTCCAAAGGGAAAGTTTAAATAAGACTAGCTACTGTGAGAAACATCCTTAGAACTTACAAATTGTTAATTAGGCTTTTTGTATGTGAGAAGCAGCAATGGGTTTGTAGTGGATGTCCCAGCATCTAAAATAGGCATATGTCTAAAATAATTACTAACAGTGAAAACTGAGTTCCTGCACAGGTAGGTTGTGTTTTTCCCATGCAGTTCAATGCAGGTAGTAGGGTAATGGCTCATCCAAGGATGGAAATGATTAAAAATGAATTCCAGCTTCAAGCCTGATTTGCAGTACACCATGGGGCTAAACACAGACAACACTTTGCTGATTTTTTTTTCTATGTATATGCTGTATTAGGTGATACCAAAAATGTTCAGTACAGGGTTATTCATATAGAACATTAGAATATTCTTGCCTATTGGAGAGCCAGCTGCATGTAGTTTACATTTCTTAATTATAAAAGTAAAGTAAAATTTATCTTGTGAGAGCTTGTGCATTGGTTTCCAAAACATACTTTTGAATTTTGAAAGCAAATTCTGTAAACAGAGATACAAATATGAAAATTAAAAATTTTTTGTGGAACATTAATTGTAAAGTTCTCCTTTCTCTCTCTAACTGCTCTCCTAGGTAATGACATCTCACTCCAGCCTCTCCAATCACATTTCCATAAAATGTGCAGCCAACCTTGAAGACCCTAGATTACATTGTGGGATACAGGTTATGTGCCTAAATATCAAACTAGAGTACAGCTGCTACTGCATACAATGTGTCGTAGGGTCTGGGACTTCAGGGGAGACTAAAACATCACCCACTCAAATTTACAGGCCTGTTCTTTACTTCTAATGTTCAATGTTAAAGGCATGTACTATGTCAGCTAAGGGGCACCAGTAGTTTAAAAACACTGTGCAGCTTCGAAAATCAGATCTTACATGCCATTATATAATATCTTGAAGTATATCTTCAATTTAAGCAGCGCATATACCTAACATACTGTTAAAGATTTATTGTGCGTATTATTAAAATGACTGTGTCATAAATTATTGCCTCTGTGCAAATTTATAAGTGCTCAAGTGACTTATGCAAGGTGCTCCCTTTACTGTAATATCCTTATCCTTATCAAACTTAATACAATTATTTTAAAGTGCATATGTTTCAATCCTGTAAGGTGCTGTATACCAATTCTTGAATAAAAAAATCATGTATACACCAGTCCTGTATGCATAAATTCTCAAAACAATATTATAAATTAATAAGGTGCATACACTTCAATCAATAAAGTGCTCAAGTGACTTATGCAGGTGCTCCCCTTACTGTACTAACAATCCTTAACAAACTTAATAAAAATATTTTAAAGTGCATATGTGTCATTCCTGTATGTGCTGTATACCAATTCTATGTATACCAGTCCTGTATGCATAAATTCTCAAAGCAATATTATAAATTAATAAGGTGCATACACTTCAATCAATAAAGTGCTTTTGTGCTCTGTGCAACATAAATTGATCACTCAAAGTCCAGTGTTTGTATAGCATATATTGTCCTAGTGAGGTGTTCAGAACCATGCAGGTGAGCAGTAATGGTGGGTGTCTCCTATTGACTCGTGCAGGGATGGGCAGAGTGTGAGCTTATCAGATGAATCTGATCCCTGTTACCTTATGGCAACCTGGATCCTATAACGCTTAATTGTAGATAGGTGTCAGAAAGTCCTCTTGTCCACTATCCTCGATGCCAGGGTCACCTGTATATCTCGGGATGGGTGTTTAAAGCAGAAACAAGGGACTCCTCATGGTGTAGTATTTAAACAAGCCATTTCATTTATTTAACCACTTAAGCCCCGGAAGATTTTACCCCCATTCCGACCAGGGGGTATTTTGCGATTCGGCACTGCGTGACTTAAACGGACAATTGCGCGGTCGTGCGACGCTGTACCTAAACGAATTTGGCGTCCTTTTTTTCCCACAAACAGAGCTTTCTTTTGGTGGTATTTGATCACCTGTGCGATTTTTTGATCATGCGCTATAAACAAAAAAAGAGCGTCAATTTTGCAAAAATAGCAATATTTTTCACATTTTTTATATGAAATTCCCCCAAAAAAAATGTAAAAATCAAAATTTTTTAACATTTTCAGCCAATTTGTTTTATGCTACCTATGTTTGGTAAAAAAAATCGCAAAAAGCGTATTTTGATTGGTTTGCGCAAAAGTTATCGTGCTTACTAACAAAGGGAAAGATTTTTGTCATTTTTGTTGTTTTTTTTTAACGCGTAATGGCGGCGATCTGCGATTTTTTTTGCGGTACTGCGACATTGCGGCGGACAGATCGGACCCTTGACTGACATTTTTGACACTTTTGGGGTTACCAGTGACATTTCTACAGTAATCAGTGCTATATATATGCACTGTTACTGTAAAAATACACTGGTAGTGAAGGGGTTAACTTTATTTGGGAGGGAGGGGCTGTGTGTGTCCCTAGGGGCGTGCTTTCTACTGTGATTGGCTGTGGCTTGAGCTGTAAGGACACTGATCAACGGATCTACATAGTAGATCCATGTGATCAGTGTCTTTACAGCGAGGAGAATGACAGGTGGCTTGTTTACACAAGCTGCCTGACATTCTCCCTCTCCTCCGCCGATCGCCGAGTGGCCGGCGGACATCGGGTCCGCTGGTCACACAAGCGGGGGGGTCCGTGACCACGCGGGAGCGGGAGCGCGCCTCCGGCGGCGCGCGCTCGCTCCCTAGACCCTCACAAGCAAGCAACGTAGCCCTACGTTAGTTTGCCTGTGAGGGGCTGACCGCCGACGTAGATAGTCGTGCTGCGGTCGGCAAGTGGTTAAAATAATTTAAAATCATATAAATGTCAATAAAAATATGTTTTAATGCCCTAAACGGAAGCCGCATGCACTATTACCGGATGGGGGATGGCACCGAGCTCATCAGGTCACAAATGTGTTGTCCCTTCCTGGCTTGCGGTCCGGCACCCGGCGTGCGTTCCATGGCTAAACTCCAACGTGCCATGCCTATAGACCAAGTGCTGCTTTCCTCCAGCCTAGCTAAAAATTGTTACATGACAAATTTCACAATACTATTGTGAGCAATCTGCCCATTTCTGCTTAGGATCAGAGAGAAAGAGAATGCACTGTGCAAGTATAGGTCTTGAAAGAGTGAGAGCGCTCATTGCTGTGTGTGTTGGGGGTGTGCACAATGTATGGCGCATCTCATATTCTGTGCAGGACTGGGCAGGTTGCTCACAATAGTAGTTTTTCAGCCAGGCTATGAAGAAGCAGTGCTTGGCCTACAGGTATGGCATTTGACTCAGAGTTCCATTTTTATTAACCTGTGTCCATTCTATAACATCTTTAAATAGGTCATTGGGCTTCTGTGTTTCAGTTGATGTGGATAATTCCTACTGTTGGTAAAATAGTGTAAATTAAATACAGCAAAACACTCCAAACTAGGATTTCATTTTTAAATAAGTTGTAATACATGTTGACAGTGGGGAACATCCAGCCTTGAAACAACTACAGATAAAAGTGCCAGTCGTAAGCTTTTAACTTTGAGTGAATACTTTTGATCTTTAGTAAAAACAGCAGTGGGCTAACATGGCTGATGTGTTTAGTTATATGGATATTTATTCTTAACAATGGAATCTAAAAACACCTAATTAAGCTGAAGAGCTGTGACAGCAGGGCGATCTGGAATAATTGTGTTATTTATACTTGCTTAAAATGACTGTGTTTCTGATATGGTAAGAATGTAATGTTTTAGAAAATTGTTCCTTCCATGTCAGATTTTACAGAAAGTCTTGACCTTAAAATATTTAAATTACAAGATTAGAAGCACTAATTGCAATTTAAATTAAAGAAATATTTAAAAATACCTATGTCAGAAAACAGCTTTAGAAATCGCATGTACAGTAGCTGTCAAGAAACAGACACAAGAGTAAATTTACTATGTGGAGATTAAATTACAGTAAAATGACTAAGACCTGATGAATCTATTTGGATTTAAAAAGTTTTGTCTTTGGTGATTCAACCTTTTCAACCTTCAGACTATTGATCTGTCCCTAGATGATATGTGAAGAGAACAAGGTTTAATTACTAAAAGAATTAGGGAGGAATTTGATTATACATATTTATTATCTCAATTTTATTTTTACTTCAATGAATACACAAAAAAATGTTTTATTCCTAATTATATAATATAAGTTAACACCACCATATAATGTATACGGGAGACAGTCCCATTGAAATCTAAGATGATCCACTGCATACGTATAACCAAGGGGGGAGGGAGGGGGGTCGGTTGCATACTTTGGGGTTCATTTACTAAAGGAAAGTATGCTGTTGACTTTACATGGGTATTTTTTTACTTTGCTGGGGAGTTCCCCCCTAATTTAAGAAATGAGGTAAAGTTTTGCTGACCAGTCACTCATCCAGTCACTGGCAAACAAAAATACTTTTTTTTTCCTTGCTTGTGATTGTTTTGTTTTTTTAACAAATTCAATTTTCACCATGTTTACTAAGGTAAGGAAGGAAAACTCCCTTGAAAGTGCCTATTGGTCTTTAGTAAATTGACCGCTTTAGATTAGAAGAGCTGGGCAAGAAGCATAAGGATCCAAGAAAGCTCGTGGATAATGACAACAGTAACACTTGAAATATAAACAAGATGAAGGGTAATACATTAACTTGAATTACAATCTTATAGATTTTTTTGACTGGGTGACTAAAATAATAGACGGTGGAGGTGCAGTAGACATTGCATATCTAGATTTTAGTAAGGCTTTTGACACTGTCCCACATAGAAGACTTATCAATAAACTGCAGTCATTGAGCATGGACTCCCATATTGTTGAGTGGATTAGGCAGTGGCTGAGTGACAGACAACAGAGGGTTGTAGTCAATGGAGAACATTCAGAACAAGGTCATGTTACCAGTGGGGTACCTCAGGGATCTGTACTGGGACCAATTTTGTTTAATATCTTCATAAGTGATATTGCAAAAGGCCTCGATGGTAAGGTTTGTCTTTTTGCTGATGACACAAAGATATGTAACAGGGTTGATGTTCCTGGAGGGAAACGCCTAATGGAAAAGGATTTAGGAAAACTAGAAGAATGGTCAGAACTCTGGCAACTGAAATTTAATGTGGATAAGTGCAAGATAATGCACCTGGGGCGTAAAAACCCAAGGGCAGAATATAGAATATTTGACACAGTCCTGACCTCAGTATCTGAGGAAAGGGATTTAGGAGTAATTATTTCAGAAGACTTAAAGGTGGGAAGACAATGTAATAGAGCAGCACGAAATGCCAGCAGAATGCTTGGATGTATAGGGAGAGGTATAAGCAGTAGAAAGAGAGAAGTGCTTATGCCGCTGTACAGAACACTGGTGAGACCTCACTTGGAGTATTGTGCGCAGTACTGGAGGCCATATCTCCAGAAGGATATAGATACTCTAGAGAGAGTTCAGAGAAGAGCTACTAAACTAGTACATGGATTGCAGGAAAAAACTTACCAGGAAAGGATAAAGGACCTTAACATGTATAGCTTGGAAGAAAGAAGAGACAGAGGGGATATGATAGAAACTTTTAAATACATAAAGGGAATCAACTCGGTAAAGGAGGAGAGCATATTTAAAAGAAGAAAAACTACCACAAGAGGACACCGTTTTAAATTAGAGGGGCAAAGGTTTAAAAGTAATATGAGGAAGTATTACTTTACTGAGAGAGTAGTGGATGCATGGAATAACCTTCCTGCAGAAGTGGTAGCTGCAAATACAGTGAAGGAGTTTAAGCATGCATGGGATAGGCATAAGGCTATCCTTCATATAAGATAGGGCCAGGGACTATTCATAGGATTCAGATATATTGGGCAGACTAGATGGGCCAAATGGTTCTTATCTGCCGACACATTCTATGTTTCTATGTTTGAATTTCAGGGTTGGGTTAAGGGTTATATAAAGTAATGTTCAACTGAAGGGAGGGTTACATTTTGAGGTCAACTTAGGTATATAGTTAGAGTTAAGATATGTTGGGGAAATTGATTTTTTCACATGACATCAAAAGACGTCAGCCAATAGCTATCAGCAATCACTTGCCAACTCGAAAAACCAACTGGAACAACTCACAAAATACTTCTAAAAGTGTATTATCAGTCTACTTATCAAACTCACTTTAACTTAAGAAAGAATAATTTGATTCCCTCCCTTTGTATTAATAAATATTACATTGTGGCAGATACTATGATCATCTCATAGTGTAATTTTACAAGCTATATAGAATGATTCCTTTATTTACCTTAGGAAAAGTAGGCATAAATACCATATTCAAAGACACTGTTTTGGCTGTGACTCTTTTTATTTTATTATATAGAGAACTTAGCTCTGTCATCATGTCCATGACAGCTGGAGCCAAGTGTTCCTTTCATGTGGCTGAAATACTCCATTTTGATGATTAGAGGAAACACCTACCTTGTGTTAAATGATTAGGCAAATTCTGTGACAAAGTTTACAGTGATAAATATTATCTGATGACAATTTGTTTTCAGTATGTCTGTAAATGTTACGTTTCATTGGCTGCTTACAATAATGCCAGAATTCACAGCTGCTCCATGAATTATTGTGGACTTGAATTTCCGATAGACATTATTCATCATTACAAGCGTTAAATTGTCAGTATTGTTTCAAAATTTGCTGGAAAAAGAAAACAATTTTAATATTTATTAGTATTTTTTTAAGTGAATTTAAATATTCATTTTTATTTCTAAAAATGCACAATCTTGGTACATGTCAAATGTGTGTTATTGTTCAAGTTAACTTGTCTGAAACATATTTCTCATGACTTTGGCACACAGTCTGGCATGTACTGTTTCCCCAGTCCCATAGAGCAGGTTCTATTGATTGGTAAATTGAATCTTTCCTTATGAATACACAGCAACCTAGCACAGGTGATAAGTAAAAGGATCATATCCTGCTTCTCTTTTTCCTCCTAAGGGATGAACACACATGGCTGTGGTAAAGAAAAATGACAAACCCTCTGTCAACTTGAATGTCTTGGCCAGAGGTCTTCCTTCTGACCACTTACTTTCTAGTGAATATATATATGTCTGCACTAGTTGCAACTCTATCCTCAGTGAATGCTTAAGGTCATCTCTAGTTTTCAACTATTTTAATCCTTTTTTGCATCTAATTGTTGTTGTTCTCCTTCATCCTATTTGACAGCATCAGGATCTTCAAAGAAATGCATGCGGTCTTTCCCTTCCACCCTAAGGCAAGCTGGAAACAACATGGCATGCTTGATGTGTTTGACGCGGAGCTTCAGTTACGTTTTTACGCCTCCTCTGAACCTCAGCCGAAAAGTCAGGAAAAACTGCGACTCTGCCATTGCCAAATGGGATATTGCCATTTTCCCGTGCTAGGCGGAGGATCACATCTGTAGTTTAACAGCTTGGGGATGAAAGTGCGTGGTGGTACCCCCTGGGGCGGTGGTCTGCCCGACAGTCGGTGAGCCCTCTCAACCACAAAAGTGGGAGAGAAGGCCTCCCGCCCAAAGGTTTTAATAAGCAGCTGTTCCAGAAAATTGGACAAATCAGACCCCCCCCCCCCCTCCGGTAAACCTATGAATCTGAGATTACATCGCCGTAGCCTATTCTCCATGTCATCTTGCTTCAGGAGAATCTGGCTCACCTGGAGCTGCAAACGGTCAGAGGCAGTTTGTGATGGGGGCAGGGTATCCTCCACACCACTGATCCTATTCTCAGTCTCTGTCACCCTCTCCCTGAGCTTTTGTAAATCTTACCTCACTAGGGAGATGTCGATCTTTACCACCTCTATCTTGGATGTTAGGGACACCTGGCAGGCTGAGATGGCCTCAAGGACTTTCGCCCTATCTGCTCCTGCTGAGCCCGTCTCTGACCCTGTGTCGGCACCATCTTGTGAAGAGGAGTCCTTGTCTTGGCGGCGGAACTTGTCCAGTTTAGCGAGGGGGTCGGCGGGTTTTTTTGGTGGCGACATGTCACGGCTGTGTCGGGGAAGATCGACGGTCAGAATGAGCCCAGATTAGGACTGTGGGGTGACAGGATAAGCTGTATCGGATATTGCGCTGACGGAGCTCCTCTCACTCACGTCCTACTGCATGCCGCTCCAGGCCACGCCCCCTCCTTCATCCTATTTACAGCCACTTCCTGTCTCCGTGCACACACTCCAGTGATGGCTGCAAAGCATTTCTCGTGGCAGGTTTTACATTATCATCAATATAGATAATGGGAATGTTGAACAATGTAATCATAGTTGTTTTCTACAATGGCAATATAATTTTTTTCTGGAAAATACAATAAAACATTTTGGAAAGAAAAGAGGTATTTTAGTAATAGGAATTACATATATTTAAGTTTTTCCTTCCTTCTTTGGGAATTAAGCTCAAAGACTAAATTTGACCGCATTTGGATTGGAATTTTCTTTGTCATCTTACTATTACAGGTACCAAGGGAAATGACAGACACACTGAAAAGGTAGCTTGTAGGGTAAGTGCTAGTCTTTATTGCCTCTCTGTCACATTTTCTCTCAATAGCTCTCTACTACTGAATATAGATGAGCATTTAATGAAACACATGCCTGGCTATCATCCAATCATTTTGCACCTAAATCCACCCAACTCTGGTGACTTTAATTTTAACATAGAAATGCAGAAAACTGATTTTTCCTGCTCTGTGAGGGGGTAGATAGATTTTTATACCATCCTAGATGTTGTCACATGGGAAAAAGTATTTGTGTTCATGTATACTGTATGTTTCTTTTTCCTCAAATACTAATTTTATGCTAAGCACGTATTTTTCCATTATACTTTACTAATATAACTAAATTAAGCAAAAATCGATTGCTTCATGAAGCTTAAAATATAAAAGACACTTAAACTAAAGGTCAGTACGCTGACAGTTGCTGTTAATGATTCAAGTGTCTCTAAGTTCATCTTGAAAAGGAATCATATTAAAGATTTTCCAAATGAAAAGTTTTATGTGGTATGTAAGCTTTAGGAACAACATTTTGGCTGTGTCCAACCTCTATGTTTTTTTATTCTTTTTAAAATATCTAGATTTTTGATTTCTCAAGAGTGTCAGTGTAAGAAGTTTATTGACTGCGCAGGCTATATTCTGTTAGGGACTGGTTTAACCAGTCTGTTCTTTAACCAGTGGCTAGCTTGAGTATAAGAGAGGGAAGTTTCCCCTGTTCTGGTTCAGAAGACATTAAAACAGACACAGTAATGACAACTTTCTGCTGTGCAGGTCGCTAGCTGGCGAGCATCCCAGATGAGGTCACTGACCAGCCAAGGGTCTGGCATGGAATATGGGGGAGGACCACTCACCATTTTTTGTATTCTTGGCGTGCTGTCCCTTTCATACCAGACCCTCATCATGGATAAGGGCTTGGTAAGTATTGTTAGGAGTAACCCGATGATGTTATGCATTATTTGTTTGGTTTTATTCTTTGTGGGGTTTCTTTATAACCAATATCAAACTCCTATCTAACATTAGGGTCTTTTATGAACATAGGTAAGGGAAATGTCCTTTGGTGGCAAATATTTTTTTTTCTAAATGTCTCTTTTGCTGTAGTACATTATACATTTCAAAGACAGGTTTAAGGCTCCCCCAAGCATGGTATTTAAAGAAATTATGCATTTTTATTGTTGCCCTTCAAATCTTTTTTAAAGAGCTGCTACCAACCAAATGTTTTTTTTTCTTTTTTTTGCATTGGTACATGTTCTCCCCGACACTACTTTGGCCAGACTTCTTTCTGCCCACAGAATTTAATGTAAGTTGCATCTAAGTCAAGTCAGCATTTCTTTCTTACAGTGACTTAGGATGCACCTGCTCCTGATGAAGTGGAATTTATCCATGAAACGCGTTGAGTTTTTTATCGATGCATCTTTCAATTCATATATACAGTATTTGGATTCTGTACATGCTAAATATCAGCAGTAGTTCCATTCCTATGTACATTCCAGCAGCTCTGTATGATTTGATACTATGTTTTTTACTGTATCATTTACTTAATTGCTCTATGTATGTATTATGTTATTATTTGTATGATGATGACATTCATTATTAAATTATTCCTCTCTGTATTGGTGACTCTACCATTTTATCCGCCATACAGGACCTTTCTCTGGAAAGGATGTGTTAGCTGCTCCTGTGGCTGCCTATGGCTTTGGTTCATTTGGTATCATATAATGTTAGGGGCTTGAATACACCTAGCAAAAGGTGTAAGATAACAAAAGAACCGCATCATTATGGGGTGGGAGTGGCCTGATTACAAGAAACACACATTACACATTCTTCAGGGATTTAATTGTCCTCCCATTTATTTCCCTATGTGGATTTATGGTGACTCGGTTTTGAGTGGCGATTGGATTTAGCAGATACACAATGCTCACGCTAAAGGAGCAGCTGGCAGATCCTGAGGGGAGGTTTTTGTTTATCAAGGGAAAACTATTCGATATGGAGTGTACTATTGCAAATATTTACTCCCCAAATAGAGAGCCAAATAAGTTCCTGAGAAAAATCCTGAAAAAGTAGATGATATTTAAAGAAGGGAGGTTGTTAATAGCAGGAGACCTTAACATGGGGTTGGACCCATGTGTGGACTCATCGACGGTGCTCTCTCCTCTCCCAATACAGTGGCAGAATGAAATCAGAAGTTTATTGGGGAAATGTCAGTTGGTGGATGCCTGGAGGGTCCATCCAAAATTAAGAGATTATACTTGTTATTCCTCAGCCCATGGCTCCTACTCAAGGATTGATTACATTTTAATAGAGCACCGACTATAAACTTCCCTCAAGGATGCAACCATTAGGCCAAGTACATGCCCCAGTGATTGCCCAGTTAGATTTAATAATAGCAACACCCAGAGAAAGGGCCTGGAAACTGAATAATTCACTCATTCAGGATCTAAAGTTATTTGAGAAGGTGGAAAAGGAACTGTAGAGCTTTTTTGCTATTAATGATACATCAGAGATTTCACTGACTATTCTGGGGGAAATGCATAAGGCTTAAAGAAGGGGGATATTATTAGGCATGGGGACACAAAGAAAGAGGGCAAAAAGAGAGAAAGGGCCAGTTAATTAGGGAGACAAACATTTTGGAATAACGGACTAGACCCAATGGCATCCCAGAGCAGTGAGAATTAATTGAGAAGAGAGGGGAACTGACAGTGCTTATGGAAACAAAGAATGCATTTCATATAGTCATGAAAGAAAAATACCAATGGGGAAATAAACCTGGGCAATGGCCAACAAAAGTAGTAAGGGAGAAAAAAACGCATGTTATATCTCCAAAATTAAAAACGAGAATGGGGAAATAGTGCATTCATCCCCAGATATCGCCCAGGTATTTCATTCATACTATAGTCAGCTCTATAATGTCAGACAGAAAGAGGAGGTAGAGAAAGTGGAAAGGAAGAGATGGGCATGAAGGAATATCTGCAGGAGCTTGATCTCCCAAGGTTATCTAGGGAGGATCTAGAGGATTTAGAGACCCCGATTACACATGAAGAGGTTGGGTGGGCAATAAAGAACATTGCCTTGGGGAAGAACATGGGCCCCGATGGGAATTCTATTATGTATTATAAAAGGTTTCAAAATATTTTAGTCCCTAAACTATGTACATATTTTAAAACAGGGTAAAATGAGAGAATTAAAGGGAAGAGTCTTTGCTCGCTTACCTAACTCTTATTTTGAAGGAGGGGAAAGACCCCACGGCACCGACAAGCTACAGACCAATTTCCCTTTAAAACGCAGACATAAAAAATTTCGCAAAAAAAAATTATAGCATAAAGACTAAAACCTTTATTTCAAAGGTGAATACATAATGATCAGGTAGTCTTTGTGTCTGGCCAACAGGGGAGGGACAACTGCCTTAAGTCACTTCTCTTGATCCATGAAGTGAAAAAGAAGGGTACTATGGCCGTGCTACTGTCAGTAGATGCCAAAAAGGCCTTTGATAGGGTCATTTGGAGCTTCATGTTAGAAACTCTGAGGCATCTAGGTTTGGAGATAGGATGATGTGATGGATCTCCACCTTCTATTGTCACCCAATGGCAGGAATAAGAGTGAATGGCATTTTGTCCTTCCCCTTTGAGTTACATAAGGGGACTGGGCAAGGGTGCCCCCTCTCCCCAATGTTGTTTGTTCTGGCCCTAGAACCTTTGCTGACAGCAATTGGTAAAAAATCCGACATTAAAAGGATGAGAGTGGGGAATAGAGAGTACAAGGTGGCCGAATACGAGGACGATGTACTATTTTTTATCTCCAACCCTAGGTTAACACTACTGATAGTGTTGGGGGAATTAAGGAGATACAGGAAGCTATAAAATTTTAAAGTATATATAACTAAATCAGAGATTCTGAACATCACAACACCAAAGAGAGAACAACAGGCAATCCAGCCTAAATTCCTCTTTGTATGGCGTACAGAGGAATTGGGATACCTTGGAATTAAATTAACTAAATCTCTGGTGACCCTGTATAGGGCCAATTGCATACCCTTATTGAATAAGGTGAAGGAACAACTGAACTCCCTGAGATACAGACCCCTTTCATGATTGGGTAGAATAAATGTAGTAAAAATGAATATCCTCCCCAAGCTTAGATACATATCCAAAACGGTTCCAATCACACTCACCCAGGCTTATTTCAGGAAGCTAAGAGCAATGGTATTAAAATACATATGGGCACATAAACACTTTAGAATTGCTTATGCAGTATTAACAAAGGGAAAAGGGTCCGAAGGGTAGCGGCGCCCAATTTTAAAAAAAAATACTATCAGGCAATTTCTATTGCACAAATAGCAGACTGGATACATAATAAGGAGGGCAAAAGCTGGGTTAGAATTGAGTGTGCACAAAGTAGGGTAGATTTGGGAAAGATGGTATTTGTTCCACAGATACATCGGGATTTGGCCCATAACATGAGCACACTGACTAGGAACCCTTTAAAACTTTTTTCTAAAATACTGGCCAACAGAATTAAGCCAATTCTGTCTACTATAATAGCGGACGACCAGGTGGGCTTTATGATAGGAGGCGAAGCTAAGGATAACGTAATCAAGACATTAAACTTGATATATCACACCCGGCAGCGAAATGTCGAGGGCCTTCTCAGGTCAACGGATGCGGAGAAGGCCTTCGACAGAGTAGCATGGGACTTTTTAATGGCAACCTGTGGACATGTGAATCTACCTCCGAAAATGTTGGGGTGGATAGCATCGCTCTACAGATGTCCGTCGGCAAGGATTAAAGTAAATAATTTGTTATCAGAACCAATCAATATAGGGAATGGAACTCGGCAGGGATGCCCGCTGTCGCCATTATTATTTATTTTAACTATGGAACCATTTTTGAGGCAAGTACGAGCAGACGAATCAATACATGGGATGATGGTTAAGAAAAATATTTATAAAGTAGCGGCATACGCAGATGATTTATTGTTTTACGTAACACAGCCTCTAATTACAATCCCGAATCTGATGAAAGCATTTGAAAAATATAGCTATATATCAAATTTTCGTATTAATCTCTCGAAATCCGAAGTACTTAATTTGAACCTTCCAGAGTAAACTTATGCAAATAAAAGGGAAAAGCTCCTTCAGATGGGTAACGGGAGGCCTGAAGTATTTGGGTATATGGATAACCCCAAATCTAGACACTCTGTATTTAAAAAACTTCATTCCACTACTTAAACAAATTGAGTCAGATTTAAAACAATGGCACTCGAAAAATTTTTCATGGTTCGGAAGAGCGGCCATTATTATAATGGTAACACTTCCAAGACTGCTCTACTTGTTTCATACCTTACCAATCAAGGCTCCAAATAGCTTTTTTCTTAGACTTAGTCATCCAGACTCATAGACAGCCTCGAATACGGCACAATTTGATCTCTAGACGTAAGGAAATAGGAGGAATGGGAATTCCTGACTTCCGACTATATTATTATGCAACCCACCTCACCCGAATTATTGTTTGGCACTACCATATATCAAATAAGGCATAGGTGGCGTTGGAGCCGGATATTATTGAATATGAGAAAGGGGGCTAATATAAGCCCCCCTTTCTTATGGGATGGTGGAAGGGTGAGAGTAAGGTAGTTAGCATTAGTGAGGCCATTTTAATGTGGGTTATGCTGGTAAGCCATGTCAGGGGTTAGTGAACTTTTGACCCTAAGGCTTGTTTTCCTGGCTTTCCTGCTCAGGTTTTCCCACCTCAGGTGTAGCTGGGCAAACTAGTTGCAGTAACTAGGCAGTTTTTAGTTAGGGCAGGGGTTTCAGCGAATGAGCCCCTATCCACGCCCACACTCTCCCTCCTATGGGAGGAAGGTTACCTCAGAAGGGGGGCTATTTAATGGTCCGCCCGAGCCCTCACAGCTCAATCTCTTCAAAAAATCCTCACCTGTTTTTCTTCTTCTTCTTCTTGCGTGTGGTGGTCTTCGGGAGCATCTGGGCAGTTATGAGTCTCCTTAGGCAGCTTATCGAGAGGGCAGGAGAGGAGGGAGGCGATGCCTGGATCCGTAGGTGCCTTGAGTTGCCGCGGGACCCGGGTTCCGGAGGTTCGGCTGCATCTACATCAGCAGCGGCGGCAGCGGAGGAAGTGATGCCGCCACCCGTGAGGTCAGAGACTTCAGTCATAGGTCACGCTGCCGCGTCATGTCCGCCGGGAGACTCGTTCGGTCACCGGACCTCTGACGTCGGCCGTCGGAAGAGGAAGAAGTTCCGGGGCGGTCGGCCCCACGAAGAGGCGGAGAACACCGAGGAGAAGATTTTCCCCTTCAGCTGGACGGCGCTCGGCGGACGGAAGATTCGGAAGAGCGGAGGAGGATGGACCGGACGAGGATGTGGGCGTCAGGAGTCGGAGCTCGTCGGCGGGCTTCATGCCGCCCCCCTTGTCGGCATCGGGACCCCAGACTGGCGGATGGGCGCCGGCTGTCCAGCAGAGCGCAGCTTCTCCCCAGGTCGGAGGATGTCTTCCCAGCACGGTGATGCAGGAGCATCATGCAGCGGGACCAGAACAGGAGGATCCCAGCCCCCATGGCCATCAGCCCACGCAGGGTGGTGAGTCTATTGTACTGTCTGATTCTGTCATTTTTGATTTGTTTAAAAAATGTGTACAAAGTGTACAGGTTCAGAAGCCTGTAGAGGTTACTCCAGCTGTTTGTGACGTCTGGCTGCCACCTAGTGGCGCTACTAGGGACAACAGTGTATTTTCTGTAGCTCAGAGCCAGAACCTGCCCGAAAGTTTTCTGAAGGAATCAATGCCGTGTGGGGTCTCCCCTTTGGGCTTCCACCTACCTGATGCCTTAAAAGAAAAGATCTGGCAGGGTGTATACGTTGATCTTTTGTCATTGCTACCCTCCTCTAGGGAGTTCATGACAAAAGTGGATAGGAAGGAAGAGGAGGACAGAAAGAAATTTGTGCCTAAAACCATATTTAATTGGTTGCAGGCATTCTGCATATACTCCTCTGTCCTTTGTGAGAAGTTCCCTGCTAAAAGCGTTGGATTATTTCACCATATAGAAATAATCCTAGAGGCTTATAAAAGCTTTGGAGGAGTAGCGTGGTTTAACTACGACATGGCTTTCAGGCAGAAAATGGCAGTGCACCCTAGTCTTAAATGGGGTACTAAAGATGTGGGTTTGTGGCTTGATTTATTTGTGCCACAAAGGCCGCCCTTTCAGCCTAGGGTGCCTTCCGTCCCCCCCCCAGCAGGTGGCAGGTACCCCAGCCTATAAGCGGGGGATTTGTTTCAGTTTTAACGACTCGCAGTGTCGATGGCCGGGTACGTGTAAATACCGGCACGAGTGTGCATTTTACGCTGGAGCACATCCAGTCGCAAAGTGCTTTAGGAGAATGGCCGGGGCCCAGCAGGGAAGTTTTCCAAAAGGCCCCAACGCCGGTGAAAGTGTCAGAACTGCTCCCGTGGTTACGGGTGTACCCAGACCGGTGGAAGGCGGAGCTACTAACTGACGGTTTCAAGTTTGGCTTTCGCTTCCGCGTTTTTCTGGGTTAGGTTGTACAATTGTTCAGAATTTAAAGTCGGTTACTAACATGTCTGATGTTGTTCAGGAAAAGATAAATAAAGAAATCTCTGAAGGTCGGTTTGTGGGTCCTTTCTCTTACCCCCCCTTTAGGAATTTCAGAATATCTCCCATTGGGATTGTCCAAAAGAAGGAGCCGAATTCTTTTAGACTAATACATCACCTCTCTTATCCCAGGGGTGCTTCCTTGAATGAGGAGATTGATGCTGAGGATGCGTCTGTTTCATATGCAACATTTGAGGACGCGCTGGTGATTATTAAAACTTTAGGTAAAGGTGCATTGCTTGCAAAAGCGGACATTAAGTCCGCTTTTCGGCTGTTGCCCCTGCATCCATCCTGCTTTAATTCTTTGGGTATATTTTTTGAAGACAAATTTTATTTTGACAGGTGCCTGCCCATGGGCTGTTCCCTGTCATGCTACTACTTCGAGTGCTTTTCAACTTTTTTGGAATGGGTGCTGCAACAGGTGACGGGGTCATCCAAGGTGATGCATTATCTGGATGATTTCCTGTTTATGGGGACGGTTGGTACATCCGACTGTGAATTTCTTCTTAGAACCTTTTGCATGCTCTGCAAGTCGTTTGGTGTTCCTTTAGCGTCTGAAAAATCTGTTTGGCCATGCACATGTTTAGAATTTTTAGGAATCACCATCGATACGGTCCAGATGGAGTTCAGATTGCCGGCTGACAAGATACGAAAATTAAGAGGTATGTTAATTTTAGTCATCAGGAAAAAGAAAGTTTGCCTCAAAGAGATGCAGTCCTTATTGGGGTTGTTGGCCTTTGCCTCACGGGTAATCCCTGTGGGCAAGGCCTTCTCTAGAAGGTTGTATCTCGCTGTTTCTGGTCTGAAGTCCCCCTCGGCCCATGTCAGAGTGTCACATGAGATGAGGGCAGACTTAATGGTTTGGCTTCAGTTCTTACTGCATTTCAATGGTAAAGCAGTTTGGCAATCAGATTTTGTCCTGGACAAGGATTTCCTTCTTCGCACTGACGCTGCGGGTTCAGTTGGTTTCGCTGCCATCTGGCGTACGCACTGGTGCGCGGAGCGTTGGTGCGAACGGTGGAAGCGTTTAAAACTTGTTAAAAATGTGGTATTACTGGAACTGTTTCCTATCGTGGTGGCCCTGGAGCTATGGGGGGAATTTTTTAGTAATCATCGGATTTTGGTAAGGACAGACAATAAGGGCGTTTTATACGCAATTAATTGTCTGACCTCGAGATCTCCGCCGGTCATTGCGTTGCTGAGGCATCTGGTTTTTAAATGCTTAACCTTTAATATCTGGATTAAGGCATCGTATGTCCCAGGTAAGGACAATGATCTGGCGGACTCTCTGTGTCGCTTTCAGGTGCAAAAGTTTTTTCAGCTGCTCCCAGACGCGGACCTCGTGGGTACCCCATGCCCGGCTCACCTCTGGGACCTGGTCTAGAGTTGGTGACGGAGTGTGTAGAGAAGTCCTTGGCGCATAGTTCTTGGTCGGGTTACCAATCAGCCTTTACTATGTGGCTAGAATTCCTGGATGCGGTGAACAGCCCTCATGCTGCTTTTTCTGAGGAGCTGGTTCTTCTTTTCCTAAATTCATTGTTTAGAAGAAAGTATTCCTGGGCTCATATTGGAAAAATTTTAGCAGGAGTGTCGTTTTTTGTTAGGTTGCAGGGCCTCCCGGCCTGCTCCTCGTTTTTTTCGGTACGCCAGGCGATGAAGGGTTACAAGAAATCCAATTCATTTGCGGATCAGAGACGTCCTATCACTTTAGACATTTTAATCAAACTTTGTGATGCTTTGTCCGGGGTATGCTACTCAACCCACGAAGTTTCGTTATTCAAGGCTGCTTTTTCATTGCTAATTTTTGCCGCCTTGCGAATATCTGAACTTATACCAGTACCCGCTGTTCGAGGTTCTGGTTTAAGATTAGAGGACGTTCATTGCTATATTGACAGGTTGAGCATATTTTTGCGCAAATCAAAAACGGATCAAGCAGGCGTCGGGCATTGGTGTCATTTAAATAGGTTTCAAGGTTCCCCTGTGTGCCCAGTTTTCCTAGTCTCAGAATTTTTGAATATTAGACCTCCTCATACCGGTATGTTTCTAGTTCATGGGGATGGTAAAGTCCTTACGAAGTTTCAGTTCAATGCTGTGCTGCAAAAATGTTTAAATGCGCTTGGATGGGGTACATTAAAAATTTCCTCCCACTCTTTTAGAATTGGGGCAGCAACTGAGGCTTCCAGGTCGGGTTTAGAGGTTGGTCAGATTAAGGGATTGGGGAGATGGAAGTCTGACTGCTATACTTCTTATGTTCGCCATAATCTTGTTTTTGATCCTTCCAGGTAATCGGCTACGACTTTGGATAGTGGGGCACTCCTTCGTGCACTGGGCTCACCTGAGAGCAAAGAGGCGGATTTACTCAGATCATCTTGGCCTGGATGGAAACAGATTTCAGTTATTTTGGTTTAGTAAGAGGGGTATGCGGTGGGCAGAGTTATTGTCTACTTTAGATGGGTTACTTGTCAACCGCCCCCACCCTGACATTTTGGTAGTACATCTGGGTGGTAACGATGTGGGTAGTGTGAAGACTCTTAGTTTGATTTTTCAGATCCGGGATGACCTACTCCGGGTGCAGCAGACCTTGCCTGGTACGGTCATAGTTTTTTCAGAAATAATTCAGAGATTGGTGTGGTCTGCTGGTTACCTTAAGGTTTTAGGTAGAGTCAGAAAGAGGGTCAATAAAGCTTTGGAAAAATTTTTGCTTCAGGGCGATATTTTGTCATATAGGCACTCGGGCTTGGAGGGTGGCATCCGTGGTCTTTACAGGGACGATGGGGTCCACCTTTCAAACATTGGGTTGGACATTTTCAACGCCAACCTTGGTACTATGATAGAACTGGCCGCGCTTCGGGGGTGTGGTGACAGGCGATGAGGATCGCCTGTCTGGTGGATAATTGCTAAAATTAATGATAATTTTATTCTTGTACAACCCGAGTTGTTCATGACTGGATCGGTTGTATTTGAATATGTTAAAGAAAATATTGTTGGTTGAGTATTTAAAGTTTGTACCAGTTAATAAAATAAGCCGCGGCCTTTTCCATCCAGCGGAGTGTCCGAGTGCCTTATTTATTTATTTATTTATATATTTATTTATTAGGAAGTTAAAAAAAAAAAAAAAACTGTTAAAGGGTAGTCATGTTTACAAAACAAACTCCTTCCTGCCGTCCCATATGAGAAAGGGGGCTAATATAAGCCCCCCTTTCTTATGGGATGGTGGAAGGGTGAGAGTAAGGTAGTTAGCATTAGTGAGGCCATTTTAATGTGGGTTATGCTGGTAAGCCATGTCAGGGGTTAGTGAACTTTTGACCCTAAGGCTTGTTTTCCTGGCTTTCCTGCTCAGGTTTTCCCGCCTCAGGTGTAGCTGGGCAAACTAGTTGCAGTAACTAGGCAGTTTTTAGTTAGGGCAGGGGTTTCAGCGAATGAGCCCCTATCCACGCCCACACTCTCCCTCCTATGGGAGGAAGGTTACCTCAGAAGGGGGGCTATTTAATGGTCCGCCCGAGCCCTCACAGCTCAATCTCTTCAAAAAATCCTCACCTGTTTTTCGCCTCCCTCCCTCCCTTTAGGTTTGTCGCGGCTTACAATATTAGTCTGGTTGGGTCACCTCTGTATCAGAGGGGGACGTTTTTTGTTGTGTAAGTTATGTTTTATGAAATGGTGTTTTGGATAATTGCTAAAATTAATGATAATTTTATTCTTGTACAACCCGAGTTGTTCATGACTGGGTTGGTTGTATTTGAATATGTTAAAGAAAATATTGTTGGTTGAGTATTTAAAGTTTGTACCAGTTAATAAAATAAGCCGCGGCCTTTTCCATCCAGCGGAGTGTCCGAGTGCCTTATTTATTTATTTATTTATATATTTATTTATTAGGAAGTTAAAAAAAAAAAAAAACTGTTAAAGGGTAGTCATGTTTACAAAACAAACTCCTTCCTGCCGTCCCATGGCCCGTACAATTTTTACCCTGGATAACTTGGCAGGCGTGTCCTGCCACAGTGAAAGCTCATCCCTTAATAAGACAGGGAGTGATCCATAAAACCATTAAACATCATGATTTTTCGAGCTCACCTGGTCCTCTCACGCCAGTGACAAATAATCCAGAGTTCCTACCGGGATTTTCAGATGTATGGCTTAAGACTCCGGAGAATAATAAATTCAAATTGGCCACACAATTTTTCAGAGCAGGCACCTTTATTAGACAAGACCAACTTAAACATACACAAAATGCGACACCTATGCTTTTTTGGTCTTATTTACAACTTCACCACTTTTTAAGTGAGCCCATGAGGAAATATGCATGTGGGAGACAAGCTTCGGCTTTTGAACAAATTTGCCTTGCACAAACACCATATAAGAAAGCGACATCCTACGCGTTCACATTGTTACTCACTAGTGCAAAAACGAAACCTGACACATTTAGAGATAAATGGGAAAAAGCGTTGCAAATATCAATCTCAGATAAAAAATGGACCACAGCATGTATTATGACACATAAATGTTCAAGAAGCACTAGGCTTCAAGAAAATGCGTATAAGCTCCTTACCCCAGGGTAAGCGACCCCAGTGAAGATTAATAAGTGGTTTCCAAATACATCTGAAATGTGTTGGAGATGTGGCCAATCAATAGGAACTTTACACCATATATGGTGGCAATGCACAAAAATCTCTGAATATTGGACTCACATACGGGAGTTGATTGTGGAAATTGCTGGTACATCCATCCCATTAACCCCCCGAATGCTGTCTATTACATATCACAGATATACCATATCATAAGTACAAGAAATCAATAGTTTGCCACCTTTTGAATGCGGCAAAACTATTAATACCGAAGTATTGGAAATCTACCACTACCCCATCAATTAGAGAATGGGTGTTCACAGTTAATGATATCTTTAACATGGAAGAGACTATAGCTATAGCTTCAGATAAAACTAAGAATCTACAACTATTGTGGAGACCATGGCATGTTTTTCGATGTTCCGATAGGTTTGCCCGCCTTGTAGACGCTTGATCTGACTCGGTGCCTCACATGTGAAACTTTATATCTTATATTTGCTATGTTAAATTTGATATGCTTGATATATTAGTATATATGATATGATAAATACATTAGATTTGATGTCTTGTTTTTTTTTTCCTTTCTTTTTTTTCTGTCCTTTTATTTATTTTTTCTCATTTAACGCTTTGAATTTTGAGTCTTTATAAGGAACCAAGAATGTAAAACTAAAAAGGTTTCAGACAATTAACGCAATATAAAACCAAACATTACCAAAAGGTTAAAAACCAAGGTATTTACCATATTATTTTGCTTAGGAGAGAAGTATCGGAAAAAGAGAAATTATTCTGGTATATAATATTGACAGGTGCACTGATATGTTATCTCGGCTGTTAATGTGAAAGGAGAAAGAAAATGAACATGTAATGCGGAAGGAGGTAGAAGAGAGAGGAAAGGAAGAGATAGGGGGTTATATACACTTTTATATAATTTAGAAGTCTATCTATTATTGAGGGAGAAAGGAGGAGGGATGGGGAGGGGAGGGAGGAAGGGGGATGGGGAGGGGAGGGAGGAAGAGGGAGGGGAACAGGGAGGGAGAATTTAAATCCCCCCCCTTTTTTTTGTGTTGCACTAAAGTGGTGCAGTCTATTGAAAGGGTGAAGTTTTTACACAGGATGGTGGAGGGTTCGTTAATAATTTTTGTTTTTATTGATCTCACAAGAATTTTAGTGGGAACATAAAAAACTCGGTGAGGGTGTATTTTTTTTTTTTTTTTTTTTATTTTATTGGTATACACTAGATATGCTCACAGGAAATTTAATCTTTATTAATGAATAACTGAAATTTGAATATCATTTTCACATTATCACTAAATGATAAAAAAAAAAAAAAAACATTGCAGTTATTTCTTATTTTATGCAGACAGTAGTGATTTCACCGAAAATTCCAGCTGAGGAACTACTCATGTTTCACAGAGGGGGTTTCCTTGAGACCATTGCTTCATAAACCTTTGCAGGCTTTAGGTATCTACACAGCTACAAATTACTGGTAAATGGCTGGATTTAGGTGTGTTCTTGAGATGAAACATTGTATATTGTTGTTTCATGACTGGATTCTGTACAAGTGTTTTTAGAATATGCTGTTTATGAAAAAATAATATCCAGGAGCTGTAGACTGCTAGTAAACACATAAGGCTTCCTACAGGACCTGAAGTTAAGCAAGTGATTCTGTGATGCGCAATATACACTCTATTACAAAAAGTATTGGGACGCCTGCCTTTACACGCATAGGGCTAAAAATATATATATTGAAAGAACATGGACTTTGTAGATAAAAATATTGTGCTCGAGGTCCAAAGTAGGAATATTGGCATGCATGAGGGTCAAGGACAAATGTGGGGGCACACACGATACTAGCACCATAGAAAAGTAGGATGTTACTTCTACGTATATAAGTGTCAGGATGCCAAGAAACCAGACCAAATGAAGATGCAAGTAAAATAAAGAAGTTTATTAGAACAAGAACAATAAACGCACAGCAAGAGTGAGGAGCGAAATCAGGAACAATTGGGGTCGAGTCCAGTCATCCAAGCCGAGATCAAGTCTAGAAGCGGGTAGTCAGATCATCTGCTGATGCGGGGTCATTTGCCGATGCGGGATCAAGAGCCAGGAAAAATATCAGCCAGGTCATGCATGGAGGAACACAGAGAACAGAAGACTGTTAGCAGTAATGCAAGCCATCAGGTGATATATATAGTCAGGTGTGCAACATCATCACTGAGCGACGTCCAGGCAGCAGGCAAGTGATGATGCAAACAGAGTTTATAAGAGACAGCAGTCTGCACATGTCCAATATGGCTGCCAACAGGAAGCCAAGATAAGAACTTGACAGTACCCTCCCCTCAACGGCCCCTCCTCCACGGAGCAAAAAACGAACGGTTTCTGAGGAAAGCGCAGGGAAGGGCGGGAGCATGAACATCAGTGGAGGGAACCCAGGAGCGCTCCTCAGGACCATAACCCTTCCAGTGCATCAAGTATTGAACCTGACCTCGAAACAGATGAGAATCCAAGATGCTGCAAACCTCATACTCCTCATGATGGCCCACAGGAATGGGACAAAGGCGAGGAAGTGAAGAAGTTTAGCGATTGCAAACCAGTGGCTTCAAAAGTGACACTTGAAAGACATTGGAGATACGCATGCTAGGAGGAAGATTAAGGGCGTAGGCCACCGGGTTTACCTTATGGAGGATGCAAAAAGGCCCAACAAAACAGGGTGCCACTTTAGGAGTGGGCACCTTGAGGTTAAGATTACGGGTCCACAACCACACCCTCTCCCCGACCTGGTACGAAGGAGCAGATAAATGTCTTTACGGGTCTCTAACGCTGTGCAGAGTCCCGTAAAGACTCTTGAATCTGCAACCAAGAGGAACAGAGGGCACAAATATGCTCCTCAACAGCGGGGATGTCCTGTAGCGAGAATGACTCAGGAAACACAACAGGTTGAAACCCATAATTGGTCATGAATGGAGAGTTAATGGCAGAAATCCTGGCAAACTCTGCCCAGGGTAGCAGATCAACCCAATTGTCCTGATGGTCAGAGATATAGCAGCGGTGAAATTTCTCCAGAGCTTGGTTGGAACGCTCCAGAGTTGGTTGGAACCCAACTAGGAGCAAATGGCATGCCAGAACCTGGAGACAAACTTGCTCCCACGGTCAGAGCAATCTCCTTTGGGCAACCCATGTAAGCAGAAAACCTCCCTGGCAAACATTGAGGCAAGATCCTGAGCGGTAGGCAGCCACTTAAAAGGAACACAGAGGCACATTTTGGAAAACTGGTCGACAACCATGAGGATAGCCATGTAACCTCGAAACGCAGGAAGTTCCACAATAAAATTAATGTCCAGGTGAGACCAGGGATGCTCCCCACTGGGAATGGGATGCAGTAGGCCCAAGGAAAGGTGCCACAGAGATTTGTTCTGGACACAGACCAAACAAGCAGCCACATACGCAACAACATCAGTGTGGAGATATGGCCACCAGACCTGACAGGAAATAGCCCAGGACAACTGGTTCTTACCAGGATGACCAGCAGTCTTGGAATTGTGGTACGTGCGCAACAGTCTGATGCGCAACCCACGAGGTACAAAACATTTGCCAGCAGGTCTCTCTGTGGGAGCATCAGGTTGGGCATCCAAGATCTGTTCCCCAAGAGGAGAGGTTAGGTTGGTATGGATGGCAGCCAGGAAATGATCCAAAGGTATGACCGGTGTGGGCACGGAGTCCTCCCTGGACAACTCAGAATACTGGCGAGACAAGGCATTAACTTTAACATTCTTAGTGCCGGGCAAATAGGAGACCACATAGTTAAAATGAGACAAGAATAAGGCCCGTCTGGCCTGATGGGGTGTGAGCCTCTTGGCCTCCGAGAGATAGATCAGATTCTTATGATCGGTGAGAATGAGAACTGGAACCACAGAACCTTCAAACAAGTGTCTTCACTGCTTGAGAGCCAGGCTAATGGCCAAGAGCTATCTGTCTCCAATCTCGTAATTGCATTCAGCTGGAGACAGTTTCTTGGAGTAGAACCCACAAGGAAGTAAGGGTCCATCAGGTGTCCGACACTGAGACAGGAGGGCGCCTACTTCCGTTTCAGATGCATCCACCTCTCGGACAAAGGGAAAACCAGGATTGGGATGAGGCAGAAAGGGAGCCAAAGCAACAGCAGACTTGAGGGCCTCCAAAGCTTTGATGGCAGCAGGCGTCCAATAGTGGGGATCGCTGCCCTTCTTAGTCAGACTTGAGATAGGTTTGGACAAAGAGGAAAAGTTCCTGATACATTTCTGATAGTAGTTGGCAAACCCAAGGAAACGCTGAATGGAGTGGAGACTAGGGTGAGGCCATTGTAGAACAGCCAAAACCTTCAGAGGGTCCATGGAGAACACTTCAGCAGAAATGATGTAGCCAAGAAGGCAACCTGAGACAGGTGTAATTCACATTTCTCAAGCTTACAGGAAAAAGCCCATTCTCACACAACCATTGCAGCACTCGTCTGACATCCAGGTAGTGTGATTCAATGGAGTCCGAGTAAATCAAGATTTCATCCAAATAGACTACTATGCATTGCTGCAACATATCAAGAAAGAAATCATTGATGAACTCCTGGAAGACAGCGGGAGCATTGCACAAGCTAAAGGGAATCACTAGATTTTCGTAATGACCGGTTCTGGTATTAAACGTGGTCTTCCACTCATCGCCCTCCTTGATCCTTATGAGGTTATACGCGCCCCTTAGGTCAAGCTTGGTAAAGACCATTGCTCCTTTGAGGCGGTCGAACAGTTATCAACAGAATCGGGTATGCATTCTTGACCATGATGCAATTGAGGTCCCTATATTCAATGCAAGGTCTCGACTCATCCCCCTTCTTCTTTATGAAGAAAAGAACGGCACCCACTGGAGAAGCAGACTTACGAATGTGCCCCCGGGCAAGCGCATCTGCCAGGTACTCCTCCATGACCTTATTCCCTGCAACCGAGAGAGGATAAACCCTGCCACAAGGGGAAGTGGCACCAGGTTTCAAGTCTATGGCACAATTGTACGGATGATGAGGAGGAAGAGTACCAGCGCGCACCTTGGAAACAGGTTGACTCCCTTTGAACAGCCCCTATCGCCATGTCAAACGAAACAGTCTTGTGGGTAATCTGTGGCGGTTGCAGGGGTCAGCCATTAATCTCCTGGATGACTAGAGGAGAAACACGGGGCTGCAAGGGTATGGAGTTCGCAGCAGCAAACGTACTGTCAATACAGTAACCGCCAGCACCGGAGTCTATCAACGTCTGAGTAACCACCAAACCTGCTGCCCAGGAGAGGACAACTGTGATTAGCAGTTTATCTTTATGGGAAAGTGGGGACGAGGAAATTCCACCTAACATCTGCCCCTGACAGGACCTTAGGTGCAAGCGTTTCCCGGTCAGGTAGGACAAGATTTCAGGAAATGCCCACCAAGGCCGCAATACAGGCACTGGCCCTCCCTCTGCCCAAAGGACCGCTTAACCTCGGAAAGGCAAGTGAACCCCAGTTGCATGGATTTATCCACACCATCCCCAGGAGGCATGGGAGCTAAGAGAGGAATGGGTGGGGAAGAAAACGTAGGAGCCAATCTAGTAGGAGGCCTCCACAGGCGCTCCTTAAATGATGGTCTTTCCCTGAGCCTGGTATCAATCAAAATCAGCAAAGATATGAGAGCCTTAAGCTCGTCAGGGAGATTCTTGGCCGCAATCTTGTCCTTCAATGCATCGGAGAGATCATCAGAGAAGACAACCACCAGTGCCTCATTATTCCAGCCCACTTCTGCAGCCAGGCTACAAAATTCGATGGCATACTCGGCAACGGTTTGTATACCCTGTTGAATGGAAAGGAGCAGCGTAGCAGCAGCGGAAGAGCGAGCAGGCACATCGAATACTCTATGAAAAGAGGCAACAAAACTCAGTAATCGAGTATCACAGGATTATTGTTCATCCATAAGGGATTTGCCCAGGCCAAGGCCTTGTCCGAGAGCAACGAGATTAGGAAGCCCACCTTGGACCTGTCAGAGGGAAACGCCTGAGGAACCATCTCAAAATACATTCCCAGTTGGTTTAGGAAGCCACAACACTGACTCAGGTCACCCCCATAGCGCTGCGGGAGGGGGGATGAACCAGTCATCCTTCTGGTGACAACGGCTCCAGCTGCAGCTGCAAGAGCAGGGGCGGCAACAGGAACAGCAGCGGGAGGGACCACTGGACTAGCAGCACCAGGGGCAAGGTGTGTTGTGCATTCAAGCAACGTCTGCAACGCCTGAGCGAAGTGACCCAAAAGGTGATCTTGTTGATCAAGCCTGGTAACCAGCATGGGGAGTGTAGGAGCACTTGTATCGTCAGGATTCATGGCCCTTGTGTAATGTCAGGATGCCAGGAAACCAAACCACATGAAGATGCAAGTAAAAGCCTTTCCTCACCCCCTGGCAGACCCATTGTGTCTGGAATCAGGTCCCTTACCAAAAATGCCAGTAGGTTTATAGACTTTTCTCTCATGCCTCATGTTGTGTGGCTGCTTTCCTATGTCAGAGACACATTAGATCTACTCAAAACCATTAAAGGAATGGTGGTCCCTCCCGACGCCCTGCTTATGACTTTGGATGTCGAGGCACTATACTCGAGTATCCCTCACGAGCAGGGCGTTGGAATGATACGCACCTTCCTCATGGAACAGGACAATAAAATGTGGCCTTTTAATGAATTCATCTTAAAACTTCTTTTGTTTATCCTCACACACAATTGGTTTGTATTCAATGTCTCCTGCTACCTCCAGGTACAGGCCACGGCCATTGGCATGTGTTGTGCACTGGCCTACGCCAACCTGAACCTGGGGGGCCGGGAGCATGAGTTATTTTCAGATGACACACTGGGGTTATATACTAATAAGGCATCCGTTTGGCTACGCTATATATAGATGACATACTTATTGTGTGGACAGGCACTAACCAACAGCTCAAAACATTTGTAGATCGGTTGAACAACAACCCATTCAACTTGAAGTTTACCTTGAATCCAGATACCATCACTTTCCTGGATCTTCAAATTTTAAAAGACTGCTGGTAACAGCATTTTACACACTCACAGTGCGCATCCGGCTGCACTGATTCACATTATCCTTTATGCCCAGTATATCAGACTGAGAAGGAATTGTACACACCTTTCAGATTTTAAACATCAGGCTAACTTGCTTTGGCAATGGCTTTTTACACCAAATCCCTCCTACTATAAGCTTACAACAAAGCTCTTAACCACTTCCATACAGAGCAGTTACACCCCTTTCCTGCCCAGACCAATTTTCAGCTTTCAGCGCTCTCACAATTTGAATGATAATTACTCAGTCATGCAACGCTGTACCCAATCAAATTTTTTATCATTTTTTTCACACAAATAGAGCTTTCTTTTGGTAGTATTTAATCACCACTGGGTTTTTTATTTTTTGCGATATACGTGAAAAAAGCGAAAATTTTGAAAAAAAAAAAACATTTTGTTTTTGTTTTTATTATAAAATTTTGCAAATAAGTAATTTTTTTTCATAAATTTGGGCCAAAATTTATACTACTACATATCTTTGGTAAAAATAACCCAAATTAGTGGTTATTATTTAGTCTGTGCGAAAGTTATAGAGTCTACAAGCTATGGTGCCAATCATTGAAAATTGAGGCATGGTGAGTTTTTTAAAGTTGTAATTTTTTCCCAAAATTGTCATAATAACAAGTTATTTCTCACACACAGTATATGCATACTTGCAATTACACCCCAAAATACATTCTGCTACTCCTCCTGAGTATGGCAATACCACATGTGTGAGACTTTTACACAGCCTGGCCACATACAAAGGCCCAACATCCAAGTAGCACCGTCAGGTGTTCTAGGAGCTTAAATTACACATATAATTTCCTAACAACCTATCACACTTTTGAAGGCTCTGGAGCACCAGGACAATGGAATTACCCACAAAATTACCCCATTTTGGAAAGCAAACACCCCAACGTATATTCTATGAGGCATAATGAGTCTTTTGAACATGTCATTTTTTCCAGAAGTTTTTGGAAAATGTGGAAAGAAAATGAAAACCTTTTTTTTTTTTTACACAAAGTTGTCAATTTATAAGATATTTCTAACACATAGCATGTATATAGCAAAAATGACACCCCAAAATACATTGTGCTACTCCTCCTGAGTATAGCAATACCACATATGTTGGACTTTGTCACAGCATAGCCAAATACAGAGGCCCAACATGCAAGGAGCACCGTCAGGTGTTCTAGGAGCATAAATTACACATATAATTTCATTACAACCAATCACACTTTTGAAGGTCCTGGAACACCAGGACAATGAAAACCCCCACAGAATAACGCCATTTTGGAAAGCAAACACCCCAAAACACAATCTAGGAAGCAGGGGCTGCAGATAGGTACTCAGGTACACTGATGGGCTGCAGACAGGTACTCAGGTACACTGATAGGCTTCAGAAAGGTACTCGGGTACTCTGATGAGCTTCAGAGAGGTACTTAGGTAATCTGATGGGCTGCAGATAGGTACTCGGGCACTCTGGGCTGGAGACAGGTACTCAGGTACTCTGGGCTGGAGACTGGTACTCGTGTACTGTGGGCTGGAGACAGGTACTTGGGTACTCTGGGCTGGAGACAGGTACTCGGGTACTCTGATGGGCTACAGAGAGGTACTCAGGTACTATGATGGGCTGCAGAGAGGTATTTGGGTACTTTGATGGGCTGAAGACAGGTACTCGGATACTTTGATGGGCAGAAGACAGGTACTCAGGTACTCTATTGGGGTGTAGATAGGTACTCAGATACCCTGATGGGCTGAGGACAGGTACTCAAGTATTCTGATGGGCTGCAGATAGGTACTCTGAAGAGCTGGAGACAGGTACTCGGGTACTCTGATGACACGTATCCGGGTACTCTGATGGGCTGGTGACAGGTACTTGGGTACACTGATGACATATTCTCGGGTACTCTGATGGGCTGCAGAGGGGTACTTGGGTACTCTGATGGGCTGCAGAAAGGTACTCGCGTTCTCTGGGCTGGAGACAGGTACCCGGGTACTCTGATGGGCTGGTGACAGGTACTTGGGTACACTGATGACATGTTCTCGGGTACTCTGATGGGATACAGAGAGTTACTCGGGTACTCTGATGGGCTGGTGACAGGTACTCGGGTACTCTGACCACGGGTACTCTGGTGACAGGTACTCGGGTACTCTGATGACGGATACTCTGAAGACAGGTACTCAGGTACTCCGATGACAGGTACTCGGGTACTCCGATGACAGGTACTCGGGTACTCTGATGACAGGTACTCGGGTACTCTAATGACAAGTACTCAAATTACCCAAGTACCTGTCATCAGAGTACCCGAGTACCTGTCCTTTGAGTACCCGAGTACCTGTCATCAGAGTACCCAAGTACCTCTCACCAGCCCATCAGAGTACCCGAGTAACTGTCATCAGAGTACCCAAATACCTGTCACCAGCCCATCAGAGTATCTGAGTACCTGTCATCAGAGTACCCGAGTACCTGTCATCAGAGTACCCGAATACCTGTCACCAGCCCATCAGAGTACCCGAGTACCTCTCATCAGAGTACCTGATGGGCTGGTGACAGGTACTCGGGTACTTTGATGGGCTGGTGACAGGTACTCGGGTACTTTGATGGGCTGGTGACAGGTACTCGGGTACTTTGATGGGCTGGTGACAGGTACTCGGGTACTTGGATGGGCTGGTGACAGGTACTTGGGTACTTTGATGGGCTAGTGACAGGTACTTTGATGGGTTAGTGACAGGTACTATTTATTGGGAGGGGCAATCAGTGTGTTTTGGGGTGCACTGTAATCAGTAACTAGCTGTTACCGCAATCTCCTCCTCACACAGGATCGGTGTGTGAGGAGGAGAACACGGTGACAGCTAGTTACCATGTTCTCTGTTGACATTCTGTGACCGGCTGTGATTGGACACAGCCGGTCATGTGGTAAAGAGCCAATTTCATTGGCTCTTTACCCTGATCAGAGATGGACTGTTTTAGAGTGACACTCTCCATCCCTGATAGCCGCTGAGCGTGCACGAGGGAAGTGCATGTGGCCGGCTGTGATTGGACACAGCCGGTCACATGGTAAAGAGCCATTTTTTTAATGCCTCTTTACACAGATCAGGGATGGGCTGTGTCCCGATGGACACGCCGCATCCCTGATCACCATGCTGTGTGCCCCCGGGGGGGGGCTGGAGAGCAGCTAATCCGGGCGGACGTCATATGACGCCCGTCCGGATCGATGGACACTTCCTGCCGGCGTCATATTACTATGGCCCAATAAGGAAGTGGTTAAACAATCTCATAATTCACTTCTGTGCAAACCCAATATTAAGCAGCAAAATACCCCTACAGTTAAATTTATTATGGGATTTTCTGTCGGCAACACTAACTAAGGGATATACTTAGCAATCACTGGCATGTGTTACAAAAGATGACTCTATCCTAAAAAACATATTTACAGAATTAACCTGACACTGTTTTTCAAACGAGCTGTGTCGGTTCGGGATAGTCTTACTAGCAATCATTATGCTTCTATACAGAAGCGAAGCCCTCACTCGAAGCTTAAGTTTAAATGTGGTCACTGTGCCTTTTTCCCCTGGATTTCCATTGGCTGCAGGTTCATATTTCCGAATGGGGTGATTTTTGCTCCCAAGTTTCGGGCAGACTGTGACACCCAAGGGGTCATTTACCTCATGCTCTGCCAATGTGGGGATTTTTATATGGGGAAGATGATCCGAGAGATGCAGCAAAGATTGAATGATCACATTTACTACTCAGCAAATGGGAAAATGCTTACACCTGTAAGCAGGCATCTGAATCTTTACCATAGATTTAATGCGTCTTTGGTGACTTTTTTGGTGTTAGAAGTTATTCCCCAGGACCCCAGAGGGGGTAACTGGGATAAAGAAATACTTCAAAAAGAAACATTGTGGATAGAGCGTCTTAGCGCTACCTATCCACCTGGTATTAATGAAATACAGTCTTATAAGCCTTTCCTATAAATCTATCTCTAGAGGGTTAATAAGCCTCAATGAGGAGTTACTTCATATACTTTGTTTGGTCCTCTAGGTAATGCTATTTATATATATTATATGTTCATACTGATGTGTCCTATGAGGTCTGGGGTTGACTTGTTGATCATCTAATGAGGAATTTGTGTGTTAGTAATGTACTATAGTTATATTATTTTTGTTTTCCAAAACCAAAAGTATGTTATTCTACTATTATTTTTTAGCTGTGCTGGACATCCATCCTTGTGTGGAGTTGAGCATGCTGGGTCTTGTGGACATATGTGCGGCTGGAAAGCCACAGTTCAGTTTATCCCTGTTCCCTCCCAGGACTGGGTGTTTTTGCTGTGGTGTTTGAAGGTTACACCAGGGAGCGTCCTACCCCGGATGTACCTCCATCTGAATGAGCTGACCCCTCCAACTGGCTCTATGGGCGAGCGGGCTTTTTCACTTTTTTGTGCGTACGCACTACAGTCTGGCCGGGTCAGGAGACGCCATTGCCATCGGCATAGACGCCCCGACCGAGACACACATAAAAGGCGCAGGTGCGGCCTTATGTAGTGTCATACATCCCCGTCTACTATCTGTACAGGGCTGGACTGGAGTCACAGTCTTGGTATGTGGAGTGTTTTGTTGGGATAGATCTTGGGCTTCTATCTCTGCCTTTTTCTTTATGCTCATTTTAATATATATACTTTACAAAGAGCCTAATTTCTCTGCTGGTTATATGATGGCTTTTTACTTTCACAGATCCTCACATTGTGGGAACAGCCTTTTTGGGAATTTAGGGCTTCATACAGTCTTCTACTGTTGATACAACCAATGATACCTGCCTAACTGGATGTGCTGTATCCTGACTGGTTTCAGTCACATAATCCATTTATTACGTTACCCTGGCTACCTTCATTTTTATGAATATACATTGTGAGGTGAGCACTTTCATTTAAACATTTTTGATCAATTTTAGGGCTAGCACACTTTTGTGCCTTGCCCTTTCTGATTGCAATATATACACTTTATACTGTTAGCCACTGTCTCTCATATATATTTTATAGCTGATACCGTATTGGTATGTTATAGGTTCATGTACCCATCCCACATGCTTTGACGTCACCATCGGATGAGTTACTTTTTCCCACTCCCTGATTTGTTATCAGCAGAGATGGCTCAGGGTATGTGGTTTGTTTTATAACCCATTCCTCTTCCCTTGTTTTGTGGTGGTAGCTATTACTCTCTCTATCTCTTATATATATTCTTATCTTCTGATATAGAAGTAACAACCTACTTTTCTATGGTGCTGGTAACGTGTGCGCCCCCACATTTGTCCTTGACCCTCATGTATGCCAATATTCCACCTTTGGACCTCAAGCACAATATCTTTAAGTGTGGTGTATTCACTAGTAAAATTGTTTACATATTACAAATGGTACTTAATGTTGTTCTTTTTATATATTTAGAATAAATGTAATGAGCTCCTGAAGAAGCGTAAACTCGCAAAACATGTCGAGCCTTTATTATTGATGCTGACAACTCCATACTATGCTGTGCACTTTAGGTTCCTGGGACGCCAGTCTACCCTAGTTAATATCAGCATTTGGTTGATCAGCTATTCAATTACAGTTCTTTTGATCTTATATGGTTTTATTGTTGTGTTATTTGTTTTGTTTTGAATAAAGTTTTTTGGAGTTTATACACATGTGCCTAGAAAGTCCATGTTCTTCCAATATATATATTTTTAGTCAAGTAAAATAAGATGTGGCATCAATTATTATCCATCTTGGCACCCACGGTACCACCCCGCGTTGGTGCAATTTCCATGCAAATTTACTCTCACATGAACTTTAATGGCATCCCAGTCTTAGTCTGTAGGGTTCAATATTGAGTTGGCCCACCTTTTGCAGCTATAACTGCTCCCACTCTTCTGGGAAGGCTGTCCACAAGGTTTAGGAATATGTCTATGGGAATGTTTGACCATTCTTTCAGAAGTGCATTTGTGAGGTCAGGCATTGATGTTGGAAAGACGGCCTGACTCGCAGTCTGTGCTCGAATTCATCCCAAAAGTGTTCTATCGAGTTGAGGTCAGGACTCTTTGCAGGCCAGTCAAGTTCTTCCACCCCAAACTCACTCATTAATGCATTTATGGACCTTGATTTGTGCACTTTTCAGGGGTTGGGCTTGACTTCACAAATGCGCTTCTGGAAGAATGGTCAAACTTTCCCATAGGCACACTCCTGAACCTTGTGGACAGCCTTCCCAGAAGAGTTGAAACTGTTATAGCTACAAGTGAGCCAACTCAATATTAAACCCTACGGACTGGGATGCCATTAAAGTTTGTGTGCGTGTAAAGGCAGGCGTCCAAATACTTTTGGTAATAAAGTGTATCTTTGCTTAGCTCTCCTCATAGCTTTTAAATGGCAGTGATCTGAATGAAGCCACCAGGGCAATGGATGTGTAGGGGGTTGGGAGTTTCTTGAGTGCTTCTTTCTGGGTCACCTGGCTAGGCTACCAGCCCGCCTTGTTTCATTTAAAGGGTCAGGAGATACAGAACTGTAAAACAAAGCTTTCAAAACTGAGAGCATACCTTGCTTTAACAACACAACCAGTGGAGATTACTTCCTAAAAACATTTTTTTTTTTTTAATAGACCCCCAGTTAGCAAAAATGTAAGCATATTTCTGGAATATACAACAGTTTAAGTTGTACTTACTCCTTTTTACATGCTGCGAAAATATAGAGAAAAGCCAGGCTGGTCTAATTATTTTATTTCATTTTCTTAAAGGAGAAGTAGGGCCAAAGCTCTTTTGGCCCTACTTCTTCTGTGGGTCACAGGAGTACACTTAGTTCCGCTATTGGCTAACGTCACTCAGAAATCTAGACTCTGAAGGGATCCCGACTTTAATGGTGGGATCCACCCAGATCCCTGACTGGCATCTACCGCCCCCTCCAAATCCCAGTGCTGTAGTGAGAGCTGCAGGGGCTAAGCAGCCTTTGATCCTTCAGTTCTCGGTCTTAGAGATGGCGGGGAACAGATCCAGCATCTGACTGATGCTGCATCCACCTAGGTGAGCATGTATGTTTGTTTTTTGTTTGTTTGTTTTTTTTCTTCTTTTTTAAATTGATAAAGCACTGGTGACTTTTGTAAGTTTTTTTTTATTTATTTTTTGGTTAATAAAAATTAAGATAATCAACTTTTAGAGTCATCAGCACAATACAGGACTCTATCCTAAATTTTGTTCAAGGATATAGTAAGATAGAATTCAAATGTTCTAAACATGTCTGTAGAGTAAGGCTGGCCATACACTATACAATTTTCTTATTCAATTTCCTTTAGATTTACCTTAAACTATGTAATGCAAGGGCCTGCCTGACTGCATACAAATTGAAAGTGTTTAGGTTTGCCCCTATATTACATGGTTTTGGTAAATCTAAAGGAAAGTTGAACAAGAAAATTGTATAGTGTATGGCCAGCCTTAGTTGAAGATGCTGCAATATTGTAGCTGAATATTTATTTATTAAAATAATTAATTAATTCAGGTAAAGAAGGGTCTTTTTAGCCATGCAAGCTCCTTCAGTTAATTGCCTATTAAGGTCTGCACATACCTCTTGCGAACCTGATAGGCAGGCCAACAGCTATCTGAGGGAACACACATATGGAGCTGACAATACTGCTGCAAATGACAGTAGTAATAATAATAATACTATTAATTAATTATAATAAGGTTAGCTTAATGTCAGTCTGCAACACAAAATGCTGTTACTGGAAGGATTTACAGGTCTGAAACGTTGCAACAGATTCACAAAAAAACTGAAAAAAGAACTGTATACAGTCAGGCAGGAACTGAAAGGCTGATTTTAGTTGTACATTCATTTTAACATTCCTAGAAGCTTCCTAGAGGAAAGCTGATCTCAATTTTACTTTAAGATCTAAGCTTGCTAAAAGATATTCAGCACCCAACAAACTTTTGGGTTGATTGGATGCCTGCATCCCTGCTGTGCTCTGTGGTTCTTTCTGCTGACCCTTAATTCACTTTTGTGTCCTGTAGTGATGTAGGAACCAGAAACTACAAAACCCTTTTATTTGACTTTACTGATACTAGAGAGAAACGACCACACAAAACCACAAAATATTTCAATGTTTATTACAAAAGTTAATAAAAATTGTTTAAAAACCATAGAAAAAAAGCAATCATATATGCAATGTAAGCCATGTCAATAAGTTGTATCAAATTATCTTTGCTATGTGATCCAAAAGGTCGACATGTTTCACATCTAACAGCTTCCTCAGGACTTCCTTATCTTGGCAGTAAAAAAATGGCCTACCCAAAAGTCAAGGTACAAACAGACAACATATCATACATAACATGGAGTCTTGGTATGAACACCAATCTATACTTGCTATGTCATACTTATGCAACACTTTAAAAGCTTGAAGATGGTAGTGAGATATGTGGTAGGATTGGAACAATTGTTTGGTTTAATGGTGAGGCAGATTAGGAATGAAGGTATAGGTCCTATTATGACATACAAAAAAAGTTACAGCTGTATAGTACAGGCTGTGGGATAGTAGGCAGTATTGGTCAACCATGCGGTGTAATATACAGACAAGTTTATTGAGTTTAGTTAACTTGCTGGTGAGTCAGTGAATACATTAACCCCTCCATTTACAATTGGCACCTACCTCGTATATAGTCTACGACATACAAACATATATATATATATATGTTTGTATATATATATATATATATATATATATATATATATATATATATATATATATATATATATGAATGGTCTAAGGTAAGAGCAATCAGAAGATTATACAGCAGAGAATTGTTTTCCTATGAGGAGGATCGCTATATCTGGTATATTATGTGTTTTTTAGGTACCTTGACATCTGTTTTTCTGCAAAACGTTATTAGTGAAAAGATCCAGTGTCCCTCTTTTAGGATGAATGCTTCCAAGGGGAGCATTTGGGCAAATGCTGTACTTGCAGGTAATTGCGTTTTTTTTAGGTGTATTTTTTTTTTTTTCTCAGCATGTAAGATGGTTCCTAACCTATAGAGTGCTGTTACAGATGGTTACCTAATGCTGATCCTGGTTGCTGCCTAACTCTGGTGTTGGTTGTGGACGAGTGACTGTGGTATGTATAACAATTTCTCTGTCAGATTAAGTGGCTTGTTCAGGTGTCTAGCATATAAGTAAGTACTGCCCCTTGAGATTGGAATTTTTCTTCACAAAATATTATTGGCTAACTGTTTATCAATTTAGGTCATTTATATATAGGTTTGTATGTCATAGAGCCCATACTTTTATTCCTTATCTGTCGCACCATTAAACCAATCAAGTGTTCCAATCACACCGAACATCTCACCACCATCTTCAAGCAATACTTTAAAGTGATGCGTAAGTGTGACATAACAAGTATAGATTGATGTTCATAGACACTATGTTATGAATGATATGTTGATGATCGTTTGTACCTTCTCTTTTGGGTGGGCCATTTTTTTGCTGTGAAGATAAGGAGTTCCTGTGGAAGCTGTTATATGTGAAACACGTTGGCCTCTTGGATCACTTGGATCACGCTTGGATTGATACCGTTTATTGACATGGCTTACATTGCATTAAAAATTGCTTTTTTCTATGGTTTTTAAACAATGTTTATAAACTTTTGTAATAAACATTGAAATATTTTTTGGTTTTGTGTGGTAGTCTCTCTCTCTGGTACCAATAAAGTCCAATATAAAAGAGTTTTGTAGTTGCTAGTTAGGATGAATGTGGTACCCTTAATTATTCTCATTTCTACATATGATGTAGAAGCCAGCTAAGGAAACCACGATGGGGTTGATTTACTAAAAGCAAATGCACTGTGTACTTAGCAAAGTGCAGTTGCACTCTTCAAGAGCAGTTGCTCCAGAGTTTAGTAAATGAGCAGAAGCTCTGCTAACTTCCATCATCCAATCATGTACAAGCAAAAATGAAGTTTTTTTTTAAATTTTCCTTGCATTTGATTGGGTATTCTTTGCAAAGTGAATCTGTACCTCATTTACTAAGCTCTGGAGCAACTGCTCTTGCAGAGTGCAACAGCACTTTGTAAAGTTCACTGTCTATTTACCTTTAATGTGTAGTCGGTGACAACAGCATTTGACAGTACCAGAATTGCTGAATGCTGGACATCCTTCAGCAACCTTAGATCTTCAAAGCAACAGAATTTGCCGGCAGCAGGACATCTAACTATGTATTGCTTGCCTTTTTTTTTTTCACTTTAAGGAAAATACATTTGCTGTAAACCAAACTATGGCCCACAAGTTGTTCAGGAACTACAATTCCCATCATGCCTAGTTATGTCCGTGAACATCAGAGTTTTACAATGCCTGATGGGATCTGTAGTTCCGCAACAGCTGGAGGGCCGTAGTTTAAGGATCCCTGCTGTAGACACTGCTGCAAAAACCCATTGGGCTGAGTGAAAGCAGAAACAGCCTTTGCACAAATTTAAATGTGATCTGTTTATTCTACTAACTGCCCCATCCTGTCCTGACAATTTTCTGGGGTGCTGTGAACATCCTATGCCAAGTATTATAGATGATAAAACCCTGGCAAGCCCTCTTTCCCTTCCCCAGAGGTACCTCCCATGCTGTACCAGGCTTCTTCTTTTATTTTTGAGCCCAGTAGTTTTTACTGATATAGCTAAATTTTATACATCATTTTACCATTTTCCCCAAAAACATATGTGAGAATTTTCTTTCACTTTGTATTTTCCCATTGCAATGTACATGCTTTAAAAAGAATTAAACCATGTCTGTGGTTTATAGTCCTGCTGGTCTGTTAGAAGTCCCCTGTGATTAATCACAAATAATTTAAAAAGATGCAGCCTGGTTATATCTTTGCTCTATGTATCTTGGCTTTTGTTAGCACATTTTAATTAGTATCTGGTATCTGCAATAAACAGTAAACATAAAGAGCTTTGCAAAAATGTATTAGACTGTTTGTTTTCACACTCTAATGCATATTTGCACAATTTTACCATGAAAAAGGAAAAACATGCTAAGCTCTTGGGCTCCTTCCCAAATATCCTGGAACAGAATGTAGAAGTGACTAAGAATAAAACGGAGTCACATCATGCTTCAGGATTTAACCAAACAGAACAGAGCAAATCCTGTACAAAGAGAGCTCTGTGAGAATATTCCCCCCGTTCTCTTCTAGAGAGGCCTGGAAATCACTGGACCACAGTAGCTGCAAGAGAATAAGTGCTAATGAGATCAAATGCTTAATATCGAGAGCAGAGATTAGGTTCATGTCATTGAGGTTGGTATGACTTTGATAAAGAGCAAAGGCCACCAATATTTAGATTCTTGTGCTCATAAACATAGCACTTGAAATGTAAGGTTACTAAAAATGCTGCAGGTAAATTCACCGATTAATTGTAACTGATTGTCAAAAATGCTATTTGTTTTTGCAGTTTGCTGTGCTTTATTATAAAGGACTCTGATTCTAACACAGTTAGGATTTGTGAGCATAACCCTCAAAAGAGTGCCCAGTCCAAATTCACAGGTATTCAATGTATGAAAAGCACATTGAGCCATGTGGGTTGATAATCACAGCATACTAAAATGAACATGGATTACAACATTGGCATTGTAGTCCTTGCTAAACCTTTTTACCCAGGAACATTATATGTAAGGGCACACAACTCAACCTCTTTTGCGTATTTCGCCTGTAAAGGAATTTTCCAGTACTACTCTACTATATAAGTGAATGGAAAAAAGTGTGAATTAAAGCAAATCACATTCGATTATTATTATAAAATACTTTCTTCTTCGTATATTCGGGTGATATACAGTGCAAAAACTGTAACCAGTGAGCGCTATGAGGTAGGAGCTGCTAGCACAAAAAAGGTGACTATATACCTTCTAAACAGTGAAACAAAAACAAGTGCAGTGCTAGTATTTAAATTACATATCATAAATGACAAAATAATAATGATGACTGTATGAATGTGCCACGAATTGGAAAATAAATGTCCAATCCTCTATATAGTCTATGATCCACAGTGAAAAATAAACTATGATTTGTAGGTATCAATGTACACACCAAAAAATGCAATGTTAACAAAGAGATCAGAAAAAACGGTGAATCTACCTCCAGTGACTGTTGCAATAAGTGACAGTGCTCCTCCACCAACATATGTATGTGCTCACCAGATATCCTGAGAACATGGACCTTGATTACAATCACATCAGGAATTGTAAATCCCCTCTGTGGTGCAGGTACGTCCTCTCAACCATAGAATAGTAGACTTACTAAATAAATGGTCATCAAATGGAGCCAAAAAAGTTTATATAGTGTAGCATTTATTAAAAATATAAGTAAAAAACATGTACATGTCACAGCAAAAAAATGGCCAATAACTCACATCAGATAGACCGCCGTTCCACAGCAAGGATACGGCGGTTGAATGCCAGCGTGTAGGCCTCCTCCCAACGTGTTTCGTGTCAAGACACGGTATCACAGGATCTGCCTATCCATTTTTTTTGCTGTGACATGTACATGTTTTTTACTTCCATTTTTAATAAATACTACGCTATAAAGGCTTTTTTTGGGGTGATATACAGTGCATCCGGAAAGCATTCACAACGTTTCACATGTTTTTATGTTACAGCCTTATTCCAAAATGGGTTACATTCATTATTTTCCTCAAAATTCTACAAACAATACCCAATTAGGATAACGTGAAAGAAGTGTGTTTGAAATCTTTGCAAATTTAATAAAAAAAAAAGGAAAAAAAATCACATGTGCATAAGTATTCACAGCCTTTGCCATGACACTCTAAATTGAGCTCAGGTGCATCCTTTTCCACTGATCATCCTTGAAATGTTTTTACAACTTGACAGGTACACCTGTGGTAAATTCAGTTGATTGGACATGATTTGGAAAGGCACACACCTGTCTATATAAGGTCCCACAGTTAACAAACCAAAGCTACGAAGTTCATGAAATTGTCTGCAGACCTCCAAGACAGGATTGTATTGAGGCACAGATCTGGGGAGGGTACAGAAAAATTTCTGCATCATTGATGAGTACAGTGGCTTCCATCATCCATAAATGAAGAAGAAGTTTGAAACCACCAGGAATCTTCCTAGAGCAGGCCGCTCGGTCAAACTGAGTGATCAGGGGAGAAGGGCTTCAGTCAGGGAAATGATCAAGAACCCGATGGTCACTCTGGTCACTCTGACAGAGCTCCAGCGTTTCTCTGTGGAGAGAGGAGAACTTTCCAGAAGAACAATCAAACAATAAGATTGCTCAAGGCTCAAGTTAATATCCTTTCTGGTAAGAGTCTAGCTACTCTCTTTGTGGAACAGTGTTAGCCTGATTCACTTGGAGCTTTCCCCTTTGCTGCATGATCTCTGGAGCAGAGTTTTCTCTTTATGCCCTTTAAACGCTAACTTTTCAGTAAGAAGTAAAGCTGGTGGTGGGACGCTGAACTTTCATTCACGTGGTCTGCACAATTTCAGTTTTATTGTTTCTTCACCGGATTGTTTTGGATTTAGATTTTTGATTCACCGTTCACATTCCATTTGGACTGTTTTTGACACTTACCTGGATGGACATTATTATTTGATATACACGGGTGTTTTTCTGTTTAAATGTATTGATTTACCCTTGTTTCGTAATTGTACATTTTACACCTTGGCACCAGCATCCATTTATTGTCACATCACGGACTTTATCATTTATGCTTTGATGTATATGATTGTTTGTTTTTTTGGTTAGCGCACTTGATTTTTATTTACTCAATCTTCCTAGAGCAGGCCGCTCGGTCAAACTGAGTGATCAGGGGAGAAGGGCTTCAGTCAGGGAAGTGATCAAGAACCCGATGGTCACTCTGACAGAGCTCCAGCGTTTCTCTGTGGAAAGAGGAGAACTTTCCAGAAGAACAATCATTTCTGCAGCACTCCACCAATCAGGCCTGTATGGTAGAGTGGCCAGACAGAAGCCACTCTTTAGTAAAAGGCACATGACAGCCCACCTGGAGTTTGCCAAAAGGAACCTAAAGGACTCTCAGACCATGAGAAGCAACATTTTCTGGTCTGATGAACTCTTTGGACTGAATGGCAAGCGTCATGTCTGGAGGAAACCAGGCACCGCTCATCACCTGGCCAATACCATTGCTACAGTGAAGCATGGTGGTGGCAGCATCATGCTGTGGGGATGTTTTTCAGTGGCAGGAACTGGGAGACTAGTCAGGATCGAGGGAAAGATTAATGTAGCAATGTACAGAGACATCCTTGATGCAAACCTGCTCCAGAGCACTCTGGACCTCAGACTGGGGCAAAGGTTAATCCTCCAACAGGACAACAACCTTAAGCACACAGCCAAAATAACAAAGTAATGGCTAAGGGACAACTCTGTGAATATCCTTGAGTGGCCCAGGCAGAGCCCAGAGTTAAACCCGATTGAACATCTCTGGAGAGATCTGAAAATGGCTGTGCACTGATGCTCCCCATCCAACCGAATGGAGCTTTAGAGTTCCTGCAAAGAAGAATGTGAAAAATTGCCCAAAAAAAGGTGCGCCAAGCTTGTAGCATCATACTCAAAAAGACTTGAGGCTGTAATTGGTGCCAAAAGTGCTTCAACAAAGTATTCAGCAAAGGCAGTGAATACTTATGTACATGGGATTTTTTTCATTTTTAATAAATTTGCAAAGATTTCAAACCAACTTCTTTCACATTGTCATTATGGTGTATTTGTAGAATTTTGAGGAAAATAGGGAATTTAATCCATTTTGGAATAAGGCTGTAACATAACAAAATGTGGAAAAAAGTGAAGCGCTGTGATTACTTTCCGGATGCACTGGAGTTAATAGGACAGCTGTAATTGCTTACTAAATGCAGACTTCACAAGAACTGCTCCAGAGGAACTATGAAACTATCAACATACCTGGATTGGAAGTCTGAGATGACGAAGATGGCCACTCACTGCTTCAGCACAAACAAGGACAATAGGCATGTCACACACAAAGCCAATACTGTGATGGCATGACCCTGAACTTGAGGGCAATGTCTTCAAGTATATAGTGCAGCAGCCAGAAAACAAACCATAGTGGCCAATGTGGTAGAAAACCAGGTAAGAGGTAAACAGGTAACGTCAGCAATTTGTTGGGGACAAGGTACCAGGGCAGACATTCCCCTCTCCCGCTGTATTCAGTCACAGCGCTGCTCTTCCCCGATCGTCTGGGAATTGAGTCTGGAGATCCGCCCGCATTGCTGAAAACATTTTAGTACTGAAGCCTGGTATGGCTCAGCTTTAAATATCCTGCCTGGTCCCACCACAAATAGCGAGCATGCAGAAACATCCTTAACCACTTTACCGCTGCTCACTAGAGCTCTACTGCGGCAAAGTGGTTCGATAACGTCTGGCGACGTAGACCTACGTCGCCAGACATTCCCCTCTCCCGCTGTATTCAGTCACAGTGCTGCTCTTCCCCGATCGTCGGGGAATTGAGTCTGGAGATCCACCCGCTTGTGTAAACAGAGCGGGCGGATCTCCTAAGTGACAGGCAGGGTCAGATTGCAGGGTTCAGCATAGCTGAACCTGCGATCTTTCCCTGTGTCACTCAGTCACCTCCCCCCACACATGTCAGTAAGCACCAGGCATACATTAACCCCTCCCTCTCCAATAAAATTAACCCCTTCCCTGCCAGTGTCATTTTTAAAGTAACAGTGCATATTTATAGCACTGATTACTGTAGTAATGTCACTGGTACCCCCAAAAGTGTCAAAAATGTCAGTCAAGGGTCCGATCTGTCCGCTGCAATGTCGCAGTCCCGCAAAAAAAATCACAGATCGCCGCCATTAATCGTTAAAAAAAAAAAAACACCAAAAACGACAGAAATCTTTCCCTTAGTTAGTAAATGCAATAACTTTTGCGCAAATCAATCAAAATACGTTTATTGCAATTTTTTTTACCAAAAATATGTAGCAGAAAACAAATTGGCCTAAAATGATAAAAAATTTTGATTTTTACATTTTTTGGGGGGGAATTTCATATAAAAAAAATGTGAAAAATATTATTATTTTTTCAAAATTGTCGCTCTTTTTTTTTTTATAGAGCAAAAAGTAAAAATCGCACAGGCGATCAAATACCACCAAAAGAAAGCTCTATTTGTGGGGAAAAAAGGACGTAAATTTCGTTTGGGTACGGCGTTGCATGACTGCGCAATTGTCAGTTAAATTCGCAAAGTGCCGAATCGCAAAAAGTGGCCCAGACGTAAGACAGCAAAATCCTCCGGTGGTAAAGTGGTTAATCAAGCTGTGAGACCTGCCTGCACAAAGGAAAGGACCAGCACAATTCTATATGTGCATGCGCTCATGCTGGTAACCAATTACACAGGCTATCATAATCTTCCTGTCACGACCCTTGTTGCTAAAACAAAAGCTCAAAAAATAGTTTCCCTGCAAACAAGACAGTGATTTTTTTACTTCACCTGCCGAACCTGCCACTGAAATCCACTGTTTTTGAAGGAAACTACTGAAGGCTACCTGAAGAGTCATCATAAACTGACACTTCAGGGAGTGTCAATTTCCTAGTCCCCTGCAATGCTCTATGGTTTCTCCTGTCAGCCTCCAGATCATTACAGCACACAGTGGTGACAATAGGTTTGGCAGATTGAACCATTGAGCACAACAGGGACCAGGAATCCTACACTCATGCAAGTGTCTGTTTCTGAAAAGTCTTCCTTGCAGATCAGTGATACAGGCAGCAAGAATACCTTGCAGATCTATGGACAAAGTCCTTCCAATAGAGGTTCAGTGAGAACAATGTTCTCTTTAGGTGCCATCCTTTCTCACAGCATTCGGTTAGTAAGCACTGGTATTCAGACATTCAGGTAGCATTTAGAGGGAAAAAAACTGCAAATGTATATAAACAGTACATATAAGATAGAATCCTAAAAAATTGACACAAGACAAAAAAATGGTGTCACATGCAAAGAGATATTCTCCACAAAAAGAACAACATATCTTGAAACCAACATTTTCCCATTATCAGGTTTATGATAAAGGTAAAAAGTGAAAACCCTCGTCAGGCTTTAATTGCTGTCTAAATAAACGTCTCTGTTTATCAAAATGACCAAATGTAAAATTTTTCACAAAATTTCTTCACTTTTTACTTTCTCCTCTCCTGTGCTATGAAGTTTTTGGGAAGTTAGATTAAATCTCCGCAATTGACATGGACAGCATTCCTTACTTAGATATACAGTAAAACCTTGGATTGAGAGTAACTTGGTTTGAGAGCATTTTGCAAGACAAGCACATTTTTTTAAATAAATTTGACTTGATAAACAAGCGATGTCTTCATATACAAATAGCGCCATGTCCCAACTGAATATAGAAGAGAGGCACCTCTAAGTGTAGCAATATGGTTACATTTAATGAAGGTTCAACATTTAACAACTTACATGGTTGATGATTAAAACAGGCACATCTAAGTATGCAGGCATCTGGGGTAAAGCTGTCCACAAAGACCATCCACCGAACCACCATCAACGTCATCCCTTCCACACTGCGCTCCACAAGCGCTTCCAGCCTCACTTTCAGATCACTCTACTGCAGGGTAATCTTCCCGGTCATATTTGCAGACTGACAACGGTGAGAGCGGGTGGTGCAGACAATGGTCTATGTGCACAGCTTTACCCCAGATGCCTAAAAAGTTTAAGGTGCAAAGCACCAGTTCCCTGCGCTCAGAGAGGTGTAGTTGCTAGTCCACCTCATTAAGGTCTTTCCACTGTTTCTGGAGCTGTGGATGCGACAACCCAGGAAAAAATGCTGCGGCCTTGCTGCCCTTTACATGACCAGGGAAGTCTGGAAATACTGTAAACAACAAACAAACACAGGGGCGCACAGGCCTAGTGCATTATCTTTGGTTGGTTTATTTAAAAGTAAAAAGAATAAAAATACTCACAAACGAGTTCTTGGTTAAAAGCATATCACATAAGGAATGCAGTCCTTAGTAGTAGGATCCGAGGGTAAGTTGTCCCTTGAATTTGTAATGGCTAACGCGTTTCGTGGCTTAGCCTCTTCCTCAGAGCCTAAAAAAGCATGTCTAAGCCCTTGCTTAAATACTATACAATGACATTTGAAACAAAGACACAGATTGGGGTCAGACCCTCCTCCTGTGGGGCATGTGCAAAAAGCGCCCGCCCACCTCATCAATGGACAATGTAGAAGTCATGTGGATACTTAGATGTGCCTCTTTTAATCATCAATCATGTGAGTTGCTAAATGTTGAACCTTCAATAAATATAACCATATTGCTACACCTAGAGGCCCCTCTCTTCACTTTTATACTCTGTAGCTCCTGCTGGATTTTGCTTCTAATCCCCTTGTGGAGGTTTGTGGATGGACATTTTATGGTTACACAACTTATCACATTGCTATAATCTTTTTATATGGACTATAAACTGAAAGACCAATGAATAAATGGTTGTGGAACGAATCATCTGAGTTTCCATTATTTCTTACGGGGAAATTCGCTTTGATATACAAGTGCTTTGGATTAGAAGCATGTTTCCGGACCAATTATGCTCACAATCCAAGGTTTTACTGTACTTTATGCATACTTTCTATAAATATAACTACGCATATAAACAATAATGATTTTAAAAAAATCTGAAATTAATTCAATCAGACTATAACTGTGATGCCGAACACTAATTAATAAAGAATCACATAGCAACATCTTTATTTAAAATTATTATTAAAAATGACATTTATATCCAACTTGACTACGTCTCCAACTAGGTGTAATCTTACTGCTTGAAGAGGTATTAGCATATTAATTTTACTTAATTGGATCTAAACATTGAAAATGTTCTGCTTGGAGATATATTTCGGATCAAATAAGGTAACACATTTATTATTTCACTTAACATTGTGTTCTGGAAGAGGTCTAGCAAAACAAAACTATACAGAACATTTTAATTTATACATTAAAAGTTATGAAAAAATCTGTTGAGTTGCATTATAAAGATTAAAGTCTAGGAATAGCAAAAACTTTAATTCAAATTTTAGATGTGTTTGAAAATATGTGCTAGTAAAAAATATTTTTTTTTAAGTTTTTTTTTTTTTTTTTGGGTTATGCTATAAAACCCTGATACTCATTCTGACTGCAGTAAATTGTATTTTAGACAAAGCAAATAATGTTATATTGAGTTATCACAGCTTTTGTGTAAAATGCCAGGACAACAACATAACATAGAATAGGCTTTATTAAATTTTCAACAGAAGATACTATTTGTATATTGCATTTTAAAGTGGACCTTGTATTACATACAAGGTCCACTGTTTACATTTTGCCAACCCTCTCCTTTGATGAACTGCTTAAAATACATATATAAAAAAACACATGTAGGGGGAAAAATAATATTCAAGTTTTCTCCATCTTCTGAAGTGCAGGGGTGTCATCATCATTGTCCAACGTGGTCCTGTGGAATGCTGAGTACTGCATATTTCACTAGAGGTTGTTTCAGCACAGTGCTAGGAGCGTCTTCCATGGAGATCTGGAGTAATCTACATTCTGCAGACCTTGCTGGAATGAGGATAACATTACCCTTGCCCAGGCACTGTGGGAAGAACCAGGGGCAAAGCTGAGCGTGTTATCTAACATATTTATTTTCCACTTAATTAGAATTATGCTGACTGCCTTTACGATGTCCAGGGAGTGAAAGCAATCTCTTTTGGAGGAAGGCAGATGTGCTTATTAATGTGAAAGGAAGACACTACCTTGGGAAGAAAGCAAAGTTGAGGTCTACAGCCCCACCTTGTCCCTGTAAAACACCAGGAAAGATGACATAAAGCTAATTATCAGATAGTTAGATATCAACAGCCATTAGAAAAGGATGGACAGAAGTGAGATTTGTCCATTAATAATGCAAGATTATGGTAGAGTTACTGTATGTAACAACCCTAACAGTTGGAGAGATACTAAGAATATACCCTCTAGACAGCACACCATTGGAAGAAGGCCTTCCAAGCAATTTAGTAAATGCAACAAGATGTGGGCGTGGGAACCTTATGCACGGTGGATATGTTTTAGCCAAGCTCAATTTGCTTAGAATCTGTACTTCAATAGCCCTACCATTAAAGTTAGGGACGAAAAGTAGCTATAAATAAGAATCAATCCCTGAGAGAGATGGCGCTGCAGAAGCCAGAAGGCATCTACTACAAGGGATTTTGCCCATGAATAACGAAACATTTTTGGCCAGCGGCCACCAGAATGGAGGGGATCCCTTCCAATTCTATTTGCTTCAGGAGGACCAAAATCAACTTGAGAGGAGTGAACAAGTTTGTCAATGAATACAGAGTTCATCTACAATCAAAGTGTCAACTCTGTCAGTGTAAGGTCTCTGGACCAGGCTATGAGCCTCTGAACTCTGCAATTGTGACCAGCCACCACAATATCCACATCCAGGGTTCCCTACCAGAGGCAAACCTAACGAATCATGTTTTGGTGCTGAGTCTATACTCCTACTAGTAGCTGTAGACAGCTTAAAAAAGTCTTCCATCTAATTTTCCAAGTCCAAGACAGACTGCTGACAGCATTGGAACATTAGGTTTCTCACAGTGGAAGATCTGAGCCACCTCTTTTTATGCTATGGACACCTGGTCTCTCCTTGATGATTTATGTAAGCTGCAACAGAGGCCTTGTCAGACTGGTCTTGAAGATGCGCTGCTCAGAGAAGAAGATGCTCTGATCTCCAAGATGTTGGTTGGCAGATTGCAATTTATTTCTAGTTATCCGCCTCAACAAAGCTACATGGGAATTTTGTGAACTTTTTTGGTTGGCAGAGTGATTTCTTCCTGCAATTAATAACCCAGTATAAGTTTGGTCCCAATGACTCCCTAGGCAGAGAGGCTTGCGTCCATGGTAAGAATCTTCCAGCAAAAAAGGCTAATCCTGCAAGACTATTGGTGACCAAAGCCATCATAGCGGGTCTGCCTTGATTTCCATAGGAGAGAGGGAAATCGTCTTCCTTAAATAAGAGGGGAATTGTTACATTTACACACAATGTTCTATTGGAGAACTGTGGTGTAAAACTAGGCAAAAGGAATTGCATGGAAGCCTCATTACACGCATGAACAGGTAGCAATAAAGTGAGGTTGAGCTTGAACACAACCCTAATGACTCTACATGGGCATTTCTAGCCAAAATGTTTTGTTGCCAGGCTCTTACTGCTATCCAAGCTTCACTCCTTGCCTACCATCACTATGACAATGGCTTTACAAGACAAGAAGTTAGGGAAAATTTTAAACAGGGGCACAAAAATGCAACATTTTTCAGCAGAGTAGCAGAAAACTAGAAGGGTAACCTATGTCAGCGTTTTATTACTGTCTATGTTCTCATCCTAGATCTTCCCTCACTTCCAGTTTGGTTAAACCATTGTCATTGTGACATCTATTTAGGTGTAATCTCTGTCGAAACCTCAGATAGCAGTAAAGACCTGACAGGGGTCTTATTCTTTCCCTACCCTATGTAAAACTTAAAAAAAAAAACATTTCTAGAAACACACTTCAAACTACAGCCCCACTAAACTAAAGCCCCTAACCCTTAATGACCACAAACTAAAGCCCAAGCCCTTAAAGCCCCCTAAATTAAACCACACAAAGAAAACGTCTAAATGCTAAAGACTCCTAAAGTGTTACTAAACCCACAACAGTAAAATCAGTCTGTAGATACAGTAAAGCATGCTTATTATACTCACTGTGGAACCTAAGGGGTTTATCCTCTGCATTGTGTATAAAGGATGTGTGATCCCGTCTCTCTGATCTGCCTCTTTTTAACTGACTCCAACCCATCTTGTGATAGAACAGAACATTAGGAGTCAGGCTGCACATGCTCAATTTTGTGTGTATTGTTAGAAAGTTTTTTTTTTTTCTTGGGAGAGTGCATGTGATCAGCACAGGGCCAATCAGCACTGTCCAGACATGTCCAGACAGAAGATCAAGGGAGAATGAATGAGTGTTTTTCATTTTTCTTGTGAGGGTGCATGTGATCAGCACAGGACCAATCAGCATTATCCAGACAGAGGATCAGGGGAGAATGAAAACTCCTCCTACAAGCTTTACTAGGAATTGATACAAGTCACAAGGCTGTTATATACTGCTGAAAAGAAAAGGTATTTAGCAGTTTATATTTTCTAAAATAATTGCATTTCCATGTTCTGTGTACTGTGGGAGACCAGATATAGTGAATGCAGATATAGTGAATGCAGATATAGGGAATGCAGGGTCTGGTTTAGTAACACTTTTAATTTAAAGCCTTATTAAGCCCAAAACCAAAAATCTAATATATTGTAACTTTCGAATAAATTTCCCTCTTTTCCTCTGGTGACCCAGTCAATAACATACCTCCTGTATTAAAGTTTCTCCACTCTGAATGAAGATGCATAGGGGCACCTTTGGACAGCAGCATTGTTAATCTTGGGGAAGGAGAGTGTTAGATAGACTAGCAGATTTAGATACACTAACAAACTGATGCTGATCTCCAGCTAAAACTTTATATGCATAAGCAGTTACAGCAAATAGTATTCTTCCTTTTGGGATAAAGGTTTTACATAAATAAATAAAAGCTGATCATTGTAAGCACCGTTGTCAGTAGAAAATGGCTTGCCTCGTCCTTGTAACTGCAACATCTGCAGGACAGTTTGTTTTATTAACAATAACAGACTTAGTGCCAGTTCACACTAGGGTGACCTGTGAGGCGACCTGGTCGCCTCACAGGTCGCCGCAGGTCGCCTCCCATAGGGAAGCTGCGGACCCATTCTAATAGGAGCGACACAAGTCGCTCCGACCTAGAAAAAGGGTCCGGAGCTTCTTTGGGGCGACCAGGAGGCGACCGCCATAGACTTCAATGTTATGAAGTCCGTGGCGGCCAATCCGAGGTCGCGGCGCGCTGCTCGCACTGTGACCTCGGAGGTCGCGGTGCGAAGTAGCGTCGCTGCAGTGTGAACCGGGGCTAACTGGCCAGATTAGCAGGTGAAAATAAAGGAAAGAAAGCATTAAAAAGAAAACAAATGTGGCCATCAAATCTAAGAAAGCTGCAATATAATAAATGTTTGAATAGTTTATTTAAGGTTACTTATGCGCTACGGGATGTTTGATATAAATAATGCTTACCAGGGGCAAGGAAGTAATCTTGGTGTCTAATTGATATGATCAAAACATTCATGTGCTGCCAATTAAATAATTCAATGGATATTGCTGCCAACACATGTACAGTGCATCCGGAAAGTATTCACAACGTTTCACTTTTGCTACATTTTGTTATGTCACAGCCTTGTTCCAAAACTGATTAAATTATTTTTTTTCCCCTCAAAATTCTATAAACAATACCCCATAATGACAACCTGAAAGATGTTTGTTTGAAATCTTTGCAAACTTATTAAAAATATTTAATCCAAAAATGTTCTAATGGATAGTACACCCAGAGTTCAGTGCTGTAAAATTCAAATAAAGTGAGTATGAATAAAGTTCTTTCACATATGAATATAAAGTGCAGTGATAGTTTTCCAAATAAAAGTGACTTTTACTCTGTGCAATCTGTGCAATCCAGTATTTCATCAATGTGCTCCACTACTGTACAAGTTGGCCACTCACCTGAAAATAATTCAAAAGCGCTTCTGTTGAATTTTTATCTCCATCTTACAGGCAGTGCTCTGTTGTTCATTGGTACTCAAACAGACATCCAGCAATTCTTTTACAAACAGTTTTATTAAAATAGCATCACTTACAGTAAAAATGATTACTCAACAGCAAGTATAGGGGACCATGGGGTCACACAAAAAAAAAACTGCAGGCAGTTCCGAACTTCCAGTCTTGGCCATGACCGAAAGTGATGTCTACCCAGCTCCTCCTGATGTGTTGTGTAACAGACATGTGCCTGTGACGCAACGCGTAGGGAGGAGCTGAATAAATGTCACTTCCAGTCATGTCCAAGACATTTGACTTTGTTTTTTCTGCCTCTAAACATTCCTCTATGTTAGCCTATGTGTCCACACACCCATAGGGATTTATAAGCATTTATAGACAAAAAAGAAATGCGCCATCAACTCATTTAGGAGAGAAGCGTTGCATGGAAAAACACCAAATGCTCAAAAATGTGCATTAAAACTAGCTCCCCTTTTTTTCTTAAATGCATAGGAATGTCACAAAGTGATATTCCATTTATTTCTTTGTACCTCAGAGTTGGTGTGCATAAATACACAGGGTGAAACTAAGAGCTGTGGAATGGTGTGAGAAATTGCAAACATTGTAGTTTTCCACATTGCTCTGCCTGTAACTGATAGCTGTGTGGAAGTGTGAACAGGCACACTTAAAAACCATTGTTTTCTGTGTGATTTCGTGTAAAGCTGTGTTTTTTCTTCTCTGCATAAGTATGAATCGGCCCACAAAAAATAATATCAATTTGTTTTGGGCACAATCTTGCATCTCTAGTTATCACAGCACTGAGAACTGAAAAATAATGAAGGGGTATTACAGACTGGTACTCAAGTCAAAGCACTGCAGTAAGTATTTCACTGTAATTTACATAAGCAGTCGTAAAGCCTTACTGCTGCATTAAAAAAGAAACACAGCACATTTATAAAGCACAGTAATCTGCTTTAAAGCTATATTAAACCCAAAAACAGAAAGTTAATGTGTTGCAGCTTATCAATTCTTAAAGTGTTACTAAACCCATAACAGTAAAATCAGTCTGTATATGCAGTAAAACATACTTGTTATACTCACTGTGGAACCTAAGGGGTTAATCCTCTGCATTGTGTATAAAGGCTGTTTGATCCTGTCTCTCTGATCCTCCACTTCTTTTACTGTCTCCAAAACATAATCTGATATTTACAGAGCCAGGGGACAGGCTGAACATGCTCAGTTTGGTGTGTATTGTTAGAATGTTTTTTTTTTTTTCTTGGGAGAGTACATGTGATCAGCACAGGGCCAATCAGCACTGTCTAGACATGTCCAGACAGAAGAGACAGAAGATCAGGGGAGAATGAAAACTCCTCCTACAAGCTTTACTAGGAACTGATACAAATCACAAGACTGCTATATACTGCTGATCAGAAAAGGTATTTATCCATTCATATTTACTAAAATAATTTGATTTACATGTCCTGTGTACTGTAGGAGACCAGATATAGTGAATGCAGGTTCCTGGGTTTAGTAACACTTCAAATTATGTGGCTATTTAGTTTTCTTTTTTCCTTTTTTTTTCCACCTGGTGATCTAGCCAGTAACATACTTCCTGTATTAAAGTCTCCATTGTAGATGGAGAAGCAATGGAGACACCCTTAGACAGCAACATTGTCAAACTAGGTAGAGAGAAGTGTTAAATACACTAGTAGTGTGACGGGAGTCACTTTGGGTGGGTTGCCTGTTAAACCCAGCTCACCTTGGAGAGGTTGAGAAACCCTTGTTTTGGCTGCCCATGCCCCTTTTATGTGTAAGTCACTCTGTGTCTATTAGGGGCACAGGGTGAACAAGAAAATGATGTATACACTGAGAATGTGGTTTGGATTACTTCAAATGGGACATTGTATGAGCTTTGCCATATAGCCTGTTGTAGACTGTTGCCATGCTGTCTGCAATTATTCAAAGCATTGCTTAGATGTGGATGCCATGGTTATTTGTTAATTGGAACACATATCGTCCCTGCTAGCAAACCCTTGTGGAATGTGTTTATACTTGAGTAGCACCCTCCTAGTTAGGTAGGTGCTAGGTAAAAGCATCTGTTGCTCCTGCTGCTTATCAGGGGAGCCTGATCTATTAGTTCGCCTGTCACATGTTTCCAGGTGTGATTCACTGGGTCTGAGGGAGTGTCCCCACTGTATCCAATGAGGGAGTTTGTTGGACAGTGGAGGAAACCCAGCCAGTGGCACATTGTGTTTTATGGCAGTCCCAGTGGGAGGGCATTCCTGCAATGTATCCTGGAATTCACCATAAATACGGAGGGGACATGTGACAGGGCGTTTTTGGCAGGAAGCAGAGTCCCAGGAGGAGGCAGATGGCTGGTCTCTCCTCCTGCAGGTGTGAGGAAAGTGGTTCAGGCAGTCGGCCTACTGTAACGCTCCTGCGTTTTTGTAGTAGGCTGGATTTGCAGCTGCAGAATCTCCACTCAGTAGTCATGTAGAGATGTGTTGAATAACCAGATCCAACTCTCCAGACTCATCACTGTGGGCCTGTCAGCTTCAGCATACAGATATACACACTCAATAAGATGTTCCTGGAGTGATAGGATGTATATGATAGTATGAAGATGATGTGCTGAAGGGACAGGTGTGAACAGTGACAGAGATGGTAAGCACTTGATAGAAATGTTCAGGAGAGTATTAGATGGTATTAGGTAGAATGCAGATAGGTTAGTAATCGAGTATGGTAACAGGTGGTAAGGACAGCAGATGACAAATACAGGATAGACTAACCCAGTGCAAGGATAGATGGTAGTAGACTCAAGAGCTAGCAATCTATGTAACAGTGCAGATGATAGAATTAGTATGCATAGATAGTAACAGTCCTTAATGTGCAGAGGTAGACAGTGTAAGTAAGGTTATGGAGGATTCCCCTGTGGGGTACTTATCACTAGTAAGGTTAGTAGTAGAAGGGTCCAGTAGTGAGGGAGTGATCCAGTAGCGAGATACAGGGATCAGTAGCGAGGTTCCGGTCTGTTCCAAGTAAAAGAGAATAGCTGGAGGTTCCGGCAGCAAGACAAGCTTGTAAGCATGTGGACACACAGGCAGGTTGAACGAACAACGTGAGAGAGAGCGCCGGCGGTTGAAATAGCCACTCTGCGGCGCTCGGCGATGACGTCATCCGTCTTAAAGGTATATGCGTACCACCTAATTAGAAAGGTGGGACGCATATTGAAAGAAAATGGAAAATAAGGGTACCAGAGGTACCAGAATCTTACAGTACCCCCCCCCCCCCCCTTAAGGCCGGCTCTGGAAGGCCTATAGCACTGGTTTCTCCGGGTATTTCGAGTGAAACCTTCGTATAAGCCTAGGTGCGTGAACATCAGAGGTATCCAACCAGGTGTCGTCTTGGGGTGCATAGTTCTTCCATCTTATGAGATACTGGAGTCTTCCTCTGTGGATACGAGAATCCAAAATCTCCTTAATCTCATATTCTTCTCCGCCTTCAACTTGTACTGGAGGTGGAGGCAAGATGGTAGGCCTTATTCCTTGATTAGGAACATGGGGTTTCAGTAGCGACACATGGAAGATGGGATGGATCTTGAGATCTGCTGGTAAGGTGAGCTGTACTGCAGCTTTTCCAATAAGTTTCTTAATTGGGAAGGGTCCCAGAAATAAAGGTCCAAGCTTTTTGCTAGGGATCTTTAATCTTAAATTTCTTGTCGATAGCCAAACGAGGTCCCCAATAGCATACTGAGGAGAAGGTCTTCTACGTAGGTCGTAGTACCTTTTTTGTTGGCTATGGGCGTGTGAGATAGTGGTATTAAGTAAACCCAGAGAGTCCTTTATTTGGGTAAGATAGTCTGAGGCTACTGGGTTACTTGATGGTAGGATGCGTGGTGGAAGAAGTGTGGGATGAAACCCATAGTTCAAGTAGAACGGACTTTGCTTAGTAGTACTGTGGGTTGCGTTGTTATAAGCAAATTCCGCCAGAGGGAGAAGGTCCACCCAATCATCCTGTAGGTATGATGTGTAGCAACGCAGATATTGTTCTATACACTGGTTGACTCTTTCAGTCTGTCCGTTGGTCTGAGGGTGGTAGGGAGAAGTGAGCTTTCGCTCAATCCGTAATATTTGACAAAGAGCTTGCCAAAATTTGGAGATGAACTGTGAACCACGGTCGGATAAAAGAGTCTTTGGAATTCCGTGTAACTTGAACACATGTTTCATCAGTAGTTCCGCTGTTTGTTTAGATGAAGGAAGTCTACGGATAGCGATGAAATGTGCCATCTTTGTCAGGTGGTCCACTGACACTAGAATGGTATTAAATCCTTTAGAAGGTGGTAGTTCTACTATAAAGTCTAAGGACACAACTTCCCATGGAACCTGGGGTATTGGTAGACTGCAGAGTAGACCAGATGGTTTTGTAGTGTCAATTTTGGACCTTGCACAGATGTCACATGAAGATACAAATTTTTGTACAGACGTCTTCATATCAGGCCACCAAAACTGCCTAGTAAGCAAATTAAGGGTTTTCGTCATACCCATATGTCCTGCCATGGGCACATCATGTGATAACTCCAAGATTTTGGTGCGCATAGTAGGGGGTATGTAGAGTTTGTCGTTGTAATAGAGGAAGCCTTCTGCATCAGTACTTAGTTGTGGTGGAGGTGAATCCAATCCTATACTGTGCAAAATCTCTTCCTTCAGGGAACGAACAACCCCAATAATACGTTCATAGGGTATTATAGGAATAGAAGGGATTTCGGCGCAGTTATCTTCGGTTAATCGTGATAGCGCATCCACTTTTTTATTTTTGTCTGCAGGCGTGTAGGTCACTAAGAAGTTGAATCTTAGGAAGAATAATGACCATCGTACCTGCCGGTGGGAGAGAGTTTTGTTAGTCTGGAGGTATTGAAGGTTTTTATGATCTGTATATATGAGTATTGGTAACCGGGTACCCTCAAGTAGATGTCGCCAATTCTCCAGTGCCAGTTTTATGGCAAGCAACTCCTTCTCACCCACTGAGTAATTCACCTCTGGGCTGCTTAATGATTTTGAAAAGAAAGCAACTGGGTGGAGTGGTGAAGTATTTGTTGGTCGTTGGGAGAGAACTGCTCCTACTGCCATATTTGACGCATCTACCTCCAGAATATATTGGAGGGATGGGTCTGGATGGCGTAGTATGGGAGCAGAAGTAAAGCTTGATTTTAACAAGCAGAAAGCTCGATTTGCTTCTTCTGACCATTTGAATGGTTTCTTTATACTTGTCAGTTGTGTGAGAGGTCTCACAATGGCAGAAAAGTTCTTGATGAACTTCCTATAGAAGTTTGAAAATCCAAGGAATCGCTGTAATGCCTTACGAGTTGTTGGTATAGGCCAGTCCAGAATACAGGATATCTTGCTCATATCCATCTTAATTCCGGTTTTGGATATGATGTATCCTAGGAATAATATTTCTTCTTTATGAAATAGGCATTTTTTTAATTTCACGTATAGATTGTGTGCGAGTAATCTGGATAACACAAATCTTACATGTTTTATATGTTCAGAGAGAGATCGAGAATAGATAAGTATATCGTCCAGATATACTACAACACAGACATCAAGTAGGTCTCTAAAGATGTCATTTATGAACCTTTGGAAAGCTGCGGGAGCATTACACAACCCGAATGGCATCACAAGATATTCGAATAATCCGTATCTGGTTCTGAATGCTGTTTTCCACTCATCTCCGTCACGGATTCGGATTAGGTTGTATGCCCCTTTCAGGTTTAATTTAGAGAAGTAAGTAGCCCCACGCACTTGTTCAATGAGTTCAGGGATGAGCGGTAAAGGATAGCGATCCTTTATTGTAATCGTATTTAATTGCCTATAATCGATAATAGGCCTAAGACTTGAATCCTTATTGCGGACAAAGAAAAGTCCTGCAGCTGTGGAAGAAGTAGAGGGTCTGATGAACCCTTTTGTCAAATTCTCATCCAAGTATTCCTTGAGATGAGAAAGTTCATCCTGTGAAAGAGGATAAACATGACCGAAAGGCAATTTGCTGTTAGGGAGTAGATCGATAGTGCAATCATAATCCCTATGGGGAGGCAACACTTGAGCATTTTTTTCAAGGAATACTTCGGACAGATCCTGATAGCATAGTGGTGCAATCTCATCTGACACCACAGACAGGATCTTTCCATAAGATGGGAGGTTACACGTAATCTCACAATATCAAAGAGTAGGGAAGGGGGATAAGAGAGACCTCAGACTCCCCAGTACGAGGTACTCAATGGGAAGGGGATAGAGGAAATTGGCTCTGGATTTAGGATACCCGGGTATATTTGTTATGAATAAACATCAAATATAAGTAAAATAGTTTTTATTCCATAAAAAATTGATTACATGAACAAAACATTATACACAAGACAGACAAATACAGTAAATATTACGACAAATTGACTAGGATACATTTAACATAATTGAAACTGTGGAATGTAGTTGGCATATTTCCACAGTGGAATCTCTACATGTTTCGCGGACTATGCCGCTTCTTCAGGAGGGACAGTAAAAGATAAAATCCGATTCTATATAAATAGAACAAAAGAGCATGAGTCATGATGAAACAACAAAACAAGGTTATTGTGATTTTTAAGACAGAGGATATGTAAAACACCAAAAAACAAAGTACATTGGGGAGCATAGAATTTTACCTGCGGTCACCATGGGGCGGGATGAACCAATGGGGGCGGCAGGATCATCAACAATGTCTCACCGGCGGATATGGGAGACTTAAACATGTGTATGAAAAAAATATATATATTCAGAAAAAAGGATAAATATAATCAAGCTCTTGGTGGGAAAATGAAGGGAAGAGGGGTAAGGAAAAGGGGGGGAGGGGAGGAAAGAAGGGGGAGGGAGGGGGGGGGTAGGGGGGGAGGGGGAGGGGGAAAGAGAGAAGGGGGGGAGGGAAAGGGGGAAGGGGAAAGGGAAGGGGGAAGGGGAAGCACAACGGGCAATGTACATAGGGAAGACAAAACTGGGGGGGGGGGGGGAAGACAAAACGAGAGGGGACATCAAACAAGGGTAAGGGAAGGGCACACACAAGGTAAGGAAGGTAAGGAAAAAGGTATAGAAAACAATAATGTTAGAGGTAAATAGTCACCTTACAAAAATCATTTATATAGAAATATCCACGAGGAGAGAGTATGAGGAGCAAGCATCAAAAAATGTCATGGAAAATGGTAATAGATTCATTAATGGTTTAGTCAGAGGACTGACCGAGGAAAAAAGAGAGATGGGGGAACACCCCTTGGGGATAGCCAAAACGGTGACACCCTGTATCTGCTCTAAACCGGGGCACTCGTCATATCCTTTTTTGTTCCATCAAAAAAAGTGGTAATCAGCCAAAAGAGTGTCTTGTAAACACGAAAACATTCCTAAGGAAGAGAAGAACAAATGACCACAATGTGAATATAGAGTCCAGCCAAGGTAAAAATGGAAGTAATGTGGACTGAGTCTCCTAGTTGTTACCTGTGATGCATGTTTAAGTCTCCCATATCCGCCGGTGAGACATTGTTGATGATCCTGCCGCCCCCATTGGTTCATCCCGCCCCATGGTGACCGCAGGTAAAATTCTATGCTCCCCAATGTACTTTGTTTTTTGGTGTTTTACATATCCTCTGTCTTAAAAATCACAATAACCTTGTTTTGTTGTTTCATCATGACTCATGCTCTTTTGTTCTATTTATATAGAATCAGTTTTTATCTTTTACTGTCCCTCCTGAAGAAGCGGCATAGTCCGCGAAACATGTAGAGATTCCACTGTGGAAATATGCCAACTACATTCCACAGTTTCAATTATGTTAAATGTATCCTAGTCAATTTGTCGTAATATTTACTGTATTTGTCTGTCTTGTGTATAATGTTTTGTTCATGTAATCAATTTTTTATGGAATAAAAACTATTTTACTTATATTTGATGTTTATTCATAACAAATATACCCGGGTATCCTAAATCCAGAGCCAATTTCCTCTATCCCCTTTCCCCTTCCCATTGAGTACCTCGTACTGGGGAGTCTGAGGTCTCTCTTATCCCCCTTCCCTACTCTTTGATATAGTCTAACATCTGGAAGTTGATACCAGTACTGTTCTATTTATAACAGGCTTTTTAAAAAAAAAAAAAAAAAAGTAATCTCACAATAGTGAGAAGGGAAAGGGAGTCCCAAAATAATAGAAAAATGGGGTGAAGATAGTATATCAAAAGTGATGGTCTCCATATGAGACTCGTTAGCAGTGACAAGGAGTGCTTGTGTCTGGTTGGTGATTGGACCGGAAGATAGTGGAATACCGTTAATGAAACTAACAGAAAAAGGTTTAGGTTTTGAAATAATAGGTATTTTATTTAAGGTAACAAAACATGTATCAATATATTTTCCACAAGATCCGGTGTCGATCATAGCCTTGGTGGTAATCCTAGTCTGGTCCCACTGCAATGTCAAATGAACAAAGAGATAGGGGTTAGAAAAGGAAGTCGTTAATCCTCCTAGCAAGACATGTGAGCACTCACCCTCTTTTTTGCGGACAAGGGGACAGACGCTTATCAAATGATCCGGGGATGCGCAGTACATGCAGAGGTTTCTGGATCTTCTTCTGGCTCGTTCAGTAGTTGATAAAGGTGGGCGTATGGTTCCTACCTCCATGGGAGTAGGGTCAACGGCCGAAATCCGAGAAGGACTAGACAATGGCATTCCCATTTTCTCAGCCTTTCTTTCACGCAGTCGCCTGTCGATGTTGATACTGAGTTGTATTAAGGCATCCAAGGTGCCAGGTAAATCCGCTCGGGCGAGCTCGTCTTTAACAGCTTCTGACAACCCGAGTCTGAATTGAGTTCGCAGAGATGTATCATTCCACCCTGAATCAAGGGTCCATCTTTTGAACTCAGATACAAAGTCTTCTACAGGTCTCCTTCCTTGTTTTAAAGCCCTCAATTGAATATCAGCAGTACTCTGCCTGTTGGGGTCATCATATAAACTAGCGAGTTCCGCTAGGAATAAAGAATAGGAGTTGAGAAGCTGATCATTTTTCTCAAAGAGAGAGTCTGCCCAGGCCCGTGGATCACCCGTTAAGTATGAGATAACGGTACAGACTTTAATTTGATCAGTAGGGTATGTACGAGGTTTTAACAAAAAAAGCAATTGACATGCGTTTTTGAATTCACGAAATTTTTTCCGATCACCTGTAAACACTAGAGGAGGGTTTATTTTAGGTTCAGGGGGTTGAGCAGCAGTAAGCCGTGAAAGACGGGTTACCTGCTGTGTCAGAGTCTGATTTTCTTCTTTTACTTCAGTAAGAGCAAGTATTAATGCATTTACTTGTTGTGTTAATTGTGTCACTTGAGTGGGTAATTCTGCTGAATCCATTTTTTAGGTTCGTTCAATCTGTAACGCTCCTGCGTTTTTGTAGTAGGCTGGATTTGCAGCTGCAGAATCTCCACTCAGTAGTCATGTAGAGATGTGTTGAATAACCAGATCCAACTCTCCAGACTCATCACTGTGGGCCTGTCAGCTTCAGCATACAGATATACACACTCAATAAGATGTTCCTGGAGTGATAGGATGTATATGATAGTATGAAGATGATGTGCTGAAGGGACAGGTGTGAGCAGTGACAGAAATGGTAAGCACTTGATAGAAATGTTCAGGAGAGTATTAGATGGTATTAGGTAGAATGCAGATAGGTTAGTAATCGAGTATGGTAACCAGTGGTAAGGACAGCAGATGACAAATACAGGATAGACTAACCCAGTGCAAGGATAGATGGTAGTAGACTCAAGAGCTAGCAATCTATGTAACAGTGCAGATGATAGAATTAGTATGCATAGATAGTAACAGTCCTTAATGTGCAGAGGTAGATAGTGTAAGTAAGGTTATGGAGGATTCCCCTGTGGGGTACTTATCACTAGTAAGGTTAGTAGTAGAAGGGTCCAGTAGTGAGGGAGTGATCCAGTAGCGAGATACAGGGATCAGTAGCGAGGTTCCGGTCTGTTCCAAGTAAAAGAGAATAGCTGGAGGTTCCGGCAGCAAGACAAGCTTGTAAGCATGTGGACACACAGGCAGGTTGAACGAACAACGTGAGAGAGAACGCCGGCGGTTGAAATAGCCGCTCTGCGGCACTCGGCGATGACGTCATCCGTCTTAAAGGTGTATGCGTACCACCTAATTAGAAAGGTGGGACGCATATTGAAAGAAAATGGAAAATAAGGGTACCAGAGGTACCAGAATCTTACACCTAGTGAACTGGGTGTGGAGCTAAGCTGTAGAGGATCCAGAGTGCTGACAGTGGAGCTGGCGGCAGAGTCTCTCAGGAAAAACAGTGTCGTGAGTACTCTGGGATTATGCCACAGGGTCTGCCTAGGAGAGGGGACCACTCCAGAGAAGTCAGGGGATCAAGGGGCCAGCTCACATAGGATGTTTGACAGTAAAGGGGCTGCTGTGTAGTTGACCCTGAAGAACAAAGGGGGTGCCAGAAAGGGCCCTGAAGATTGTTTTGCAGTACAGTTTACCTCAGGAAGTTCACTCAATTCTACTTCACTGCTTATGACAAGGTGAAGCAGCAGCCTAGCCGTGACTATCATTATACAGTGCTACTCAGCGTTACTCAACTTTAATCAGCATTAATCATTCGTCCCAGCTAATTGTGCACAGTTATACATGGTGGAGTATCCCACTCATTCCCTTCTCCTATCCAAGTTCTCAATAAAAACACAAAAAAAAACAAAGCTACTGGACTGTTTCCTGACTGAGCTAAAAACACTGGGGAAAATGTTGAACTGTCATGCTGTTGCTAATGGTGACCCAGGGGAACCCGTAACCAGCAGATTCAAAGGGAATAGTGCTACACTTGTAATAATGTGTCCTTTGTATTCACTGTTGTAGAGGCCGAATAGTCTAGTCATCTAGGCTGGGTTAAGTGACTAGTTAATTAGTGTATGCTAATTATGTTTCTGAGAGAACAGTTTGTATTGTTAGGGTAATATGATGAGGAGGGGGATGTCCTCCTGTGGGATATATATTCCGTGTGAGTTTGTTCAATAAACAGTTCCAGATCTCATACAAGCTAAGTTGTCAGCTAGTCTTGTTTTTTTTTCAGCTATAATATCTGATATCTATGTTCAAGACTGAAGGAAGTGGTATACTGATGGAAGCACTCAAACACAGTGTGGGTCATGTCCGTCACAAGTAGATTTAACAAATTAAAGTCAAACTTAAGAAAACACTGCAAAGCCTAAGTGTAAAAAAAAATAAAATAAATAAATCTGCACAAAGGACATAACTTACAATCGGTAGGATGTGTCTTGTACTGATGCGTCTTCTGTTAGTTGAGATTCTCTTTTTCCCATGCCCCCTCCTGCTGCAATCTTCTGGTGCAGCGGCAGTAAATACTCTCATCAAGAAAGCCCTACTATACCTACTGTTTCTGTGCTTTTTCTGCCAAAGTTTCCTATTCAAAGAAGCTGCACTAGAGCTTGTATGAATGAAAAGCAATCTAAGAATGAAGGAAAGGCAGATGATAGATAGGTCTCTCTGGAACAAACTATGGCTGTCTGTGGTGGGCAGGGTGAATCTTATCAAGATGATCCTCATGCTGCAGCTTCTGTACTTTTTACATAATGCACCGATGGTAATTACGCTGAAAATATTTCGCGTGGTGAACACATTGTTCAGATCTCTTATTTGGAAGGGTCGGCGGCAAGGATTCGGCTAGAACAATTGCAGAAGCCCAGGGAGGAGGGGGGGCTTGCACTTCCCAACCCCTGGATATATTATCTGGCCTCCCAGCTGCAGCACCTTGTGGGTGCTATAGACGGGACGCAGGGGGGTGCCGCCCTGGCGGTGATGCAATACTTTACCGGGGCTTGTGCGTTGCCGGAGGGTTTGGAGGCACAACTCTTTTCCAAATCGAATAAATTCTACCCCAATTACAGGCTTCTACAAAAGGTGTGGGATAAGGCCAGACAGTTGCAGCGGGTCTCAGGATACACTACATACAGCCCACTCTGGCACAACTACATGTACCCTGAATTGTGTAAGCTGGACCAGGCGAGTAGGTGGCGTGCCTATGGGGTGACCCACCTTAAGCATGTGTTAGATAATGGGTCTTTATTGACATTCTCCCAGTTGCAATCTAGATTCTCTGTCCCCGGATCTATGCTGTTTTATAATCGCCAGTTACAGCATGTCTCCCAGATATCTCCCACCCCTATATTTTACCTAACACATTCTTTTACTTCCACCAAGGGCTTCATCTCTAGCTGTTACGCTTCCTTGCTGGGTGCTTACCTGGAGATTTACCCCAGTAGGGCGTGTGAGCAGTGGTGTTCTGATGTGGGGGACATCCCGAATGAACAATGAGAGGAGGCCATGGAATCGGTCCTGTTGTGCTCACTTAATGTGTCTCACCAGGTATCTCAACTGTACATACTCCTCAGGGTGCATCACACCCCGTTGAAAATTCACTCCATGGGTGTTCGTCCGGACGAGTTGTGCAGCAGATGCGAGAGGGGGGTTGGGGACCTGGTACACCTATTGTGGAAATGCCCGAAGCTGCACCAGTATTGGTCAGGGGTTCTCTCCGCTATCAACAGAGTTCTGGGCTTGGTGATTCCTCAAGATCCCAGGCAATGTATTTTAGGTATTTTAGAACATATAGTGGAGGATAAATATTTGAGGGAAGCAGCGGGACGGGCCCTGTTTCAGGCCCGCCTGCTCATTCTTCGACATTGGGTGGCCAGGGAGCCCCCGACCTACAAGATGTGGCTGGAACAGCTGGGCCTTACTCGCCGCATGGAGAAGACTATCTATCAGCACCGGGGTTCCACTACTAAGTTCTTTAAGGTGTGGGGGATGTGGCTGGGCTCTCCTGGTATGGCCCCCACGGAATTGGTTATGGATCGACTGTTACTATAGCCCGTGGTCATGGCCGGTCGGTGTGGGGGGCTCTGTTAGCTTTCAGATGTCTTCCTCCTTTTCCTTTGTCAGTTTGGGGAGATCTTTAACCTATTGCTGTTGCCTATTTTTCTAAGTTGATTTATGAGTTGTATTTCTTTGTATGTTTTGCACTGATCTGTCGCCAGTGTGTACCATAACATATACTATTGTGCGTTGTCTCAATAAACCTTTCTTTGATTCAAATAAAAAAAAAAAAGATAGGTCTCCCCCCTCAATTCATAGATCATATTTTTGTTAGGGATAAAGGTTTTTACATAAGGGCACATTCACACATGTGTTGATTAAGAAGAATGAAGCAATGCTCATTAAGGCATTTAAAGCATTTATGTTTCGATTGTGTTTTTGAAGTGTTAACAAAGCTTGAAGAGTGCTCGATAAATGACCATAGAAGCATTACTTTTCTAGTGGGAAGTGCTTAGAGGGGAAGTGATGTAGAGGAAATTATCTACTTTGAGGCATGGTTAGGCTGTGGTGTGATAGCAGACATTTTGTGAATACTCTGCAAGATGGACTCGTATACATTGATCTCAAAGTGGTTGTAAGGGTAGAATGTTTTTTACCTTGCTGCATTCTATGCAGAAATGTAAAAAGCCTTCTGCATGCAGCTTCCCCCAACCACTTGACCTCTGGAAGTTTTACCCCCCCCCCTTCATGACCAGGCCATTTTTTGCAATATGGCACTGTGTTACTTTAACTGACAAATGCACGGTCGTGCGATACTCTGCTCAAATAAAATGTATGTACTTATTTTTCCACAAATAGAGCTTTCTTTTGTTGGTATTTGATCACCTCTGCGGTTTTTATTTTTTTATCTATAAACAAAAAAAGACCAACAGTTTTGAAAAAAAAAAAAAAAACAATATGTTTTACATATAAAACATCCAATAAAAAATGTCCAAAATCTAATTTCTTCATAAATTTAGACCAATGTGTATTCTGCTACATATTTTGCTATCAAAAAATCCCAATAAGCGTATATTGCTTGGTTTACACGAATATTATAGCGTTTACAAACTTGGCCTCCTGGAGTTTCGCGGCAACAGCCCGATCTGAGTTATTCTGTTAACTCCTGTGCTACAGGAGGGAGAGAGCACCGTTAACTCCTTCATACTAAGGAGGCAGAAAGCTCAGCCTGCAGCTCAGCTGGCACCTCCCCTGCTCTCTGCTCCTCTCTGTGTTCTTGCTAGCAGAGCAGAAAGATAAGCTGGCCGCCAGACCAGTGCTAGTTGGGGATTTGGGAGCAAGTGGGCGGGTTGTGCTAGGAGGGGGGATTTTAGGGGGGTTGTGTTAGGAGGGGGGGTCTGAGGGGGTGTTATTTAAGGAGGGACAATTGGGAAAGTTTGTGCTAGAAGAGGGGAAGGGGTTTAAAACCTACAGACCGCTGAACTATTTCTCACAGAGTACATTTTAGGGCTTATACCTATAAAAGTGCTGCGCCAGAAATACTTAATCAATATATAAACAGGTGATATTGATAGTGTATACATATCAAAGGTGTCTAAAAAAAAGTCCATAAGTGTCCAAATAAAAGTGAAAGGATGAAGCTCCCAATAAAATGGTGAAGAAATCCTAGGAAGAAATACTTCACAAACACCGCTGTGCATATATCCCACCACCGGCTAGATTGGTCTCTCACCTCAGCCACAGACCCCTCTCTCAGCCTGGGAAATTAGACGTGTATGAGAGATGCACCGATCTTTGAGTTTGATTGAAGTTCATCCATCCCCACCTGATTGATCTATATTGGGCTGACCGAGAGAGCTAGGAGAGGATATCTCCAGGTTGCTGCAGTTGATACATGCGATCTTTGACCCTTTAAGGGTCTGTGACTGAGGTGAGAGACCAATCTAGCCGGTGGTGGGATATATGCACAATATTATCGCCTGCACAGTGCTCCTTGGGATGTTTAAAGCTTGGGAAATCTTTTTGTATCCAAATCCGGCTTTAAACTTCTCCACAACAGTATTTCGGACCTGCCTGGTGTGTTCCTTGTTCTGCTCTCTGCGCTTTAAACTGACCTCTGAGACTATCACAGTGCAGGTGCATTTATACGGACACTTGATTACACCCAGGTGGATTCTATTTATTATCATTAGTCATTTAGGTCAACATTGGATCATTCAGAGATCCTCACTGAACTTCTGGAGAGAGTTTGCTGCACTGAAAGTAAAGGGGCTGAATAATTTTGCACGCCCAATTTTTCAGTTTTTTATTTTTTAACAAAGTTTGAAATATCCAATAAATTTCGTTCCACTTCATGATTGTGTCCCACTTGTGGTGAATTCTTCACAAAAAATTACAGTTTTATATCTTTATGTTTGAAGCCTGAAATGTGGCAAAAGGTCGCAAAGTTCAAGGGGGCCAAATACTTTCGCAAGGCACTGTATATATATATATATATATATATATATATATATATATATATGTATATATATATATATTTTTTTTAAAATATATATATATATATTTATAGTTATTTATTATATTATAATTTATGATTTTGTGTTTCAAACTTTATCACATCTGGGATGTCTACTAGAGTCTTGTTTGGTCAGGTTTAAAAAGGTTGTAAACTCAAATTTTTTTTTCTTTTTTTCACCCTGCAAGAGAAAGACATAATGAGCTAGTACTAGTACTAGCTCATTATGCAATACTTACCTTAGAACGAGCCCCCGCCATGCCGCTCACTCACCTGATTGGCCGGAGCCGCGGTGACGTCACTCCCATGCACGCGCGCGAGAGCCGACAGTCACGGCACGGGACTCTGAAGGAATGGCACGAGTGGCTGTTCCTTCAGAGCGCATGCGCCAGTGACGTCACTGGCTGCATGTAAGGTAAATATCTCCTAAACGGTACATGTTTAGGAGATATTTACAGTACCTATAGGTAAGCCTTTATAATAGGCTTACCTATAGGTACAAGTTGTGGAGGAGGGTTTACTTCCTCTTTAAGTCAGTAATTACTAAGAATTGTAGGCCTACAATACATAACACCAAATTTCCATGCAAAAAATTGTACCGCTTTTGGTACAAAATTCCTGACATAATCATACCGCCAGGGAGGTTAAGGACATCCCTGCACATCTAGCAAATGTGTGTACATTTGCACCTGCTTAAACACATGGTACTGTAGTACCACGTGTTTTGGTGCTGCACAATTTTAAAAAACATGCCAGCATCCTTTTGTGTGTTTCACACCTATAGAGAAACATAGAACATAGAAACATAGAATGTGTCGGCAGATAAGAACCATTTGTCCCATCTAGTCTGCCCAATATATCTGAATCCTATGAATAGTCCCTGGCCCTATCTTATATGAAGGATAGCCTTATGCCTATCCCATGCATGCTTAAACTCCTTCACTGTATTTGCAGCTACCACTTCTGCAGGAAGGTTATTCCATGCATCCACTACTCTCTCAGTAAAGTAATACTTCCTCATATTACTTTTAAACCTTTGCACCTCTAATTTAAAACTGTGTCCTCTTGTGGTAGTTTTTCTTCTTTTAACTACTTGCCTTCTTTGCACTTAAACCCCCTTCCCATCCAGACCAATTTTTAGTTTTCAGCGCTCTCACACTTTGAATGACAATTGCGCGGTCATGCTACACTGTACCCATATAAAATTTTTATCATTTTTTTCACACAAATAGAGCTTTCTTTTGGTGGCATTTAATCATCTCTGGGTTTTTTATTTTTTACAAAAAAAAAAGAAAAAAGACAGAAAATTTTGAAAAAAAAAAAGTTTTTCTTATTTTTTGCGAGTAAATTTTGAAAATAAATTAATTTTTCTCCTTCACTGATGTGCGCTGATGAGGCGGCACTGATGGGCACTGATAGGCTGCACTGATGGGCACTGATGAGGTGGCACTTATGGGCACTGCTGAGGTGGCACTTATGGGCACTGATGAGGTGGCACTTATGGGCACTGCTGAGGTGGCACTTATGGGCACTGATGAGGTGGCACTGGTGAGGAGGTACTAATATGCCGCACTGATGAGCACTGATAGGCGGCACTGATGAGCACTGATAGGCGGCACTGCTGGGCACTGAGAGGTGGCACTGCTGGGCACTGAGAGGTGGCACTGACGGGCACTGAGAGGCGGCACTGACGGGCAGCACTGATGGGCACTGGCGGGCGGCACTGATGGGCACTGGCGGGCGGCACTGATGGGCACTGGCGGGTGGCACTGATGGGAACTGGCGGGTGGCACTGATGGGCACTGGTGGGTGGCACTGATGAGCACTGATGGGCGGCACTGATGGGCAGCACCATCAGTGCCCACACTCAGTGCCCATAGTGCTGCCAGTCAGTGCTCATCAGTGCCTAGATGAGCAGGCACTGATGGGCACTGACTAGCAGCACTATGGGCACTGATTGTGTGCACTGATGGGGGGCACTGATGGTGGGCACTGTGGGCATTGAAGGTGTGATTGGTGTACCTCTAGTAATCAGGGCACTGGTGATCGGTGCCCTGATTACTTTTTTCTGTGTCCCCGGCGCTGTGCAGCTCTCCTTCCTTCCTCAGCTCTGTGTGAGGAAGGAGCGCCGGCGATGAGAGATGATCTCATATGTTTACATATGAGATCATCTCTCATTGGATGGCTTGATCACGTGGTGAATGGCCGCTGTGATTGGCCATTCACCACGATCTGTGATCGGCTGTGTCCAAGGGACACGGCCGACACAGATTTTCCCCGCTGCGCGCTCGCGGGAGCGCGCGGGGGGCGTGTCACTGGGAGACCGTTTAAAAACGGCCTCCCGAAAATTTGAGTCCGCGCTGCAGCCGTATATAGGCTGTAGCGCGGATGGCAGGAGGTTAAATATGCTCTCCTCCTTTGCCGAGTTGATTCCCTTTATGTATTTAAAAGTTTCTATCATATCCCCTCTGTCTCTTCTTTCTTCCAAGCTATACATGTTAAGGTCCTTTAACCTTTCCTGGTAAGTTTTTTCCTGCAATCCATGTACTAGTTTAGTAGCTCTTCTCTGAACTCTCTCTAGAGTATCTATATCCTTCTGGAGATATGGCCTCCAGTACTGCGCACAATACTCCAAGTGAGGTCTCACCAGTGTTCTGTACAGCGGCATAAGCACTTCTCTCTTTCTACTGCTTATACCTCTCCCTATACATCCAAGCATTCTGCTGGCATTTCGTGCTGCTCTATTACATTGTCTTCCCACCTTTAAGTCTTCTGAAATAATTACTCCTAAATCCCTTTCCTCAGATACTGAGGTCAGGACTGTGTCAAATATTCTATATTCTGCCCTTGGGTTTTTACGCCCCAGGTGCATTATCTTGCACTTATCCACATTAAATTTCAGTTGCCAGAGTTCTGACCATTCTTCTAGTTTTCCTAAATCCTTTTCCATTTGGCGTTTCCCTCCAGGAACATCAACCCTGTTACATATCTTTGTGTCATCAGCAAAAAGACAAACCTTACCATCGAGGCCTTTTGCAATATCACTTATGAAGATATTAAAAAAAAAAATTGGTCCCAGTACAGATCCCTGAGGTACCCCACTGGTAACATGACCTAGAGCAGCTCATTAAAAAAAATGTGTGAGAACATGAAAAAATAGCGCACTTTGATGTACCTCCTGGTGTAAGTGAGCCCTCAGGCTGCTGTGCCCCTGGATTGTGTGTTCTAAAGGGTGTCTTAACTGAAAAAGGTTTGAAAAACACCACCATAGGCTGCCTAAAGGCAGGTCCAGGCATTTCCAAGGGTTCATTCACACATACTGTTCCATACACCCATGCAAAGGGGCCGTTTTCACCTGTTCAGGATGTAAAGGTGTTCTTAACAGATCCCTAAAGGCAGCTTGTTGAAATGAATGACTGGCGGCCAGCTGTACTGCACTGCTCAGCCCGCCTTGATTTTGTTCCAGCAGTAGATTGGAAGTCCCTGTGACCCCATACAAAGAATTTAAGGGTGCCGCTTCAGGCTCTAGTAGGTCCTTATATGCTAACATCAAGTGCAGGCAGGGAAAGAGCTTATCTCTGCTCCATAGAAGTCAATGAGGAAGGAAAAGATGTCCAAAGAGCTGCACATCACACAAAACCCTCATGTTACGAGTGGAAAGAGCCTCAGCCTAGACGCCATCCATGGCACACCCCCAACATGTTTTGCCTGGGCCACGGCGCTTATTTATGGGAATAGTCCCTGTAATGCTAATGGAAGACATTGCTGTATACCGTATGCAGTTGATTCTATGTACACTTTTTACAGCGCGGAAAGTGAAAGTAAACATGGAGTTAAATTTAAGGCCAGTTTACACCAGAATGCGTGTGTTCCCATGCGGTGCATTTTGACAGGCAATAATATGAATGGGCTCCAAAATGGAATGGACCACCAAAAACGTATGCAATTTGGCCTACCAACGCACTGCATTTGAGATCTGCGTTTGGGTTGACATTACCATCCTTTGTTGCCTCCTCCCACACTCGCCTCCAGGACTTCTCCAGATCTTCTCCAAATCATTGATCCCCACCATTACTAGTAAAAAAAAAAAACCTAAAAAATAAAAATTACGTAAATCTTTCCCCTGGTTTGTAGACGCGATAACTTTTGTGCAAACCAATCAAAATACGCTTATTTGGAATTTTTTTTTTTTACCAAAAATATGTAGCAGAATACAAATTGGCCATAAAGGATGAAAAAATAGATTTTTAAATTTTTGGGGGGGGATGTTATATAGCAGAAAGTAAAAAAAAATTTTTTTTTTTCAGAATTGTCACACAGGTGATCACATACCACCAAAAGAAAACTCTATTTCTGGGGAAAAAAACATCAATTTTATTTGGGTACAGCGTCACACGACTGCGCAATTGTCTGTCAAAGTAATGCAGTGCTGAATTGCAAAAAATGGCCTGGTCATTAAAGGGCAAATTCTTCCGGTCCAGAAGTGGTTAAAGCATGCTTGTTACCATGTGGAATCTAAGGGGTTAATTCTCTGAAGTGTGTAAAAAGGCTGTTTGATCCTGTCTTCTCTGATCTTCCTTTTCTTCCACTGTCCCAAGCCGTCTCCTGACAGTACAGAGCCTTACGGGCCCTCTGCACATGCTCAGTTTGATGTGTATTGCCAGATTTTTATTTATTTTTTTGTTCTTGGGAGGGTCCATGTGATCAGCAGAGTGCCAGTAAGTACTGTTCAGGCAGAGGGTAAGGGGTCATGCAGCTTCCTAGGACAGTCAGAGTAGAATGAAAACTCCTCCTACAAGCTTTAACCACACACTGATAAAAGTCATAAGACTGCTATATACTGCTGATGAGAAAAGGTATTTAGCAGTTTATATTTACTAAAATAATTGTATTTCCATGGTTTGTGTACTGTGGAAGACCAGATATAGTGATTGCATGCTCCTGGGTTTAGTAACACTTTAAAGAGGAAGTAAACTTCCATCTTTAAGTTTTTACCTATAGGTAAGCCTATGCTTGCCTATAGGTAGTGTAAATATCTCCTAAACATGTACCGTTTAGGAGATATTTATGGTAGTTGCAGCCAGTGAAATCACTGGCGCATGCGATCTGAAGGAACGGCCACCCTGCCGTTTCTTCAGAGCCCTGTGCCGTGATCAGCTGCTCCCCCGGGCATGTGTGGGAGTGACGTCATCGTGGCTCCGGCCAATCACAGAGCTGGAGTCCGCGAATCTGGAAGGAAGCTGGAATGCTTCTTTTTGAGGTAGGTTTCAGATAATGTGCTAGTATGCGATGCATACTAGCGCATTATGCCTTTGCCTTGCAGGTAAGAAAAAACAAAAAAGTGCAACAGTTTACAACCACTTTATCGCTAGGCACATCAAGTGCTTGAGCGTTAATTCATTGCCAGAATTCATTATTATTCTGGCCAATGAAATTAATTATTACTCAAGCTCTTAATGTGCGCTAACGCATTTACAAGCGTTTTTTTTTTTTTTTCAGAAAAAATGCTGCTCGCCGGAGGAGAGGCGTCTATGAGATGTGCAAAAGTCTCGCGCGCATGCATAAAATATATTTTCATGGCAAAGTCAATTTTGCCAAAATGACTCCAATCATTGGTAATGTGCACACTGGGTGTTAGTAGATTGCAATGCTCAGTGGAAGGTCAGTGGACTGGTAACATTGTATAAGAAGGGTTTTTCTCTCTCTCTCTCTCTCTCCATCTCACTTCCTGAATCGCCTGCTGATTGTCCCTTGTCGGCTCCTGTAGTGTCCCTCGCAGAGGCTGCCGGGAGTTGTAGTTTGCTGCATTTCCCAGTGTTTCCCTGTCATGGCTGCCTCCAGTTAGGTACAGTGCTTTTCCTCTTTTTATCACTCAGATTTGTAGAATGGTTTAGTGAACGATGACTGCTTGTTAGAAGTATCAGTGCCGAGCAGTGAGGGATTCTGGCAGCTGCCTGGGTATGCTGTGTGTACAGGATGGAGGGATGCCTGGGACTGGGCTCTGTGCAAGAGATGGTTAATGTCAGCTGATCGACTTCTACCTCCTGTATCCTATACATGTAGATGGCCATAGGATGTGTGTATAGTGCGGCACTGGTGTTGTCTATACGAGGTGGTCTATAGGACTTCTTCCTCCTCCTGAGTCATATGATCTGTACGTGTGACTCCACTTCCCTGGGCACTCTATACACTGCCTGTGATCACTGATCCCCCCCCCCTCTCTATATACACTGCCTGTGATCACTGATCCCCCCCTCTCTCTATATACACTGCCTGTGATCACTGATCCCCCCCCCTCTCTATATACACTGCCTGTGATCACCCCCTCTCTATACACTGCCTGTGATCACTGATCCCCCCCTCTCTATATACACTGCCTGTGATCACCCCCTCTCTATACACTGCCTGTGATCACTGATCCCCCCCCTCTCTATATACACTGCCTGTAATCACCCCCTCTCTATACACTGCCTGTGATCACTGATCCCCCCCCTCTCTCTATACACTGCCTGTGATCCCCCCTCTCTATACACTGCCTGTGATCACCCCCTCTCTATACACTGCCTGTGATCACTGATCCCCCCCTCTCTATATACACTGCCTGTGATCCCCCCCTCTCTATACACTGCCTGTGATCACCCCCTCTCTATACACTGCCTGTGATCACTGATCCCCCCCCCTCTCTATATACACTGCCTGTGACCCCCCCCCTCTCTATACACTGCCTGTGATCCCCCTCTCTATACACTGCCTGTGATCACTGATCCCCCCCCCTCTCTATACACTGCCTGTGATCACTGATCCCCCCCCTCTCTATACACTGCCTGGGATCACTGATCCCCCCCTCTCTATACACTGCCTGTGATCACTGACCCCCCCCTCTCTATACACTGCCTGTGATCACTGACCCCCCCCTCTCTATACACTGCCTGTGATCACTGATCCCCCCTCTCTATACACTGCCTGTGATCACTGATCCCCCCCTCTCTATACACTGCCTGTGATCACTGATCCCCCCCTCTCTATATACTGCCTGTGATGACTGATCCCCCCCCTCTCTATACACTGCCTGTGATCATTGACCCCCCCCCTCTCTATACACTGCCTGTGATCACTGACCCCCCCCCCCCTCTCTATACACTGCCTGTGATCACTGATCCTCCCTCTCTATACACTGCCTGTGATCACTGATCCCCCCCTCTCTATACACTGCCTGTGATCACTGATCCCCCCTCTCTATACACTGCCTGTGATCACTGATCCCCCTCTCTATACACTGCCTGTGATCACTGATCCCCCCCTCTCTATACACTGCCTGTGATCACTGATCCCCCCTCTCTATACACTGCCTGTGATCACTGATCCCCCCCCTCTCTATACACTGCCTGTGATCACTGATCCCCCCCCTCTCTATACACTGCCTGTGATCACTGATCCCCCCCCTCTCTATACACTGCCTGTGATCACTGATCCCCCCCCTCTCTATACACTGCCTGTGATCACTGATCCCCCCCCTCTCTATACACTGCCTGTGATCACTGATCCCCCCCCTCTCTATACACTGCCTGTGATCACTGATCCCCCCCCCTCTCTATACACTGCCTGTGATCACTGATCCCCCCCCCCCCCTCTCTATACACTGCCTGTGATCACTGATCCCCCCCCCTCTCTATACACTGCCTGTGATCACTGATCCCCCCCCCCTCTCTATACACTGCCTGTGATCACTGATCCCCCCCCCCTCTCTATACACTGCCTGTGATCACTGATTTTCCCCCCCCCCCCCTCTCTATACACTGCCTGTGATCACTGATTCCCCCCCCCCTCTCTATACACTGCCTGTGATCACTGATCCCCCCCCTCTCTCTATACACTGCCTGTGATCACTGATCCCCCCCCCCTCTCTATACACTGCCTGTGATCACTGATCCCCCCCCCCCCTCTCTATATACACTGCCTGTGATCACTGATCCCCCCCTCTCTCTATATACACTGCCTGTGATCACTGATCCCCCCCTCTCTCTATATACACTGCCTGTGATCACTGACCCCCCCCCCCCCTCTCTATATCACTGCCTGTGATCACCCCCTCTCTATACACTGCCTGTGATCACTGATCCCCCCCTCTGTATATACACTGCCTGTAATCACCCCTCTCTATACACTGCCTGTGATCACTGATCCCCCCCTCTCTCTATACACTGCCTGTGATCCCCCCCTTCTCTATACACTGCCTGTGATCACCCCCTCTCTATACACTGCCTGTGATCACTGATCCCCCCCTCTCTCTATACACTGCCTGTGATCCCCCTCTCTATACACTGCCTGTGATCACCCCCTCTCTATACACTGCCTGTGATCACTGATCCCCCCCCCCTCTCTATATACACTGCCTGTGATCCCCCCCCTCTCTATACACTGCCTGTGATCACCCCCTCTCTATACACTGCCATATACACTGCCTGTGATCCCCCCCTCTCTATACACTGCCTGTGATCACCCCCTCTCTATACACTGCCTGTGATCACTGATCCCCCCCCCTCTCTATATACACTGCCTGTGATCCCCCCCTCTCTATACACTGCCTGTGATCCCCCTCTCTATACACTGCCTGTGATCACTGATCCCCCCCCCTCTCTATACACTGCCTGTGATCACTGATCCCCCCTCTCTATACACTGCCTGTGATCACTGATCCCCCCCTCTCTATACACTGCCTGTGATCACTGACCCCCCCCTCTCTATACACTGCCTGTGATCACTGACCCCCCCCTCTCTATACACTGCCTGTGATCACTGATCCCCCCTCTCTATACACTGCCTGTGATCACTGATCCCCCCTCTCTATACACTGCCTGTGATCACTGATCCCCCCCTCTCTATATACTGCCTGTGATCACTGATCCCCCCCTCTCTATATACTGCCTGTGATCACTGATCCCCCCCCCCTCTCTATACACTGCCTGTGATCATTGACCCCCCCCTCTCTATACACTGCCTGTGATCACTGACCCCCCCCCCTCTCTATACACTGCCTGTGATCACTGATCCTCCCTCTCTATACACTGCCTGTGATCACTGATCCCCCCTCTCTATACACTGCCTGTGATCACTGATCCCCCCTCTCTATACACTGCCTGTGATCACTGATCCCCCCTCTCTATACACTGCCTGTGATCACTGATCCCCCCCCCCCCCTCTCTATACACTGCCTGTGATCACTGATCCCCCCTCTCTATACACTGCCTGTGATCACTGATCCCCCCCCCCTCTCTATACACTGCCTGTGATCACTGATCCCCCCCCCCCTCTCTATACACTGCCTGTGATCACTGATCCCCCCCCCTCTCTATACACTGCCTGTGATCACTGATCCCCCCCCTCTCTATACACTGCCTGTGATCACTGATCCCCCCCTCTCTATACACTGCCTGTGATCACTGACCCCCCCCCCCTCTCTATACACTGCCTGTGATCACTGATCCCCCCCCCCCTCTCTATACACTGCCTGTGATCACTGACCCCCCCTCTCTATACACTGCCTGTGATCACTGACCCCCCCTCTCTATACACTGCCTGTGATCACTGACCCCCCCCCTCTCTATACACTGCCTGTGATCACTGATCCCCCCCCCCTCTCTATACACTGCCTGTGATCACTGATCCCCCCCTCTCTATACACTGCCTGTGATCACTGATCCCCCCCTCTCTATACACTGCCTGTGATCACTGATCCCCATCCCTCTCTCTATACACTGCCTGTGATCACCGATCCCCCCTCTCTATACACTGCCTGTGATCACTGATCCCCCCCTCTGTATACACTGCCTGTGATCACTGATCCCCCCCTCTGTATACACTGCCTGTGATCACTGATCCCCATCCCTCTCTCTATACACTGCCTGTGATCACTGACCCCCCCCTCTCTATACACTGCCTGTGATCACTGATCCCCCCCCTCTCTATATACTGCCTGTGATCACTGATCCCCCCTCTCTATTTACTGTCTGTGATCACTGACCCCCCCCCCCTCTCTACTGTCTGTGATCACTGACCCCCCCCCCCCTCTCTAAACACTGCCTGTGATCACTTAACACCCCCCCCTCCTCTATAACACTAGCCTGTGATCACTGATCCCCCCCCCTCTCTATACAGTGCCTGTGATCACTGATCCCCCCCTCTCTATACAGTGCCTGTGATCACTGATCCCCCCCCTCTGTATACACTGTCTGTGATCACTGATCCCCCCTCTGTATACACTGCCTGTGATCACTGATCCCCCCTCTGTATACACTGCCTGTGATCACTGACCCCCCCCCCCTCTCTACACCCAGCCTGTGATCACTGACCCCCCCTCTCTATACACTGCCTGTGATCACTGATCCCCCCCCCCCTCTCTATACACTGCCTGCCTGTGATCACTGATCCCCCCTCTCTATATACTGTGTGTGATCACTGATCCCCCCCCCCTCTCTATACACTGCCTGTGATCACTGATCCCCCCCTCTCTATACACTGCCTGTGATCACTGATCCCCCCCCTCTCTATACACTGCCTGTGATCACTGACCCCCCCCTCTCTATACACTGCCTGTGATCACTGACCCCCCCCCCTCTCTATACACTGCCTGTGATCACTGATCCCCCCTCTCTATACACTGCCTGTGATCACTGATCCCCCCTCTCTATACACTGCCTGTGATCACTGATCCCCCCTCTCTATATACTGCCTGTGATGACTGATCCCCCCCCCCCTCTCTATACACTGCCTGTGATCATTGACCCCCCCCTCTCTATACACTGCCTGTGATCACTGACCCCCCCCCCCCCTCTCTATACACTGCCTGTGATCACTGATCCTCCCTCTCTATACACTGCCTGTGATCACTGATCCCCCCTCTCTATACACTGCCTGTGATCACTGATCCCCCCTCTCTATACACTGCCTGTGATCACTGATCCCCCCTCTCTTTACACTGCCTGTGATCACTGATCCCCCTCTCTATACACTGCCTGTGATCACTGATCCCCCCTCTCTATACACTGCCTGTGATCACTGACCCCCCCCCTCTCTATACACTGCCTGTGATCACTGATCCCCCCCTCTCTATACACTGCCTGTGATCACTGATCCCCCCCCTCTCTATACACTGCCTGTGATCACTGATCCCCCCCCCCTCTCTATACACTGCCTGTGATCACTGATCCCCCCCCTCTCTATACACTGCCTGTGATCACTGATCCCCCCCCTCTCTATACACTGCCTGTGATCACTGATCCCCCCCTCTCTATACACTGCCTGTGATCACTGACCCCCCCCCCCCTCTCTATACACTGCCTGTGATCACTGATCCCCCCCCCCCCCTCTCTATACACTGCCTGTGATCACTGATCCCCCCCCCCTCTCTATACACTGCCTGTGATCACTGATCCCCCCCCCCTCTTTATACACTGCCTGTGATCACTGATCCCCATCCCTCTCTCTATACACTGCCTGTGATCACTGATCCCCCCTCTCTATACACTGCCTGTGATCACTGATCCCCCCCCCCTCTCTATACAGTGCCTGTGATCACTAATCCCCCCCTCTGTATACACTGCCTGTGATCACTGATCCCCCCCTCTCTATACACTGCCTGTGATCACTGATCCCCCCCCTCTCTATATACTGCCTGTGATCACTGATCCCCCCCCCTCTCTATATACTGCCTGTGATCACTGATCCCCCCTCTCTATTTACTGTCTGTGATCACTGACCCCCCCCCCTCTCTAAACACTGCCTGTGATCACTTAACACCCCCCCCTCCTCTATAAACTACCTGTGATCACTGATCCCCCCCCCTCTCTATACAGTGCCTGTGATCACTGATCCCCCCCTCTCTATACAGTGCCTGTGATCACTGATCCCCCCCCTCTGTATACACTGTCTGTGATCACTGATCCCCCCTCTGTATACACTGCCTGTGATCACTGATCCCCCCTCTGTATACACTGCCTGTGATCACTGACCCCCCCCCTCTCTACACCCAGCCTGTGATCACTGACCCCCCCTCTCTATACACTGCCTGTGATCACTGATCCCCCCCCCCCTCTCTATACACTGCCTGTGATCACTGATCCCCCCTCTTTATACACTGCCTGTGATCACTGATTCCCCCCCCCCCCCTCTATACACTGCCTGTGATCACTGATCCCCCCTCTCTATATACTGTGTGTGATCACTGATCCCCCCCCCTCTCTATACACTGCCTGTGATCACTGATCCCCCCCCTCTCTATACACTGCCTGGGATCACTGATCCCCCCCTCTCTATACACTGCCTGTGATCACTGACCCCCCCCTCTCTATACACTGCCTGTGATCACTGACCCCCCCCCCCTCTCTATACACTGCCTGTGATCACTGATCCCCCCTCTCTATACACTGCCTGTGATCACTGATCCCCCCTCTCTATATACTGCCTGTGATGACTGATCCCCCCCCCCTCTCTATACACTGCCTGTGATCACTGATCCCCCCCCTCTCTATACACTGCCTGTGATCACTGATCCCCCCCTCTCTATACACTCCCTGTGATCACTGATCCCCCCCCCCCCTCTCTATACACTGCCTGTGATCACTGATCCCCCCCCTCTCTATACACTGCCTGTGATCACTGATCCCCCCCTCTCTATACACTGCCTGTGATCACTGATCCCCCCCTCTCTATACACTGCCTGTGATCACTGACCCCCCCCCTCTCTATACACTGCCTGTGATCACTGATCCCCCCCCCCCCTCTCTATACACTGCCTGTGATCACTGATCCCCCCCCCCCTCTCTATACACTGCCTGTGATCACTGATCCCCCCCCCTCTCTATACACTGCCTGTGATCACTGATCCCCATCCCTCTCTCTATACACTGCCTGTGATCACTGATCCCCCCTCTCTATACACTGCCTGTGATCACTGATCCCCCCCCCCTCTCTATACAGTGCCTGTGATCACTAATCCCCCCCTCTGTATACACTGCCTGTGATCACTGATCCCCCCCTCTCTATACACTGCCTGTGATCACTGATCCCCCCCCTCTCTATATACTGCCTGTGATCACTGATCCCCCCCCCCTCTCTATATACTGCCTGTGATCACTGATCCCCCCTCTCTATTTACTGTCTGTGATCACTGACCCCCCCCCTCTCTAAACACTGCCTGTGATCACTTAACACCCCCCCCTCCTCTATAAACTACCTGTGATCACTGATCCCCCCCCCTCTCTATACAGTGCCTGTGATCACTGATCCCCCCCTCTCTATACAGTGCCTGTGATCACTGATCCCCCCCCCTCTGTATACACTGTCTGTGATCACTGATCCCCCCTCTGTATACACTGCCTGTGATCACTGATCCCCCCTCTGTATACACTGCCTGTGATCACTGACCCCCCCCCCCCCTCTCTACACCCAGCCTGTGATCACTGACCCCCCCTCTCTATACACTGCCTGTGATCACTGATCCCCCCCCCCCTCTCTATACACTGCCTGTGATCACTGATCCCCCCTCTCTATACACTGCCTGTGATCACTGATTCCCCCCCCCCCCTCTATACACTGCCTGTGATCACTGATCCCCCCTCTCTATATACTGTGTGTGATCACTGATCCCCCCCCCTCTCTATACACTGCCTGTGATCACTGATCCCCCCCCTCTCTATACACTGCCTGGGATCACTGATCCCCCCCTCTCTATACACTGCCTGTGATCACTGACCCCCCCCTCTCTATACACTGCCTGTGATCACTGACCCCCCCCCCCCTCTCTATACACTGCCTGTGATCACTGATCCCCCCTCTCTATACACTGCCTGTGATCACTGATCCCCCCTCTCTATACACTGCCTGTGATCACTGATCCCCCCTCTCTATATACTGCCTGTGATGACTGATCCCCCCCCCTCTCTATACACTGCCTGTGATCATTGACCCCCCCCTCTCTATACACTGCCTGTGATCACTGACCCCCCCCCTCTCTATACACTGCCTGTGATCACTGATCCTCCCTCTCTATACACTGCCTGTGATCACTGATCCCCCCCCCCCTCTCTATACACTGCCTGTGATCACTGATCCCCCCCCTCTCTATACACTGCCTGTGATCACTGATCCCCCCCCTCTCTATACACTGCCTGTGATCACTGATCCCCCCCTCTCTATACACTGCCTGTGATCACTGACCCCCCCCCCTCTCTATACACTGCCTGTGATCACTGATCCCCCCCCCCTCTCTATACACTGCCTGTGATCACTGACCCCCCCTCTCTATACACTGCCTGTGATCACTGACCCCCCCTCTCTATACACTGCCTGTGATCACTGACCCCCCCCTCTCTATACACTGCCTGTGATCACTGATCCCCCCCCCCCTCTCTATACACTGCCTGTGATCACTGATCCCCCCCCTCTCTATACACTGCCTGTGATCACTGATCCCCCCCTCTCTATACACTGCCTGTGATCACTGATCCCCATCCCTCTCTCTATACACTGCCTGTGATCACCGATCCCCCCTCTCTATACACTGCCTGTGATCACTGATCCCCCCCTCTGTATACACTGCCTGTGATCACTGATCCCCCCCTCTGTATACACTGCCTGTGATCACTGATCCCCCCCTCTGTATACACTGCCTGTGATCACTGATCCCCATCCCTCTCTCTATACACTGCCTGTGATCACTGACCCCCCCCTCTCTATACACTGCCTGTGATCACTGATCCCCCCCCCCTCTCTATACACTGCCTGGGATCACTGATCCCCCCTCTCTATACACTGCCTGGGATCACTGATCCCCCCCCTCTCTATACACTGCCTGTGATCACTGATCCTCCCCCCTCTCTATACACTGCCTGTGATCACTGATCCTCCCCCCTCTCTATACACTGCCTGGGATCACTGACCCCCCCCCCCTCTCTATACACTGCCTGTGATCACTGACCCCCCCCCCTCTCTATACACTGCCTGTGATCACTGACCCCCCCCCTCTCTATACACTGCCTGTGATCACTGATCCCCCCCCCTCTCTATACACTGCCTGTGATCACTGATCCCCCCCCCCTCTCTATACACTGCCTGTGATCACTGATCCCCCCCCCCTCTCTATACACTGCCTGTGATCACTGACCCCCCCTCTCTATACACTGCCTGTGATCACTGACCCCCCCCCCCTCTCTATACACTGCCTGTGATCACTGATCCCCCCCCCTCTCTATACACTGCCTGTGATCACTGATCCCCCCCCTCTCTATACACTGCCTGTGATCACTGATCACCCCCCTCTCTATACACTGCCTGTGATCACTGATCCCCATCCCTCTCTCTATACACTGCCTGTGATCACTGATCCCCCCTCTCTATACACTGCCTGTGATCACTGATCCCCCCCCCTCTCTATACAGTGCCTGTGATCACTAATCCCCCCCTCTGTATACACTGCCTGTGTTCACTGATCCCCCCCTCTCTATACACTGCCTGTGATCACTGATCCCCCCCCCTCTCTATATACTGCCTGTGATCACTGATCCCCCCCCCCTCTCTATATACTGCCTGTGATCACTGATCCCCCCTCTCTATTTACTGTCTGTGATCACTGACCCCCCCCCCTCTCTAAACACTGCCTGTGATCACTTAACACCCCCCCCTCCTCTATAAACTACCTGTGATCACTGATCCCCCCCCCTCTCTATACAGTGCCTGTGATCACTGATCCCCCCCTCTCTATACAGTGCCTGTGATCACTGATCCCCCCCCTCTGTATACACTGTCTGTGATCACTGATCCCCCCTCTGTATACACTGCCTGTGATCACTGATCCCCCCTCTGTATACACTGCCTGTGATCACTGACCCCCCCCCCCTCTCTACACCCAGCCTGTGATCACTGACCCCCCCTCTCTATACACTGCCTGTGATCACTGATCCCCCCCCCCCTCTCTATACACTGCCTGTGATCACTGATCCCCCCTCTCTATACACTGCCTGTGATCACTGATTCCCCCCCCCCCCTCTATACACTGCCTGTGATCACTGATCCCCCCTCTCTATATACTGTGTGTGATCACTGATCCCCCCCCTCTCTATACACTGCCTGTGATCACTTAACCCCCCCCCCTCCTCTATAAACTACCTGTGATCACTGATCCCCCCCTCTGTATACACTGTCTGTGATCACTGATCCCCCCTCTGTATACACTGTCTGTGATCACTGATCCCCCCCCTCTATACACTGCCTGTGATCACTGATCCCCCCCTCTCTATACACTGCCTGTGATCACTGATTCCCCCCCCCTCTCTAAACACTGTCTGTGATCACTGATTCCCCCCCCCTCTCTAAACACTGCCTGTGATCACTTAACACCCCCCCTCCTCTATAAACTACCTGTGATCACTGATCCCCCCCCTCTCTATACAGTGCCTGTGATCACTGATCCCCCCCCCTCTGTATACACTGTCTGTGATCACTGATCCCCCCTCTGTATACACTGCCTGTGATCACTGACCCCCCCCTCTGTATACACTGCCTGTGATCACTGACCCCCCCCCCCCTCTGTATACACTGCCTGTGATCACTGACCCCCCCTCTCTATACACTGCCTGTGATCACTGATCCCCCCCTCTCTATACACTGCCTGTGATCACTGATCCCCCCCTCTGTATACACTGCCTGTGATCACTGATCCCCCCCCCCCTCTCTATACACTGCCTGCGATCGCTGATCCCCCCCCTCTGTATACTGCCTGTGATCACAGATTCACCCCTCCCCCCCTGTACACTGACTGCGATGACTGATTCCCCCCCCCCCCCCCCCCGTACACTGCCTACCATCACTGATCCCCCACACTGCCTGTGATCACTAATTCCCCCCCCTTCCCTCTGTGCACTACCTGCGATCACTGATCCCCTTTATATGATAGAAGAGGGGCTGTGTTTCCCATGGCAACCAGCTACACCCTACCTGGCATCTTCTGATCTGCACTAAAAATGACAGCTGTTATTGTAAATGCCACCACCAGTTCATTTAAAGATCAGTAATGTTGTAAATATATATAATTTTTTTTTTTTTTTTTCTTAAAGAAAAGCGCAGGTTTGTTCTCATCTTAAGTTTGAACCAAACCCAAAAGCAAACAGGCACACCCACCAGATCAGTACCAAAGCCGGTGTACTCCCCTCCCCATAGCCACTCCGAACAATTCAAGCTAACAAGCTCATGACATTGTTGACCGAGTATGGCAGTTGACATGCATAGACTGGCAATGGTTAAATTTGTTGGCGGTAATGACCACCGAGTGCAACGTGTACAGCCCTGTGTAAAACCATGGGTCAGCCTTTCTCAACCAGGTTTCCTCCAGAGGTTTTATCAGAATAGTAACCTCCTGCGCTCAAGTGTGGTGTATGAAGAGTTCTGCCCTTTTTTGTGGTTTGTTTTGTTTAAGGCCTCATTCAGAATGTGAAATGAGGGCAGATAGGCTGCCATGTTCAGAAGCGGTTAAAGCCACAACAGCCCTAAGTCACATTCCAACTGGGCCAGCAGCTATGGCCTTTTTGTGTGCAGCCAGAAATGCCATCCCTGGACGCAAACTGGTCAGTCTTTAATTTCCTGGTGCCCAACCTGGGGCCAGATTGGCTGCATGTGGCCCTTTGGTATATGATGAGTGGCCCTTGGACCTCAGTAGTCTGTGGTGGAATCATTGATTGGGGTAATAGCATTGATCTCTACTAGCCTAACATGTTCTCAGTTTCATATTGTCTTCTGTACCCATCCCCAGCCCAAAATGTAGCATGCCCACACTGCCTGACCCTCGTTTCTTCTACTAGGTCTACAGATTCTGATAGTCCTCTCAAGCATTACATATACTGATTATGTGTGGCCTTTTGGTGATGTCATGGGCTGCATTTGAGGCCCCCTTTATCAAAGTTGACAACCACTGTTGGATAGATGAGCGGTTATACCCGAACAAAAACAACGTCGTCCATTGATTTGTACAGAGTACAAATCTGCCCATGTGGCTGCCAGCCATAGACATCCGCACACAGTATATGTCTGGGATGAAGCTTCCTGGCCAGCCAGCAGGAAAGGCTAATGGCACGTGTGAATGTTACAGTGCATACATTAATTTATAACAATTACTGTCATTGTACTTGTGCTGGAAAAAAGATGTCTGTCCAGTAACTATATTAAGGCATTTCTTTTCTTCTCCTGCCTATAGGTTTAGGTAGTATACATGTAGGAAAGCTCCTATAAAAACGGCATGCATTCCATTACCGATATATATAAGGCGACTGTGGTCATATAACACCATTAAATTATGGAACACGCTGTTTTGTATTTGTACTAAGAGTTAATTTTTCAGGATAAACTTTCAAGGGTCTACCACGGGGGGTAGCCTGTCCTGAAAAACAAACCTCTTCTCGACCACTTTAGGGTTATATGTGGCTGCAGGGTAAGTCAGCCATGATGCTCACCTGGGACACATATGCGTCCATTGTGCACTGCTGCTCTTTGCTGAGAGCGCTCTCTTTGTGCACTCCCAACATACTGACCAAGCTGTCAATGACAGCTCCAGGTCAGCTTTTACAGCCAATGGGAGGGACTCCCAATCATGTGACAGCCAATTCAGTGGTCACATGATCAGGAACTCCACCTTTGGCTGTTTGGTACCTTTTTTTTAAAGGGCTGGCTGGAGTTAAACTGTATCTAAACCTACAAAAACCAATGTAATGTTTTTCAGTTTCCCAGTCCTAAAGCTAAGTGGAATTTGTTTAGTTGATGGCCACCTGACATCCTTTGATTGAAAAATCGAAGAAGCAGCACAGTTAAATTGGTGGACAAACAGCTGCTGCATCCAATCAGTTGGTGTTCTGACAGCCGCTGTTCTGACAGAATGCTATACCCGCTCAGATTGCTATACCCTCGTCACTTCCGCCCCGGTGCGCATGCGCAGAAGGCATTCTGGAGGTCCGATGTGTATAGCGAACAGCTGACTGAGAAGAGGCGGGGCTGAGGTGTCATCGAGTTCTTACAGGGGGCGGGGCGGGGAAGATTAGTAGACCTGAGAGGAGGCGGTACACCTGAGAGGAGGCGGTACGGAAGCAAATATCATCAAGTTCTTACAGGGGGCGGGAAGTATACAGTACCGAAGGAACTACTTTTAATACATTTATTACACGGCCGCAAGTCTCCTAATCTTCCCCGCCCCGCCCCCTGTAAGAACTCGATGATATTTGCATCTGTACTGCCTCCTCTCAGGTGAAACGCCTCCTCTCAGGTCTACTAATCCTCCCCGCCCCCTATAAGAATTTGAAGATATTTGCATCCGTACCGCCTCCTCTCAAGTGTACCGCCTCCTCTCAGGTCTACTAATCCTCCCCGCCCCGCCCCCTGTAAGAACTCGATGACGCCTCAGCCCCGCCTCTTCTCAGTCAGCTGTTCGCTATACACATCGGACCTCCAGAATGCCTTGTGCGCATGCGCACCGGGGCGGAAGTGACGAGGGTATAGCAATCTGAGCGGGTATAGCATTCTATCACAACACCGCCAGTGCTGGTTGTAAGTAAAGGAAACAAAGAAGGCACTTGGGCCTAGCGCATTATCTTCAAAACATGGTTTATTAAATGGTATAAAACAGGTGAATGTACAAACCAAGGCTAGCATCATCTGCTTAAATCCATATACGTAATTTCACAATGCTCGTAGACACATCAGCTAACGGGTTTCGAGGTTACCACCTTCATCAGAGCTTTGTCTGGATGATTACTGGTATAGCTAAAGGACTTTATGGTCCGATTCCGTGCCTCTCAGCCTGGTGCTGTCATTTTGCAGATCCTCCTCCCATGTCTGGGTGTCTCAGATATGAGAGGAGGATCTGCAAAGTGACATCACCAGGCTGAGAGGCACGGAATCTGACCATAAAGTCCTTCAGCTATACCAGTAGTCATCCAGACAAGACTCTGAAGAAGAGGGTACCCTTGAAACGCGTTACCAATGTGTCTATGAGCATTGTGAATTTACGTATATGGACTTAAGCAGATGATGCTATGTCTAAGCTATAATGCAAGCATTGGTTTGTGAGTACATTCACCTCTGTTTTATATAATTTAATAAAATGAGGTTTGAGGATAATGCTCTAGGCCCACGTGCCTTCTTTGTTTCCTATACTTAGTCATATCGGACGTTCCCAGTCTTTTGAGGGCAGCGAGGAGCACATTATCCACATGCAGTAATAAGTCAAGATAGGAGTTTGACACCACATTGAGATTTATCGCACAGTGCAGGAGAGTGAATATAGCGTCAGTGCTGGTTTTCACAATACAGAAGCACAGCAGGGGGATTCTTCCATCATATATAGCCCACAGGCTGAATGTAGAAAAAAAAATCCAGTAGTGTATTGCTAGCTTTAGATGTGGCTGCATTAGATTTCTTTTTTTTTTTTTTAGATTTCTTTTTTTTTTTAGATTTCTTTTTTTTTTTTTAACAGGCTTTTTCTTCTTTATTTTCACCTGATGATCCCACCAGTAGCATACTTCCTGTCCTAGGGTGGCAACCCACTGTACTGTGTGGAGAAGTAGTGTTTTGTTACCTTTAGGATCGTGTTTTTGGACTACAGAACACTTTCATTCTCTGTTCTCCTTTAGCCCTGGTTCACACTGCACATCACATGCGATTCGCACTGCATTTCTGTGCAAGGATTCTGTGCAGTTTAATTTGAGCCCATTCATTTTAATTTTCCCAAATCGCACTGCATCCACATGAAAAGGGTACGATCAGACTTTTTTTTTTTTGTTGTTGGAACTGGTGTTTACACCGATGTGATCTGGTTCAGTCAAATGCACTGTTTTATGACTAATTTTTTATTGACACCCACAGCAGATCACATGAACCCAGTGCAATTGCTATGCGGTGCAGGAAAAGCACAGGAATCGCTGCTTTTCACTGTGAACTAGGGCTTACAAAGAAGGGGAGATGTTCTGTAGCCCAGAGAGAGAGAGCTAGAAAACAATGCTGATTGATAATGGCACAGGCAGAGAGCAAAGAAAGGTATCGGCTTATTGGATTTCTGGCTAACCCTGCAAGTGGTATTTAAAGCTGAGCTCCACTCAAAAGGAGAAGTTCTGCTTTAAAGAGGTTGTAAACTCAGAATTTTTTTTTTTTTTTAAAAACGAACACCTGAAAGACAAACCCATAATGAGCTAGTATGCATTGCATACTAGCTCATTATGAAATTTTTCCCTTCCAACGAAGCTTCGCAGTGCCGACCGCTCACCTGTCTCATGGGTGACCTGTTCTGTCGCCCTTCTTCTGGGTTTGCGGCATCTGTCCATTTGATTGGCTGGAGCCGTGATGATGTCACTCCCGCGCGGGAGCCGACGGTCACGGCACAGGGCTCTGAAGGAACGGCACCAGCGGCCGTTCCTTCAGAGCGCATGCGCCAGTGACGTCACTGGCTGCATGCAAATTAATTATCTCCTAAACGGTACATGTTTAGGAGATATTTACAGTACCTATACGTAAAGTCTATGATAAGGCCTACCTATAGGTACAAGTTGCAGAGGAGGGTTTACTTCCTCTTTAAAGCCTCCTCCCCCTTCTCCTGTTTGTGAAACAGAGCTTTTAGGCAGAGGGGGGGGGGGCAGGTACCTGATTTTGACAGGTTCCGGCTCCCACTTCTGTTCCGGTCCCTTAGGCCAGTGGTTCTCAATTCCGGTCCTCGGGACCCACCAACAGGCCAGGTTTGCAAGATAACTAAATTACATCACAGGTGATCTCATTTGCTGCTCAGTGATTGCAGTATTCTAGTCTGCATCCCCCAAGGTAATACTTAAAATCTGGCCTGTTAGTGGGTCCCGAGGACCGGAATTGAGAACCACTGCCTTAGGCAATAGGAAGCAGGCATCCCCTCCCCCCCTCCTAAAATCTTCTGGAGAACAAGACCGGTCCCAGAAGACTTCAGGACCAGACACAGAGTACAGTGCCACTCGCACATGTGCAGTGGGCACCCGGCTGTGAAGCCGCAAACTATCACAGCCGGGTGCCCATAGTAAAGATGCTGGGGTGAGTAGTACACTCTTGGATCGTGGGACAGGTGAGTGGCTTTGTATTATAAGTCAGCATCTACACTTTTTTTGTAGCTGCTGACTTTTAATGAACACAAAAATGACTGGAACGCCGCTTTAAGAGATCAAACTGGAGAAAATAAGGTAATTCTTAGGGTTTACATACACTTTAGCTGTTGGGGTTGGTTCACACCCGTACCGTACTACGTGTGTGTGCGCCATCAGCAGAGAGGTATGGTTCTCTGTGTTCAGCACATCACACTCTACCTTTTTTTTTTTTTTTGTCAAATTTCATCTTTCTGCTTCGCAACCTGTTCTGATGCAGTGTAGTGCGACGCAAGTCGCAAACGTTACCGTGAAAAGGAGTAATGCACCTTCTACTTTTTTTTCGGGAAGGCTGAGCTGAACAAACTGAACATAAGGCAGATTGCTTTGTCCAAGCTTTGGGACTACGTTGGAATAAGCTGCCCAGTACAGTTCAACACATCTGGTGTGAAAGGGTCCTTTGTGCAAAAAATGAAAAAAAATCACATACAGTACCGAATTATAGAGATAAATTCAGCCAATGGGCTTCATTCTGCTTTGATATGCTGAATTCTCCTAAAAAAAAAAAAAAAATAGTCTACTGGTTGCCTCCATTTTATGAGATAACAGCCTTCAATAGAAGGGCTGTACTGTACTTCAAGTCCTAAATAATGAATTCCTTATGATGAGAACGGACCAGCTCTAAACTGTTCAATGCTTGCTACATTATTGTGTATTTGTGTTCATTTTTGGGTTACTACGTATTTAGTATTATGTGAAAGAATTCTAAGATAATTAAATAGAACATAGGATTCATTTTACGTCTCATATGGTTCATCCCCATTGGTATTTTAGGAACATGTGATGTGCTCAAGGCAGCTGACATGCTTCACGTTTCCACTTCCTCTTTTTATTTCATTTTTTTTTCCTTTGTTTCATCAGCTTTCTGTCTATTACAGTAGAATAGCTGTGCCATTTTTTAGTTTTTAAATGCTAACTGCATTTCAGTAAATGTATTGGATTTTTACAAAATAAAATGTCATCATTCAGAATGTAGTAGAGCTATATTTTATTAATGATCTGGTTTTAAAATAAAAGCGGGATAAAACAATGGGTAGACGTAATAAACATATTTTTAGCTACATTTATTACAAAGTGAGAGCAGCTTTTCCCTACATATGTACATAGCATTCCGCCTTCTAGAGATAAAATGTATAAACCAAGCAAACCTCAAATTATTACATTAACAATCAAAAACTAAGTACATCTTCAGTGTGCATAAGATTTGCAAACAGTAAAAATCTGATGCACTATATAAATATATACGTTTAAAGAGGAAGTAAACCCTCCTCTGTAACTTGTACCTATAGGTAAGCCTATGATAAGGCTTACCTATAGATACTGTATATATCTCCTAAACATGTACCGTTTAGGAGATATTTACCTTACATGCAGCCAGTGACGTCACTGGCGCATGCGCTCTGAAGGAACGGCCGCTGGTGCCGTTCCTTCAGAGCCCCGTGCCGTGACCGTCGGCTCCCACGTGGGAGTGACATCATCACGGCTCCAGCCAATCAGATGGCCAGGTGCCGCGATCCCGGAAAACGGGCGACTGAACATGTCGCCCGTCATAAAGGTAAGCGGGAGGCACGGCGGGGGCTCGTTGTAAGGTAAGTATTTCATAATGAGCTAGTATGCGTTGCATACTAGCTCATTATGGGTTTCTCTTTTAGGTTGAAAATAAAAAAAAAATTGGGTTTACAACCTCTTTAAGAACAATATTTTGATAGTCCATCAATATTTGGTTGATACATCCACCTCTACTCATCTCTTCTGATGGCCTACTTTTAGCAGCATTCATAGTGCCTCTTTTTATTTCTTGTGTGTTGTAAGGCCCCTTTCACACGGGCGTTCCGATCCGATTTGCCTGTCAGTTTTTCAGGCGACCTGATCGGATGCTCCATGCATCTGCTATTCGATTCTTATCCTGTCTGTGAAATCCAGAGGAATAGAAACTCCATTTTCCATCCGTCTATCGGATCGGATGAGAACGGACAGGCGGTCCGTTCTCTTCCAATCTCCCCATAGAGGAGAGCGGGGATCTGACAGCTCCATCTCTGCACACAGAGCAGAGACGGAGCTGTCATCCGCCTGCTCAGCGGGGATCGGCGGATTGACCCCCCCCTGCTGAGCAGAACAGACTCTGTTGGGCGGTGCGCCCGTGTGAAAGGGGCCTTACTGCACTACTTTGGTCCAACTTTCATGCGTTTTGAGGTCCATAGGCATTGCTCCAAGTCCAGTCCAAATCGCGGTAAAAGCATGGCAAAATCGCGTGACTTAAAGGCCCGTTCACACTTGACGGAAATCAGACGAAATATCCTCTGATTTTTCTCTCTCTTGCTCATCGTTCATAACCGTTTTTAGTTGACAGTGCATAAATGTTCACAAAATTTCTCGTCCGATTTTTTTTTTTTTTTTTCTTTTTTGGGGACATTTGTTCCCAGACTTCCGGATTGTCAGCAACTTCAGATCATGCGCAGTCTTTCGTATCTGATTTTTCACGGGTGTACTGCATACACATTAAACGAAAATTGGTCGTCTGGGGAAAGATGATAAAAAATTTTGGTGTTTGTCCCTCCGTTTTTTTTCGTTGAAAATGTCGGCATCGGCTGCTGAGTTGTGTACACGCTAGTCAAAAATCGTACGATTTTACCTCGGACGGGAATTTTCGTCAGATTTTCTACTATTGTGTACCCCACTTTAAGGTCGCGTTAAGGCCCCTTTCACACTTGTGCAACTTGTCGTGCAACTTTGGACATCAGAGTTGCACAACATGTTCTTCCCCAATGTTTCCACTGATACCCTTTCATATATGTGCAACTTAAAGTTCCAGACACAATTCAGAATAGTTCATCCACTACTTTGTCCGACTTTCATGCACTTTGAGGGCCATAGATTTCAATGTTAATCCTCAGAAGTTGCATGAAAGTCATACCTGAATTTATACAATGCAACTTGTGTGCAACAGTTGTCCATTAAAACTGGTCAAAGCCAAAGTCTTATCCAGGTTGCATCCATCCAAAGTTGCTCCAAAGTCGGCTCAATTTTGGAGTCGTACAAGTGTGAAAGGGGCCTAATGCTTCGTACACACGCAACGATTATCGGCCGACCGATCGGCCATCTTTTGTCCTGTGTTGTTGTGTTGGAATGTGCCTAGACTGCACACAAATTTTCTCGGCCAACAAATATCTACTTCAGAAGTGATGTCATGTGATGGTTTACTTTCCGTGTGTTTTTTCATCTCTGAGCATGCCCAGTCTTGCTCATCAGATTTTTGTCTGCCGAAATCTGTACTGACTGATGGAAAATCGGCCGTTGTGGTGACGGCCAACAAAAATTTTATAGCCTGCACACCAGATTTTTTTTCGGCCGAAAAGTCGGAGTCGGTTGTCGAAAGCATCATACTAACAAGCCGAAAATCGGCCGATTGGACGTTGGCCGAAAATTCACGGCCAACTATCGACGCGTGTGTACGGGGCATTAGTGATAATACTGAAGACAAACCCTCCCCATTAGTTTGAGAAAGGATGTGATACAGGAAACAAACATTTAATTAAAACAGAGAAAGATGTAAGTTTGGAATAATGCTTGGGAAGAGTAGGAAGGGTTGAAATCTATAGTAATTTTAGTGCTGTTTGTATCCCTGTTGAAGACCTCTCCCTTCGCTTCCTGACTTCGATTTGTGACCCCCTCACTGTGGCTTGATGAGTAGAAATTTCCCTAGCAGACGTCAGATGTAGAACTTGTACAGTGTACAAAACGTATTGTTAATTGAGTTTTGTTCTTTTTTTTTTTTTTTTTTTTTTTTTTATAAATATAACTTTTTTAATATGTAAGAGACGGAAGGCATGTATCTAAGGTGGAATTTTCAAGCAGACCCCTTTTCATTTTATGACATCGCTCTTCCAGGAGCTGCTCCCGACCCTAAGAATCCGTAGTCTCCTCTCCACTTTTGCTGATTGCCTCATCTTTTTGATCCTTTACCTGCAGGATGAGGTGACTAAATGATGGCTGATAAGTTTTTCACCTGATGTTTTTGAATTTTCAATGCCGTTTTGAAAATGAGCCTTCTACCGGATTCGGTAATTGCAAGTGATTATAATTACTGATTATACTGATTATGAGTGATTTGTTTTTGAAATGGTGATATCTTTAAGGTGTTTTAGACTTTGGTGTTTCATTCAATATTTCTTCCTGGGGGTGAATCGGAAAGCAAGACACCATTGAAATAGATTTGGTTTTCAAATGTCTTGCACACATGCCAAGTCATTTGTCTGATACTTTAATAAGGATCTTAAGTGTGTATCTGAGCCCCAATAATTTAAACTTGCAGTTGCTTCACCCACATCTTATTATTTTATGTGTCATTAGGAATCAAGTTAATGACACATTATGAACAGGCTCTATATGGTCAGTAATTTTCTACCTTTTTAAAATTGCTTTCAACAGCTAAGAAAAATTTGACAGTTTAATTAAAGATCAACACCAGACTTTACCAGTGGCAGCAGCCTAGCTTTTGTGTTATTTGTAATCATTTTTCTTGCCTTTTTGTTTTTATGTAACGCAGTACTTTTAAGGTCCATTCACACTAGCGCGACTTGTCAGGCGACTTGGTCGCCTGACAAGTCGCGGTGGGTCGCTCGCCATGGAATAGTACAGGACCCGTTCTAATAGGAGTGACACAAGTCGCTCCGACTTAGAAAAAGGGTCCTGTACTACTTTGGGGCGACCTGGAGGCGACTTGCATTGACTTCACAGGTCACCCCAGCAAGTCGTGTCGCGCCAGTCTGAATGGGCGCTTAATGCTTGAAGACCAGGCGTTTTTCTGCTACTTTTTTTACTAGTAAAAAAATCTGTATTTTCTATATATATATTAGAGCTGCACGATTCTGGCCAAAATGAGAATCACGATTTTTTAGCTTGGAATAAAGATCACGATTCTCTCACGATTCTCTGTGTAACAAAAAAAAATTGGGATAACTTTACTGTTACGTTTTTTTTTTATTCATTAAAGTCTATTAATTGCGTTTGAAAGACTGCTGCTCAAATACAGTGTGACATAAAATATTACAACAATCGCCATTTTATTCTGTAGGGTCTCTGCTAAAAAATATATATATAAAATGTTTGGGGGTTCTAAGTACTTTTCTAGCAAAAAAAACTGATTTTAACTTGCAAGCAACAAATGTCAGAAAAAGATCCAGTCTTTAAGAGGTTAAACTTCCTTTCTCCCTGGCAGAGGGAAGGAAAAGATACAATGTAATCATTTTTGTTTATAGTTACTGGGAGACTTTGCTGATAGCCGCCAGGAGGCTTTTTTTTTTTTTTTTCCACAGCTGTTCTCTCTGCTATGCAAAGAATCGAGCATATTTCAGGGTTAGATCGTCAGGGGGGGTGAATCGAGATCGCGATTTTCATACGATTAATCGTGCAGCTCTAATATATATATATATATATATATATATATATATATATTATAAAAAATTTTTTTAGCAGAGATCCTAGAGAATAAAATGGTGGGTTTTGCAATATATTTTTTATTTTTTTATCACATGGTATTTGCACAGAGGTTTTTTTTTTTTTTTTTTTTTAATGTAAATTTGTTGGAAAAAATAAATTTTGAATGAATTTTAAGGCACACAAACAGACTATGATACCCATTTTTTTGGTAAAATATAAAAGATGGTGTTACACTGAGTAAAAAGATACTCAACATGACACGCCTTAAAATTTGTGCACGCTCGTGGAATGGCAACAAACTATGGTATTTAAAAAATCTCCATAGACGATGCTTTTAAAGCTTTTACAGGTTACCAGTTTAGAGTCATAGAGGAGGTCTGGTGCTAGAATTATTGCACTCGCTCGGACGTTCGCAGCAATACCTCACATGTCTCCAACGCATGCAGGGTGACAGGGACACTTTATACTTTTTTTTTACACTTTTTTTATTATTATTATTATTATGGATTTCTATAGTGCCAGCAGTTTACGCAGCGCTTTACAATATTAGAGGGAGACAGTACATTTACAATACAAGAGAATTAACAGGGCCCTGCTCAGAAGAGCTTACAATCTAATGGGGTGGGGCAGGTGCTACAAGAGGTTGTAAGAGTAGGGAATGAGCTGATGGCAGATAAGTTGGCGGTGTGATAGGCTTCCCTGAAGAGATGAGTTTTCAGGGATCGCCTGAAAGCAGCTAGAGTAGGAGATAGCCATACAGGTTGAGGTAGAGCGTTCCAGAGAATGGGAGAGGCCCTGGAGAAATCCTGGAGACGAACATGAGAGGAGGAGACAAGGGAGCTTGAGAGTAGGAGGTCTTGAGAGGAGCGGGGAGGACGGTTTGGGTGATATTTGGAGACAAGATTGGTGATGTAGCTCGGGGCAGAGTTGTGAATGGCTTTGTATGTTGTGGTTAGTATTTTGAATTGAATTTGCTGGGCAATCGGGAGCCAGTATAGGGATTGGCATAGAGGGGAGGCAGACACTGAGCGATTGGTAAGGTGGATAAGCCTGGCAGCAGCGTTCATGATAGACTGAAGAGGGGATAGCCTATGAAGTGGTAGGCCTATGAGAAGGGAGTTGCAATAGTCGAGGCGAGAAATAACAAGGGAGTGAAGTCTACAAGCTTTTGACAATGATTGGATTTGGGGCTGAAAGGACAGGTCAGAGTTCAGGATTACACCTAGTACCCTGGCATGAGGGGAGGAATTGATGGCATAACTAATTTTGATAGAAAAGTCATGGAGAAGGGCACGGGCGGGAGGGAATATTACCAGCTCAGTTTTAGAGAGATTTAGTTTGAGGAAGTGGTGCGACATCCATGTTGATATATCAGTATGTACAGTGGGTACGGAAAGTATTCAGACCCCCTTACATTTTTCACTCTTTGTTATATTGCAGCCATTTGCTAAAATCATTTAGGTTCCTTCTTCTTCCTCATGAATGTACACATAGCACCCCATACTGACAGAAAAACACAGAATTGTTGACATTGTTGCAGATTTATTAAAAAAGAAAAACTGAAATATCACATGGTCCTAAGTATTCAGACCCTTTGCTCAGTATTTAGTAGAAGCCCCCTTTTGATCTAATACAGCCAGGAGTCTTTTTGGGAAAGATGCAACAGGTCTTTCACACCTGGATTTGGGGGTCCTCTGCCATTCCTCCTTGCAGATCCTCTCCAGATCTGTCAGGTTGGATGGTAAACGTTGGTGGACAGCCATTTTTAGGTCTCTCCAGAGATGCTCAATTGGGTTTAAGTCAGGGCTCTGGCTGGGCCATTCAAGAACAGTCACAGAGTTGTTGTGAAGCCACTCCTTCGTTATTTTAGCTGTGTGCTTAGGGTCATTGTCTTGTTGGAAGGTAAACCTTAGGCCCAGTCTGAGGTCCAGAGCACTCTGGAGAAGGTTTTTGTCCAGGATATCCCTGTACTTGGCCGCATTCATCTTTCCCTCGATTGCAACCAGTCGTCCTGTCCCTGCAGCTGAAAAACACCCCCACAGCATGATGCTGCCACCACCATGCTTCACTGTTGGGACTGTATTGGACAGGTGATGAGCAGTGCCTGGTTTTCTCCACACATACCGCTTAGAATTAAGGCCAAAAAGTTCTATTTTGGTCTCATCAGACCAGAGAATCTTATTTCTCACCATCTTGGAGTCCTTCAGGTGTTTTTTTAGCAAACTCCATGTGGGCTTTCATGTTTCTTACACTGAGGAGAGGCTTCCGTCGGGCCACTCTGCCATAAAGCCCTGACTGGTGGAGGGCTGCAGTGATGGTTGACTTTCTACAACTTTCTCCCATCTCCTGACTGCATCTCTGGAGCTACGCCACAGTGATCTTTGGGTTCTTCTTTACCTCTCTCACCAAGGCTCTTCTCCCCCGATAGCTCAGTTTGGCCGGACGGCCAGCTCTAGGAAGGGTTCTGGTCATCCCAAACGTCTTCCATTTGAGGATTATGGAGGCCACTGTGCTCTTAGGAACCTAAGTGCAGCAGAAATCTTTTTGTAACCTTGGCCAGATCTGTGCCTTGCCACAATTCTATCTCTGAGCTCTTCAGGCAGTTCCTTTGACCTCATGATTCTCATTTGCTCTGACATGCATTGTGATCTGGAAGGTCTTATATAGACAGGTGTGTGGCTTTCCTAATCAAGTCCAATCAGTATAATCAAACACAGCTGGACTCAAATGAAGGTGTAGAACCATCTCAAGGATGATCAGAAGAAATGGAAAGCACCTGAGTTAAATATATGAGTGTCACAGCAAAGGGTCTGAATACTTAGGACCATGTGATATTTCAGTTTTTCTTTTTAATAAATCTGCAACAATGTCAACAATTCTGTGTTTTTCTGTCAGTATGGGGTGCTATGTGTACATTCATGAGGAAGAAGAATGAACTTAAATGATTTTAGCAAATGGCTGCAATATAACAAAGAGTGAAAAATTTAAGGGGGTCTGAATACTTTCCGTACCCACTGTAAGTTAGCAATGCGAGAGGAGACTGAAGGAGTGAGGTGAGGAGTAGACAAATAGATTTGAGTGTCATCGGCATATAGATGGTATTGGAAGCCCTGGGCAGTTATCAAGTGACCAAGGGAAGCGGTGTAGATAGAGAAGAGGAGAGGTCCAAGAAGAGAGCCTTGGGGAACCCCCACAGAAAGGGGCAATGGGGAGGAGGAAGTAGAGTTGTGGGTAACACTGAAGGAGCGCTGTGATAGGTAGGAGGAGAACCAAGATAGAGCAGAATCTTGGAGGCCAAGGGAACAGAGTTTATTAAGAAGGAGCGGGTGGTCAACAGTATCAAAGGCCGCAGAAAGGTCAAGTAATAGAAGTATGGAGTAGTGGCCATTGGTTTTAGCAGTTAGTAGATCGTTTGTGAGTTTTAGTAAGGCAGCTTCTGTAGAGTGCTGCAAGCGAAAGCCAGACTGTAAGGGATCAAGAAGGTTATTTTCACTGAGATAGGAGCTGAGACGGTTGTAGACTAAGCGTTTTAGAAGTTTAGAAGTGAATGGGAGCAGTGAAATGGGTCTTAAGTTGTTCAGGTTGGTGGGGTCTAGTGAGGGCTTTTAAAGTATGGAAGTGATCTGCGCATGTTTTTTTGAGGGGAGGGGAAGGTGCCACTAGAGAGGGAGAGATTGAAGATGTCAGTAAGGGAGCATAGAATAGAGTAAGAGGGTGTCCGTAGTAGTTGTGAGGGAACAGGGGGTTAGGTGGGCATCTGAAAACTGTTTTTTAACCTCTTCAGTAGTAGCCAGTTCAAAGGTTGAGTGCCTGTTTCTGCGTGTAGTTCGAGGAGCAAGTGCATCAAGTGATGACGAGAGTGAACTGTTGTAAACAGAGGTGGCCAGGTCAGGACAGGGGAGAGATTATGTCATGTAGGTGGTCAGTAGCAGAATAGAGGAGAGAGGGGTTAAAGTAACGGAGGTTCCTACAAGTAATTGTTTGCTGCCTGGGGGGTTGGGTGATTTGAGGCAAGGATACAGTGAAACTGATGAGGTTGTGATCAGAGAGAGGAAAGGGGGTGTTGGTGTGGTTGCCAGCAGAGCAGAGATGGGCGAATATAAGGTTGAGGGTATTACCATTGGAGTGAGTGGAAGTATGTGTCCATTGGGTTAGGTCAAAAGAGGAAGTTAGGTTGAGGGTTGAGTTGTAGCTGGGCTGTTAACATTGACAGGGATGTTGAAGTCACCAAGAATGATAGTGGGTGTTTCAGAGGAGAGAAAGTAGGGTAGCCAGGCAGCAAAGTCATCGAAAAAGCGTGATGCTGGTCCGGGAGGCCGATAAATTGCTGCAATCCTTAGAGAAAACAAGACGAATACAGTGCATCTCGAAAGAAGAGAGTGACAGAGAGGGAGGGTTTGGAAGGACTTTGTAGGTGCATTGCGGGGGATAAAAGGAATCCAACTCCACCTCCGTTCTGTCCGGTGGGTCTGGGGGGAGTGTCTCCAGTGGAGCCCACCATAGGAGAGGGCAGCAGGAGAAGCCGTGTATAAATTTTGGAGCCAGGTTTCAGTTATGGTGAGTATGTTAAAGCTATGAGAAATAAAAAGGTCATGTACAGATGTGAGCTTGTTACAGATGGAGCGAGCATTCCAAAGGGCACATGAGATTGGGGGGTTGGTTTTAGGAAGCAGGGGGACAGAAATTAAACTTTGGATTGCGGCTGTTGCCAGAGGAGGAGGGGTGCTGGATATGTGGTTTGCAGTTAGAAAATGGAGGGCCAGGATTTGGGGAACTATCCCCTGAGGCTAGAAGAAGGAGGGTGAGAAAGGTAAGATGGGAGTGGGATGTGTATGAGCGCACATGACTAATTGCCCTGGTGTTTAGGTTAGCATGTGGGCTCAGCAACTGAAGGAGGTGATGAGTACAGTGGTAGGGAGAGGGTAGGAGTGAGGGTGCTATGTGTATGCTGTGGGGTGGAGAGGAGGGGTAGTGTAAGGATATTTTGAGGATGGAAGACACAGATGTGAGAAAGAAGAGTAGAAGGAGCATGTTTGCAGAAAGAAAGTGGGAATCTGACTTCAAATATGTTAAATGTTGAGTGCTGGTTTGCTTGCAGTCTTTCCAAAGAGTTCTTGTTGTATCTTCATTCAGCTTTAGTTATCCTGCTGTAGTATAACTGTGGTGGTGAAACTGTGCAACACTCATGACTGAGACACTCAAGAATGAGACATAGTGTCTGCGCCTTGCCCTCTGTCTGTGCCTCCCATAGGCCGCTTTAAATTTATAGAGAGTTTGAGTAGGCAGGCATTTTTCAATTGATCAATATAGGATCAGATTTGAGACACAAGAATATGGGAGGAGAGATGGACAAAACCAGACCACAGACACAGGCAAGGGTCATAAAATGTAATTAAGTCTCTTGATCACTCAAGCTAAATGGAGTTGAATCAGTCACCAGTTGTGTTGCTCATTAAAAGTTGAGATATGGATAGCAGAAGACATTTACCAAAAAATAAAGAGCAGTGTCATAGGCAGAGCAGGGTGTACATATGGATAGCAGAAGACATTTACCTGTAATAAAGCAGAGAAGACATGATAAGAGTTTATAACTGCGGTGGTGAAACTGTGCAACACTCGTGACTGAGACACTTTCTTTAATTTATTTTTTAAATCACTTTTATTGCTGTCACAAGGATTTTAAACTTTCGCAACAGCGTGACAGCAATAAACAGTGACAGGTACTCTTTATGGAGAGATCAGTGGCCTTTTAGACCCCCCCAGATGTCTCCTCTGCCCTTAAAAGCATCTGATCACACCAAGATCTGAGAGGCTCTAGGGAGCGAGCGCGTGCCGCTGGAGGCGCGCTCCCGCTCGCTCACAGACCCCCCCCCCCGCGAGTGACCGGCGGACCCGATGTCCGCCGGTCACTCGCGATCGTCGGTTACACCGGGAGAAAGGCAGGCGGCTAATGTAAACAAAGCCGCCTGTCTTTCTCCCCTGTGTAACAGAACAGATCATACGGTCCTGCTATGTAGGACCATAGATCTGTGCTATTACACACACACACACAGCCACATCCAATCACAGTAAGAAGCACGCCCCTAGGGGCACACTTAACCCCCTCCTTCTCAAATGAAGTTAACCCCTTTCCTGCCAGTGTCATTTTTACAGTAACCGTGCATATGTATAGCACTGATTATTGTAGTAATGTCACTGGTACCCCCAAAAGTGTCAAAAATGTCAGTCAAGTGTCCAATCTGTCTGTCGCAGTCCCGCAAAAAAAAACGCAGATCGCCGCCATTACTCGTTAAAAAAAAAAAAAAAAAAAAAAAAAAAAAATAAAAATGACAAAAATCTTTCCCTTAGTTAATAAACGCACAAACCAATCAAAATACGCTTTTTGCGATTTTTTTTTTTTTTTTTTTTTTTTTTTTTTTTTTTTTTTTTTTTTTTTACCAAGCATATGTAGCAGAAAACAAATTGGCCTAAAATGTTGAAAAATTTAAATTTTTACATTTTTTTTTTTGGGGAATTTCATATAAAGAAAATGTGAAAAATATTGTTATTTTTGCAAAATTGTCGCTCTTTGTTTTTTGTTTATAGCGCATGATCAAAAAATCTCACAGGTGATCAAATACCACCAAAAGAACGCTCTGTTTGTGGGAAAAAAAGGACGTCAAATTCGTTTGGATACAGCGTCGCACGACTGCGCAATTATCCATTAAAGTCACGCAGTGCCGAATCGCAAAATAGGCCCTGGTCAGGAAGGGGGTAAAATCTTCCGGGGCTTAAGTGGTTAAAGATAATCCCCCTTCAACTCAACTGCAGCTTCTCCTGTGTTGTAAAGGAGAATTTATTATCTTATTTCCTTGCATTGCTGTATTATAATGTGTACTCTCCTAGTCCCTTGGCATAAGTTTACTATTTTGACCGAGCTCTTGCCATCACAAAGAGATTTTAAATTGCCATGATTTGATTTAAGGACTTTTTACTTAATATTTAGCACAGTGTAACACTAGCATGTTGGGAACAGTTGTTTGTTTATCTAAAATTCCGTACTGTGCATTCATTAATCCAAAATATATCACTCTTCTGTACTACTATTCTTCAATTAAAAATCTAGTAACACTAGTTAACACTTTCATAATACTGTACATTATTGATTTTCAACTGTTGCTTTAGACACATGTTGCTGTGTGATGCTGTTTTGCGGCAACAGTATAAAAAAGAGAAATAAATAAAGTGCGCTAACTCAAAAAAGTGAAGCAGCTAACACACTCAACTGACATGTGTTCAAAAATACAAAATATAGAATAACGTGCAGCGCTAAAAAAATACTCCATAAAGAAGTACAGTGATTAAAGTGAACAATGTGACTAAAATATAAAAGTCCCAAGTGCAAAAATGTAAAAATCAATTCCAGGGTGATGTGCGTGGTCCACATAGGACAACAAATCCCAACACCAAGAGGAAAGACATATTATTACGCTCACCGAAACAAATGGACCCAACTTATCATATGACAAAAGGGTCAGATAGGCTCATAAGATATCCTGAGGGTCTTCAAACTGCAGTAGAGGATGTTCACGTTTGCAGTCAAAGGGCCAGATGTAGTAAATTTCCCCTCTTCCCAGATTACATGGAAAGGGTAATCCCCAGACAAAGCAAACATAGTGTAATTCCATTCCAAAAACAGAACAGCCTATGTGCCTTTAGTAAAACAACCCCAAAGTAAAACTAGCCTTGTACCTGTTAGTAACTAATGAGATTTGAACTTGCATTGACATGGGCAATGACATCCTATCAGCACTAAAATTATATAATAACAAGTTTGATCATTACTAAGAATAAGATTTAGAAAAAATATATCCACTGTATATCTAAAACTAGAAGCGGGAAACATTTCAGTCACTAAAGACACTCAATTGGCTATGAGAAACCATTTGCTGCTCCAATATAAAGAATTGCCTGTTACGCTCTGATCTGGTTGATGTTCTGGTGGTTGCTATCGGGTTAGTCAGTTATCTGGGATGCCGTTCTCCATTGGGTTTTCTAGTTATAGGTCAAGCATCTGTTAGGCAGTTGTTACCTGTTGATATCCCTCTGATATAGTGTTTGTGGCCCCTTTCCACCTCAATCTGCTGCCTTTGCTCCTGCCTGATTGTCTAGCCTGATGCCTCCTATGTGCTTCACTGCTCATGCCTATACCTTCTAGAAAACCTTAGGCACGCAGGTGTGCATGTGTTGCTTAAAGCCTCGTACACACGCAACGATTGTTGGCCGTGAATTTTCGGCCAACGCCCGATCGGCCGATTGTCGGCTTGTTAGTATGATGCTTCCGACAACCGACTGCGACTTTTCGGCCGAACAAAATCTGGTGTGCATGCTATAAAATTTTTGTTGGCCGTCAACAGAACGGCCGATTGTTCGTCAGTCAGTACAGATTTCGGCAGACAAAAATGTGATGAGCAAGACTGGGCATGCTCAGAGAAGAAAAAACACACGAAAAGTAAACCAGAACATGACATCACTTCTGAAGTTGGTTTTTGTTGGCCGATAAAATTCGTGTGCAGTCTAGAGCACATTTCAACCAACACAACAACACTGGACAAAAGACGGCCGATCGGTCGGCCAACAATCGGTGCGTGTGTACGAGGCATTAGTGTCTGGCCAATTGGCTGTTTAAAACAACACTAGACTCCGGAGTCTGGTTTTCCATTGTTGAGTACAGGGAGATTCAAGGGTGTGATTCTCCAAGTCTATTTTCTCTGCACCTGTTGTTGACTTTGATCAACCTGACTCTGGGTAATCTTTGTTTGTCCTGTCAATTGCTATGACCTTTAACTCCAATTCCTGTTCTTCATTTCTTTGATGCTCAGCTGGTGAACTTCTTAGAACTGAAATTTGGCTTCACCCTGATGTAGTTATTGCTTAACCACATGCTGTCAGAAACGGTGCGCCTTGACTATCTGTTTCAGCCTAACCACCATCTTCCATCTTATTGAATGGCAGCATCTCACTCTCTTCTAGCATGTGGGATATTTCCATCATTTCTTGACCATGACCTGGCAAAACAGAAAGTGAGTAAATCTCTCCAAAGTAGGTAGCCCTTCTCACGCTAACCAACATTTTAAAAACCATGTTGCCAGGCTTTCCACTTTCTGCGACCTCTGTATCTTGGTGGCTACGTTTTCCCAGTTTCCAGGCTGTACTCAAAGCAAGGAAGCACATTCATGACATTGTCACAGGTTTTAATGTGAGACTGGGCAGAACAATTTACACAAAATTTGAGGGCGTATTTACAAGAGAAAATAACCACTAGTGATAATTGTTTGTCGTTATTTTTGGCAAAAAGGTAAAAAATATGAGTCAGCCAATTTGCTGCGTTGTAGGAAGACTATAGCACCATTGTGTCATTTATGTTTATTATTGTGCTTTATTATTATTTTAAGTTTTATCAGATTAAGAGATCAAAGTTTTGTTTTGCCAGTTTGCATTTTTCTTCATTTAGAAACAGTCCTAATACAATATACATGATGCAGATAAGATTCTGCTTTCTGCATCAATTTGTTGACTTGAAGCTATTGATAAGCGTAAATTACACCGTATTCATACTTTATTACCTATTGATTTCAAAAAGCTTTATTCTTTAATAAAACAAAGTCATGACTTAAACGATATTGCAAAATGTTTTCCAGATTTTTTTGTTTGTACGCCTAAATTCTGTTGCAGTGCTGGTGTTAGATTATGATTGTATGTGTTGCATTCCTCCGTAGAGCTAAGATGGTATAAAATAAACATGTAACTTAAAGAGGTTGTAAACCTCCCAAAAAAATAAAAATAATTAACCTAAAGGACAAAGGCATAATTATGAAATACTTACCTTAGAACGAAGGCCCTGCAGCACCACCTGCTTACCGCTGACATGGCGTCCATCTACACCCAGTCTTCCTTCCATGTTCCTCTGGCCATCTAATTGGCTGGAGCCGCGATGACGTCACTCCCGCCATTCACGACACAGGGCTCTGAAGGAACAGCACAGGCGACCATTCCTTCAGAGCACATGCACCAGTGCATGTACCACTGGCTGCATGCAAAGTAAATATCTCCTAAACGGTACATGTTTAGGAGATATTTACAGTACCTATAGGTGAGCCTTATCATAGGACACAACCGACAACAGAGGCCGTAAGTCTATGGGTGACGCCACTCCCCATTTATTAAACAGCCGTTGTCGGCTGTGTCTTCTGCAGAGCTTCCGCTGCTGGAGATTGGATTGGCTTCAAAAAAGGTATGTATACTGATTTCTTCTTTACAGGGCTAGATATGTCTTATAGCAGAAAGTAAATAGTATGTATTATTTTTTATTTTTTTTTTTTAAATTGTCGGTGGTTTTTGTTTTATAGCGCAAAAAATAATAAACGCAGAGGTGATAAAATACGACCAAAAGAAAGCTGTATTTGTGGTCGCCTGACAAGTCGTGGTCGGTCGCTCGCCATTGAGTAGTACAGGACCCGTTCTAATAGGAGCGACACAAGTCGCTCCGACTTAGAAAAAGGGTCCTGTACAACTTTGGGGCGACCCTGTCTGAACAGGGTCTAAAGTAAAACAATTGCCTGGTCATAAGTGGGATAAATCTTTCAAAGCTGAAGTATCTTGCTTTCAAGTAGATGTTACATTTGGAAGGATTGGGAAACAGAGATTTCGGGCACAAGAGTTTTGTTAAAAAGATTTCTTTTATTCAACACAAAACTAAATATTTTAAAATCATAGAAAAATACAGGCAAATAATTGTGTATTAAGGACACAGTGAGACCACACAACAATGGTCTATGTTGTACAATATCTCAGTGCATAGAACTTATAAAAGTCGATTTACATACAGTTCCAAGTACGGTGTCCCCGCGCTGGCTCTCGAGCGATGTCCGGTGGGAGTGGCCGGGGCGGTGACGTCCGTTTGACGAACCGCCCGGGATCCATGCTACTTAAGGGCGCCATTTACAAGCCCTGGTATGGTGGAGGTTTCCCATCCGGTGAGGACTGTGCGGAAGCTGGGAACAGCGTGGCAAGGGGTAAGCTTTATATGGCCAGTACTAATACTGTAACATTACACTTTTGTGATATCCGGGAATTCACCTTAATCTTACTGTGCTTAACAGCCGACATACAAGCAGAGGAGACACGCTCCCTACATTTAAGCTCTGGTCCTTCCTAAGTTTGGTGAGCATTGCTAAGGTGTCTGTGTATGTTTGGAACTTTTGTACTGCATAGGGATCTATCATTTTGGGTGGCACTCTATATATTTACCACTATGTTTATTACCTATGTTTATTCTAAGTACGTTTTGCATGTACTCATCCTGGACCCCATGTAGCAACTGCTTATCTATATATAACCCTGGTCACCCCCCTACTATTATAGAGGAGGGTGGGCCGGATACTAAATTGATTACACACACATATTCACATATGTGTGTGAAAGCAAATCAATATATATGATACATATTTTACTATAGGGCTAGCCCATATACGAATGGGTAAACTCTGTATGTTGGTGTATAATCGTTTATAAACGCATGGCACCTGTCTACTCTTACGGTCCAGAATGACTATGTGTCTTTTCTGTTGCCCCTCCCTTTTAGGGCAGATGGTCTATGGGCTCTATAAGTACTTACACACTCTTATAACAAGCAGGAGGCACACTGATTTTACCACTTTAAAACACTTGAGCTTATGGTTTAGCATTCCTATGGGCTTTCCCTTAAAGTGATATCATAGAATAAAAACGCTTACTACTCTGAGAAACATTGTTTTTCTGCTCTCATCCACCCAGATATGAGACATGGAGTGACTACCCTCACTACTATGTCACTATACATTGCCTTTTCTGAGCTTCCCAAAACGCACAGTCCTCCTCGTTAAAGAATTCTCTATGGAAATTGAGATATGTGCCTGATTACTATATGTACAGGTATGTATACATTTTTCTGTCCATTTACCAGGTATATAAATAGGATATATATGCTTATACTATAACTACAGCATGGATCCCCACATATACTCACTATTGGCAGCCTCCGTTCTTTCCCCTAAACTCCTCTAGTGTCTGAATGCAACTTAAGACCCAATGTTATATTGTGTTGATATTGCAAAAATAGAAGGACTTATCTGAGATATGTAAGACGATTATATGTAATCAAAAAGGAAAGATAAATGATATGCAATTGTAATTATAACATACTGAAAATAAGGTAACATATATATGTAATCTATCTAAATACTGTTATTTCTCACACAGACAAAAGAAATGATATGCTCCAGATGAAGCTTTTTTGTCTAAGAAAGCGAAACATGTCGAGCAAAGGTCATATATTACATGGTGAATGTTAACTTATATTTTCAGTCGACCCCGCTGACCGGCACCATACTGTTTGGGTGTCCGTGGGCGGTTCTTCTGATATCAAGCAATACGTTTCCAAGGATTATATGACTACTAATGATCTTGTACTTGGAACTGTATGTAAATCGACTTTTATAAGTTCTATGCACTGAGATATTGTACAACATAGACCATTGTTGTGTGGTCTCACTGTGTCCTTAATACACAATTATTTGCCTGTATTTTTCTATGATTTTAAAATATTTAGTTTTGTGTTGAATAAAAGAAATCTTTTTAACAAAACTCTTGTGCCCGAAATCTCTGTTTCCCAATCCTTCCAAATGTAATTGATCAATTGAGGATAGGGGCACACCCTAAATTGGATACGTCATGGCCAAGATGGCTGCTATCTGTGGACACATGACTTGTAAAATAATTCTTTCAAGTAGATGGGATTCTCCTTTAGGGTCCTTTCGCAAATCATCCCATCCGTTTGCGGATGATTTGCGGACATAATGTAAGTGAATGGCATTGCGGATGTCAGCGGAATACCATCCGCTGACATCCGATTTTCCTCCTTTCAGTTCTGTTCCGTTTTTTCGAATGGAACAGAACCCTATTTTTTCTTCCGTGTAAAAAACGGAAAGGAAGGAAAATCGGATGTCAGCGGTGTCATCCGCTGACATCTGCAATGCCATATACTTACATTATATCCGCATATCATCTGCAAACGGATGGGATGATATGCGGGCACACGGAGCGGATGACAGAAATGTCATCCGCTCCGTGGAAAAAAAAAAAAGTCCCGCAGCGGACCTTTCACACGGAGCGGCCGTGTGAAAGAAGCCTTAGTAAACTAGTGTTGCAAAAAAGACTACTTTATTAATTAAGTACAGAGCAATGACATTTAAGTGTTTGTATCCAATTTTTAAGCGTTTAGTAACAATAACGCCGTATCCAGCTCTGATCACCAAGGCATTGACAGATTGCCTTCACCGACCTCCTATCAAATACACAGCGAGGCAGCCTGCCCAAAGTTGAGATGCTCAGCCAAAACAAATAGAAAGCTTATAGCTAAGCAAGTCCCTTTTTTTTTTTCCAATCCCAAAAGGCATGTGATACTTGTTAACTAAAAGTTAACCGCGTGTTCCATGTTAATTTTGTCCTTATCCAGTTCTTTCCTTACATCTGAATGGGTGCCAGGTTGCACAGATTGGATGTCAAATTAAATGCAAGAAACAGGCCTCAGTCTGCTAGCACGCGTTCCGCTAAAATACTCGCTGAGTCTTCCACTAGCCTGACTGCAGACGGAAAAGAAAAAAAAAAAAAGCAATTGTTATTTTGGTTGTTAGAATAATTATTAGCATAGTGAAGAGTTGAAAGCAGACTTTCAACTAGAACTATTTCATATAAAAAGACTTAAATACCGAGCCAATAATGTGATGGAGTTTTTTTTTTTTTCTCCACCTGTGGCAATAACTTTTAAGTGTTGAAAACGGGAACAAGGCACCGCGTAACACTGCAAACTGCTAATGATGTGTTTACTGCATCCAATTTATATTTAAGGTGCAACTTCCACCACTGTGATAGTCTACTGTATCTTAATTTATTTCTTCCTACAACTGTCATAAAAGCTTGCCTGCTTGTGCAGTCTTTTTCTCCCAGCACTCGGCATTCTGCAAGGATATACATTTATACAATGCTTGGTAACGCATTATTTTTTAGTAAGTGAACCCTGGGATGAACGGAGTTAAAAATGAATGCATCTGTCAACGTTTGCTTACTACTTCACAATTTCCTTTATATTGCAGAATTATTTATTTGCTGGTTTATTTATGTATTTCATTATTTATTTGATTATTTAGTAAATTATTTATCTGATGAATTATTAATACTTTTTCATGATGTGCTTTAAATTATTTATCCCTTAATTTTGAGTTTATTGCTTTTAGATGTTGCCTTGCCACTAACTAGTTTTTAGTGATTTTTTTTTTTTTTTTTTCTTTTTTTGTGCTGGCTTATTGAAAATTAACCTGTTTCCTGCCAAAGTCAGCACTGTGCTACCTTCTGGGAAAGGCAAAAGGTGGGCAAAATCTGCTGCAGGAATTTGCCACGAGTGTTTTTCCTAAAGGTAAACTGGGCAATGTTCTTTAACATTGTATATTGCTTTCACATATATATCTCAAAGTGAACTTGTGTTTCAAGATTAGTTGCCACACGGCGCTTATTTTTGAACTGAATGTATTTTTTCTTGGGAAGAGGAGATTGGGGGGCTGTGTATGATCAACATGTATAAATACATACCTGGTCCATACAGTGCTTCCGGAAAGTATTCACAGCGCTTCACTTTTTCCACATTTTGTTATGCTATAGCCTTATTCCAAAATGGATCAAATTCATTATTTCACTTTCATTTGTTGACGGACACAGCTCCTGGTCTTCATAACCATTGGGTTATACTGCCCCCTAAGGGAGTAGGACACTAGGCAGAAAAATAATTTGGCTATGCCTGTGGGCAGTCCCAGGGGGTATACCCCCGCTCCCTGCTGGTAGAAGCAGGACGCATCTTCTCCCACACACTGAAAGGGTATCCGAGATTATCACTTCCTCATCTTCAGTGATCCATACATGGACACGGCCGTCTAACTTTCGCCTCCCCCAGTATATGGAAACCCAAACATTACTATACTAAATATCCAGCGTTGGTTTCCTCTCTTCGTATCCTTGTGGGACCTACTTGGTGACATTATTCATTCTCCTGGTGGAAATCTTTCCACACCAGAGAAAACCGTAAATATATATGAATATATTTTTGTGCTTCTGCCTCTTCCGGGAATTTTTATGCTCTGTCGCATATAATATGAAGACCTTGTGCACGGCTCCGTATGCCACTACAAAGTGAGTGTGGTGGCATGAATGAAGGAGTTCCAGTAGACCTCTGAAGAAGGCCACGCCCGAAACACATTAGGTCTTCCCTGGAATTCAGGCATTCACTCAAGCCCCGTACACACGCACAGATTGTTGGCCGTAAATTGTCAGCCAACGTCCGATCGGCTGATTGTAGGCTTGTTAGTATGATGCTTCCGACAACCGACTGCGACTTTGCGGCCGAACAAAATCTGGTGTGCATGCTATAAAATTTTTGTTGGCCGTCACCAGAACGGCCGATTGTTTGTCAGTCAGTACAGATTTCGGCCGACAAAAGTCAGATGAACAAGACTGGGCATGCTCAGAGAAGAAAAAACACACGAAAAGTAGACCAGAACATGACATCACTTCTGCAGTTGGTTGTTGTTGGCCAACAAAATTCGTGTGCAGTCTAGAGCACATTTCAACCAACAACACTGGACAAAAGACGGCCGATCGGTCGGCCAACAATCGGTGCGTGTGTACGAGGCTTTAGCCTCTTTGCCGTGTATAACACATGTTGTTAGCCATGACATTGTTTTTAACCATGTTGTGCTTTTGTTTATGTATTTACATGCCGCATTTTTGACAATGCTTTTTATATGTTCAATCAATAAATATATGGTTGTACCCATCATTGGATGCTAAGGTCCCACTAAAGTCTCAGGGGAATTTCCTTCTTTACTTAGACTATGGGATGATGGCAACTTGCATCCAGACACACAAGACTGGACTAACTCGGTTTCTCTCCCTGCTATAGGTTTTTTTCTGTCTAGTCAGGAGTAAGGGCCTAGTTCCTTGCTAGGATCTCTGGTCCTGGAAAAACATTTTCCTTTTAGATCAGTGGTTCTCCACGCCTGCCCTCAGGACCCACTAACAGGCCAGGTTTGCAAGATAACTGAAATACATCACAGGTGATATAATTTGCTGCTCAATGATTGCAGTATTCTAGTGTGCATCTCCCCAAGGTAATACTTAAAATCTGGCCAGTTAGTGGGTCCTGAGGACCGGAGTTGAGAACCACTGTTTTAGGTAGAAAATATTATTATTTTTTTTCCTGTGAGATCTACAATCAACTGCCGGATTGGGCGACGGGCTGGATAATGTAGATCCTGTTGTCATCCCAGTCTGTCCAGCGAATGCGTACAAACCTCAGCTCCACACTAGGTCAGCCGCGACATAGCCCCACTGGACGCCTCGTGAGGTTGCATACGACCGGGTCTCGGCCTGAGTCGCAGCGTTCCTCCTGGCCGACAGCCCCCCATTTCGATAGTGAGGGGTTCTGCCTGGAGCAGTGCCCGCCTGGTTCCTGGTATGGGGTGTAGCCTCCTCTCCCCCTGGAGGGTTTTGGGGTGGAAACACTGAGATAAAAAAACCTGATTTATACTCAACCACCCAACACAACAAATGTACTGTATGAATATACAAACAATACTCACTGGGCTACAATAAATGTTATCTTTAATAATTCAAAGATATCACAAAACCAAGAGTCTTTGCAAAAGTGCAAACATTGAAATGGTACCAAAACTCACATCTGACACACCTAAAACATACACTCAACCACCCCTAACACTCCATGTATCCATTTGGGCCCATGTACATAGGTATGTGAAACAATCAAGAAAAAAATGAACAAAAAGGAAAAAAAAAGTTCAATGGGTTGGCGATGGTGTACCCATAAAGGGAAATCGACCTTGGAAAAGGGAGGAGCTCAATGTTGATGAAGGGCAAATCGATTAGCTGTTCAGTAAAATGTGATGAAAAGTCTCCTTGGCATTGATGCGTATTGTTATAGAAAGAGATGAGGATATGTCCTTGGTTAGTTCATAATTGATGAATATATCACATCTGTTGTGGAGTAAAGAACTGTATTTTGTCCAGAAGAGGTACATTGTTTACCAAAAAACAATGTCACATGGTAGACCAGAGCATCTGATATGTAGTTTCAAAATAAACTGTGTGAACAAGAAGCCTCCCTCGCACATCCAGGTATATTATTCCATTAGGTATCATCCAAACTATCCAATAGGACCCTCAGGTCACACCGTTGGATGGCTAAGCTTATAAAGTAGGTAAGTGAGAGTATATTTAGTGAGAGACGTTGAAGCCATCATTTTAATGCAGATGAATACATCTCCCAAATGTCCATAGTACATAGTTACATCGCCAAAAAGGGCTGGCAGGAGGGGTGGATGGTGTGTACGCCTGACCGGTTACATAGTCAGGTTGAAAAAAGACACAAGTCTATCTGGTTCAACCAAAAAAAAAATACAGTATTGAAAACCCAACCATACAATCCCATATACACAATCCTATACCCGCAGTTGATCCAGAGGAAGGCAAAAAACCCCAGCAAAGCATGATCCAATTTGCTACAGCATGGGGGAAAAAAAAATCCTTCCTGATCCCCTGAGAGGCAATCGGATATTCCCTGGATCAACTTTGCCTAAAAGAAAAAAAAAAAAAATTAGTACCCACTTATATTAAGTACACCCAGGAAAGAATCTAGACCTTCTTCTTTTTTTAAAGCAATCTAGTGAGCTAGCCAGAACCACCTCTGGAGGGAGTCTATTCCACATTTTCACAGCACTTACGGTGAAGAAAAATTTCCGCATGTTTCACCGGACACAGGCCGGCTTGCTTTAGGGGCAAAGGGTTTTGGAGTGGATGTTGGCCCCTCCTTGGGACTTTTGGACCTCTTGGTTCCCCTCCTTCCTGTCAGACACCCTCCTTTCATCGGTTCCCCATCCTACCCCCCCCTCCACTTATGCTGGGGCTGAGTGGGTGGTCTGGTTCACCTCCTAGGGTGGGGGCTGGGTGCTATGCTGCTATGCTGGCGATGGGGACCGGGGGGGGGGGGGTGCGCTGCCAACGACCGGATGATCGCCTGTACGGGGGGGATTTACCTGGTGGGTTCTACTGCCAGGGCCCCCCATCCTGCCTGGGCCTGTCCTTGAGGCCTAGGGGCCCCTCCTGAGAGCCTCGTGGTTCTGCCATTTTGCTGTAGCCTGTGTGTTTTCTATGCACTGCGACCATGTTTGTGTAGTCCGGTGGCCATTTTGCTGTGGTTTTCCATTGAAAATATGACAGTGGGGCCCTGTGGGCAGTGATTTCGTCCGGACTATCTGGGTCTGACTCTGGACTCTGCCCCAGCCAGAGTGCTACTTCCTCTGGACAAACTCCAGAAATTGCAGGCTGCGATTTGTCTCCTGCTGTCCAGCAGATGGTCAACCCTCCAGACTTGCATGCGGGTGCTGGGCCTGATGGTGTCTACCTTCAAGGTTGTTCTGTTTGCACAGTTCCATGCTAGGTCCCTGCAAAGGGAGATTCTGGCCGAATGGGACAAGACTCCGCAGTCTCTGGACAATCAGATCTGCCTGAGCCGGGAACGAGGGAGTCCCTGATATGATGGCTTCATTCTCTGGCGCTTTGGCTGGGCAAATCCTCCTTCCCCTTTGCTTTGGACAGTGGTCACCACGGATGCCAGCCTGTCCGGCTGGGGAGGGTCCTCAGCAAAAATTCTGCTCACGGTATCTGGACACTGGAAGAATCCAGACTACCGATCAATTGTCTTGGAACTCCGAGCAATCAGACTGTGCCTGGACCATTGGACGGATCGTCTTCAGGCATGTCCAGTTTTGCATTCAATCTGACTTTGCCACGGCTGTGGCTTATGTCAATCACAAATTGGGCACTAATAGTGTCCTGGCGGCTCTGGAGGTAGCCGGCCTTCTAAGGTGAGCAGATTGGTTCGTTTCAGCCCTCTCCGCTGTATACATTCCTGGGGTGGAAAATTGGCAGTCGGCATATGTTGGACCAAGGGGAGTGGTCCCTTCATCCGGAGGTGTTTCATCAGTTGTGTCTCTGGTGTGGCACCCCTGCGGTGGATCTGTTGGCGTCTCGGCTCAACAAAGTTGCAGAGGTTTGTGGCTCAGTCTTGCGTGATTTTCTGGCGGACGCCACAGACACGCTAGTGGCTCCGTGGGGTCAGTATCGTCTGATTTATGCCTTCCCTTCTCTCAAGCTTCTGCCAGGACTTCTACGCAGGATCGAGGCAGAAGGGATTCTAGTCATTTTCGTGGTTTCGGACTGGCCTCGCTGGGCTTGGTACGCCGATCTGGTGTGGCTGGTCACCGACGTTCCTTGGAAGCTTCCTCTCAGGAAGGATCTGCTGTCCTAAGGACCAATCTTCCATCCTGCTTTACTGGCTTTGACGGCTTGGCTGTTGAACGCCAGGGACTGATGGATAGAGATTTACCAGAGTCGGTGATTCCAACGCTGTTAAAAGCTAGGAAATCTACTTCTAGGAAAATCTTCTATTCACTCAAGAACATTCACAGAGTTGTCCCATAGCCACTCCTTTGTTATTTCAGCTGTGTGCTTAGGGTCGTTGTCCTGTTGGAAGATGATCCTTTGCCCCAGTCAGGTCTAGAGCGCTCTGGAGCAGGTTTTTTTTCAAGGATGTCTCTGTACATTGCTGCATTCGTCTTTCCCTCAATCCTGACCAATTTCCCAGCATCATGCTGAAAAACATCCCCACAGCATGATGCTGCCACCACCATGCTTGACTGTAGGGATAGTTTTGGCCAGGTGATGAGCGTTGCCTGGTTTCCTCCAGACATGACTCTTGGCATTCAGACCAGAGAGTTCAATCTTTGTTTTATCAGAGCAGAGAATTTTGTTTCTCATGGTCTGAGTCCTTCAGGTGCCTTTTGGCAAATTCTAGGTGGGCTGTCGTGTGCCTTTTACTGAGGGGCTTCTGTCTGGCCACTTTACCATACAGGCCTGATTGGTGGAGTGCTGCAGAGATGGTTGTTCTTCTGGAAGGTTCTCCTTTCTCCACAAAGAAACTCTGGAGCTCTGTCAGAGTGACCATCAGCTTCTTGGTCAGCTCCCTGACTAATGCCCTTCTCCCCATCGCTCATTTTGGCTGGGGGGGGGGGGGGGCTTGCTCTAGGAAGAGTCCTGGTGGTTCCAAACTTCTTTTATTTACAGATGATGGAGGCTACTGGGTTTGATGGTACCTTCAATGCTGCAGACCTTTTTCTGTACCCTTCCCCAGATCTGTGCCTCGATACAATCCTGTCTCGGAGGACAATTCTTGGTTTATGCTTTGACATGCTCTGTTAATTGTGGGACCTTATAAAGTCAGGTGTGTGCCTTCCAAAATCATATCCAATCAACTGAATTTACCACAGGTAGACTCAAATCAAGTTGTAGAAACGTCTCAAGGATGATCAGGGGAAACGGGATGTACCTGAACTCAATTTTGAGTGTCATGGCAAAGGCTGTAAATACTTATGTAAATATAATTTTTTTTATTTTGAATACATTTGCAAAGATTTCAAACAAACAAACTTCTTTCACGTTGTCATTATGGGGTATTTTTTGTAGAATTATGAGGAAAATAATGAATTCTATTTTGGAATAAGGCTGTAACCTAAAAAAAATGTGGAAAAAGTGAATCCCTGTGAATACTTTCCGGATGCACTGTATAGTGAACTTGGTGATGAGCTATTCACTTTAAGGTCATCACAGAGGACAAGGGGCACTCTTTACATCTGGTGGAAAAAAAGGTTTAATCTGCAAATACAGAAAGGCTTCTTCACAGTAAGAGCTGCAAAAATGTGGAATAGACTCCCTCAGGAGGTTGTTCTGGCCAGCTCAGTAAAAAGTTTTAAGAAAGGTACATAATATAACTGGATACTAATATTTATAGGTAAAGTTGATCGAGGGAACATCTGATCGCTGGAGGAGCAGTACAGAGAGCGATGGAGATGAGTATGTAGGTTTATTTCATTTTTTATTTTTTTTTTTTAAATTCCCATACTTTTCCTTTTTAAAACTGAAGTTTGGCCATGTCAGGCGCCGGTAATTAACGCTCCAGCTTTGCGGCCTGCTGTAGGGAGACTCTTACATCGGGGAACTGGCGCCCTCTTGTGGTGGCCGGGGCTGCCACAAGCCGATCTCCCTGACAATCTCTTTCACAAGGGAAGAGGTTGAAGATGTTGAGGGCTTCATCTGGCACCCTGTCCTTACCGGTGAGTGGACAGAGTGTGGGGCAGCTGGTCGGAACGACTTCAGTTCCATTTACAACCATTTTTTTTTTTTTTTTCCCCATTAAAATACATTTTTTTATTTCATTTTCTCCCTGTCTTGGCACACAGCCGGAGGCCCCTTTCACATGGGCTGTCTGATTAGGTCTGCTTGTCAGTTTTTCAGGCGGACCTGATCAGGCCCTCCAGTCTCCTATATGGAGGAGACAACCGCCGCCATCCGATCCTGTCTGCCAAAAACAGACGGATTGTGGTCCTATTTTCTATCCGTCCGAGGGATCGAATTAGATGGCATCAGATTGAAATGGACAGGTAGTCCATTTCCATCTGACTGCCCCATAGAGCAGAGCGGGACTGTGGCCATGTTTGCTCAGCATAGTGGAGCGGACCAGACCTGTTATCCGCCTGCTCAGCGGGGATTAGCGGAGAAATCCCCACTGAGCATCCGGATTCAGCTTAGCGGAGGTGCCCGTGTGAAAGAGGCCTAAGGTGACATGAGTTACTGGATCTCCGATCACCTCCACCTTGCTGCACTGTCCTTCCCTGCCCATCACACCATCAAGTACACACGGGCCGAATGCCAGGCAACATCGGCCGGTTCATTAAAAACTGGCGGCCATTTGGTCCGTGTGTATGGCAGCCGGTCCGACAGAAGCCGGCCATTCAGCATGCACGGGGAAAAAAAATTGACTCCTAAATTTTTTAGCTGGCTCCTAGATTCCAAGCAAATTTGTCAAGCCCTGCTTTATAGCTTTAGTGAGGTAGTGTGATTAGCAGTTATAACGTATATCCTACGCCATGCAGGCAGCCTGATCCTGTAGAACTCTTCACTGCAGAGATGCCCTGTCCTCTTCATGCTGCTTAATTTTCCGCTCTCTGGGGGCTATTAAATTCAGGTCTTCTTTGAAACTGCTGTGAAAAGAAGACCCACTCCTTCTCCTCCATCCAGAAATGTTCTTTCATTGTTTATGCTGCCTGTAACACAATCTATGTATGGGGTAGAATCTGAGTCTAAAGATTCTCTCCCTCATTTACAGATTTTGTTGTTGGCAGTCAAAGAAATTAAACTGCTTTTCCTAATTGCGGAGGAGTGGGTGGGTCCTTGTTGGGACCTTTATTCACAGGAGACCCAAAGCTTTTAACCCTCAGGGTGCCAGAAGTTTAGAGCCAGGATGAGGACTGGGCATCCCTGTAAGATTTCTACAGGCTGGAGCTGCCTACACATTGTGGGACTTCCTTCCTTACAGGTAAGTTAGCTCACTATGGCTAAACTTAAGTGTTAAAGTGAACCTGGCTAGGCTATGGCTACTCCTATATTTGCATACTCTTATCGAGCGGCGAATGAGCTTTAACATAAAACCTGATTGGGTTCTGTAGCTGCATGCATTTTGGATCAGTTTATCCCAAATTCTTGTACCAAAGGCACGAAGATGGATTCGCAACAGTGTCTCCGCATCTTTAGCAGTGATTTGACAGTAGAGCTGCACCATTAATCATTAAAAAATTGCGATCTCGATTCAACCCCCCTCATGATCTTAATCCGGCATTTCCACAACTCATGTAAGTGCGGAATAGTTCCATGCTCACAGCTGTCTTAAAAAAAAAAAAAAAAACAGTTGGCAAAGTTCATCACAACATGCGCTCAGCGCTGAGAGATGAAAAGAAACCTTGTAATATTTCGTTCTTTTAGATCAAAGGGATGAACTTCGTTCTGCAAATGAAGTCAGTTTAACCACTTAAATGAGTTGTGAAGTCAGGAAGGTTTTTTTATCTTAATGCATTCTATGCATTGAGATAAAAACCTTCTTCTGTGTGTAGCAGCCCCCCTGAGCACCCTTAATACTTTCCTGAAGTCCCTCTCTGTCCAGCGATTACCACGAGTCCCTCGGCCATCCGAGACTCTCCCTCCGGATTGGCTGAGACACAGCTGAGGCGCCATTGGCTCCTGCGGCTGTCAATCAAAGTCAGCTAATCAGGAGAGAGAGGGGGTGGGGCCGAACAGCAGCTCTGTGTCTAAATGGAGACACGGAGCTGCAGCTCGGTTCGGGTGCCCCCATAGCAAGCTGGTTGCTGTGGGGGCATTCGATAGGAGGGAGGGGCCAGGAGCAGAAATGAGGGGCCCGAGCAAAGGAGGATCCACTGCACAGAGGAGGTAAGTGTAACATGTTTGGTTTAAAAAAAAAAAAAAACAAGACTTTATAATCAATTTAAAGACCAAGCCTTTTTCTGTTACTTGTTGCTTACAAACTAAAATCACTAGGTTTTTTTTTTTTTTTTTTCCATTAAATTTTTTTATTAATTTTCAAAGGAAAACAAACATAACATATGTCATTGCAGAAGTCGATACATCATATACATTGAATACAGCAAGTACAGCAAAGTGTAGTAGCAGCCAAGACAATGCCAGCAAGTAGGGTCACAGGCATGTCCTCTCTGACTTCTATGTGTTAGCTAGCTGGTGAGCACCGTGAGCACCGTACCCCCCCTCCAGAGTGTAGATACTGTAAACAGAGTCGCTCGGAGCCTCAGAGGTGAGGTAGGGAGATAGGGTGTGGGAATAGAGAAAGTATATGGGGAGAATTGGGTAGACATAGAGAGAGAGATAGGGGGAGCTGATGTAAGGGGGGGGGGAAGGGAGGAGGGAGGGGGAGGGAGGGAAGGAGGGGGGAGATATGATAGAAAGAGAGAGAGGGAGGGGATAAAATCACTAGTTTTAAAAAATTACTTAGAACCCCAAAACATATATATATTTTTAGCAGAGATGCTAGAGAATAAAATGGCGGTTGTTGCAATATTTTATGTCACACTGTATTTGCGCAGCGCAATTTTTGTTGGGAAAAAAATGCACTTCAATGAATTAAATAACAGTAAAGTTAGCCATTTTTTTCTTTTTGTATAATGTGAAAGATGATGTTGCACCGAGAATCGTGAGAGAATCGGAATCTTTATTCTAAGCAAAAAAATCGTGATTCGTATTTGATACAGAACCGCGCAGCTCTACTTGACAGCCTTTAAATGAAAACCCTTTAGAAGGCTGCAAAATCACTGCTGGAGTGAGCAGAGTGAGCTAAAGCTGCTAAAAACCAACTATAGTGGCTCTGCTTTGAACTTTGATCCACAATGCCTGCAGCTACAGAGGCCAATGAAGGCTTGCTTGAAAGCTTATTTTCTGTTCAGTAATAATATATAAATGCTTAAAGCGCTTGTTACCCCCATGAAAAACAAAAGAGCCTGTTCCCTTAAAGCATGTTATACAGCACAGTGCTTGTGCTGTGTAATTTGGCCCACCGTATCGCCTAAAAAAACCTGGCTGATCCTGCTAGTTTCTAACCTTCCCTTCTGTAAACTGACCACAGTATATCATGGCTGCTAAGCCCTGAAACCATGGTCAGTTTACGTGCTTCCAACATCCGCAGCTCTCTGTCGTCCTCTCCCTCCTCCCTCTCTACCTGTCTGCTCCTGTGTCTGAGCCTGCTCCCTCCCCTCCTGCTGCTTTTAAAACTTTTATTGTCCTTCATAATCCTCTGTGTACCCTGATTAAAGTGCTCCTGTCTGTGTTTGTGTTTTTTTCAAGAAAATGCCGCCTTTACCGTATTTCAGACCTGCTCCCCGCGATCACGTGACCGGCAGACTCTCTCTCTCTCTCTCTCTCTCTCTCTCTTCTCCTCCTCTCGCCCCGCCTGACGTCAGCAAGGGAATAATTTTTTTTAAGTTTTTGTTAAGAGTTGGAATAAGTTAAAACCCCATTTCAGGGTTTTTTGCTCTGAGACACAACAGGAATAGGAGGAAATATCTACAAAGTAAGAGAAATCCACTTTTAGACAGTTGTCACAGTATTCAAGGAGAAGTTGGGCTAAAGCTCTTTTGGCAATCCTTCTGCTGATCACCATAGCGCAATTTGATATGCACTCCTGTGACCTGTATGCATCTAACAGTGGGCTAAAGTCCTCTATCAGCTGACGTCACTTATCCACTCCAGACTCTGGAACAATCCTGACTTTAATGTCAGTATCCACCCAGATTTCTGACCGGCAGCTGGCTCCAACCCCTCAGCGCACCACTGAGAGACAAAGCCAGCTGCTCCCTCCCCTTCCAGAGAGCCTGGTGCTCCAGAAAGTACTGGAGTGGCAGAGCAGAGAGCTGGTGACTGATAGTCACCAGCTCTCTGCTCACTGAAGACTGAGTACTGAGTGATCAGCGTTGTTTGGTCACCCGGTCCTTGGTCTTAGAGGCAGCTAAGGACAGCTGCAGCATCGGAACAATGCTGCATCCACCTAAATGAGTATGATTATTATTATTTTTTTTTTTTAACCTATTCTAAGTGTGCCCACTGGAAGATTCCCCCTTTTTTTCTGTTCTGGTGACAATGTAATAATGCTGATGACAATGTAATAATGCTATTTTCCCTTTCATGATAATGGTCACCAGGTCATGGGGTGGATACATTTTACCTTTTGGATACATTTTGATATGTTGTAACTGTAATATTTACATTGTCTTACAAAGAGATTCCAGAAGAAGCATAGCTTTACATGGCCCTATAGCAATCCGTGGTGAAGTACTTAGGGCTGAAACAACTAATCGGCATAGTAAGCTTTTTTTTTTAATAATCAAATAGTTGGTCAGCCGATTAGTTGACCTGCATAGAAGATGCATTATTTGCATATCAGGAAATACAGTGCAGCACACGTATAGCTCAGTACACTGTCCAAACATGTCAGTAAGTGCCTTAGAACTAGTGAATGTGTGAGGAGCAATATCTTATGGGACATGTAGTTCAGGGCAGGAGAAGGAAGTGAAGGCCTGGAGGTCCTGATCTGCATACTTGAGGGAATCTGGCCAATCCCCAAGAGCCATCAAGAGTACCATCAAGAGCCAGGTTTTGGCATTAGCCGTTTTTTCTTTCAACGTCCATTGGCCACACATTCCCTGGTGCGCACCTTTATCCAGGGAGTTTGATACTTGGCTCCTCCGGTGTGGTCTCCATTGCAGCCATGGGACCTCAATTTGGTGCTGTCTGTTCTTCAGAAGCCTCCTTTTTGAAAGTCTTCGGGAGGTTCCACTGCTTACGTTGTCCCAGAAGGCTTCCTTTTTGGTGGCTATTACTGCTGCACCCAGGGTGTTAGAGCTGGCGACATTGTCTTGTCCACCTTATCTGGTGGTTCACAGAGATAAAGTGGTTCTTTGTCCCAGTCCATCATTCCTTCCAAAGGTTGTCTCTGATTTCCATTTAAATTAGAGATTGTGTCCCAGATCTAAACATCCTAAGGAAATTGCCTTGCATTCCTTGGATGAGGTTCGAGCAATCAAGGTGTACCTGGCAGCTACGGAGTCTTTTCGGAAGTCAGACTCACTGTTTGTACTCACGGATGGACCTCGGAAAGGGTTGGCTGCTTCTTCCTGAATCAGACAGACAGTGATTCAGACCTATTCCATTAGGGGTCAGGTTCCACCTTTCCCTGTTAAGGCGCACTCTGCTCGGGAGCTTAGTGCCTCCTGGGCCTTCCGTCATCAAGCGTCAGTGCTGCAGGTTTGCAAGGTGACCACCTGGTCATCTGTGCACACTTTCACAAAGTTTTAGAAGGTGGATGTGTTGGCATCTGCGGATGCTTCCTTTGGCCGCAAGGTATTGCAGGCTGCTGTTTAGAGGACTGGTCCTCTTTAAGGGTGAATTGTTTTTTTTCAGATGAGCTCCAGTTGTTTATGGTTGAGCTCCACGTTACCTGGTTAGTCTATGGTTTAGCCTTGGGAATTTTTCTTGCTGTTCCCACCCCTCATGTTTGACACTGCTTTGGGATGTCCCAACTGTCAAGAAGATAAGGAGATGTGTCCGTCAATGAATGAAAGGGAAAATGGGATTTTTGACTTACCGTAATCCATTTCTCTGATGTACATTGATGCACAGCACCCACCCCTCTCTTGAGTTGGTTTTCTTCTGACACTGCTTGTAACAAAACTAAATGCCTATAGCTGAGAGTGGGAGTATACCCATTTGGACTGCCCCATAGGCGTAGTAAAACATTTTCCTGCCTAGTGTCCTACTCCTGTAGCGGACAGCATAACCCAACTGTCCAGAAGATAAGGAGCTCTCTCCGCCAATGAACATCAGAGAAATGGATTTTCTCTGTCGCTCATTGACAGACGTAGTCCTCCTTGATTAATATCAACTCGGGTTATACTGCCCTCTACAGGAGTAGGACTAGACAGGAAAGAAGACGTTCTGGCCACACCTTAGGGGCAGTCCCAGAGGGTATATCCTCTCTCTCTGCTACAGCAAATCAGTTTTTTTCTGTCTAGTTAGGAGTAAGGACCTAGATGCCTTGCTCGGATCTTCGGTCCTGGCAGGATTTTTTTTTTTTTTAGAAAGGTTTTTTTTAGACAGCTTTTTTTCTCCAGTGTTCCTGTGAGATCTTCAAGCAAGCACGCTGGAACTGGGCGACGGGCTGGATGTTGAGATCCAGTGGTCACCCCAGTTCAGCCTACGAGCGCGTGCAGGCCATAGCTCCGCGCTGGGTCGGCTGCGACATAGTCCCACTGGACGGGGACTGACCCTGCGAGTTAAACGTCTCGCCTGGACGCCAATGACCAACAGAGTCACGGCGTCTGTATTGGTCGACAGCCCCCCCACCCCAGTGGAGAGGGGTTCTGTCAGGAGTTGGCGCCCGCCTGGTTCCGGTATGGTGAGTAGAATGTTCCCCCTCTCCCCCTGTCGGGTTTGTGGTGGACGCGGGCCCCTCTCTGGGATGGTAGGATGGGTCTCCCCTCTATCCTATAACAGGTCACAGATCCCCCAATTTGAGTGTGATTTTTTGTGAATAGAAACCAGGAGGCTTGGTTTGGGAGCTGACTATCTAAAGTCATTGTAAGACTGTAAGGGTGACTGAAGTCAGTGGCAGTACTAAAAGGCATTACTATTGAAGTAAAAGGTATCCTACCTGTCTGAGTGTGTACACAGGCCGATGCCTATGCCTGTGTTACTGCAGTCCAGATCGCCATTCCTCCAGCAACCGGTCACTTCTACGGGCTGCACAGTCTCCCGACGGCCCACGGACCGCATGCGGCCCGCCAGGGTCCTGTACCGCCGGCCAGGCTTATCACCATTCATGGTGAAGTTTGTGGGGCTGAGGCACTCCCGCAGGCCGCCAGGCCGAATACATACATCCCGCAGGCCGCTGTTAGCCGCTGCTATCCTACACAGGCCGCCGCCATTGTCTTGCAGATCGCACGAGGCCGCCATATTGGCGTAGCCTCGTGTCTCCAGCATGGGGGCGGCCATGTTTGAGGTGACCAAACGCCTCGAGGAGCTATGTGGAGGCGCCGGAAGGCGTGTAAAGGGGCGGAGCCGCCTCCTTTTACCCGGGAAAGCAAGCCAAAGACTTCCTGTCTGTAATAGACAGTGCTGGAACAGGTTGTATTGAAACTTCTGAGCATCAAGTGGTGAGCCTTGGGGTCTCTCTCTCTCTCTCTCTCTCTCTCTCTCTCTCTCTGTAGGGGTCCTAAAGCAGGTAACACTGAGGGGCGCTGTGGCGCTGGGGGTCTAAAGAAAAAAAAAGTTTAATTTTTTTTTGCAAATTATTTTTTCCCGGCAAGTGTCTGGAATAATCATGGACCCTGCCACACAGGTACCCCCACCTGATCCCCTCGAGGTGGCCGCAGGACCCTCCAGTGATGCATTTATAGCAGTTTTGGAGTCTTTGGTATCCCGGGTGGAGATGGCCTGTCAGGGACGGGGGTCAAGAAAGCGACCCCCGCCTACCCCTATTTCATCTGATACTTCAGATTCAGATTCTGAGATGGTCATTGCAGCTGCAGGTCCCTCTTCTGGGGCTGTTGTCTCAGGTAAAGTTCCCTCAGACAGTGAGGAGGACGTTCCTGCCTCCGCCATAGCACAAGAAGAAGCATTGGTGGACGCACTAGTTGTGTCGGTCCGGGAAACCTTAAGACTTGAGGTTTTACCGGCAGAGGTAACCGAGATGGAAATTCCCTTTGGTACTAGTAAACCTACCAAGACGGCGAAGGTTTTTCCCTTACCCAAATGTTTTGGTAATAAAATTAAAGAGGAATGGGATCATCCAAAACGTACCCTTACTGTTTCCAAGCGCATTGCTAGACGCTATCCGTTTGAGGAATCCCTTATTAAGAAATGGACGGTACCACCAGTGGTGGATCCACCTATTTCCAGACTGAATAAAGCCACTGTTATCCCGTTGGAGGACGCTTCGTCCTTTAAGGATCCGATGGATCGGAAAATGGAAGCGGAGTCCCGCACTATTTTTTCCCTGATAGGGTCAGCCTTTAGACCAGTGATTGTCATTGGTTTAGTTTCACAAACATTAACGGAATGGGCAAAATTGTTACGCCATGACCTAAAGGGGAAAGGTATCCCCCAGGCAGCATCTGATTTGATGGAACAAATTATACAAGGACTGCAGTTCGTCTGTGACGCAGCCCTGGATGCCACCCCCTAGTTAGGGCATGCATCGATGTCAGCGGTAGTCCTCAGACGTGTACTGTGGTTAAAATGCTGGTCGGCGGAGCTAGGTTCCAAAAAAGCCTTGGCGAATCTCCCCTTTCAGGGGAATCGCCTATTTGGGGCCACCCTAGATGAAATCATTAAGGATGTCACTGGGGGCAAGAGCACTTTTTTGCCGCAGGCTGCTAAAGCTAAAGGACCTCGTAACAAGCGTGGACCTTTCTTTGCCACTCATAAAGGGTTCATTCGCTCCGCTGGGGCGAGCGGGAAAGGCAAAGCCCCTCTAGGAGGGTTCAAGAGGCGCTGGTCGGGCAAACAAAAGGCCGACTCAGCCAAACCTGAAGTTAATGCTAATACAGCCTGAAGGTGCGCCCCCACCAGGCTTAGGGGTGGGGGGGACGTCTTCACCGGTGTTCAGATCTAGGGCTTTCCTGAATCCCGGACTAAGGGGTTCAGGAGATCATACGATCAGGATACAAGATCGAGTGTCGATCACTGCTACCGGTGCGATTCTTCCCTTCCAACATTTAGGTGCTACAGGGAGCGGTAGTTCCCGTTCCCTGAACAGATCATTTTCTTTACCTTTTCCAAAGATCATTCTCAGTTCCCTCCAGGAATCGGATCCGGTTGAGCAAGCGGACCAAGGAGCCTCTAGTCTGGTGACTTCGGTCTCTAATGCTCAACCAGGAGAAATCATCACTCCTGATAGGAATCAAGTTTCTGATAAATGTGTGGGAACAGAGAGCGATCAGACTTTGTCGGATTGCCTGGACCAAGCAGCTCTAGGGCAGCCTGGTTCGGATCCAGTCAGACAATATCAGGGTGATGACTTGGGTCGATCACCAAGGATTTCACCATCTGTGTCTTCATCCGAGCATCCCGGAGGTGGATCTGTTGGCATATCGGCTCAACAGGAAGGCGCGGAGGTTGGTAACGCGCGCCCGCGATCCTCTAGCGGACGCAGCAGACGCGCTGAACGGCCTGTAAAGGCAGTGTCAGCTACTATATGTCTTCCCTCCTCTCAGATTGCTGCTGAGATTTCTCCGCAGGATAGAGATGGAGGGAACTCCAGTTATCCTGGAAATTCTAGGCTAGCCTCGTCAAGCCGGTCAGGCCGACTTGGACATGCTAGTCGCGAACGCTCCTTGGAGACTTCCTCTCAGGGAGGATCTGCGGTCTCAAGGACAGATCTTCCATCATGCTTTACAGTCGCTGGTTTTAATGGCCTGGCCATTGAGACCCAGGTACTGAAGGACAGAGGGTTGTCAGCTTCAGTTATTCCTACTCTAATTAAAGCAAGGAAAGCGACTTCCAGCAAAGTCTATTATCGCACATGGAAGACTTATATCGCGTGGTGTGAATCTTTGGGATTTCCCCCACGTACCTATTCGGTGACCCGAATCTTGGCTTTTTCAGCAGAAACTATCCTTGAGCACTATCAAGGGTCAGGTTTCAGCATTAGCAATCTTCTTTCAGAAGCCTTTGGCTACTCATTCCTTGGTGCGGAATTTCATCCAGGGGGTGCGGCACTTGGCTCCGCCAGTCCGCGCGCCCTTACCGTCCTGGGATCTTAATTTGGTTTTGTCGGTTCTGCAGAAACCTCCCTTTGAAAATATCGGGAGATTCCCTTGCTTACATTATCCCAGAAGGTGGCCTTCTTGGTGGCTATCACTTCTGCACGCAGGGTGTCAGAACTGGCTGCATTATCATGCCATTCCCCATATCTAGTGGTTCATAGGAATAAGGTAGTTCTTCATCCGAAGCCATCCTTTCTTCCTAAGGTGGTTTCAGACTTTCATCTGAATGAAGATATTGTGCTACCTTCCTTGTGTCCTCAGCCCAATCATCCTCGGGAATATGCGTTGCATTCCTTGGATGTGGTTCGGGCAATCAGGGTATACCTGAAGGCTACGGAATCATTCCGTAAGACGGATTCACTTTTTGTGATCACGGATGGCCCCAGAAAGGGGTTGCCTGCATCTGCCGTGACTATCTCCAAATGGATTAGACAGACAGTGGTACAGGCTTATTCGATTAGGGGTCGGAATTCTCCGTTCCCTGTTAAGGCGCACTCCACTCGAGCGCTCAGTACTTCCTGGGCCTACCGCCATCAGGCATCAGTGGTCCAGGTGTGCAAGGCGGCCACCTGGTCGTCGGTGCATACCTTTACAAAATTTTATAAAGTTGATGTGATGGCATCGGCGGATGCCTCATTTGGCCGCAAGGTTTTGCAGGCCGCAATTTGAGGAGACCGGTGGTCTACCTCGAGGGTTTTTTTCCGTTGGAATTTCAGTTGAGTCTCATCCTTTGATTGATGAGCCATTAAAACTTCTAGTTGGCACCGGTTGGGCCTTCTAGATTGGATTTTGATTTCCATTTTCCCACCCTTCATTTGTGGTACTGCTTTGGGACGTCCCGAGTTGATATTAATGAAGGAGGACTACGTCTGTCAATGAGCGACAGAGAAAAATGGATTTTTGTAAAATCTTACCGTAAAATCCTTTTCTCTTAAGCTCATTGACAGACGTAGTACCCGCCCCTCTGTTTTTGAGTTGGGTTGGATTAAATTCTCTAAACACTGCTTTGTGACATAACTGATTTGCTGTAGCAGAGAGAGAGAGGATATACCCTCTGGGACTGCCCCTAAGGTGTGGCCAGAACGTTTTCTTTCCTGTCTAGTCCTACTCCTGTAGAGGGCAGTATAACCCGAGTTGATATTAATCAAGGAGGACTACGTCTGTCAATGAGCTTAAGAGAAAAGGATTTTACGGTAAGATTTTACAAAAATCCATTTTTACGGTAAGTCAAAAATCCCATTTTCTTTTTTATCTGAAGTTCCTCAATAAGCTGACCATACACTAGTACATTTTTGAATGAACATTCCTACAAATATTTTCGGTACCTTTTAGTGACTTGATGAATGTTGTTCGTAAGTACTTCAAAATATATTACTGTACATACACTGCTTAAAACTTGGTAATTCGAGATACATTTTCCATCCTGCTCCATCGAATTTTCCCATCACTGCAGTTCAAAATGAACGTTGACTTGACCCCGCTATAGATTTTGAAAAATGAACAAACATTTTTACATTACAAATTAACGTGATATTAAAATCACATTTTCCAAAATTAAAATAAAAAAGAGATTTAAACTTACCTGCTTTGTGCAATGGTATTGTGAAGCCTGTGAATGCAGGAGGGGAGGAGAACACGGCTGCCAGTGGGTACATCGCTGGATTGGGAGTGGTAAGTGTTTAGGGGCAAGGGGGAGAAGTAGAGCCATGGGAATGTTTTTTACTAGGGATGCACCGAAATGAAATTCTTGGCCAAAGCCGAAGCCGAATAATAATGAAATGTTTGGCCGAAGGCCGAAAGCCTAATACCGAACGCGGTGTTTCGCATTTTTTCCATTTATTTTGCCAATTTTTTGTCCTCTCTTGTCCTCTCATGTCTCTCTCTTGTCCTCTCATGTCTCTCTCTTGTCCTCTCATGTCTCTCTCTTGTCCTCTCATGTCTCTCTCTCTTGTCCTCTCATGTCTCTCTCTCTTGTCCTCTCATGTCTCTCTCTCTTGTCCTCTCATGTCTCTCTCTCTTGTCCTCTCATGTCTCTCTCTCTTGTCCTCTCATGTCTCTCTCTCTTGTCCTCTCATGTCTCTCTCTCTCCCTAAATGTAACTGTAGGGAATGGGATTCAGTGCACACTGTAGCCTTGTACCATAGGGTTAATGTTAGTGACACTGTAGGGATTGGGAAGGATGCTGGGAATGGAAATCAGGAAGCATGCAGGCAGCCTTGTAAATTTTAATTGCAGATACAGGGCACTGGGCAGGTCAGGGTTAATGTGGTAACATCAATTACTAAGTGACAGTCAGTCAGTGTCAGTGTGGACTCGATCAGATTATACAGTGACAGACAGTCTCTCATAGTGGTGGTAGTAGGAGGCTGGAGGTTGACTAGTAGGAGCCTGGAAAGGAGCACAGCCGCATACATACATTACTCACTCGTGCACTGCAGCCCGCCCCACACATTCAGTGAGTCTTACTCTCCTCCCTAGTTTTTTCAATGGCACATTCAGGAAGCCAATCACGCCGTGAGTAGCGGCACAGCGGAACCAATCAGGTGTGCAGGCACGCGTGATTGGTTCGCTGTGCAGCTAATCACGGCGTGATTGGCTCCATGAATGTGCCATTGAAAAAACTAGGGAGGAGAGTAAGACTCACTGAATGTGTGGGGCGGGCTGCAGTGCACGAGTGAGTAATGTATGTATGCTCACCGCTGAAGTGTCCCGGCTTCACGGAAGTCTGTGAGTCCTCCTGTCCTCCTCCGAGTCCCTTCCCCCTGCCTATGTAAATATCGTGACCTCGGCGATATGAATATCGCCTACGGCCACAGAACGATAGTCGATATCATATCGACGATAGTCGATATGATATCGACTATCGTTCAGCCCTATTGTTCGGCACAAAATTATTCAGCTTTTTGACTTATTCCGCCGAATACCGAAAGTGCTATTTTTTCTATTTTCGGCCGAATAATGTTCGGCCGCCGATTATTCGGTGCATCCCTATTTTTTACCTTAATATAGGGAATGCTAACCACTTAGAATTCTACTAGTGTATGGCCAACTTTGGGAAGATGTCCAGGTCCTGGGAGAAAAAAAATCAGAAATATTGTGTACTCTGCAGTGCTCTCTTAAAGTAGAAGAAAAGCCTAACACTATCTATTGTTAAAAATGTTCCCTCCCCCCTTCTCCTACCTATCCTGTATAAAAAAGATCTGTGCACTTACCTATTTTTAATCCATTTTGGTTCGGTCATGTGATCCATCAGCTCCTGCTCCCCTCTGTAAGCGGTTGCTGCAGGAGAGAGGATGGAGTGCTATGGACTGTGATCAGTGACATCACACCTCTTGGAATTCATATCACTCACGAGTACTGACACATTGGCATCTATGGGAAATCTTGGTCAGCTTGACATGGCACTGCTCCCCAACCATAAGTGACAGGGACACCAAAATCTGGGAGCACATAGAAGGGTCCCAGGACTACAACACTTGCCTAGGTAATCCACCATGTCATAGTCCTGGGTCCCCTTAACATGGTGTCCCTGTCACTTATGGTTCAGGAGGAGTGCCATGTCAATTTGACCTAGATTTCCCATAGACCCCAATGTTAAAAACCGGGAGCAGTGGCATGTCAAGCTGACCAAGATTTCCCATAGAGCTAGTGTATTTACATGCATTGAGAAGTGAAAAGAGGTATTGCTTTACTTTAAGTACATCTTCGTTTTACATACATGCTCTGGTCCCATTGTGTACTTAAAAGTGGGGTATACCTGTATAAAGTTTAGGCATTATAGGTTGAAAACATTTTTAGAATCAATATAGTTAGGGTTTTCTTCTACTTTAGACAGGTTTCTCAGCCCTAACTAGTTAAAGTGGTTGTTACCCCCCCCCCCCCCCCCAAAAAAAAAAGAAAAATCCTGCTCCTGTTCCTCCTAAGGCATGAGCTATAGCATAGAAAGGGGCAATTAAAAAGGCAAAAGGACTATCTTCTACAGTACCTAGTTGATCCTACCTGGTCCTGACTTCCCATCTGTTAGCTGATCATATTTATCATGGCTGCTGAGCCACAAAATCATGGTCAGGATACATGCCTCCATCATCTAGCTTCTCTCCTGTGATTCCCTGCATCTACCCCTTCTCCCTCTTTCCCTGTCAGTTCCATAGTGTGCAGTGAGAACACAGTCTCCTCCCCTTCCCCTCCTTTCCCCTCCTCTCTATTCCCCCTATCCTTCCTCTCCTCTCCTCTCCTCTCCTCTCCTCTCCTCTCCTCTCCTCTCCTCTCCTCTCCTCTCCTCTCCCTTTTCCCTCCTCTCCCTTTCCCTCCCCTCCCCTCCTCTCCCTTTCCCTCCCCTCCTCTCCCCTCCTCTCCCCACCTCTCCCTTTCCTCTCCCTTTCCCTCCTCTCCCTTTCCTCTCCCTTTCCCTCCTCTCCCTTTCCTCTCCCTTTCCCTCCTCTCCCTTTCCTCTCCCTTTCCCTCCTCTCCCTTTCCTCTCCCTTTCCTCTCCCTTTCCTCTCCCTTTCCTCTCCCTTTCCCTCCTCTCCCTCTCCCTCTCCCTCTCCTCTCCTCTCCTCTCCTCTCCTCTCCTCTCCCTTTCCCTCCTCTCCTCTCCTCTCCCTTTCACTCCTCTCCTCTCCTCTCCCTTTCACTCCTCTCCTCTCCCTTTCACTCCTCTCCCTTCCCCTCCCCTCTTCTCCCATCTTCTCCCATCTTCTCCCATCTTTTTCTCCCCACCCCTCTCCTCCATCCCTCATTGGATGACTATACTGTTTACTCAAAACAGAAGGGATTCTCTGCCCTTCCCATTTGGCTCCCTTAGATCAGGAGCCAGAGCTGAGGGAGGACACGTAAACAACTAATGAGCACAAAGAAAAAAAGTGTTAACGATTGGAAAAAACAAACCACACTGCATTGCTAAACTAACAAACACATGGAGCTTAGATCAATTTTAGCCATTTGAGTTTACGACCACTTTAACCCTTGTAGACTGCAGGTCACCTCCTACCATGTTATGAAGATTAGGAGAAGGGTAGATGTTCTGTAGTTCTAGCACACTTCTTGTCTTAGGATGACAATGCTGCTCCTCCATAGATAAATGTGATGTCACCCTAGCACAGGACGCGTGTTACTGAAAATAAAAGAAGAAAAGTGCCTAAAAAAGAAAAATGCAACCACCGTGACTGGTAAGCTCTAAGTTATGTTTTTGTTCCTCAGATGCACTTAGCCAGTTAGGCTTTTTGACGACATTACAGTACCATTCATGATCCCTATGGAAAAAAAAAAAACTTTTCAAAAAAGAAACCCGCTGCAAAGCAAAAATGCCACTTAATTGATAAATCATCACATTATCTAAATTACAGCATCTTGGAGTCTTTATATTTAAAATTGAAGGCAACAGCTATTTGTGCAGGAATGACTTCACAAACCGTATGCGTGTAAATAGGCTTTAGAGGTGAAAATGAAACAGAAAGATAATTAAAATGTTACTTGACTTTTCTGTACACTTTTAAAAATGTGATTTTGTAAGCTATAACAATGAGATAATCATAGTGTGCATGACCTTGTCTTGTGCCATTATATATGTACAGGCTGTTGAAATATCCATTGTACCAAAAGTGTTCATTTTGTTCTGCTTGCCTTGCTGTGTAAATAAAAGGGACTATAGTTATTTACACTTGAGAACAGAATAATTGGATCTATATGAATATTCCATTGTTTGCTATCAATGTCTATAGAAAATGCTATGGCTAATATAAAGTAACTGAACAATTCCATTTGACTATAATGGGCACTTTACATCCAGAAAATGCATAACCGGGCATGACAGGTAATGAACACTATTTACAAAGTAGTCCAGCTCATTGCCTTTTCTGATAGCGTTCGATTGAAAAGAAGAAAAAGAAGGGATTATATTGTAAAATACATAGTTGGTCAGGGAATCCACAGAAAATAATTTAAAGTGACACTAAACTCTGGTATAATGAATACATCTTGTTCAAGTATGTATTTATATAGTACATGTGCTATTTTATAAAGTGATGTGGTATTTTAGTAGTGAAATCTTGCAGTAATTTTATTAGTAAATAGCTGGTTGTTAAGGGGCGGGCAGCTGCAGCGTCCTTAACAACCAATGAGTCATCAGCTGTCAGCGGGATTCCCCACTGACCAGCAATGAAAAATTGTGAAAAAAAAAAGAAAAAAAAGCTGCATGGGCCCCAATCCATGGATAGCTCCACCAAGGACTTTGAGGGGAATCCCATGGCAAAATTTGAAAAAGAAACGGCATAGGGTCCTTCCAGCATCCATACCAGACCCTTATTCGAGCATGCAGCCTGGCAGGTCATGAAAGGGGGGAGCGAGCGAGTGACCTCCTGAACCATACCAGGCCACATGTCCCCAACATGGGGGGTGCTCCCCCCCAAAACTTCTTGTCCCCTTGATGATGATGACAAAGGCCTCATCCCCACATCCTTGGCTGGTGGTTGTGAGAGACTGTGACCCCCCCCCCCACATCCCACCCCACTACATGTTCACCAAAAAAGTGCTCAAAAAGTAAATAAAAAGGCAGACACCATTTTTGGCAAATCATCTTATTAAAAAAAAAAAGAAAAAAAAAGTCAGTCATGATGACTGCCGCCACCACTGAACCGAAAAAAGAAAGGGGGGAAAAAAAAAAGATGTGCACCCAACGTCCTGCCCCTCAGTTTATTTAGTGGTGGGAGGCGGCAGAGCTGTCAAAAGGTGGGAGCCAGTGTAGGGTGCATACCTCTTCATTATTTTTATTTTTTTACCAAGGGGTCGGCGGTGGTGGCAGTCATCGTAATTGTTGATGGATCCACACTGGGGGGACTTTTTAAAAAAAAAAAAAAAAAACTGTCTGCCTTTTTTTAATTTATTTTTTGAGCACTTTTTTGGTGAATAAATAGGGGTACTTTGTATGGGCCGGGCTCTAGGGACCCTCTTGCTAAAGGAAGCTACCAGATTCCGAAAAACGCCCCTCATCCACAGACCTTCGCAACCACCGGCCAGGTCCTAATCAACATGGGGGGGAAAGGTGCTTTGTGGGGGGAGCCCCCACCTTTTTGAGGGCATGTGGACTGGTATGGTTCAGGAGGTCACTTGCTCACTCATCTATCACCCCTTTCCTGGCCCCCCCAGGTTGCCTACCCTTGGATAAAGGTCTGGTATAGATTTTTGGGGGACCCTATGCCTTTTTTTTTTTTTTTTTTTTTTTAATATATTTTGGCATGGAGTTCCCCTCAAATTCCATACCAGGGTCTGGTATGAATTAGAGGGGCCCTCACGCTGGTTTTTTTTTTTTTGTCAAGTATTTTGTTTTGCATCCAGCTGACAGCTGACTCATTGGTTGATAAGGACGCAGCGGCCACCCGATCCTTACCAACCATGTTTTTTAATGGTTGTTAAGGACGGTGGCGACTGCTGATACTTTATCTATCGCATGCCTGGACCAATACTTATTTACCGCATGCATTTAATTCTTTATTTCCTTCTGTGCATTGAGTTTAATGCCTTTTCATACGGTATTTAATGAGCGTTTTCAGCGTTTTGCAGTAAATACCGCAAAACGGCATAGTGAATTGACCGTTTCAGAACCGCATGCGATGCTTAGGCAAATACCGCATTGTGATCTCCTTCTGTGAATAGAGCCCATTTCTTATCAAGTTGTTTATGGATAAAGTTCCGCTTGAGGTAGTCGTAAAAGTTGCTGCACTCCACTCGGTGTTGTGATAATTGTTCTTTACATTTTGATGTTGAAGCCAAAAAATTCTTTGCTTGTAAACATGTTTTTAATAGGGATGGATCCTATAAAAATAGCACAGCATGTGCTTCACATTATTCTAATCCAACATATGTTGTAAAGAAAGACAACTGAAGTAACATATTTGGCCTAATTGTAATATTTTAATATTCTAATTATGCAAATAATTCCACATTCAATATGGGTAGAAAGAACACTAAACATGCCATATTTAAAAGTGACATACACCCACAATAGTCAGTTAATTGCCTTTAATTTGAGTTTTCTCCTGTCATTCTTTTTTTACTGTGGATGATGACCATCTGTCCATTTTTAGGAAACTCTCAGGTATAAGCAGTGAGCTTACAGTACATTGAGGCCAGCAGATTAGGGTCTTGGTTCCGCATGTGATTTTCATTTGTGCTACAGCATTGCTTAGAATTGATCAAGGTGCGTGTTAAAAGACGCTTCCGCTTAAGAATGAACCTTACTCCGTTTTAGATACTTCCAAGACCCCACAAGTTGCCTGCTATTATTTTTATTCCAAGTATATTAAGTGACTATCACCTGCACCAATGTCTTTTGTAATATTAAATAATAAGAATTAAATAGTGAAACCGTGTGTGAATATAAGAAGTGTGTGTGAATAAGAAGAACGCAGCTGCTCAGCTTTCACCATAAAGGAAAAAAAAAAAACGCTAAACACCATAAACAGCAGCGCAGTAATCCTCTTACGTGTAAGTCACCCTACTTCAATAATACAAATTATATATACTCACATCATATGAATGCAATATGTGCAATAAATAAAGTGCAATAAATTAGCCGCTACCTGCGTTATTACTGAATTAATCTCCAATTAATTATGTATAAAGTGCATAACCTAAAAATAATATCTGTATAAAGTGCATATATTTATGGACAAGTGCTCCAGTGCTCTGTGCAAATATCAAATCAGTCCTTTAGCTTGTGCTATGCCTTGCATCAGTCCATGCACATTTCTAGGCATGCAAAAGGATAGTGATGGTGGAAACCTCCTGAGATTAGTAGTGGTGGGAACCTCTTATCCTCCAATGCACCTCGCGAGTAGGGTGGGGGGCTTACCGATATAAATTAAACTCGAGCTTTGTTTCAATAAATATTCATCTGCATACAGGACGACTCCCAAGCCTGTGGGTCCACTGCCTATAGCGTTCCTTGCACCTCCGCCAGTGTCTCCTACGTAGCTCAGGCAAAAAACAGCAAGGGGCTCCACATAGCGTAATACGTTCTTAAAATGTGTTTATTATTATACCAGTTATAATACTCAATCAGTTATCAAAGCAACCACCACGCTAATCGCACTAGTATCGTGTGTCTACTGTATCTGCTCTCAACACAATCGATCTCCGGCAACTGGCAGGCGGGTGAACATAGCTTGTCTATCTGATTCAGAAGGCCATGGTAGGCGTGTCCGTCAGCTGATTTCATATGACGGTGTCCAGGAGAGCGGCGATCGCAGGTGCGCCATGTTCCTGGGACACAGCACGACCCCGATCTGAGAAAAAAAGCCGCGACTGCGGCTCCTTACCTATGTGATAGGCTGTGTCCAATCACAGCTGATCACATGTAAACAAGGAAGTGCCGTTTATCGGCTCTCCTCTCCTCACACTGACAGAGTGTGAGGAGAGGAGAGCCGATCAGCGGCATCTTCTCACAGGGGAGACATGTTAAGGTAATCAGGGCACTGATCATCCGTGGAATTTGGCTTCAATTTGTTAGTCAAGTCCATATAAATCTTCTAGTGCATCCAACACTACCCTCTCCCTAGATTGACAATGCTGCTGTCCAAAGGTATCTCCTTTGCTCCTCAACACCGTGTGGAGACACCCTAAGGCTAAGTTCACACTGGCAATGAAAGCAGGCATTTGAGAGGCATTAAAAACGTCCCTCAAACGACTATGCAAATGACAATGGACTGCACACAGTGCTGTTCACACTTTCAAAACATTGCATCGCTTCAAAATTGAAAGCTCACGTTGAGTCAGGAGGCGTTTAAAACCTTTCATCGTCAAGTCTATGGTAACGCTTCCCAAACGCTCTCTGGCAGGCGATTGCGGGGCATTAGGATTAGTTTATTAACTGTAATGGAATAGGCATTTGTGGAGCAGGTTTAATGCGCCTTATTGCTCATCAAACGCTGCAAAACTGCCCATAGGGCGTGTGGAGAGCAGTTTTATCTCGCCATTAACGCTTGTAAAATGCTAGTCTAAAGCCTATACTAATGCCATTAGTGCAGGTCAAAAGCCCATACTAACACTATATGAGCTTTTTTTAGGCGTTAGAAATGTTAGTCTTTAGTTTAATTTAGTTTAGTGTGAACCAGCCCTTAGACGGGAGGTGTGTTACCGGCCAGCTGAAAAAAAAAAGAAATAGTATGTCTCAGCCCTCTAACAGCCACTTTTGCTGGGCGGCTAGGTCTGTTTAGAGTTGAAAAATAACAGACTTACTGGCCAGATCACCATGTGAAAATAAGGGGGGGGTGGGAAGCCAAAAAAATAAAATGAATGCAACCATCCCATTTAGGGAATTGGTAAGCTGCAACATTACATTTTTGTTTTGGAATTTATTACTGCTCTAACCGCTTAGCAACTGTCCCATACAGATACACTACGGCAGGGCAGCCGCTCTGTGCCAGATCACATACCTAGTATGTGATGTGACACTTCCTGCCTGGGGTGCACCACCGGCTACCCGCTCCTGAAGTGATTGGACCCGCCGATCGTTCAAGAGAAAGGCAGAACGGTGGCCTGCCTATGTAAACAGGGAAGACCGCTGTTCTGTGAGAGGGGAATGTGCTGATCCTGTGTTCCTTGGGAATGTGCTGATCCTGTGTTTCTGTGTTCCTGGGGAATGTGCTGATCCTGTGTTCCTGGGGAATGTGCTGATCCTGTGTTTCTGTGTTCCTGTGGAATGTGCTGATCCTGTGTTCCTGTGGAATGTGCTGATCCTGTGTTTCTGGGGAATGTGCTGATCCTCTGTTCATGTGGAATGTGCTGATCCTGTGTTTCCTGGGGAATGTGCTGATCCTCTGTTCCTGGAGAATGTGCTGATCCTTGATCCTGTGTTTCTGTGTTCCTGGGGAATGTGCTGATCCTGTGTTTCTGCTAAGCAGGAACATGGATCTTTACATTCCCCCAGTCAAAGCACCTCCCCCACAGTTAGTAATCACTCCCAGGGAACACAGGTAAACTTTTGATCGCAACTGATGTTAACCCCTTCTTTGCTAGTGTCATTAGTACAGTAATAGTGCATATTTTTTTTTTTTAGCACTGGTCCCCAAAAAGTGTCAAGTGTCTGATTTGTCTGCTGCAACACCGCAGTCCCGCCATAGTTTGTAGCCGCTATAACTTTTGCGCAAACCGATCAATATACGCTTATTGGGATTTTTATTTACAAAAAAATATGTAACAGAATACATATTGGCCTACATTGATGAAGAAATTCGTTTTTTTTAAAGTTTTTTTTTTTTCTTTTTTTTTATTGGGAATGTTTTATAGCAGAAAGTAAAAAATATTGTTTTTTTTTTCAAAAATTGTCAGTCTTTTTTTGTTTATAGCGCAAAAAATAAAAACCACAGAGGTGATCAAATACCACCAAAAGAAAGCTCTATTTGTGGGGGAAAAAAAGGATGGAAGTTTCATTTAAGTACAGCCTCGCATTACAGCGCAATCGTCAGTTAAAGTAACGCAGTGCCGTATTGCAAAACATGGGCTGATTATGAAGGGGGGTAACTTTTCTGAAGCAGAAGTGGTCAAGTTGTTTTCATATGAATTGGACTGTGTTTTTTTTTTTTTTTTTTTTTCTTGTGCTCCTCCGGCTCCGTAGAAGCGGTTTTGCATAGTGAATACTTGCACACACAAATCTTTAGATGAAGAGCCTTACACACTCCCATCCGTAGAGACCCTTTCAGATTAATTATGACTGCTATACAACTAAACATGTTTGTGTCTTTCTTAGGGAGAAGGTGGACAGGTTGTGCTTTGCAATCAGCGGAGCCCTGTGGGAGGCGTGCAGCTGGCAAGGTAATGTTTCTAAACAAATAGAAAATAAAATAAAACTAGTGGCGTACATCTGTAAAAGTATAATTTGTTGCTAATGGAGACTTTTTGGGGTGTTCTGTAACATCTGTACTGGTGACCAGTGTTCCCTTTAAGGTGCGCGCGTGCGCGGTCGCGCAGTGGAAATTACGTCCCGCGCAAGCACCTAGTTAGACGGCGCAGCCGCAGACGGAGCGGCCAGGGAGCAGAGCGTGCACCCCGAGAGCACGCCCATCGTGTGACAATAGCGAATGAAAATTCGCTATTGTCATACGGATCCTCCTCCTGGCCAATCAGGGAGCGGGTCCTCCCGCTTCCTGATTGGCCGAAAGGCCAACTTCATGCCATTGGCCGAGGAGGAGGCGCCGGGACTCGGGAGGATGGAGACGCGGGAAGCTGGAAGCCGGGGACTGAAGACAGAGTGCCGTGACCGTCCGTGAGGTAAGTGCACGGGGTCGCGGGGGGGCATTGCTGTGGCACTCTGCAGTTTATTGGGGGCATTGCTGTGGCACTCTGCATTTTATTGGGGGCATTGCTGTGGCACTCTGCATTTTATTGGGGGCATTGCTGTGGCACTCTGCATTTTATTGGGGGCATTGCTGTGGCACTCTGCATTTTATTGGGGGCATTGCTGTGGCACTCTGCATTTTATTGGGGGCATTGCTGTGGCACTCTGCATTTTATTGGGGGCATTGCTGTGGCACTCTGCATTTTATTGGGGGCATTGCTGTGGCACTCTGCATTTTATTGGGGGCAATGCTGTGGCACTCTGCATTTTATTGGGGGCAATGCTGTGGCACTCTGCATTTTATTGGGGGCAATGCTGTGGCACTCTGCATTTTATTGGGGGCAATGCTGTGGCACTCTGCAGTTTATTGGGGGCAATGCTGTGGCACTCTGCAGTTTATTGGGGGCAATGCTGTGGCACTCTGCAGTTTATTGGGGGCAATGCTGTGGCACTCTGCAGTTTATTGGGGGCAATGCTGTGGCACTCTGCAGTTTATTGGGGGCATTGCTGTGGCACTCTGCAATTTATTGGGGGCATTGCTGTGGCACTCTGCAATTTATTGGGGGCAATGCTGTGGCACTCTGCAATTTATTGGGGGCAATGCTGTGGCACTCTGCAATTTATTGGGGGCATTGCTGTGGCACTCTGCATTTTATTGGGGGCAATGCTGTGGCACTCTGCAGTTTATTGGGGGCAATGCTGTGGCACTCTGCAGTTTATTGGGGGCAATGCTGTGGCACTCTGCAGTTTATTGGGGGCAATGCTGTGGCACTCTGCAGTTTATTGGGGGCAATGCTGTGGCACTCTGCAGTTTATTGGGGGCAATGCTGTGGCACTCTGCAGTTTATTGGGGGCAATGCTGTGGCACTCTGCAGTTTATTGGGGGCAATGCTGTGGCACTCTGCAGTTTATTGGGGGCAATGCTGTGGCACTCTGCAGTTTATTGGGGGCAATGCTGTGGCACTCTGCAGTTTATTGGGGGCAATGCTGTGGCACTCTGCAGTTTATTGGGGGCATTGCTGTGGCACTCTGCAGTTTATTGGGGGCAATGCTGTGGCACTCTGCAATGTATTGGGGGCATTGCTGTGGCACTCTGCAATGTATTGGGGGCATTGCTGTGGCACTCTGCAATGTATTGGGGGCATTGCTGTGGCACTCTGCAATGTATTGGGGGCATTGCTGTGGCACTCTGCAGTTTATTGGGGGCATTGCTGTGGCACTCTGCAATGTATTGGGGGCATTGCTGTGGCACTCTGCAATGTATTGGGGGCATTGCTGTGACACTCTGCAATGTATTGGGGGCATTGCTGTGACACTCTGCAATTTATTGGGGGCATTGCTGTGGCACTCTGCAGTTTATTGGGGGCATTGCTGTGGCACTCTGCAGTTTATTGGGGGCATTGCTGTGGCACTCTGCAGTTGATTGGGGCAAGCTGGTCACTCTGCATTGACGTCCCCCCCCCCCCCCCCATTGCTCAATCTAAAGGTTTGCGCTCAGAAATTTTTTTATTTGCTCAGCTCAGTAAAAAATTAGAGGGAACATTGCTGGTGACCCCTGGGAAATGTTGTATGATTAGACATCCCACAATGCTTCAGGAGCTTTGGAACGTGTTGGCAGAAAAGGAAAAAAACTCGCATGCTTTTGTTGCTGTTTATAGCTTGCTTGGTTGCTTGCGTTCAAATTAATATTTTCTTTACATTTAACCACTTCTAGACTGGAAGATTTTCCCCTTTTTAAAGGGTAAAAGCTTCCTGTCTAGAAGTGGTTAAAGGGGATCTACAAACTAGGGGAAGGATTTGGCATACATCATACATGTGTGTGTGTGTGTGTGTATATTTATATATATATATATATATATATATATATATATATATATATATATATATATATATATATATATATATATATATATATATATTTATACAGTGCAGAACAAAGGTTTGGACACACCTTCTCATTCAAAGAGTTTTCTTTATTTTCATGACTATGAAAATTGTAGATTCATATTGAAGGCATCAAAACTATGAATTAACATGTGGAATTATATACATAACAAAAAAGTGTGAAACAACTGAAAATATGACCTATTCTAGGTTCTTCAAAGTAGCCACTTTTTGCTTTGATTACTGCTTTGCACACTCATGGCATTATCTTGATGAGCTTCAAGAGGTAGTCACCTGAAATGGTCTTCCAACCGTGTTGAAGGAGTTCCCAGAGATGCTTAGCACTTGTTGGCCCTTTTGCCTTCACTCTGCGGTCCAGCTCACCCCAAACCATCTCGATTGGGTTCAGGTCCGGTGACTGTATAGGCCAGGCCATCTGGCGCAGCACCCCATCACTCTCCTTCTGGTCAAATAACACTTACACAGCCTGGAGGTGTGTTTGGGGTCATTGTCCTGTTGAAAAATAAATGATGGTCCAACTAAACGCAAACCGGATGGAATAGCATGCCGCTGCAAGATGCTGTGGTAGCCATGCTGGTTCAGTATGCCTTCAATTTTGAATAAATCCCCAACAGTGTCACCTGCAAAGCACCTTCACACCTCCTCCTCCTCCTCCATGCTTCACGGTGGGAACCAGGCATGTAGAGTCCATCCGTTCACCTTTTCTGCATCGCACAAAGACACGGTGGTTGGAACCAAAGATCTCAAATTTGGACTCAGATTTCCACTGGTCTAATGTCCATTCCTTGTGTTCTTTAGCCCAAACAAGTCTCTTCTGCTTGTTGCCTTTCTTTAGCGGTGGTTTCTTAGCAGATATTCTACCATGAAGGCCTGATTCACACAGTCTCCTCTTAACAGTTGTTCTAGAGATGTGTCTGCTGCTAGAACTCCGTGTGCCATTGACCTGGTCTCTAATCTGAGCTGCTGCTAACCTGCGATTTCTGAGGCTGGTGACTCGGATGAACTTATCCTCCGCAGCAGAGGTGACTCTTGGTCTTCCTTTCCTGGGGCGGTCCGCATATGAGCCAGTTTCTTTGTAGCGCTTGATGGTTTTTGTGACTGCACTTGGGGACACTTTCAAAGTTTTCCCAATTTTTCTGACTGACTGACCTTCATTTCTTAAAGTAATGGTGGCCACTCCTTTTCCTGTACTTAGCTGCTTTTTTCTTGCCATAATGCAAATTCTAACAGTCTATTTAGTAGGACTATCAGCTGTGTATCCACCTGACTTCTGCACAACACAACTGATGGTCCCAACCCCATTTATAAGGCAAGAAATCACACTTAATAAACCTGACAGGGCACACCTGTGAAGTGAAAACCATTTCAGGTGACTACCTCTTGAAGTGTGACTCTACAATTTTCATAGTCGTGAAAATAAAGAAAACTCTTTGAATGAGAAGGTGTGACAAAACTTTTGGTCTGTACTATATATATATATATATATATATATATATATATATATGTATGTATATGTGTGTGTGTGTGTGTGTGTGTGTGTGTGTGTGTGTGTATATTAGACATATGCCGGTTTTCGGCAATTCGATATATCGCAGTATTGCATAGCCACGGTATTGTTATTGTGGCATTTTTAAAATACCGAGTTTCTCTGCTCCTGGGTCTGACTTGTGAATTGATACATTTCAGTGAACTGGATGACTCATTCACTCACACAGCTAACGCCTTTCAGCATTAAGTCTCCCAGTAACTATAAACAAAAATGATTACATTGTATCTTTTCCTTCCCTCTGCCAGGGAGAAAGGAAGTTTAACCTCTTAAAGACTGGACCTTTTTCTGACACTTGTTGCTTGCAAGTTAAAATCAGTTTTTTTTTTGCTAGAAAAGTACTTAGAACCCCCAAACATTTTATATATTTTTTTAGCAGAGACCCTACAGAAAAAAATGGCGATTGTTGTAATATTTTATGTCACACTGTATTTGCGCAGCAGTCTTTCAAACGCAATTAATAGACTTTAATGAATAAAAAAAAAAAAAAAACGTAACAGTAAAGTTATCCCAATTTTTTTTTTGTTACACAGAGAATCGTGAGAGAATCGTGATCTTTATTCCAAGCTAAAAAATCGTGATTCTCATTTTGGCCAGAATCGTGCAGCTCTAACACGCATAGCAGCCCACATTACATTATTATATAGCCATCAAGCAGTGTCTGGCCTACCTGGTGATGACTGGTCCTGGCGCTCTGATCCGATGTCCTGGTCTTTAAAGGGGCAAATCCTTGCGATCCAGAAGTGGTTAAACCTGCAGGAGGACCGGTGTTTTTATCTATTGACTTTACTATTGCTTTAGGCCTGGTTCACATGTTTTTTTTTTTTCAGCTGACGCTGTGAATGGGCTTGAGCTGCTATGCCTGTGTCAGCTGAAAAAAGGTGCATACAGAATTTAAAAAAATGCAGTGGCCATGAAATCCATCCTTCTTTTGCACCATGCGACTTACCTGCCGTTGCTGCACACGCAAACTGTTTTTAAATGCCGTGCCCACGTATACAAAAAATGCAGAAAGCTTGCCAGAGCAGGAACTGCAGGTTAGTCGCATGGTGCAAAAGCAGGATGGATTTCAAGGCCACTGAATTTTAAAAAAATGCTGCATGCACCTTTTTTCTGCTGAAAATGAGGGCATAGCAGCCCGTTCAAATCAATGGGCTGCTATGCCTGTGCAAATGTGGGCCGCCAACCCGCATACATGTGAACCGCCAACCCGCATACATGTGAACCGCCAACCCGCATACATGTGAACCAGGCCTAAAGCAATAGTAAAGTAATTTATAAATAACACCTCCTTCAGGTTTAACCACTTCTTGACCACAAGGATTTGCCCTTTTAATGACCAGGCCATCGGATCGGAGCCGAGCGCCAGGACCAGTTATCACCAGTTAGGCCAGACACTGCTTGATGACCTATTTTAGGCCTGGTTCACAGAGTCTGTACTGACTGACTATATAATAATGTGCATAAGTGAACCAAAGCCCCTAAATTCAGCAATGAAATTGAAGTGAGGTGGAAATTTAATAATTTAAATTTAATAATAGAATACCGTGATAATACCGTATACCGTGGCAAAACCTTAATCAATTAATCGCAGCATGAAAATCTGATACCGTCACAAGCCTAGTGTATATATGTATGTGTATATATGTGTGTGTGTGTGTGTGTGTGTGTGTGTGTGTGTGTGTGTATGTATGTATATATATATATATATATATATATATATATATATATATATATATATATATATATATATATATAATTTTTATTTTTTTTTTAACTAGTAATGGCGGCGATCTGCAAGCGGGACTGCGACATTGCGGCGGACAGATCAGACCCCTAACTGACATTTTTGACACTTTTTTGGGGTACCAGTGACATTCCTACAGTAATCAGTGCTAAAAATATGCACTGTTACTGTAATAATGACACAGGCAGAGAAGGGGTTAACCCATAGGCAAACAAAGGGTTAAGTGTGAGCCTAGGGGGTGTTTTCTAACTGTGTGGGGGATGGGCTTGTGAAATCAATACAGAGACCTGTGTTCCTAAATAGAAGGAACACAGGAGCTCTGCATTGATTGCTGAGAGAACAACGGTCTGCTGTGTTTACAACAGCAGACCGCCGTTCTCTCTTCACGGGGAGCGATCGCGGGTACCCCACGCCGGCCCTGTGGTTTGGCTTCCCTGCTGACGAGTGGGTGCACGCGCCCTCTGGATCGCTCCTGCGGATCGCTGTACAGGTACGGCAATTCGTGGGAACCTGCCGCCGTATAATTACACGGCGGCTGGTCGGCAAGTGGTTAAAAACTTGTACTGATGTAATTTCTTCTTGATCATTCTCTTTATTTTGGATGGTGTGACGCAGGAGTCAGACCCAATGGATCTATGTATTTGTCCATTAGAGGTGTACCAAATAGAAATTTTGGTGCCGAAACCAAAAAATTCAGGATGACCTTGGTGGAAAGCCAAAAATGACAGTTTACATTTTAAATATAATTGTATTGTATTTGAGTTTTTAATTTACATCATACATTTAAATAAATATGAATTTATTGGCACCTTTTTAGTGCATGAAAAGCTCAAGAAAAATCCCCTTCCTGATAGGCCATTTTTTGTGATATGGCACTGCGTTGCTTTAACTGACATTTGCGCAGTCGTGCGACGCTGTGCCAAAATAAAATTGATGTCCTTTTTTCCCACAAATAGAGCTTTCTTTTGATGGTATTTGATCACTTCTGCGTTTTTTTTTTTTTTTTGCACTATCAACAAAAAAAGACTGAAATTTTGAAAAGAAAAGAAAAAAAAACCCCACGTCCAATAAAAAAATATTAAAAATCCAATTTCTTCATAAATTTAGGCTGATATGTATTCCGTTACATATTTTTGGTAAAAAAAAAAATCCCAATAAGCGTATATTAATGGCTTGCACAATGCGATATGGGATAGATATAGTGACTTTTTAATGTGTTTTTTTTTTTTTTTTTTTATATTTTATTAGTAATGGCAGCGAACAATGATTTTTAATGGGACTGTGACAAATCTGACACTAAGTGACACTTTTTGGGGACCAGTCACACCAATACAGTGATCAGTGCTAAAAGAAAAAAAAGCACTGTCACTGCAAATAATTTCATTAGCGCAGGCATAGGGTTCTGCTACTTTCACACCTATATGTGTGTATATGTATATATACATATATGTGTGTGTGTGTGTATATATACCCCTATACAGTTCAGATGTTGGCAGAGTGGCCCGACGGAAGCCTCTCCTCAGTGTAAGACAGATTAAAGCCCGCATGGAGTTTGCTAAAAAAACACCTGAAGGACTCCAAGATGGTGAGAAATAAGATTCTCTGGTCTGATGAGACCAAAATAGAACTTTTTGGCCTTAATTCTAAGTGGTATGTGTGGAGAAAACCAGGCACTGCTCATCACCTGTCCAATACAGTCCCAACAGTGAAGCATGGTGGTGGCAGCATCATGCTGTGGGGGTGTTTTTCAGCTGCAGGGGCAGGACGACTGGTTGCAATCGAGGGAAAGATGAATGCGGCCAAGTACAGGGATATCCTGGACAAAAACCTTCTCCAGAGTGCTCTGGACCTCAGACTGGGCCGAAGGTTTACCTTCCAACAAGACAATGACCCTAAGCACACAGCTAAAATAACGAAGGAGTGGCTTCACAACAACTCCGTGACTGTTCTTGAATGGCCCAGCCAGAGCCCTGACTTAAACCCAATTGAGCATATCTGGAGAGACCTAAAAATGGCTGTCCACCAACGTTTACCATCCAACCTGACAGAACTGGAGAGGATTTGCAAGGAGGAATGGCAGAGGATCCCCAAATCCAGGTGTGAAAGACTTGTTGCATCTTTCCCAAAAAGACTCCTGGCTGTATTAGATCAAAAGGGGGCTTCTACTAAATACTGAGCAAAGGGTCTGAATACTTAGGACCATGTGATATTTCAGTTTTTCTTTTTTAATAAATCTGCAACAATGTCAACAATTCTGTGTTTTTCTGTCAGTATGGGGTGCTATGTGTACATTCATGAGGAAGAAGAACGAACCTAAATGATTTTAGCAAATGGCTGCAATATAACAAAGAGTGAAAAATTTAAGGGGGTCTGAATACTTTCCGTACCCACTGTATATATATATATATATATATATATATATATATATATATATATATATATATATATATATATATATATATATATATATATATATTTTATAAAAAAAAAAGATATACTTTTTTTTTTTTTTTTTTTTTAAACTGTCATTTTGACCTTTAGCACCAAAATATCTATTCGGATCCCCTCCAGTTTTAGTTTGCGAATAATTAGCCTATGTACAACTATACACATTTACCATTCTACATTTACATTTAGCTTGTTTCTTTCTTTCATGTGCATTTATTTTCACCTACTGGCATTTTGAAGTATTCCACTTTTATGTAACTGACGTTTTAGGTGTGAAAATGTTTTTTTTGGCTAAGCTTGAAAACTTAGTCTAATGGAGGTTTTTTTTTTTTTTTAATTCTCAACAACTTACAGGATCAGTCAATGATTTGTAAAACTACAGGTTTACAACATGTCCTGTGTATAGCTTAATGTCTACTCGTTAACCATAAAGTGCAGAATTTTGCCCATTAACACTAACAAGTGTGATACACAGTCAGCTTGTACAATAGAGATGTGACACTCGTATCTAAAGTTATATCTCTAATAGAAAAATTAATGTTTATGTCATGACATGTCATTCAGCAATCTTTTTGTTAACGTGGAAATTTAAGGAAAAAACCAGGAAACAGAATTTTTAATACAGAAGAGACATACAAGGTCCCTTTTGCATTGAAGAAAAACTATATTATTCTGCTCTTTACTCGATTTTTATTATTTAAAGAGGAAGTAAACTCTGCATTCCGTTTCACGTTTTTCATGTACAGTCCTTATAAAACATATTTTCAATCATTGCACAGTGTAATGGATGTAAAAACGCCTCTTACTTGCTATTTTTTAGTAGTTTGAAAAAACTTGTCTTCCGGGATTAGGCTGCGTCATCTTGAGTAATGTCGTCTGCCTCCCCTGTGGACTTAACTTCCGCCCTTCTTTGTTTCCCCTGCCGAAATCTCATCATGCGGTCACTTGGGGAGCAGCAGGGATCGGGGAATGACTGCCAGTATCGAGAGTGTTCTAAGCCGTGGCGCTGAGAGCGGAACTCACATACACGGCATGATGTCAAGTGGGAGACGTCACACAGAGCGTGCCGTGTATCCAAGGACGGAAAGCGCATGCGCCACTGACGTAATCAAACATTGCAAGAAGATTAAACAAGTAAGGAGATTATGACAGGCAGCGATCAATAGCTTTAAAAATTAGGATTGCAATGAGCAGAAGTTTTTATGGCGAGTTTACAACCTCTTTAAAGCAAAGTCACACATCCATCTATGTCTCCATTCTTTACTTTTGAGAAATCACTTTGAAAGACACCCTTAGCATTTCTATTTGTCGCCATCTTGAGTAAGGGCTGATGATTCATGCTGCATTTTCTTCCCTAGAATCCATCTGTCCTTCGCTTGAAAAATTGTGATTGGCATCCTCCGCTGTGCATGTTTCCCTATGAGATTGTGCAGTGGGTGTGTGTCCATTCCCTCCACTGAGGTCTCAGATTAAAGCAGTATTAAACCCAAAACGTTGGCTGCATTAAGATATATATATATTTTTTTTAAGACCCCCCCCCCCCTCTGTTTTCACCTGGGGATCTGGTCAGTAACACCCTTCCTGTATTACAATCCCCCCACTCTGGGTGAAGGGGCACAACGGCACAGCAGACAGCACATTGCCAGTCTGGTGGGAGGATAGTGCTAGGTGTACTAGCAGATTTAGATACATTGAAGCTAAACTCCAGCTCACATGTTCTAATCAGTTAGAATAAACAGTTTTTTCCCTCTATCGTTCATTGACGGATGCAGTTCTCTCTGATTCATATCAGTAGGGTAATACTGCCCCCTACAGGAGTAGGACACTAGGCAGAAAAAAGTTCTAGCTACGCCTATGGGCAGACCCGGAGGGTACACCCTCTCTCTTCCTGCAAGGGATGGCAGTTTTGTATCAAAGCAGTGTCAGAAAGTAATACCAACCCAAAATAGAGGGGAGGGTACTGCGTCTGTCAATGAACTTAAGAGAAAAGGATTTTACGGTAAGTCAAAAATACAGTTTTTTTCTATCGTTCATTGACGGACGCAGTTCTCTCTGATTCATATCAGTAGGGAGGTCCCAAAGCAGTGCCATAAAATGAGGGGTGGGAACAGCAGAAAAGAACAAGTCCCCAAGGCCAAACATAGCTGACCAGGCAACATAGGACTCATCAGAACAAAAGATGAGTCCCACCTTATAAACTAACAGTACACACCCTCAAGGAAGGCCAAAAGCTCTTGCGGCCGAAAAGAGGCATCTGCAGATGCCAGCAGGGACCAGCTGAGTGACATCAGCCAACAGCGAGCTTTAGCCTAATTAATACGCGCACCTGTTAGTGTGTGAAACGCGTCTGCCATTTGTACTGCCTGTAGCACTCGGGATGTTCGTTTATTAAACAAGAATTTTGATGGATCTTGGAGTGCGGCCATTTCTTTAGAGTTGAGCTTTAGCTTGCTGGTGGTTGAATCTGGGTCACAGGAGTGCAGAACTAAGTGCACTCCTGTGAACCAACAGAGATATATGGCTAAAGGAGCTATCTAGTATAATGTAACGTTATGGTTATCACAACGGGGCTAGGGGATAACTGGGGAATGGGGTGGGGGTTGGTGGGCTTCTCACTACAGTAAAAGTGATTGGGTGGCTGTAGAGCTGCCCAGATAACTTTTGCTGAACAGCCAATTACTTGCTGTAAAGAATGATACCAAGCCCATGAGCTTGTTATAACCACTTTATTTCAGGACGTTTTTTGTATATTTTGGGTTCAGCGAAAGGGGTTAAAACATATGGCTCAGGTTCACACTGTCGTAAACCTGAAAAATGTAGTGCAGAATTTGGCACCTACTTTAATTCGTAACATTTTTGGGGAAAATTGCATGCAGTTGAAGGAGCTGGAGCTCTTTGCTATGCCGTTTGTATTGCTGTGTAAATGTTTAAAAAAAACCTCTCAGGACACTGTTTGAAGGCATACTTGGATGCCCCTGCAATGTGCCCATCTAGTAACACTAAAAGTCCTATCTAAATATGGACTTTTTGAAAGTCTGTATTTAGATAGGGTTTATACATGCCTTCCAATCCCTCGATGACAGCCCTCCAGCCTAAGGATACAGTAGGTTGCGAGTTCAGCATTTTGGGAAATCAAGAGCCAGTGCATGTGAGTGCAACGCATAAAGAACTAAGTTGTATGAGCAGCATAAGGTAGGATAAGGCACCCTGGTCTTCTTGTAAGTGTGGTCAAAGTTGGCTTGCTTTTTTAAAACTTACTACAGGTTTGCTATTTTTTCTTGATATTGGTAAAATTTGAAACATTTCCTGTATGTAAATTTGTAACCTACAGTGGGTATGGAAAAGAATTGCCCGCTTTTGAAATAATTCCATTTTGTTGCTTAACAGTCTGAAATGAAGACACAGTTTTTGTTTTATCCAGCTGTATAACTTCCAAGTGAAAAATATAAAACCAACATGTCAAAAAAATACAACAAATTCAAAAACGGAATCACTGAGTTGGAAAAAGTATCACCCCTCTCCTAAAAATGATATGTAAACCCAATCAGGTGTAGCTAATCACCTTTTCAATGGCACACACAGCCATTTAATTTTTTATCTGTGATCAGCTGTGGTCATTTTGATTAGCTCAGCATGAAAAGAGCTTTCCTGTAGCATTTCAGTCTCTGGTAGTGCAGCTGAAGCAATCAGTCAAGTATGGGTGGCAAGGCACTGTCATTGGGATCTCCGGGATAAAATTGTGGACAGGCATAAGTCAGGAGATGGATCCAAAAAAAATGTCAAAGGCTTTATTAATGCCTAGAAGCACAGTGAAGTCTATTATTATTAAGTACAAAGTATTTGGTACAACACAAACCCTCCCTGGATCAGGACAATGCTCCAAACTGGATGAAAGAGCCAGGAGGAAACTGGTCAGAGAGGCTACCAAGAGGCCTACAGCAACTCTGAAGCAATTTCAGGAATTTATAACAAAGAGTGGTCATTGTATGAATGTGACAATATCACAAATTCTCCACAAATGCACACGGCCATCAAACAGCAACAAGACGTACATTTTACTATCCATAGGATTAAAAAAAAAAAAAGTACCGGGATGAGGTCTGCAGCTGCATGCATCAGTCCGGAATAACCACTGAAAGTCCATCATGCTTGCATGGGAGGGTTGCAAGAAAAAAAGACACTCTTTAAAAAAGGCCACATGCAGTCACCACTGGGCTTTGCCAAACTGCACCTTGAAGATTCTGAGGCAACATGGAAAAAGGTGTTATCAGATGAGCCCGGTGAGACTAAAATGGAATGGCCTCAACACTAAACAATATGCCTGGCGAAAATCCATCCAAATAACACCATTCCTGTAGTAAAGCATGGAGGTGGTAATATCCTGGTATGGGGGTGTTTCTCTGCAGCAGGGACTGGAGCACTTGTCAGGATAGAAGTAATAACTGATGGGCAAAACGCTGTCAAATTCTTAAGGGAAATCTGCTGCCCTCTGCTGGAAAGTTGTTAATGGGAAGAAGGTTTACCTTCCAACATGACAATGACCCAAAGCACACAGCAAAAATGACCACACAGTGATTGAAGGAGAAAAAGGTGAATGTCCTTACATGGCCTAATCAGAGCCCAGACCTAAACCCCATTGGAAATCTGTGGAATGACTTGAAGACTGCAGTCCACAAACGATCACCATCAAATGTAACTGAACTTGAACAGTTCTGCAAAGAAGAGTGGGCAAATATTGCAAAGTCTAGATGTGCAAAGTTAGTATAGACATATCGCAACAGACTAAAGGCTGTAAATAAAGCAAAAGGGGGTTCAACAAAATACTGACACAAGGGGGTGATCCTTTTTCCAACTCAGTGATTTCTGTGTTTGAATTTTTATTTATTTTTTTTGCTGACATTTTGGTGTTAAATCTTTTACTTGGATGTTAAAATTTGCACTAAGTAAATAGAGCGGGATAAAACAAAAACGGTTTGTCTTCATTTCAGGTTGCAAAGCAACAACATGATTATTTTAAAGGGGGGGTGATTCTTTTCTATACCCACTGTATACATGCTCATACATTGTTTTCTTTGTAAGATACTCAACATGTTTCATATGCTCTATATTTAAGAGGTCAAACACTTGATGTTTGTTATCTTTTTATAGAGGCCGCTCGCCTTTGGCCATGCTAGTAGCAGTGCTGTCAGAGAGATTTCAAATGAAGTCTCAGTGAAGGTTGAATTCTGATTAGACGGTGCCTTCATCAGTTTATTCAGGATCTATGCACCCTGCTTATCATTTTCTGGATGAATGAATGGTTTGGTGTCCTACACCTGCTTTTTCTGTTACTATTTTGTATGATTTATTGATATGTGTTGTAATGTTTGTAATCTAGATAAAGGCATCAGCAAAGGCTGGGGTTATTTAAATTCCTAAAGTCCACGATTGGTAGAAATGATTTTAAAAATGTATGCCGAATATAGAGATGTGGACTAGTCTTTAAAGATGCATTGATTTTTGTCCAGATATTTATTGTTTTTTTTCTTTGAAACTTCTGTAGCCTTTACTTGAGTATTTTTGTTTAAAATGTTAAACCCGCAACAGTAAAATCAGTCTGTATATGCAGTAAAGTATACTTGTTATACTCAATGTGGAACCTAAGGGGTTAATCCTGCGAATTGTGTAAAAAAAAAAAAAAAGCTGTTTCATCTTGACTTCTCTGAATCCCCCCCCCCCCCTTCTTTCACTGTTCCCAATCCATCTGCTGATGGTACAGAGCCTTGGGGGCACTCTGCGCATGCTCAGTTTGGTGTGTATTGCTAGAGAGATTTTTTTTTTTCTTGGGAGGATGCATGTGATCAGCACAGGGTCAATCAGTACTGTCCACACACAGGGCCAGGGGTCATTCAGCCTCATAGGACAGACATAGTGGAATGAAAACTCCTCCTACAAGCTTTAATCAGTTCTTGGCTGGACACTGATAGAAGTCATAAGACTGCTACATACTACTAATGACTAAAGGTTATTCGTTTATATTTACTAAAATAATTGCATGTCCATGTTCTGTGTACTGTGGGAGACCAGATATAGTGCATGCAGGGGCCTGGGATTAGTAACACATTCCTGTCTGCTGAATAACCTCTTGAAAAAGTGCTTTGGAATATATCTGGGTTTTTAGTGTTGATTATCCCCAGCCATTCTAGACATCGTGGGGTTGATTTGCTAAAATTAGAGAGTGCAAAATCTGGTGCAGCTCTGCATAGTAACCAATTTGCTTCCAGTTTTTTTTGTCAAAGCCTTATTGAACAATCTAGTTAGAAGCTGATTGGCTACCATGCAGAGCTGTACCAGATTTTGCACTCTCCAGTTTTCATAAATCGACCCATGAGTCATCAGTGAAAGAAGCTTTGCCAGACTAATTGACAATCTCTTCACTGACATCTCCTTCCCTCCAGAATCTCAGTTTTTGTTCTCATTTAGCAACCTGTTGGAAAAGGTTTTAACAAATTCTAGACTCCTTGTTCTTATATCACCTTGCTAACCAAAGCTAGATCCTTGCTTGGTGGTCCAGAAATGGGGAGAACTCTTACTTTTGGTAGGTAAAACTTGCTTTCAGAATACACCGAGCAGCAGCTGCAGGTAATTGGCTGCAGCTGCCAATCAACAAAAGTTTTCCAATTTGTCCTTTTGGTTACAGCCAGTCCCTGCTGAAGCTGCCAAAGTGTGATCTGTCTGCGGTCTGCTTAAGGGTTGTAGAGCATCTAGGTCAGCCTTTCTCAACCTTTTCAACACAGAGGAACCCTTAAAAAATTTCTGGTCTCCAGGAACTGCTGCTAAAAATTAAAAATCTACATCTCATGATACATTAGTGTGACAATCAGTGGGGAGAATGCTCCTTACTCTTGTCATCATTGGGAAGAATTATCCCATTATGGATAGCTAAAAGGAACAATGGTGTCATTTCGATTTTCACATATCGGAGAGGCAGAAATTGCCCACTGCTCAAGAAACTCCTAGCAACCTCAGGAGGAACCCTAAGGTTCCAGGGAACCCTGGTTGAGAAACCCTGATCTAGGTAATACTTCCAACTCGTTATTCCTAATGCACACGTTCCTGTAGAAATGGCTGTGCATATAAGTGGGTATGGAAGTGACCACCGGCTGTAACCGTGCCAAGTCAGAACAAGAGAATGTCACCAGCAAACACCAAGGATCACCAGAGTGGGACCAGAGCTTTAATCGGTGATCACATTGTTGCAGCAAATTGCAACATTTCAGAGCCACGCAGGACCCCTTCATCAGGCACATGCCTAATGAAGGGGTCATGCGTGGCTCTGAAATGTTGCAATCTGCTGTACTGATGTGATCGCTGACTAAAGCTTTGGACCCACTCTGGAGATCCTTGGTGTGCTGATGTCATTCTCTTGCGTCTAAGTAATATGCACACACTTTTGAGATATACCAACCTAACCTGTGAGCTGGAATCCTTGCATGAGTTTACCTTTCCACCACTTCCCACACACACCAGACATACTGTTTAGGGTACCTTGCCCCTTACTGACTGTTTTTTGTTAGGCAAGCATACACAAACTACCCTGTCTGGAATATGAGGTAGCTTCCACACACTGACCTAAATCTGCATGTAATTAGCAGCTATATAATGCAGTGTTATACAGATTAACAGCAAATTTACAACGGAGCATACAGGCACAGAAAACACAATGCAACAATCTCTCTTGGACTATGAACTCTTAGCTTAGTACACAGAAGCCACTTATGTTTTTTTTTTAATTTTAATATCCTTAGGCGGGCAGTGCATAGAAAGATCTCCAAAGGTAAAAATGACAAAAATACAAGAGAGAAAAAAAGGCCATACAAAATTTGGCTGATTATAAGATATCAGAGTGAAAAAAAAAAAATAATTAACTTTACTGTTTGGGAAGTTGTGCTTTTTCCTGTTGGCAAGAGAACACCATAAACCCATAAACACTCTCCCAGTCAAATGCAATGTTCATATTTCATTAATTTACATATATAAAAAAATGAGGGACTGACTTAGCCTCTGTTCACACCGGCGTGGCTTTGAAATGGCTCTACTTTTAGCACCATTTCAAAGCCACACAGTGCAATTTGCACTGCCAATTTGTTTGCGGCTTGTGACTTCAAGAAGTATGTGCAAGTCGCAATGAAATCGGCAATTTAAGTGCTTCTATTGCCAACATTGGGGTGCTACTTGTCCTGCAATTTGGAACTGTCAAACAGCATGACGAATTGCACTGGTGTGAACGGGGGGGCTAATCACCTTTGGAGATATTCCCTCACCTGCTGGGAGGAGAGAGAGGTCTTGCTTCCTGATGGCCTAGGTGAATACATACAACAGGGCATACAGTTTTGTATCTGTACATAGCTCATAATGTGTACTATGAGAAGGAATCCCTGCAACTAAAATTTTCAATTTTATTCAAAAACAACAAAAACCCACAATCTTTTTGATGATGGAAATGTGTATTGTAGCAGTCTTTTACCTTCAATATGAGAATACTTCGGCCTCCTGATAATTCCAAAGCTAAAAGGTCTGAAGGATCCTTCTAAGGGCTGATGAGGTGAGGTGTCCACCCTTCTCAGCACACTATCGGATCCGTCAGAGGGTCGTTCAGAGCTAGGTTTTACTTCCCTCGATCTCCAGGCCCAAAACGGTCTATTCAAATTTTAATTTACGAATATTTGTTTATTACTGATCACTAAAATTATAAAATGGCTTTAAGATCCATTTTCTTCTATATTTTAATCCATATACCATCTATATTATACTCCCCCCCCCCCACAAAATTGAAGTTTTAATAAAGAAGCATTCCAGTCCAAAATCACAATTTTAGGTTTCTTTTAAAAGTATATTCTCTGGGTCTGAGCACTGATTTCCTTCTTATGATGATAGGCTTCTCAGCAAGGAGGTATAGAATTTGATATAGATTTTATTAGCTGCCTGAAGTAGCCGACTTTAAATACTGTCATTTGTTTAAACCTAATACTTTTTAAACCGGAACAGAAAAGTAAGTGAGAGAAGGAAAGAAATAATGATGTCCCTTTTTAATTAAGTTCCACTGGGCTTTTTAAGACCATTTCATATTCATTTTGCAAATATTTTCACTGATACTTAACAGTTTTCCTAGCAAGTTTTAATATTAATGAAGTGTGTCAGTGTGTTCAGTTCCTGAGTACATAAATGTACTAAAATTCCATGTTGGCTGTAATAAAAAAAAAAAATTCTTTCTATTTTTGATGACTACTTAGTAACACAAGGCTAAATCTGGCCACACACATAAAGGTGCATCTCATAAAATTAAAATCTAATCCAAAAGATAATTTATTTCAGTAATTCAATTCAAAAGGTGAAACCCATATATTTGAAATAGATGTTTACAGATAGAGTAATATACTTCCAGCATTTCTTTCTTTTAATTTTTACGATTATGGCCTATAGCTAGTAAAAACCCAAAATTCAGTATCAGAAAATTAGAATATTACATAAGACCAATAAAGAAAAAAAGATTTTTGATACAGAAATGTTGGCTTACTGAAACGTATGTCTGGGTACAGTGTAGTAAGCAGTCAATACTTAGTCGGGGTTCCTTTTGCATGAATTACATCAGTGCGGCGTGGCATAGAGGCAATCAGCCTGTGGCACTGCTAAGGTGTTATGGAAGCCCAGGTTGCTTTGATAGCAGCCTTCAGATTTTCTACATTGTTGTGTCTGGTGTCTCTCATCTTCCTCTTAACAATACCCCACAGTTTCTCTATGGGGTTTAGGTCAGGCAAATTTGCTGTGTGGGCAGGTGCCAAGTCCTGCTGGAAAATGAAATCTCCATTAAGCTGGTCAACAGAGGGACGCATGAAGTGCTCTAGATTATCCTAGTAAAGGGCGGCGCTGACTTTGGACTTTATAAAACATAGTGGACCAAAACCAGCAGATGACATGGCTCCCCAAATTATCACTGACTGTGGAAACATTTCACTGGACCTCATGCAACTTGGATTCAGTGCCTTTCCACTCTTCCTCCAGACTCTGGGACCTTGATTTCCAAATGAAAGGCAAAATTTACTTTCATCCGAAAAGAGGACTTTGGACCACTGAGCAACGGTCCAGTCCTTTTTCTCCTTAGCCCAGGTAGGACACTTCTGACGTTGTCTCTGGTTCAGGAGTGGATTGATGCAAGGAATACAAAAAACAAATGATTATGGTGCTCTATAGTGGACCATGAAAAGCATTGATTGAATATCCACCCGAAGCTGAAAGGAACAGCTCGGAACAAAAGAACCAATACTTAGAACAAACAACAAAAGAACCTCTATGTGGAGCGCTGGGGGATGTGAGTATGTCCAGCCCAATCATAGTACATGTGCCCACAATTGCTTGTTATAAGTGGGCTGTTATTGTAGTTCCACAATATGGAAACAGTCACCATGGATGATAATGATAAAGCTAAAAGATATATTGTAAGTCAAATAGAAATAAGAGTTCCAAAGAAGCTGTAAACGGCTGTGGGCAATGTATAGCAAAAAACAATTGTTCATGAACCATCACCCTGAACAATGATCCCGTAGAGCTACACATATCAGAAACTCAAACACTGAATGGAAGGCAGGAAGTGATCTGCCTGGGAAGAAACCAACCTGTCTCCACAGTGTAATGAGCTGTGTCTCCATGGTGTGCAATAGTGACCTGGTTTCCATCTTGTGGAACTACAATTAACAGCCCACTTATAACAACTTGCAAGTGTGAGCACATGTTCTTTGATTGGGCTGGACATACTCCCATCCCCAGCACTCTACATAGAGGTTCTTTTGTTTGTTTTGATACAAGGAATGCGACAGTTGCAGCCCATGGTCTGGATACTTCTGTGTGTGGTGGCTCTTGAAGCACTGACACCAACCAGAGTCCACTACTTGTGAATCCCCCCCAAAGTTTTGAATGGCCTTTGCTTCACAATCCTCTCAAGGCTGCGGTTATCCCTATTGCTTGTGTGCCTTTTTCTACCACATTTTTTCCTTCCACTCAACTTTCCATTAATATGCTTGGTGTAACACGGGGGTCGTTACCTCTAGTGGTAGATGTGTTTTTCAAGGCATTCACGTCAGTCTGCACTTTGATTTTAGGGCATGGCAGCCCATTTTTATTAAAAGGCATAAAGAAAGTCCATAACGTATGAGTTTTCCCATGCAGGGGTTCTTCTCCGGTTAATATAGGATGAACAGAAATTGCTAGCCCACCTGGTTTTTAAGCTCTCACCTCTGCTCTTTATGCTGGTCCCCAGACCATAAATTCTCCGAAGCTGACAACTTCACCCTGGCCTTAAGGCCCGTACACATAAGAAAATCTGTAGGGAAAATTTGTCCGACGACCGATCTGTTGATTTTCGGATTGTTAGTATGGTGCTTTCGATAGCCGACTACGACTTTTCGGCTGACAAAATCCTGATGTGCAGGCTATATAATTTTTGTCGTCCGTCAAAACAACGTCTGATTTTCGTCTTATTAGTACAGATTTGGACTGAAAAAATTCTTAAGAGCAAGACTAGGCATGCTCAGAGACGAAAGAACACATACAAAACAATCCAACACATGACATCACTTCTGAAGTAGAATTCTGTCGTACGGGAAAATTCGTATGAAAATAACCTCTTCACTTTCCACATCAGACTAGCATGCCACAAAAAACGGACGACAGATCGTTCGATAATCTGATTGTGTGTACGGGGCTTTAGTCCTCAGGCTGTCACCTGTCTCTTGCAGACACACATGTGCTCTGGCTGCCACCTGCAGCCTCTGACTCCTAGAGACCTCCTTTCTCTCTTGGGTGGAGCCGTCTCCAACTGGGAGCTCTGAGGTATTCCTAAACCTTCATTATAAGGGCTGTGTGCACCTCAGCACACACCCTGCTGGTCATCCACAAGACATGGACACAGGGTTGGAGATTCCACCCCACCAAAGACACTATGGAATCTCCAAACCACAGAGCCCCATCCAGGTATACCAAAACCTGGAGAAAGCAGTTTTCTCCACTGCACATCTACGCCCTGTAGTCCTGCACGGAGCCAATGTGCACACTCTGTGTCCTTTTTAAATGACCATTTTCACCGTGACAGAATCTCGACCTGGGACATTGGATACAGCACTCTGTGAACAGCCAGCTTCTTTAGCAATGACCTTTTGTGACTTACCCTCCTTGTGGAGGGTGTCAATGACTGTCTTCTGGAAACTGTCAAGTCAACAGTCTTCCCCATTATTTCTGTAACCTACTGAACCAGACTGAGACCATTTAAAGGCTCAGAAAACCTTTTACAGGTTTTTTTTTTTAGTTAATTAGCTGATTCGAGTGTGATACCATGAGTCTACAGTATAGAACTTTTTCACAATATTCTCATTTTCTGAGGTACTGAATTTTGGGTTTTTACTAGCTGTAAGCCATAATCATTGAATTAACAGAAAAAATGCTTGAAATATATCTGTGTGTAATGAATCTATATAATATGAGTTTCACTTTTTTAACTAAATTATTAAAATTAACTTTTTTTTCATCTAATTTATTTGAGATGCACCTTTATAGTCATTTAGTGCATTTTTTTTCTAATGTTTTGACTGCAAGATACTTTCATATAATATCTCCACACACAGCATTACAAAAATACAGCCCAATAGTGATTGTATAAAAATGATTTAAAAGTTTATCTTCGGCTTGGTTCACACTAGTGCAACTTAGGACCCGATCGACTTGTGAGACCCAAAGTCACTGGACATCTGAGAGTCGTTCCAATTGACACTACTGAAATTGCTGCGATTTCAGAAAAAGTTCCTGCATTACTTTGATAGTGTAAAATTCTTTATCAAAGTCACATCAAGTTGTATCAAAGTTAGACTCCAAAGTTGCACTGAAAATCACGGAACTTTGGAGTCGGCTAGTGTGAACAGAGCAAAATAGATGTTAATGTTCCAATTGTACGTTTGTACAATCCCACTGACTATCATGAAGAACCATGCGTAAAACTGTACATGAACACCATGCACCTAACAATCTTCACATATGCAATTAAAATATAAGCACCAAGGCATTCCTTGACAATTTTCACATATGTAGCTTGAAACTTTTTTTTTTTTATGTTTTCTACATTCTGGATATTTAGCAGGTGGACAAAGCAAAGACTGAGGTCTGTGTGACTGTGTGTGTGAAGAGCTGCAACAGATTTACCCGTGTGGCAGTGATTCATATTTTGAAACTAGAAGATGCTTTGTTTTACAGATGCACATTTACTAGATGCTGCACCTATGCCAAGGGATCCCTAAAGCACTAAAGGTTTTCTAAGGCCCCGTTCACACCTGAGCGATTTCCTGTTTGAAGCTTGTAACTCTAAAACGACCAACAAGCCAATCCTTTTAATTTCAGTGGCCCTTGTTCACATCTGAGCATTCTGTCACCTGAAGCAAAATGCCCGACGCAAAAAAAAGTGCACAAGCTTCTTTTTGGCAGATTGGGCCCCATAGGCTTCAATGGGAATGTCGGAAAATGTGCGACATGAGCTTTTTACGAGTATTTTGACGCACATTTTCTGCTCCAACAGAAGCTTTCCACCTCTAATTTCCCCCCTAGTGCTTTCTATTGGTCAAACAAAAACACCTGTAGCTGTAAAACACTTGCAATACATCTCTAAAAACACTCAAAACTCTAAAAAAAAAACAAAACAAAAACTAAAAATTCGCTCTGCGGGAATCTTGAATGCAGCCTTAATGAGCAAAAGCTGTTCACTTTCAGACACTCCAAGGATGGTTGTTAAAAGATACATTTTCACTTTTACAGGGTATCTTTTTCTTAGTTTTGTGAATGTGATAAAACTTTTGTTGATCTCCATTATCCAATGCACAAGCAAGACCCCATTCAGACTAGTGCGACTTTGATTAGCACCGCACCTGTTCTAATAGGAGAGGCACAAGTCGCTCCGACTTAGAAAAAGGGTCCTGTACTACTTTGGGTCGACCTGGGAGGGACTTGCATAGACTTCCATTATGTGAAGTGCACCCCTCGAAGTCGGATTGCGCCAGTCTGAATGGGCTTTAAACATACTTTTTGTTTTCTTATTTTCTGATGGTATTTATTTTTTAGAAACTGAATTTTCAACGCATTTACTAAGCTAAGAGAAAACTTTCTTGCAAAGTGAAAATTCCCTTGTAAAGTGAACAGCCTATTTGGCTTTGGCGAATCAATTCCAGATGCTTCTGTAGCATGGAAGAGTAGTGAAGGGGATGTGTCATTGATCTGACTTGAGCTGCCCAGCTCTGTAAACTTTTTTTCAACATTTTGTTGGAAAATGTAATTGTGCCATACACATTTAGTGTCCAATTGTCTCATTGCACGCCTTTAACAAAATATGTATGATCACTGCTAGCCTTGGAGCTGTCAACAATATTTTGTTAAAAGGATGACATTTTATTGGTTTGTTATATATGTAAGGGCTCGTTTATACATGTTTTGGCCTCCAAAGAGCAACATGCATTGGACATTTGACAGGTGGGAATAAGTGTTATGTTGTCATCTCACAGCTGGTTTAAACCTTAAAAACCTGCGCCACCATGGCATTGTGTATGCAGTTCAGTTAATGGTACTGCCTGTCCAATGCGACAGGGATGATCATTTTTGGCAAGCTTTGCACCTCGGCTGTAACATGTACACCTTCATCTGATGTGGACATGGATGGGCGAGTGTGGGATGGAGGAACTTGATTGGTACAGAGTCCTGACCTCAACCTGATAGAACACCTTTGGGATGAATTGGAGCAGAGACTGTGAGCCAGGCCTTCTCGTTCAACATCAGTGCCTGACTTCACAAATGCGCTTCTCGAAGAATGGTCAAACAATCCCATAGGCACACTCCTAAACCTTGTGGACAGCCTTCCCAGAAGAGTTGAAATGGTTATAGCTGTAAAGGTTGGGCCAACTCCATATTGAACCCTACAAACTAAAACTGGGATGCCTTAAAAGTTTATGTGCATGTGAAGGCAGGAGTCCCAATACTTTTGGTAATGTATGTAAGATGACAGTCACACGTTGTTGTGGAATTTTCCCTCAGGTACAAAAATACCTGTTACCTGTTAGTCAGTGATACCAAATCAGACAATATATAGCTATATATATAATGAGATCAGACAAGACTCAAGATGGCTGAATCATAGTGACCTGATTTATTACAGCGTTTCTGGAGTTTATATATACTCAAAAAATGGGTTTGTCATTACAATCTGACGTACAAGAAATGGGTTGTTATTAACATCTTTTTTCCAATCAAAGTTAACAACTAATTATAGTAAGCATTATGTCAATCTAGATCGTGATTCTCTGTCATATGGGAAATTTCTTGGTGATGTTCAATAAAAGTTCCAAAGGGGCTTTTTAGAATATATTATTGGCTTTGTGGTCAGCTGTCCAGACAGAGTTGATATTCTGAGAGATAGGGAATTTCCACTGTTTCGGTCATCTGATATATTCTTAGCCTTTGCAAGCTCAGTGACACATGTAAAGAAATCAAAGTAAAATGAGATTAACTCAAAAGACATTGTTTAAGATAACCATTCTAAATGCCAGTCAAGGCATCCTGCATATCCAGCAAGGTATCTTGTAAAGGCCAATAAGGTATCCAGAAAATGCGAGATAGGTATGCCACGACACACGTGCTGGCTGATGGAAGGGTGGGGGATTACACCAGTCAGGCAGGTTAAAAAACCTGTTTCAGATTCTATGATTTTTTTGCGCTACTCCTCCTCCTCAGTTTTTAGTTGATTTTTCCTTAGCATATTATAGCCTTCTTCACATATCTCATTCAATCGCATGTCCCAAATATTAAAGGACTGTTCCTTGTTTCCGTTATTCAATAGAGGATATATTGTCTCGTAGGGCCTCAAACCCTGCTCCACTGAAGCCATGGATTCCTTACATTGCACTTCCAAAAAAAAAACCTGAAACAGCTGTATGTAGTTTGGAATAAATGATTCTATATGATTAGGCTAGATTTTCACAATGTGCAACCAGTTCTGGATGTGCATCTGGCTGATGGGGCATTAAAGAAAGATTCTCATGGCTCCATCCACTGTCTTAAAATGGGGAATAATCCTCTACTTTTTAGGATATGTGGTGGAATGGGACGTGTGATCACCTTCCATTCACATAGTGGCGTCTCAGACCGCCGCAATTCTGCCCGTGATCCCGAATCATTGCAAATCGCGGGACGCTCGTGCGATTCCCGTGACTTGCAATGGCACCCCAAATGCTACGCAATATTTCAGCGATTGTCACCAGACAAATCACATAAAAATCGCGCAAATAGAATCGTGGGGTGTCTGTCGACCCAAAAAAGTTCAAGAACTTCTTTTGGGGCGACAGGCGTCCTGCGATTCTGTTTGCGTGATTTTACCACGATTCATTGAGTGACAATCGTGGCAAAATCTCGCCGGGTTTGGGGTGTTGCAAGTCATGGGAATCACACTGGGGTTCCAGTGATTTACAATGATTCGGGATTGCGGGCAGAATCTCTGAGATGCCAATAGGTGAAGGGAGCCTAAGAAGGCCTTACTGTGCTACACATTGATTTTGTTGGAGTGCTTTTGGATTGCTTTAGCCCAGTCATGTCCAAAGTCCGGCCCGCGGGCCAGTTTCGGTCCATGCTTCAGTTAAATCCGGCCCCAGGGACACCGCTGACTTTTCTTAATGTCTCTCTGAGACTCGTCACATCTTCGCCCCTAATGCCGATGCGATGGCTTGGGGGCCGGGCCTCGCCGCCTCTGACCTCCCTCGGCAGCTCAGCTCGGCCACTCCCGAGTCCTGCGGAGTCCTGCTCCGCCCCTCCGCTCGGCTCTATCCGCCCACAAGGGAAGTGGTGGTTGCGAGAGACATGCGAGTGCGGAGTGATCTCTGGGCCCTGCCTGGGGGAGGAACTGAGACTGAGGAGTGGTCTCACTAGTCGACTGTGCACTGCAGCGCCGCCACCGAAGTGCGGGAGGAGAACTGGATGGAGGGAGGATTTTGACTCTGGAGGAATAAATTCTTGGAGGCTGGACCGGAGGTCTTGAGGCAACAGCCTAAGGTAGGCGAAGTAAGAAGAGAACCGCCTTGAAGTCAAGACAGAGTCACTCACTACAGTACTCACTATGGATCAGATCTTTTCTATGGGGGAGGGACATGCCCTGGCCTGCTCTAAGGGGATCTATAATGGGAGGGAGATCCTGGCCTTTTCTAAGTGGGATCTATAATGTAAGGTGGACCCTGGCATGCTCTAAGGGGATCTATATTGGAAGGGGGACCCTGGCCTGCTCTGTCAGGCAAAATGGTCGGCCCTCACGCTTGTTCACTTCATCAAGTCTAGCCATCTTTGAAAAAAGTTTGAACACCCCTGCTTTAGCCCCTACTCACCATAGCCTGTATGGTAAGTTATACTACCCTGTTTATTTTTGTAAATACACCTCACACCACTCATTAATAAATCTTCTGCAAGTAGCACTGGACATCTGTTTTGCTATGAACAAGTGTGCTATTTAATGAGCAGCATTCCAAAGTAGAAAACAAATGAGCACAACACATAAATATATTCATCTGGAATACGGAAGATATGTTAATTCCACGTTATGAACCTGTTGTTAACTGTCCGCATATACAGCTGATGACACTTTATATTGCAATATTAGCAGAAATAGTTAATAGAGTGCTTCCAGCTTTTTTTGAGTTTATAAAAAAAAATGCAAGAAATATACATTTGGAAGCAAAAAGCATACTTGTAATATCATCAAAGTTTGGATTGTTCTTTCCATATGATTAGAGTTTCTTAAAGCTGAAAAATGTGTTATGCTTCGCAACAAACAGATGCTGCTCTAACAATGCAATACATTATGTACCAAAAATGATCTCTGTTTTAATCATAGATGCTGATTTAATGAGATAAGACTCGCTTACATCAAAAATGGATTTTGGATGTGATTTTATTTTCAGTATATTTCCTCCACATAATTAATAGAAATATGGTACAAGCAGCCTGGAAAGTGCACTGTCGTACTGTTTTTGTTCTAGTGTAGATTTAAGATATATGTGGATTGTTTACAATAATGATCGCATCTAATATGACTTGTATGACCCCAGAAAACTAACATTTAAATAAATGATCAAACACAGGGATGTACAATTTTACCTGCTTTTCATTTTCATTGAGCTACGTGTTTATACATGCGTGAGTTTTTGATTTTTGAATACCCATATTAGCTGCATATAATAATTGTATTCTTTGTTGAATGCCACCAGTCCCTCCTCTGTTTATCCAGACTTGTCTAGAACTCAATTTGGGTTTGGCTTATCTTTTGTCTCACCACTCAGCAGTAATTTTTCTTTTTTAACCAACTATATTAGCTGTTTTTTTTTTCTTATTTCTTATTATTTCTTATATATATATATATTCACTTAATTCGAACATTAAATGTTTGCAGTTTTAAAGAACAGCTGTACTTTTGGTTTAAGTTATCACAGGCATCTAGTCCACTGTTTGCAAAAGTTAATAAATGCACCCACATTAATAAAAATGTGCATTTATTAAAGGTCCATTCACACCAGGTATGGTTGACTGATTTGAGATTTTCTTTAGAATGCAACCCTGATAGGTGGTGTTCGTCCAATGGATGTGAGCCAAGGCACTATTCATTCCTCTGGGTAGATCCATACTGCAGGACCACCACAAGTATGGCTCCTCCTAAGAATAAATGGGGCTAGGGTATGCATGCGTAGGATAGACGAGGTGCTGTTAAAAGTCGTAATATTTTTTTAAACATAACATCTAAAAATATTCGTATATTTTAGCCTTCATAAGCCTAAAACTTCTGCTCGGACTACACAATACGGTAGCAACAAGGCAAAGCTGGTAAAATGTCAAATCCCTACTTTTCCAGACGGGTATTTTTACTACACAGTGTTGAATGATAGTGTTATAGCTCTTTCAGTCTAAGTAACGTTTTTGTGTTGGGTAGACTGACGATTCTTATTCTACTTTGAAGGAAACCTGTCATGAAAATAATGTGCCCCCCCTTATGCTTCAATGCGTCAAATCACTGACCTTTGAAAAAAAAAAAAACAATAGGCAGATATGGACTTCTAACTTTATTTTGACTTCATACTTGGTCTAAATCCTTGGTCTAAAACCTAGAAAGCTCAAGGATAGGCGTGTTAAAGTGCTGGCATGTTAAAGTGCTGTTTTTGGTCCACATGCAACTCTTTCACATTTTCCTTGTGGTCCTCAGCCATTTTTGGTTGATATTCGCTAAATCTACATACATCCTTTTTTAAGCTAAATGCTTCTGAAGTTGTTTCATAAACCCTTTCCCAGCGATGATTATTGTAAAATACATATTATTATAATTATATTTATTGAACTGATGCATTATTTTTTTCTTGAATTACGTAAGTGTGGCCCTCATTAGATAGTGTGGCCCTTTTTTTTTTTTTTTCCACACAATTTTTACTACTGCTTCCTTTGAGTTTGACATGCCTACACTAGGACCAATGGGGAAGCATCAAAACTAAGGATCTAGAACTTTTTGAATGGAATGGCAGCCCCCATTTTCTGTGGTATAAACTGCTTTTTCTACATCATGCTGGATGTAATGGAACACCAAAAGGCCCCAGGTCTTGATGGGGAGAACACTACTGTTTCTTCACATAAAATACGGAATTATTTTCATTTTCTATGTAGACTGCACAGACAGACAGGTAGAAGATCTGCGCTAAAAGTTCAATCATTCTCATACCCTTTTACTGACATAGCTTGAGGAGATTGTATATTAAAATAAATAATTGGGTAAAATTATTCAATTTTGTTGGGTAAATTTGAAATATTAGGTATAAAGTTCTTGTATTTACATATTTGCCAGCTGGTGGAGCGTTCAGCTCCTTTTCATATGTTTTTTTTATTTTTCTTAACCTATCTTTTTTGAAAAAAGCTTGTGTATATTGCACAGTAGCTTATAGCGAAATCTACAGACGCAAGTGGATGAATCAGACCAGTGAACCCCCCCCCCCCCACACCTCTATCCCAAAGACACTGTAGGTGGTTTTTATTAGAGATGTTCTGAAACAACTTCTGCTGTGCTCTCTTTTTAAGAAACACAGAATGACCACCTTGCAGACATCTAAAAAAACTATTTGGTGTCAGCTGTTACTTACCTGAAAAATTATACATTCTGATCATCTGCACAGCCTCCAAACCCTGTTGCAGCAGCCAAATCTTAGGCTGCTCTGATGAGCAAAGCATCAGCATTTCCGGATAGTGTTTTCTCGCCTTTTCTTACCTCCTGTCCATTCCTATTGGCCTTTGACCCAGTGTTCTAGTGATAGGTCAATAAGAATGTGCGGGGACAAGACAGAACAGCAAGTTCCAACACTACCATGGAATTTTGTAACCTTGCCAAGCAGAACGACTTGGAATTCAACCATAGTGGTTGGGCATCTGTAGGCTGCCTCTAACTATACAGTATCTCACAAAAGTGAGTACATCCATCACATTTTTGTAAATATTTTATTCTATCTTTTCATGTGACAACACTAAAGAAATTACACTTTGCTACAATGTAAAGTAGTGAATGTACAGCTTGTAAAACAGTGTACATTTGCTGTCCTCTCAAAATACCTCAACACACAGCCAATAATGTCTAAACTTCTGGCAACAAAAGTAAATACACCCCTAAGTGACAGTGTCCAAATTGGGGCCAATTAGCCATTTTCCTTCCCCAGTGTCATGTGACTCGCTAGTGTTACAAGGTCTCAGGTGTGAATGGGGAGCAGGTGTGTTAAATTAGGTGTTTATTGCTCTCACTTTCTCATATTGGTCACTGGAAGTTCAACATGGCACCTCCCGACAAAAAACTCTGAGGATCTGAAAAAAAGAATTGTTGCTCTACATAAGGATGGCCTAGGCTATAAGAAGATTGCCAAGACCCGTAAACTGAGCTGCAGCACGGTGGCCAAGACCATACAGCGGTTTAACGGGACAGGTTCCATTCAGAACAGGCCTTGCCATGGTCGACCAAAGAGGTTGAGTGCACATGCTCAGCATCATATACAGAGACTGTCTTTGGAAAATAGACGTATGAGTGCTGCCAGCATTGCTGCAGAGGTTGAAGGGGTGGGAGGTCAGCCTTTCCCATACCCTGCACACTGCATCAAATTGGTCTGCATGGCTGTCATGCCAGAAGGAAGCCTCTTCTAATGATGATGCACAAGAAAGCCCGCAAACAGTTTGCTGAAGACAAGCAGACTATAGACATGGATTACTGGAACCATGTCCTGTGGTCTGATGAGACCAAGGTAAACTTATTTGGTTCAGATGGTGTCAAGCCCTTGTGACGGCAACCAGGTGAGGAGTACAAAGACAAGTGTGTCTTGCCTACAGTCAAGCATGGTGGTGGGAGTGTCATGGTCTGGGGTTGCATGAGTGCTGCCGGCACTGGGGAGCTACAGTTCTTTGAAGGAACCATGAATGCCAATATGTACTGCGACAAACTGAAGCAGAGCATGATCCCTTCCCTTCAGAGACTGGGCCGCAGGGCAGTATTCAAACATACCGACCCCAAACACACCTCCAAGACGACCACTGCCTTGCTAAAGAAGCTCAGGGTAAAGGTCATAGACTAGCCAAGCATGTCTCCAGACCTAAACCCTATTGAGCATCTGTAGGGCATCCTCAAATGGAAGGTTGAGGAGTGTAAGGTCCTTAACCACTTAAGCCCCGGAGGATTTGGCTGCTAAAGGACCAGGGTTTTTTTTGCGATTTTTTTACTGCGTGACTTTAACGGACAATTGCGCGGTCGTGCGACGCTGTACCTAAACGAATTTGACGTCCTTTTTTTCCCACAAACAGAGCTTTCTTTTGGTGGTATTTGATCACCTGTGCGATTTTTTGATCACGCGCTATAAACAAAAAAAGAGCGTAAATTTTGCAAAAATAACAATATTTTTCACATTTTTTTATATGAAATTCCCCAAAAAAAAAGTAAAAATCAAAATTTTTTAACATTTTTCGGCCAATTTGTTTTATGCTACCTATGTTTGGTAAAAAAAATCGCAAAAAGCGTATTTTGATTGGTTTGCGCAAAAGTTATCGCGTTTACTAACAAAGGGAAAGATTTTTGTCATTTTTGGTGTTTTTTTTTTAACGCGTAATGGCGGCGATCTGCGATTTTTTTTTCGGTACTGCGACATTGCGGCGGACAGATCGGACCCTTGACTGACATTTTTGACACTTTTGGGGTTACCAGTGACATTACTGCAGTAATCAGTGCTATACATATGCACTGTTACTGCAAAAATGACACTGGCAGGGAAGGGGTTAACTTTATTGGACAGGGAGGGGTTAAGTGTGTCCTAGGGGCGTGATTCTAACTGTGTAGGGACATTCCTATTGGTGTAAAAGCAAAGATCAACCGTTCTACATAGTAGAACGGACAGATCTTCACTTTTACACAGGGAGAACTGACAGGCAGCTTGTTTACACAAGCTGCTCTGTCTTTCTCCCTTCACAGGAGCGATCGCAGTGTGACTGGCGGACATCGAGTCCGCCGGTCACACGCACTGACTTGCCTGTGAACGAGCCGTGGCGGGTGGGCGCGCGCCCGCCCGCGATAGGCTCGCAAGTCAGTGACAGGCGAGTGACGTACCGATACGTCACTCTGCCTGGCCGGGGCTGACCGCCGCAGTATATAGTCGGCAACCGGTTAACATCAACCAGGTCTGTTCATGGAGGAGGTCTGATCATGGAGGAGTAAAAGAGGACTCCAGTGGCAAACTGTAAAGCTCTGGTGAACTCCATGCCCAAGAGGGTTAAGGCAGTGCTGTAAAATAATGGTGGCCACACAAAATATTGACACTTTGGGCCAAATTTGGAAACAACTTAGGTTTGTACTCACTTTTGTTGGTAGCAGTTTAGACATTAATGACTGTGTGTTGAGGTATATTGAAGGGACAGCAAATTTACACTTATACAAGCTGTACACTCACTACTTTACATTGTAGCAAAGTGTCATTTCTTCAGTGTTGTCACATGAAAAGATATAATAAAATATTTATAAAAATGTGAGGGTGTACTCATTTTTGTGAGCTACTGTACATAGCTGAAAAAGGTTGCAAATAGGAATGAAAAAACTCTCTGGTGGCTGGCTCATTCAAAGCTATTGCCGACGTGTTCTAACTGAAGAACAATATACTCCAATAGGTTATTGGAACTTTAAGACTTGCAAATGTAGTCAGAAAACTTCAAACAATTTAGCTTCGGAGAGGTGGCTTCCAGTAGCTTAAACCTAAATACAGAAAAGGACACCAGACCAAAATCAGATAAGAGTCCAAGATAATTTTATTGTTGATAAAAAAATATCATCTAAAAATAGCCAACATGTTTCGAGGACAACACTACTCCCCTTCATCAGGGCTCTACACAGAATAAAACCTGGATGGACTGAAGAGAAACCAGTGACTTCACATATATATATTCGAAACATGGAGGAACAAGAGAGCTCATTACTTGTTCTAATAGATCTGTGAAGTCACTGGTTTCTCTGCGTCCATCCACATTTTATCATGTGTTGAGCACCGAAGGGGGAGTGATGTTGCCCCTGTAACGCATTGTTTTTACATTTTTATTTTTTTTATTTTTTTATCAACATTAAAGTGATTATAAAAGAAATTTAAAAAATTAGATACAATACTTGCCTGCTCTGTGCGAACAGATTGAATTGCACAGAGTTGCCCAGAACGTCCTCTTCCCTGGTCCCCTACCAGCTCTCATGGCCCCTCCTCCCTGTCCAGTGCCACCATTGGAAGCTGCTTCCCATAGGGGCACTTGTGAGTACTCGCTTCCGAGCCCAGCTTCTGCATCCATTGACGCAGACAGCTGGACTTCTGCCCCCCGCTCCATCATCACTGGCTTTAATTGATAGCAGTGAAAACCGATGGCTCCCAGTGCCCCAGCAAAGCAAGTGAGACACATGAGTGAGGAAAGAGAAGATCTGAGGACATGCAAAGCCCTGGATCGACTGAGGGCTCTGGTAAGTGAAAAGGGGGGGCAGGGGGGTTGAGGGGCCAAAACTGAATTTTTTTTTACCTTTAATGCACGGAATGCTTTAAGGTAAAAAATGTTTAGGCTTTAGAACCACTTTAATTATCCTGGACTCTTTTTATCTAAATTTGGTCTGGCTCTCCTTTCTGTATTTTTATATTTCTAACTAAACACCACTCAGCAGGTCACAGACTTCAGATGCTTCCAATAGTGTGGTATACAATAGCCTAGTAGTCTGAAAGAGGGAGTTGTGCCTGCACAGTGGCCCCAGAATTTATACCAAGCTTCACTGATCTCCACTATCCCCAGCTTCAGCCAGCCAGCAGCAGTAGGAGAAGGCGAGGATATTGCTCCTATAGGTGGCATTGGCACAGGAAAATTACAGTGTAGACTGGGGTTCCCCTTGTCTCATCATACAGCTGTCATAAGGGGTGATAAACTGTGTGAGAGTGTCAGCAGCATTCTTCACACCTGCCCAGGGATGAGGGTGGCCTGTTGAACTCTACTTAGGGCTTATTCACGCTAATGGGCTTGTATTAGGGCTTGTGTACACCCAATGCAGTTTAAACCGTTTTTAAAGGCAGCGAGAATGCATATGTAAGAAAAATATATCTCAATAAGCCTAGTTCACACCGTTTCAGTGCTTTCATGTGTTTTTAAAAAAGTAACAGCATGACGCATTTTTTTTCACACCGAAACCTACTAGAATAACAGCACATGAACACAACGCAAATGCAACTCACTAATAAATATATATATATATATATGTATATATATATATATATATATATATATATATATATATATAAATAATGCCAAGAACCACACTGCAAATGTGCTTTCAGCGCAGTACAAGTGCATGTAAATGTGCATGCCGAACTGTACTCTAAAAGCAGGGATTGTGGTGTAATAGCCCCTTAAGGTGCACACCGGTGTGTGTTGTATACGTTCGCTGCAATGCTTGTTTTTTTAACATGATATTCAACTCTATGTGCGATAGTGCATTGCAATGCCTTGCAACACCCTGCGCAAAAGTGCAGCCTGGCCTTTATTTCTTTTCAGCACATGCCAAAACAGCTACCCATATAGTCATATTCAGTTTGCATAGAAAACTGATCCAAAAGAGTGCAGCGCCATTTGAATGAATACATATATATTATAAATAAATGTCATGAATATAAATTAATGAAATTTATTTATAATATATATGTATTCCCTTAAGTGGCGCTGCACTCTTTTGGATCAGTTTTTTATATTTGGTATGCAGTGAAACATACTTAGTGATAGCAGCTGCTCCACTGATTTGCACCTTATATTCAACACTATATTTAATATCACATTTTTTTTGTGTAGAGTTTTTATTTTGAGGTTAATTTATTCCCAGTTTGCACTGATTTTTACTATTTTTATTAAGTATATTCAGTTTGCATCTCTGGCTTTTAGTGCTGCCTCCTAGTTCTTGGGGGATTCTTTTTTTTTTGCTTGCTCCTGCAGACATTTCCCAGTTTGCTCCATATTAGATTGGCAAGGAGTGGTCAGTTGCCCTTTGCCATAGTATAGGGGTCAATTTACTGTCCTTCAGACCTTAGGGGGGGGGGACCGTGGCCAGCGGAAATAGAAAGTGGGAGTAAACAGTATCCCATCTTTGGTATTGTGGATGAATAGTGCCCCATTGTTGGTGTCAGTGGGAGAAATAGGGCCCCATTATTGGTGTCAGTGGGAAAAATAGTGCCCCATTGTTGGTGTCCGTGGGAGAAATAGTGCCCCGTTGTTGGTATCAGTGGGAGAAATAGTGCCCCGTTGTTGGTGTCAGTGGGAGAAATAGTGCCCCATTGTGGGTGTCATTGGGAGAAATGGTGCCCAATTGTTGGTGTCAGTGGGAGAAATAGTGCCCCGTTGGTGTCAGTGAGAGAAATAGTGCCCCATTGTTGGTGTCAGTGGGAGAAATAGTGCCCCATTGTTGGTGTCCGTGGGAGAAATAGTGCCCCATTGTTGGTGTCAGTGAGAGAAATAGTGCCCCATTGTTGGTGTCAGTGGGAGAAATAGTGCCCCATTGTTGGTGTCAGTGGGAGAAATAGTGCCCCATTGTTGGTGTCCGTGGGAGAAATAGTGCCCCATTGTTGGTGTCCGTGGGAGAAATAGTGCCCCATTGTGGGTGTAATTGGGAGAAATAGTGCCCCATTGTTGGTGTCATTGGGAGAAATAGTGCCCCATTGTTTGTGTCAGTGGGAGAAATGGTGCCCCATTGTTGGTGTCAGTGGGAGAAATGGTGCCCCATTGTTGGAGTCAGTGGCCGGAATTGTGCCCCATTGTTTGTGTTGGTGGGTGAAATAGTGCCCCATTGTTGGTGTCTGTAGGAGAAATAGTGCCCCATTGTTTGTGTCAGTGGGAGAAATAGTGCCCCATTGTTGGTGTCAGTGGGAGAAATAGTCCCCCATTGTTGGTGTCAGTGGCAGGAATTATGCCCCATTGCTTGTGTTGGTGGGTGGAATAGTGTCTTCTATCAGTGAGATAAATAGTGCCCCAAGGGCCAGATAAAGGCAAGCAAAGGGCCACAGTTTGGAGACCACTGCCATAGTAGATGGTATAGAAATCTTTAGATCTTCTAAGGACTAAGTTGACATTTACTGCAGCTACGGTTTTACTAGAGCGTTAATATTACTAGTATATTTTTAAAATGTTGTATAAAACACTGCCAAGGTTTAGTGAAATCCATAGTGCATACGGGGGTGGAATAAAGAGAAAGCACTGTGTCTATATTCAGTTTTGGGAATTGAATTGTGGGTTGATATTAGAGTCATACAAGATCAACAACACTTAATGTATTTAGCGTAGTCTTCCCCTTAAAGGGATTTCCTTGTCAGTCCCTTGCTGTGCTAAGGCAGGGGGTAGATTTCTGGTCGGTTCTCTCCCGCTGACATTCACCTTTATATAAAAATAGACATAAGTCACGGCACCCGGAGTCCTGCAAGGGTCCATCTCTGCCTTTTTTATGTTCTTCACATTTGAATACAGTTAAATAATAATACACTTGAAGCATAAAAAAATCTTCATATTGTATTTTTAATTCAGATGAATACCCAGCAGAGTTAAATGCAGTTTGGATGCACAGGGAAGAATTAATGATTGGAAGATACAGAGTTGGTAAATTATTTATTCTGGCCCTGAGGAAGCTGAAAAGCTGAGTAAAAAACTAATAAATCATTTGTGGTAGTGCTGGTTGTCACTTCCAATTATTTTAGACGGTTTTGTGATAAACTACAGCACCTGCTATATATCCCTACGCTATCCCTTGATGCTTGCAGGGCAGCTTGTTCAGTTGATTATCAAAGGCAACTTTGTCTAAACTTTCCTTGAGCAGCAATGAAAATTACTTGAGATTTTTTTTCTTTTCTTTTTTTCGTGGGCTTGTTCCATTTTTCGTTTGGTTTTATTTGTTGTATGTCTGCAAGCCTCCTGACATAAGAGATCTCAGTCCTGCTGGTGTAAATAGAAGATTCCCTGTCTGCTCTTACTGAGGATTGTCAAGTTATACCCACTCTCCATTCTAATTGTATCCTAGGTAACTACACACTGTTTTAACACGGGGAGCATGCTACTTCTGGGTAAACATCAAAAGGTGCTGCCTTTATTGTAATCTGTGTTCAGGCTCATTTACAGACACATTCAGGATATCATCTGCTGCGGCATTATATGCAAATTTCAAGTGAAATGTTAACTAGAGGAAGTTTTTTTCCAGGTGATGTGCACAGCTGCCACAGAGAAAGGCAGTCGTATTATACTTTTCATAATATACTTCATAGAAATATTTGGAGGATTTAGCATTTGGAGGATTTAGCATGAGGATGATGTGAAACCTAAAGCCGTGCCAAGGGCAGCATGGCCAAAAAGAAATATGGAGCTAGGAAGTTAGCAAGTGGCATCTTAAAAAAAAAAACAATCAAAGTAAAGAATGGCGCTCATAATACTGAATACATCGAATATATCATAGGAATTCATGTAACCATGAAGATAAGCAATAAAAAGACACACACTGACCTAAGTCAGTGAATCAGCGCTCACTGGACCACTCTGGAGGGGACCACATGACCAGTGGTGCCACAGATGAAATCACAAATTAAATGTAAATAACATTAAATGGATAAATGAATAAATTAAATAAATAAAAAAAAATAAAAAATGAATTGAGTGACAATGGAAATATTACAGGGCAAACAAGATACAAGAACCTCAAATGTATAGAAGTCCTATTCAATCATGCGATGATCCCGAGTGGATGGATCCTTGCTGATGAAAGAGTACAAAAAGTCCAAATCAGAGTACTGGGGTGAAGATTAGACAGGCAACTCCTCAAGAGGTAGGGATACCCTCCAAATATGTAACAAAGAAAAAGAACAAGGGCGCCAAGTCATAAAGGTAGATGAACAGCTGTATAATTTAATGTAGTAACTTATATGTTAAAAACAGGTATTCCAATAAGACAGCATGCATGGTGCAAAAGGACAGTCCCCACAGTGGATCCGATGGAAGATGCAAGATGAAGGATAATCGCATCTGGGTCCTGTATGGCGGGTCCTGTATAATGGTGAAGGCAGTCCTGGATACCGGCAATACCGGTAGCTACTGATGGAGGAGGAGGTCCTCCGAAACGACATTGCGGCCCGCCCTCCACTCTTGGTTCAGTGTTCGTTCCTGTCGGCTTCCGTGGAGGAACCGACAGACTTGTCCTTTCTACTTCCGGTTTCCGGGTCATTACCTGCCTGCTGCCCAGCCAGGGAGCCCACGCCATTTGCGGCATCACCCGGTATTGCCGGTATCCAGGACTGCCTTCACCATTATACAGGACCCGCCATACAGGACCCAGATGCGATTCTCCTTCATCTTGCATCTTCCATCGGATCCACTGTGGGGACTGTCCTTTTGCACCATGCATGCTGTCTTATTGGAATACCTGTTTTTAACATGTAAGTTACTACATTAAATTATACAGCTGTTCATCTACCTTTATGACTTGGCGCCCTTGTTCTTTTTCTATGAAGATTAGCAATGATATATCTTTGACCCCTTTCACACTATCTGACCAATTGGATTCGCCTGTCTATTTTTCAGGTGGACTTGATCGGGCCACCCATTCTCCTCTATGGAGAGACGGATGTCAGAGGAAATGTGTCCGGTGACACCCGTCTGTCATCCGATCTGACAAGATCCGCTTAAAACAGACGGATGGAGATATGTTCACCATCCGTCCAGCGGGCGGGATCGGATGAAAGCGGACTGCTGTCCATTTTCATCAGATTTCCCCATAAAGGAGAACGGGACTCTGACAGGTCCGTCTATGCACAGTGAGCAGAGATGGACCTGTCATCCACCTGCTCAGCAGGGATCAACGGAGCGATCACTGCTAAGCTAGCGGAGTCCACTGAGCGGATCTGTCCTGCGGGAAAGGGGCCTTAGTGATGAATGAAAATTTCAATTGTGAAGCAACAAAAAGAAAGTCCAATGTGACCATTTCCAACACCAAATAAAAGGGGTTCAGTATAGAGAGGGCTTCTAATTTTTTCACCACTGGTGCTCAAGTAATGGGTGGCAACTCACCAGAGGTGTTTGACCCCTTTTTACAGGAAGGTCAAAAATCTATTTTGAAAAATAGATTGGTTCCTCATCTTTATCCACTCCAGTATTCCCTCAAGGTATGGCTTGAATGGGTAAAATAACTCCACAGGAGACACCAATAAAAAGATTCCACAGTGTAGTAAAGTTTATTTGGTGATAATAAAAAAAGGTATCACATTTTTGCACTCACATGTCACTGTGCCTGTGCCCGGCACTAGGTGTGTTCAGCATGTGCGAATAGTGCCTGTTCCAGCGTTGGCATGCGATCCATACCTCGCTCTCACTTACAAGGCAGATGGAAATCAAGACTTGTAGTAAGCCGTCAAACTTTCCAACGTCCATCGGAACACAGCTTTGTTCTAACCAAGGGGAAACGGGGCATTTGTCTTCAGCCTACCGTTTTACCATAGAAGCTTAGAGTAAAACAAAACTTATGTTGTGAAATTTTCTGTTTAACCCCTTGATGCCAAATCAAGTACATTGACTGCAAGTGGTTATACCAGGTTATGGCTGCAGTTGTCAGCTATAACTACAGTATCAAAATTGCCTTTACAGGTGGTGGAAGGGGGTCTGCCGCTTTCTGGTGCCTCTCCAGGGCTCTCCTGTCCCGTGCACTGACCTACAATAGACGTGAATTCAGAACCAGGGGAAAAAAGTACAGGGGAGAAATGTTGTTGATCAAGATCGGTGTGATCAGATGCTTTCACTTTTTCAAAATGATGCTGTTTACTTTAGGGGAAACCGGAAGTGACAAAAATGCTCATTGCTTCCGGTCTCCTAGACCATAGAGGTGATCAGAGATAATTCAGTTTCCAACCGCCTCTTTTGTAAAGTACAGTATCTCACAAAAGTGAGTACACCCCTCACATTTTTGTAAATAGAATATCTTTTCATGTGACAACACTGAAGAAATTACACTTTGCTACAATGTAAAGTAGTGAGTGTATAGCTTGTATAACAGTGTAAATTTGCTGTCCCCTCAAAATAACTCAACACACAGCCATTAATGTCTAAACTGCTGGCAACAAAAGTGAGTACACCTCTAATTGAAAATGTCCAAATTGGGCTCAAAGTGTCAATATTTTGTGTGGCCACCATTATTTTCCAGCACTGCTTTAACCCTCTTGGGCATAGAGTTCACCAGAGCTTGCGATCCTCCACCTTCCGTTTGAGGATGCTCCACAGATTCTCAATAGGGTTTAGGTCTGGAGACATGCTTTGCCAGTCCATCACCTTTACCCTCAGCTTCTTTAGCAAGGCAGTGGCTGTCTTGGCGATGTGTTTGGGGTCGTTATCATGTTAGAATACTGCCCTGGGGATCATGCTCTGCTTCAGTATGTCACATTACATGTTGGCATTCATGGTTCCCTCAATGAACTGTAGCATCCCAGTGCCGGCAGCACTCATGCAGCCCAAGACCATGACACTCCCACCACCATGGTTGACTGTAGGCAAGAAACACTTATCTTTGTACTACTCACCTGGTTGCCACCACACACGGTTGACACCATCTGAACCAAATAAGTGTATCTTGGTCTCATCAGACCACAGGACATTGATCCAGTAATCCATGTCCTTAGTCTGCTTGTCTTCAGCAAACTGTTTGCAAGCTTTTTGTGCATCATCTTTAGAAGAAGCTTCCTTTTGGGACCACAGCCATGCAGACCAATTTGATGCAGTGTGCGGCTTATGGTCTGAGTACTGATGGGCTGACCTCCCACCCCTTCAACCTCTGCAGCAATGCTGGCAGCACTCATACGTCTATTTTCCAAAGACAACCTCTCGACATGATGCTGACCATGTGCACTCAACTTCTTTGGTCGACCATGGCGAGGCCTGTTCTGAGTGGAACCTGTCCTGTTAAACCGCTGTATGGTCTCGTGCTGCAGCTCAGTTTCAAAGTCTTGGCAATCTTCTTATAGCCTAGGCCATGTTTATGTAGAGTAACAATTCTTTCTTTTAGTGGTATTTATCACCACTGGGTGTTGTTTTTCTTTTTTTTTTTTTTTTGCTAAACAAACCCAAAAAGTCAGGTTTTTATAAGGGGATAGGGTGGGGGAAGGTCTGCTTTTAAGGGTTTTGCGCAGTGACTGGCGTTTTATGTGCACTGAATAAATGCCATCCACCACAAGGGCACATAGAAAACTGTTGTTCTCTTTGTGTGCTGATCACACCATAATGTTGTTGTAACGTGTGGTGCAGTGTGTCCAGCAGTGATTGCTGCAGATAATCTCAGGCCGTATAGTTAGCCACAGATAGCTGCAGCCATTGGTGACCTGTCACTGAAGTGTACAGGACCCAGCGGTTACAGCTAGCCATTCACAGGTGGCAAAAACAGCTGTAAGGATCAGCAGAGTCCTGACGCTGTCAATCGCATAGGAGCTAGTGGCCTGTGCAAATGTAGCCTAACAGGACTTGGCAAAGCAGAAACCATCTGGTTTAGTCTGATACTGTATATAAAAGATGTTTTCAAGCATGCAGACAATTTTTTGTTGAGTGTCTTGGATTTACCACATATTACATATACAGTATGTATATATTACATACAGTGGGTACGGAAAGTATTCAGACCCCCTTAAATTTTTCACTCTTTGTTATATTGCAGCCATTTGCTAAAATCATTTAAGTTCATTCTTCTTCCTCATGAATGTACACACAGCTCCCCATACTGACAGAAAAACACAGAATTGTTGACATTGTTGCAGATTTATTAAAAAAGAAAAACGGAAATATCACATGGTCCTAAGTATTCAGACCCTTTGCTGTGACACTCCTATATTTAACTCAGGTGCTTTCCATTTCTTCTGATCATCCTTGAGATGGTTCTACACCTTCATTTGAGTCCAGCTGTGTTTGATTATACTGATTGGACTTGATTAGGAAAGCCACACACCTGTCTATATAAGACCTTCCAGATCACAATGCATGTCAAAGCAAATGAGAATCATGAGGTCAAAGGAACTGCCTGAAGAGCTCCGAGACAGAATTGTGGCAAGGCACAGATCTGGCCAAGGTTACAAAAAGATTTCTGCTGCACTTAAGGTTCCTAAGAGCACAGTGGCCTCCATAATCCTCAAATGGAAGACGTTTGGGACGACCAGAACCCTTCCTAGAGCTGGCCGTCCGGCCAAACTGAGCTATCGGGGGAGAAGAGCCTTGGTGATAGAGGTAAAGAAGAACCCAAAGATTACTGTGGCTTGGCTCCAGAGATGCAGTCAGGAGATGGGAGAAAGTTGTAGAAAGTCAACCATCACTGCAGCCCTCCACCAGTCGGGCGTTATGGCAGAGTGGCCCGACGGAAGCCTCTCCTCAGTGTAAGACACATGAAAGCCCGCATGGAGTTTGCTAAACACCTGAAGGACTCCAAGATGGTGAGAAATAAGATTCTCTGGTCTGATGAGACCAAAATAGAACTTTTTGGCCTTAATTCTAAGCGGTATGTGTGGAGAAAACCAGGCACTGCTCATCACCTGTCCAATACAGTCCCAACAGTGAAGCATGGTGGTGGCAGCATCATGCTGTGGAGGTGTTTTTCAGCTGCAGGGACAGGACGACTGGTTGCAATCGAGGGAAAGATGAATGCGGCCAAGTACAGGGATATCCTGGACAAAAACCTTCTCCAGAGTGCTCTGGACCTCAGACTGGGCCGAAGGTTTACCTTCCAACAAGACAATGACCCTAAGCACACAGCTAAAATAACGAAGGAGTGGCTTTGCAACAACTCCGTGACTGTTCTTGAATGGCCCAGCCAGAGCCCTGACTTAAACCCAATTGAGCATCTCTGGAGAGACCTAAAAATGGCTGTCCACCAACATTTACCATCCAACCTGACAGAACTGGAGAGGATCTGCAAGGAGGAATGGCAGAGGATACCCAAATCCAGGTGTGAAAGACTTGTTGCATCTTTCCCAAAAAGACTCCTGGCTGTATTAGATCAAAATGGGGCTTCTACTAAATACTGAGCAAAGGGTCTGAATACTTAGGACCATGTGATATTTCAGTTTTTCTTTTTTAATAAATCTGCAACAATGTCAACAATTCTGTGTTTTTCTGTCAGTATGGGGTGCTATGTGTACATTCATGAGGAAGAAGAATGAACTTAAATGATTTTAGCAAATGGCTGCAATATAAAAAAGAGTGAAAAATTTAAGGGGGTCTGAATACTTTCCGTACCCACTGTATATAGTAGTTATTTTAAAGTAAAGATTTCATCTATTTAAAAAAAAAAAAAACGAAATAAAATTGCGCAATAGCATTCCTTTTATCCAGATTCACAGTGCTGTGCATTACTGCATGAGTGTTAACATTAAGGCAGCCCAAATTAATTTTGAATAGGCTCTCAACACACGGCAAAGGTCATTTTAATGTACCTGCACTTTTTTTTTTAAACCATGTACCACAATCATCTGAGCACTGCTGCTAAAAGGCACATACATTTTTGGTTCACTGGCAGAGTGCAACAAATCTCAAACTGGTCGTACACTTCAAAATCTGTCTGTACATTCTCCTTGAGTCACGATTCACATTAGTGCAATGACAGACATAGCATGTGATTCGTAAGCGCACTGCTCTGAAAATCACATACGATGTCTGGGTGATGCAAATTCAGCTATACAGATTGTATGGCTGAATTTGCATCGCATTCGGACACAACTTGCACAGGACCCTTTTTTGGGTCCTCAGCAGAATCAGATCACATGGTGGTTCACACCTATGCGATCTGATTCATGTTCGAACTGACAAGTTCGCACTGCGATATGCAAGCTGATCTGGGGGGTGTTGTTAACTTTGTATTTACACCCCCAGCGATTCGCATATGGCAGTGTGAACTGCCTGCGATTTGAATGCGATGCAGGAACCAGCAGTGGATTCATAGGGTTTCCGCATCGCATATATGTGAACCGGCACTTAGAGATGCCAAAACTATGTGACTGAAGGGCCTACCCCAAATGCCAATTCAGTTTGCGTTTAATCAGGCAGAACCATGTACTGCATTGGTGGTGTTGGATCTAAAGGAGATTGTACAATCAGAATATATTGTGTATGGCTAGCTTTTGTCAGTTTTGTGTGTTACTACAATGCCCAGATATGAATCGACTCTCAAAGGCCTGAGCGTTTCATATTTTAGGTACTGGGGAAAAGTTAATGAAATGCAACATGAACAGCTAAAGAGTGCCGACACTAACCAGTGTGAAGCAGATGCGCTTATTGGACAGTAGGAGAAAATTAAAATTCCTAATGGAAAGATCTAATATTTGACAATCCAGAGATATTCTAAGTATACAGGACTCTTAGTGCAGACTTCTGTAAGATTTTGTATTAATAATGAATAAAACTTACATTAAATGACCAGAATTGCAGGAATCAAAGTGTTTTATTTTTAGACAAAATGTCTATACAGGTTGATTCATTTTGTAATTTCCATACAGCATGTGTAAAATAAGCCGCATAACGACCATTTTAGGAACTTTAAATTGGCCATCATACTCCATAATTAAAGGGAAGTTACAAGTGCAATAAATAGTTCATGCTGTGAATATTTATAGTTTTCAATCTTTGTGCACTCAACATTTTCAACAGCATCCTGACTTAAAGTAAAACATAGCCATTTTGTTTTTAGAGTAGGGAGGGATTAGACCCCTTTTAAAGTTTTTTTTAATCCTACCTGTGTCTTATCTAAGTTGAGTCACTTAATTTGTCCTGGTGACCCTTGACTAAAGATGGGAAAGCCTGGAAAAAAATTGAAAAAAAGGGAAAAAAAAAAACCTTTTTTCCTGTTTTTTTCAAAGCTGTTTTGGGGGTTTTCCCCCCAGAAAAATAGAAAAGAAAAGAAGCGTGGAATGTGTTCTTTTACAATGATAAGTAATAGATCTATGACGTAGTATTCAAACTATATAACATGAAGACCTTAATGAAAGATTTCTGAGACTTTAAGTAAAGTCTTAAATTGTTGCAAGTTCTCTCTGCTTAAGACAAGCTAATCCTGGAATACAGTTCAGGTAACACTGTACTTCTAAATGCAATGCTCAAACAAGATAAATCTGCATTTTTGCCACTAGGAATACAGTTCAAGTAACACTCTACTTCTCAATGCAGTTCTCAAGCAAGATAACTATGCACGTTTGCCACTAGGGGGCACTGCAGGGGAAAGGCTCAAGTTTAGTTTGCTTGTGGGCTCCATCTTGTACCTCCTACCGTTGGGTGATTGTTTGGGTAATTATTGGGATACAGTAGATGATAGTTTCTGACCTTTTAGGCCTTAATTGACAGGTAAGAGGGGAAATTTTTCTGACAAATTAGTTTGGCTAGCTTAAAGGTTGTAACCTTTTAAATTATTCCTATTAATGTTCTCCACCATCACAGCATAATGTTTACTTATAGTCTGGTCAGTAAATTTATTATTTTTCTCTTCTCAGTAAATTTGTAAAACCAACATCTAGAGTTTGCAAACATTTTCATGGTGCAATTGCTGCTAATTGCAAATATTGCGAGAAGAAATGTTCTTTTCCAAATGCTACAAGGATAACAAAACACATCCTTGCATGCCAGATGTGCCCTGAAGACATTAAAAAATACTTTATGAAATAAAATGAGGATCACAATGAAAGTGTAAGTAGCTTTTTACTCCAGAGTTCTCATACCAGTAACACTCTATCTGCTTCTGGATCATCACAAAGTGTTTCTTCACCAGCAGCATCTTCAAATTACCAAGTGTTGCAAACCACAGCCTCCCAAAAATACACAATACCTTCTTTTATAGATAAAATTACACCTGCAAATCAGGAGAACATTTATTACTTTATTTACTGAATAAGCTGTACTTTATTTCAAGCATAATACTTTTATATACACTGCATTTCACCTTCCCAGTGTAAGAAAATTACTTTCAAAGTGTAAAACTACTCCACGTTTAATTTTTTTTTTCATTTTTCCAAAATGTCCATTTTTTCCCCCCAACAAAAAAAAACAGGAAAAAAGTTTTTTTTTTTTTTTTCTCATGGCTTCAGAATGTCCAGGAAATTTTTTTTCCTCTCTATTCTTGACAAAAAGACAGAAAATAATGGGAAATAAATAATGGGAAATATAAACTTTAAGTGTAGTCACCAGAACAAGAGTGAGCAAAATTGTCAAACAATGGGGAACACCTGTTCTGGTGACCATTTTCTATGAGCACATTTCCCCCCTCTTTGCAGTGATTTCTCACTCTACATAGTTTATGTTAACCCAAAATCTATTTTTCAGTATGTTTGGCATCATGCCTCACTGTGTAATAGTTTTTTTTTTTTTATATAAGCAAATATTTTTTTTATGCACGTTTCTTACTTTGATTCTTGCTCACAGTTAGCTTTAGCAATGTCAGCCTGACAAGCCTGTTCCTTCAGTTGGGTGTTGGACTGCTTATCAAGAGCTGTCACTGGTAGAATCTTCAGGTAAGAAACTTTGCAATAAATTCAAGATGTCCATTTTTCTCATCTCAGGTGCTCTTTAAAGCTTTATTATGGCCAAGTCTAAAAAAAAAAAAAAATTGTAAATTTATTTTTTGTATTTAACCACTCAAGCCTCGGAAGATTTTACCCCCTTCCTGACCAGGGCCTATTTTGCGATTCGGCACTGCGTGACTTTAACGGACAATTGCGCGGTCGTGCGACGCTGTACCTAAACGAATTTGGCGTCCTTTTTTTTCACAAACAGAGATTTCTTTTGGTGGTATTTGATCACCTGTGTGATTTTTTTGATCATGCGCTATAAACAAAAAAAGAGCGTCAATTTTGCAAAAATAACAATATTTTTCACATTTTTTTAATATGAAATTCCCCCCAAAAAAATGTAAAAATCAAAATGTTTTAACATTTTAGGCCAATTTTTTTTTCACCATATGTTTGGTTTGCGCAAAAATTATTGCGTTTACTAACAAAGGGAAAGATTTTTGTCATTTTTGTTGTTTTTTTTTTAACGCGTAATGGTGGCGATCTGCAATTTTTTTTGCGGGATTGCAACATTGGGACGGACAGATCGGACCCTTGACTGACATTTTTGACACTTTTGGGGTTACCAGTGACATTACTGCAGTAATCAGTGCTATACATATGCACTGTTACTGTAAAAATGACACTGGCAGTGAAGGAGTTAACTGTATTGGAGAGGGAGGGGTTAAGTGTGTCCAAGGGGCGTGATTCTAACTGCGATTGGCTGTGGCTTGATGTGTAAGAACAGTGATCAACGGTCCTACATAGTAGAACCGTTTGATCACCATTCATACAAAGGGGAGACTGACAGGCGGCTTTTTTTACACTAGCCACCTGCCTTTCTCCCGCTGTCACGGACGATCGCGAGTGCCGGGCGGGGTCCGTGACGGCGCGGGAGTGGGCATCCGGTGGTGCTCGCTCCCAAAACCCTTACAGGCTAGCGTCGTAGCCCTACGTCGCTTTGCCTGTGAGGGGCTGACTGCTGACGTAAATAGTCGTGCGGCAGTCGGCAAGTGGTTGGTTAAATATGGAATATTGTGTATGAATATAAAGTATTCTCTTACCCAGCCAGCAGATGGAATGCCAATCTCCTTTCAGTGTTTTAAAGGCTCTTCTTGGCTCTTCTGTGAGAAAACAATTGTTTACAGAAATCACTAGCACATGAATCTATTTATCTGATCTCAATAAATCTATTCACGCTGAATGACCTTAAGACTTAAGCCAGCCATAGACGGTTCGAACCTTGGCTGGTTCAACAGGGAGCTGCTGAGATTCAAACCATGTATGGGCAGGCTGAAATCGATTCACAACCAGCTTGTTGGATGTATAGGATGTGATCGCCGCTTGCAACAATCGCTGTACTCTTCTGGCAGGGACGGCTGCCCGACCCTCCCCACCACCACCCTGCTAGGAGAGGACAATGGCTCCACGGGGGGAATTTCCCCATTAACACAGTCATTGTTGATGGGGGAATCCCTCCCATTGAGCTATTGTGTTCTCCTGGCAGGGACGGCTCCCCTGGACCTCTCCCGGGGAAAACACAAAAGCTCAGCGAGAGAGTTTCCTCTATCAACACAGTCAATGTTGAGGGGGGGATCCCTCCTACAGAGCTATTGTGTTCTCCTGGCAGGGGTGGCTCCCCAGGACCTTTACCGGGAAAACACAATAGCTCTGCGAGAGAGTTTCCTCCATCAACACAGTCAATGTTGAGGGGGGGATCCCTCCTACAGAGCTATCATGTTCCCCTGATAGGGATGGCTCCCCACCCTCCCCCCCCCATTTGGAGAACACAATAGCTCTGCAGGTGGGATACCCCCCATCAACACTAATTGTGTTGATGGGACAATCAAGGGATTTTCTTTTTTGCAACCCATGGTTGCAGGAAAGAAAACTGTATCATCTATGGCCTGCTTTACCCCCCTTCCTTCAGAACGCTGTATTTCACTTCCTGAAGGCAAACAGTCCTGCTGTCCTCTAGGTTGATAAAAAAATAATAGTAATGCTCGGTGAGATCAGTGTCATCGGTATGTATTTGTAAAACAAAGCTTATACAGTATATAAAGCGTAAAAAACAAAGCAGTATTTTTTTTTTCAATTTTAACAAAATGTATATAGAAAGTTTAAAAACATTTCTTTTTTCAGCTTTAAAAAGACAAAATGAAATGAACCAGCAACCATTATATTGAAATTATTTTGTGATGGTGCCTGTATAGTTATCTTCGATAATTGATGATTTCCCAGTTTTCAAAAAAACATTTCTGATACCATCATGCTCAGGATTTTCCTTTCTCCGCATAGTAGAATAAACAAAAAAAAAAAATAAAACCCCAAGAAATGCAAACTGCATTTGTCTGTTTCCATGTTAATTTGAAGAGCTGTGTCTATCAGTCGCTGAGAACAATCTCATTAATAATAGTGTTGTCTATACTCTAAAATGAGGGATCCCCACTGAGTTTACCTACAGCTTTTCCTCTCACGTCAAGATATTACTTTCACTTAATCAGTAATTTATAAGAAGGTGCCAGCATTTGTTATGCTATGTTATAGTAACTGCTCTGTTTAACCCGAAACCCTACTAAACAGGTTCATGTTTGTAATCCTTAAATACACCAAGGGATCATGTTAGATTTTTGTTAGAATATAATTTAAATATGTTGAGTAAATACTCTCTTTGTTTGCTTGTGCAAACAGTGCATGCTTGTGTTACATATTTTTTTATTATCGTTGTTTATTAATGATTAAGTATTAATTAGCCTGCTAATCAAACTTCGACAAAGGCAGAAATATAATAGCGCTGACTTTGCACTTATGCTTTTTGGTATCCGCTTTATTGCATGCATGATAAAACACGACTACTGGTGCATTGTAGTATCATTCATTTAGAAGGGCAATACATTGCACAAGAATAGTAGGTGTTGACAGACCTGCACTGCAGGGCACCACATTGCACAACAATACACTAGTTAGGTGTGAAGGGGGCCTAAATAAATCATTTTAAATATTTAAATCGTAACTACACTTTTGTTGAGAATAAAACATCCCCCCCCCCTCCCCCGGGTGATCTATGTACATTGCAAGGATTTTAACAAACTTTTTGGCAGATTCCTACCTTTTTGTTATTTTGAAGAAATCCCTGTGTGTTTGTGTCTTTGTGGGAAAGTGAATCTAATGGGAGTGGTTTCATAATTATCAATCAGCTGCAGCACCTGCAGGGCACTAATGAGGAAAGGTGATGGGCCTTTAGACGTGATTTCCTATTGTGTGTATCTTACCAAAAATGTAATTTTTATTGCAGGGGATGCCTGAACTCTGACTTGTATCTTAGGGCAGACTTTGGGAAAATCAGTGAGCCAATCACGCAAGCAGGAAATGATGTTTCTGGGGTGTGGTCTGTACACATTATGTGTACACCTCCAGGTAGCCATATTGAATTTTATAGAAAATTACAGAGCTGCATATTTAAAAGGAAAGGTAATTTTAAGAACATTCAATTGCAATATGACTTGTGTCACAATTGTATATGCTATATTATTTTTTCTTTATTTGCTATTTTTTTCCCCCCACGAAATTGGAGCCCATCACCTGGTGCATTAGCACTGAATTCTTGATAGAAAGTTCTCTTTTATCTAGCTAATTCCCCTAATTGCTAGCAGTCAACAGATTTGGCCATGAGTATGTTTGGCCTTATTTACCAAATTCAGATATTTAGCCATATAAGATCATACTGGTTTATGAATGGTAGGTTCGTGGTAATACCTACTCATGGCTGAGAATAAAATCTCGTTTCTTGAAACAGTCATATAATAGCTTCATCTGTCACTGCAGGTTTTTTATATGAAAAGTAGGTTTACAAAAGCATATCTTGTTGACTTTAGTATTCGACCACCTTTCCGGCTGTCATTTTTGCAGTTCAGATTTAAAAACGAGACATGAATTCAAACGGGTTGCTTGTTGGCAAAATGTTTGTACATAAGCCTAGATATAACTAGATTGTCTTTTACATTTAGTTTAAGTTTAATATCATAACCAATATTGACTGGTTCCTTTAAGAGGAACTTCACCCCATTGTAATTTACTTTCTCTTACACTTTACCTTGTTTCCTATGTTATCCCCAATAAACAGACTAAGCTATCCACCGAATTCAGAGTTGGCCTGCTGTAATCCACTATTGCATGCTGGCTCCCATCTTCCTTATTTATGCCATCATGCTGCATGGGCTGTCTGCTTAGATTTCCAAAAAGCCTCCTGGGATGCATAATATGAGTATCACTGGAGGCTGTGGGAAATTTAGGGGGTATGTCATTCGCTCTTAGGTGGGAAAGACAGAAGTGTGGGCTACAACCCAAAATGAAAGTGATTGTAAAGTCTCATATATATATATATATATATATATATATATATATATTTTTTTTTTAATAACAAACATGTTATACTTACCTCCTCTGTGCAGTTGGTTTTGCACAGGGCAGCCCAGATCCTATTCTTCTCGGGTCCCTCTTCGCTACTCCTGGCAACTCCTTCCTGTCGAGTGTACCCACAGCAAGTCCTTTGCTATGGGAGCACCTGAGCTGAGTCACAGCTCCATGTGTCCATTCAGACACAGAGCTGCTGTTCGGCCCCGTCCCCTCTCTCCTGATTGGCAGACTGAGGCAGCACGAGGCAATGGCGCTGCTGCTGTGTCTCAGCCAATCAGGAGGGAGATGGCTGAGGGACTCGTGGAAATCGCTGGATAGAGATGGGGCTCAGGTAAATATTAGGGGGTGCTGGGGCTGCTGCTACACACAGAAGGCTTTTTATTTATCTTAATGCATGGAATGCATTAAGATATAAAACCTTTTGCTTTTACAACTCCTTTTAAGGTCCTCCCCCCTTTCCCTGACCCAAAAATATATATCCGCAGTTGTTAAAAAGAAGGGGAGAAGGAGCAATAATGCTGAAAGCAGAAAAAGAGGACGAAGGCCCACTTTAAGTCATTTACACCTGATGCTGAAGCTAAATACTTGCAAGCCCTGTGTTAATATCACCAGCAGACCACGGATTTTCAGACATGTCCAAACCATTCTTTTAATAAAAAAAGATCACATTACAAAAGTGCAATGTTTCAGAGCCATGCAGGGCCCCTTCGTCAGGCATGTGGTCACATGCCTGACGAAGGGGCCTGCGCAACTCCAAAATGTTGCACTTTAGTAATGTGATAATTCTTCAATAAAATAACTATTCTGCCTTTTTTAAAGATCCATGGTGTGCTGGCGAATATTTACAGTGTCGTACATGCTCCAGTATGCTGCAGCGCCCGATACCTGTGGAAGCTCGTTCCAGGAACGTGTTCACTGGAAATATGGACACTAAATACCTGCAGGAACTCATCTTAAAGCAAATAAGGAATCCATAGTTTGTATCTCATATTTAAAACCGGTATACTTAATTTGTTGTATAATAAATGTTGCATGTTAACAGTATAATAAGGCTGATGGAAGGGTTAAGCATCTGATAAATGACTAAAAAAATGGCATCACACAATTTGCATTGATTTTTTTTTTTTCAGTCATGCTGTATATCCTGTTATGGATAACAAGGTTTGAGTGCCAAACACACTGCTTTAGTTAACAAAGAATTTAACACAAATGCTTCCTTTGGCAGGAAGACTCAAGGGCTGCCAACTATGAAATTTCAGTAGCCTTAGGCTGCTGTTAAGTTCAATTCCTGCTTGTAAGATCAGGTGGCACAACCGATTATGCTATTTCCCGAGACAAGAATGTTACAAGTTTTATTAGAAGAAAATTAAACTTTCTATAAGAAAAGTGTGACAGGTCTACGCTAGACATTTGGTTAAAGTTTATACCCTGCAGGCATAATAACAGTTCGTTTAATATACTCCTTTAAGTACTCTGCCTAGTTATTCTACGTTGTTCCTTTGAAGATGCTCACTGTGGATGTCATTTAAAGCAATTTCCTTGTTTTGAAGATATATTTCATTTTTAAAGGAAAACACAATTATTGATGCATAGACCTAATACAGGAGCCATTTGTGGTATATGACTAGTACAATTACCGCTTCATTGCAGCATAGGTCAGCTATAATTTTCTGATTTTCCCCCAAAAAATTTATTTTTCTTCCTTGAAGCTATGCAGCCGTATTTTGTGTACAAGACTTCTCAGAATTTTCAACAGAAGTCTGTATAGAGCAGTATTTAAAATTTTAAGTGTATGTCAAGCCATTTATTTTCAAAGACTTGGATAGAGTGGTGAATAAGTAGAAACCCTATCTGTTTTTTACCGCTGTCCAGGGCTTATCCTACCTTTCTGTCCTCCTGACCATTATTTTACTATACAGGAAATTGAGGAAACTCTTTAAGAGGAACGTAGGCAGAAATAAAAACCTGACGGGGGTTCTAGCCTTCCCCCTACTGTAATAAAAAAAGAAAATTGTATTTTTATATAATTTTTTTTTCTTTCTGTCCGGATTGCTGTTAGAGCATTCCTCTCTATTCCTCTGTAGTAAAACGTCAGCAGGACAGGAATGGAGAACAAATCTTTCTAATAGAGGTTCAGAGAATGGAGATTCCTTGCCCTGTCCAAAAGGAGACAAAAAAGTTTTGGCTTGACATACACTTTAGGGCCTCACCCTTACTACTGTGCTTTGTTTTGCAGCAGTGAGCTGTTCATCTTTCATAACATATAGTTCAAGGGTGCTAAACTTCTCTAGAAATGCTGGGGATGTAGGTTTTTTTTTTTCTTCTTTTAATAAAGTTAGTTTGAGACCAATATCGGGTTACATTGACTCCTCCATACAAGTCAATATGAATCCATGTGCAAATGCTTCAATTACCGTTTACACTTTTGTTTTTTACTAAGTTTAACTAACCGGAGCCAATTTTTTATTTTTTTTCTTAAGTTTTGAATAGAGTGGGGAGGCGTTATGTCAGCTTTGTATTTCTGCCTTTAACCTCACTAGGAATATTTACCTTTACTTTAAGTCACATTGACAACAGCATAAAAATGGTGGTAGTGGTGGGGGGTTCAAGGTAGTTCCTGGGACAGAAAGGCTCAAACAGCAAAAAAAAAAAAAAACTTTTTCAAAGGTTCTAACCTTCTCTCCCTCTTTTAAAAAAAGTTTTTTTGAATTAAACCCTTGATAGGGACTGAGATAGCAATTAAACCCAACAACAGAGGTGAGAAATCAAGACAATTTAAATGTTTTCGGTGAAGTTGGGCTTTTAAAAACCAGTCTACCCTAAGCTGAAACAACTAGTGACCTCTTATAGCTTTGGTAGAAAAATCTCTGCATCTAAGTTCTCAAGGCTAATTACCTCTCATGATAATTACAAGGGGGTCTCAACAGGTAAGATAAAGTGGGAAAATATTTCAGATTGGGAGAATTTGCCTCAATAGGGTGCATTGGCAATAAGAAGGGTATTTCCGGTGATTCAGGTCTACACTGTCTACCGTTGAGTAAAATTTGAGTTTTGAATGAAGTGCTCTTTTAAATACAATTTCCAAAATTTAAATTTAAAATTTTAAATCTGGATTTGCTCATAAGAATTTCCTACACCAGCCTTTCTTAACATTTTTTAACACAGAGGAAACCTTGAAATCACATTACAGTCTTGGAGAACCCTGATAAAAATTGCTATATTTTCAACTCATGATACATTAGTGTGGTGGTCAGTGGGAAGAGTGATCCTCACGCTTGTGGTCATTGGGAAGAATTTCCCTCTTGCAGATAGCTAAAAAGATCATTGGTGACAGTGGGAACTTATCTGAGAAATTGTTCATTGCTCAAGGAACCCCTGGTAACCTCTGGAGGGACCCTGGTTGAGAAACCCTGCCCTACACTCCTGTGCTGGTATTTTGCATTGGTTAGGGACTGAAAACTTCAGATACAATGATTCTCAGAGCCACTTTATAATTATGCAGTACTATATTTTACTACAGACAGCACTGCAGTTGAAGTACTTGATTCAAATATTTGGCCCTGGTTAATCCAGGAGCTGTTGGTAGGTTGGATTATGCATGTTACTACAAAGGGTCAAAAGCAGACAGGGCATGTTACTTTGAACAATCAGATTCGAACAATCAGATTCGGTCAGCATCTTGGAAATCAAAATCTATTGCAGTCTCAGCCACCCACTTCTGGAAACGTGTTGCGTCAGGTGCCAGATCTGCCCATATTTTTGCAGCTTTAGGCTTGGCTTAGTGCTTGCAGGAGCTATTGACACCCACACTCCATTTGCAACAAGTTTCATTTAACACTTATTTAGGCAGCAGTTCACATGTTAAAGACCCCAAAACCACAGTAAAAATTGTATGTAAAATCAATTGTTCTAAATGCTTACTTACAGTGTGTTTCTTTTCCAGTATTTTTTTTTTTTTTTTCAATTGCAATATGCTTTGAACTTGCTAGAAAATCGGACCACACCAGCAGATTCAATTCCCCAGCACACCTTCCTTCTTGCACATTTTAGCCCTCTCCACGTCTTGCAGCATTTAATTATGTTAATCCTGGACCAGGATCTCTCTCCTCAACAGTCTATTTTATGTAGCAACCAGGGGAGGAGGGAAGAGGAAGTGACAGCTCTGAATCTGTTGGGGCTGCTGACACTACATCCAAGATGGTGGCTTCCAGCAGCAGTCCATTAACTTTTTGAATATCTACAAAGGGGGGGGGGGGGTTTATAGGTATTAAATATTTATCTTACATTTTGACTTATGGCTTACTCACCTAGGTCCTGGTGGCGTCGCTCAGTCTTTTGAGGAGATTCTGGGAAAGCTGAAGATCTAAAATCTTGTGTGAGTGTGCTTCTGCAGAGTTTGAGTGTAAGGTGGGTAACTTTTTTCTTTTTTTTCTCTTTTTTTTTTGTGTTTTTGCGATGAGTTGGGGTTTAAAAGTATCCGTACTTTGCTTTTTGTTGCATCACCTGCTTTAAGCTTGTTTTGGATTTATTAATAAATCTTCACCAGATAACATGCATGGAAGGTATAAATCGCCGATTTTTCATCTGTGACTTTCTAGGGTCAGCTTACCCTGCACTTTTTCCCCTTGTGACATAGTTATAGATTTCATAGGTTCCTCTGTTCATATTTGTTTGGAGAATACTATTTGTCTTTCTGGTAACCGGTGGTTGCTGCTGCCTTGTTGTAAATAGAAGGAAAAGGTATACTGTTTTACTTCCACAGTAATTGGGATTTTAACTAACAGTTTTGTGAATCCATGTAACAGTCTTCAGTTGACATTTGTAGAACTAATTTAAATGGACTGAAAAGAAAAGCATGTTCACAAGTAGAAGGCGCTTAAGTAATTTTTCTTTCATCCTTTCAGTGAATGTGTGTACTGCCATTAATATTATATGCTCTATGCTCTTGTTGGAGTAATGTAAAACTCCAGGTTTACACACTGTGAACAATGTCATTTTGTATGGGATGCATAAACATTTCAGAGTGGTAGCAAAACCTATCATTTCACTGGTTGTTAGGCTTTACTATGAAATTAAAAGCATATTAGTTGCTTAGTTCAAAGCATAACTGTGGCCGGGCTAGATTCTCATAATTAAGTGCATTTAAAAAGCAGTAAATACATTTTAAGAGCTCATTTACACTTGCGTTTGGGGGTATGGTAAAATCCTACAGCTGAGCTGCGCTTTTATACTGCCCCTCAACCGCTCCCCCTTTTGCTAGAGAGCCAGTTGCTGGGGGGTGTACACATGCCTTGGCCCCAATGCTTTACAACAACAGCAGGAATTATATCCCTTGCCTTTAAGTTAATGGGGCTGCGCTGCAACGGCCCCGCAACTGCGCACATTGCTCCCAGTTGGAGCATGGTTGTCTGGTATTTAGGGGGTTAAAGCAGGCGGTAAGGAGGACACCTCCTTGCTGCTCGTCTTCTACTCACTGAAGAACAATCTGAATGTGGATCACACCCCAGAGAGCAAATCTGGTGTAAACAAGGTCTGAAAGAAGCTCTTACTGACCTCTGAACTGAAGAGCAAGAGGGATTAAAGAAGGTGTGTGTAAACCAGCCGGTCCTTAGTTTGATGTACTTACCCACCAGTCTGCTAACAAACCAAATAAACCTGTCTAACAAAATAGGTTAAAAACAGGGGTTTAGTTAACACACATTTACAAACGCATGTATAAGCTGCAAGGCCAACAACAATGCACTCTGTGTATCTTGCAGTCCTAACACTACTCTGAGTGTCTCCAGAATGGAAGCACATGAATGCTGCTGGATGGATGGGAAACAGGTGGGCTTGGAGCTGGCCTAATCCTCCTCCAACCTGCTCCCATCCATGACTGGTAATGAAAAACTAATGGCTATGTTATAGCCATAGGGTGCAAACTAAATGGTGATCAGCTGGGAAACCCAGCCCTTTAGTATGCATGGTAAAGGCACAAGGGGACTTTGAAGCTGCTGGCTTTCTGGAGTAATTCATCCTCAAATGTTGAAGCCGAAGCTTTAGGCTTCATCTACACTCTGTCATTTTAGTGTGGCAATTCTCTGTTTTTGTATATGCTGTTTACAATCTTATCAGTATTGGTTTTAACTTTGACATTTTACTTCATGTACACTAGTAGCTCCTAAATTTGAGTTTAGAAGTGTTTCCCGTTTTTTTTGCCAAGCTCCTAAACTCAATTCCATAAAAACGTATGTGTCAATGTACATATAGGCTTTTAGCAAAGTTTAGGAGCTGCTGCGGTTAGGTGAGGTTCAACCTCCCTCTTCTGGTGTGAAAGAATCCCGTTCAGGATAGGAATGTTTTTACTGCCGGGTGTGGGAAAATGCAACAAAATCGTGGCACGATTTTGCAGTGTTTTGCATTTCCTGCAGCAGCAGTAAATGACAGCCAAGTGTACATGAAGCCTTAGTTCAGTCCCTCCCTGGCAGCAGAGATTTGGCGCCTGGCAGTCTTCTAATGTAAAGAGAGGAGAAAGTAGAGTGCTGAGGCTAGACTTGAATGGCAATGGATAACTCGGCAGAAGCTGCAACTGAAGAAGTCGATAAGGGCTTGCTTTAAAGCCATTTTAATGCTTCTTGGCAATACATAAATATCCGGATTGTCCATTGCCTGTCCACAGTTCTACATTAAAACATTTTTCAGTTGGAACCCTTTTATACAAAAGGACACCAGGTTTGTGGTGTAGCACTGAAATTAGATAATGAAACACAAACACTGACAGTGCCTCTGTTGAATTCAAACAAATGCTAATGAGAAAAGAAAGGGACGTCATTTATGACAAAATGAGTTGGGCGGAGCCGGAAGCTTTGACATCATCCCGTATGTGCGCATGGTCAGAATTTAGGGTATTGTAGTTGGAGAAGCCATTTTATATGCCTTATTGATGTAAATGTTTTGAACATTTATAAATAAAAGCAACCAACTGCATTTATACTACTGGGAGCTTCTTGTATTTTACATGCCTTGTGCCATGATGCTTGCAGGAGGTGGAGGGATAACGTTTGTATTAGCTGGGGAATCCTGTGCAGTGTTCTATTAAGATTCACATGAATTATTGAACAACAAGTAAAGAGGATCACAGTGCACTTATCACTATTATGCTCACATTACTATTTGTGATCTATTTTGAATTGTGGACTGTATGTCACTCATACTTTTGGACTTTGTGTTCTAAGTCACCACTCATTTAAGAGCTGCACTTGTATGTATAAATAAGTTACAACTAAAAACTGTACCCGAAAGACACACACATGATGCTAAGCAGACATACTGCAAAGTAGGTTAGTGGTTGTCACTTCTGCCCTGTAGCACGAGAGTCCTTGGTTCAAATTCTGGTCAGGGCACTTTTTTCATGGAGTTTGAATGTTCTCCCTGTGCTTGTTTTGGTTTCCTCTGGGTACACTGGTTTTATATCACACTCAAAAGACATGCTGGTATATTATTTAGCTTCTGTCCAAACTGGCCATAGTATATGTTATGTATACATTTTATATAGGGACCAGGGACATGTGTGAATGAACGACATGTAAATCGCTGCATTAATTAGATGGCACTGTATAAATACATGTAAAAAATAAATACATAAATAAAAACTTGATTCCCTGGTGATGCAAGAGAGCCAAAATCACAGTGAACAGTAATCTGAAAGCAAAATGCTGAGGCATATGACAAGATCACTCATTCAAGGTCCATCATCTGGAAGCTCGACACCAGGGTCTATTGTGCCACAGGGAAGACTGACTCATTACACAAAATAATTTAGAATCCTCTTCAGAAATATCATTTGAAATATATATTAGCTAGAGTGAAAAGGTCTGAATATCTGAAAAAAAAAAAAAAAAAACAGTTTGAGAACTTAGAGACTCTTTCAACTCTCAGATTTCTTAGAAGACACCTTCAGCTCGTTAAAAAGGCTAGAGAATCTGTTGTCACAGGTGACAGCACTGAACATAAATGGGTTGCTGTCACATGCAAAAGGTCTGTATCTGTAGAAAATGCTGCATTCAAGGTAAAGCGGCAGAAGACATAGCTCTGTGCATATGACTTCATGGATGGCAGTTTTTAAAAAATATAATCAAGAAAGCAACAATCCAATCTTTTATAGGCCATTTTAATAAAGGAAGTACCGAATGCAGAAGCCATTAAAATCAATCAGAATCCATCCAAGATAAAATGGCCGCAGATATTGTTTCCTTATAGACTGCAGTAAGATGGCAACACAACTGGGAGTGACACGAGGGGCGTTCCAGTCAAAGGCTATATAATGGCCGCAAGTACTGACACTTGAGGCCCCTCAGGATGTGCGGTGATGTGAAATGCGTTTGACGGAGATGCATGGCTTTGTGGTGAGAGTGCATTCTATCTGCTGGTAGAAGGAGCTTCACATACACTATATTACCAAAAGTATTGTGACGCCTGCCTTTACACGCACATGAACTTTATTGGCATTCCAGTCTTCGTCCGTAGGGTTCAATATTAAGCCCACCCTTTGCAGCTATACCAGCTTTAACTCTTCTGGGAAGCCTGTCCACAAGGTTTAGGAGTGTGTGTTTTATGGGAATGTTTGACCATTCTTCCAGAAGCGCATTTGTGAGGGGGGGATTATGGTCTGGGGTTGTTTTTCAGGGGTTGGGCCTTGCCCCTTAGTTCCAGTGAAGGGAACTCTTAAAGCGTCAGCATACCAAGACAATTTGAACAATTTCATGCTCCCTACATTGTGGAAACAGTTTGGGGATGGCCCCTTTCTGGTTCCAACATGAGTGTGCACAAACAAGGTCCATAAAGACATGGATGAGCGAGTTTGGGGTTCTAGGAATTTGACTGGCCTGAACAGAGTCCTTACCTCAACCTGATAGAACACCTTTGGTATGAATTGGAGTGGAGAATGCGAGCCAGGCCTTCTTCTCCATATCAGTGCTCTTTACCAGGATCGGAGATGCGGTGTGTCAGAGTGACACACCGTTCCACCGATCGCCGCTCTGCATGCCCTCGCGGGTGTGCGCGAGCGACTTATCCTGTTGGACGTCATATGACGCCCAGTCAGGCTAATTTAACCACTTTGCGGCCGTCATTCTGCTATATGGTGGGCAGGAAGTGGTTAATTTATACTATTTGATTTCACATGATTTCACATGTTAGGAGTATAACTTTGTAGGGATGCAATTGACATTTAATGTTAATCAGAATCCGTGTTGTTCTAGTGGGGGTTAAGTAAAGTGAATTCTGGTTGGTTGCTACAAATGCTGCTCATTACACCTAGTGATTTGCTTCTAGCACTTCGTATTCAATAAATCAGATATTTGTCATTCTCTAGCACATAAATTAAAGTGTTAAGATATATTATGGGTTACAGAGAGGGACAGAGGAATTAAGACTGTAAAACCAATACCAAAAAAATTGAACAGAGTAGAAAACTTCAGTGTAATACTACAAATAAAAGCTCATTGTTGTATATTTATGTCTGCGGCCATTGTAAAGGATTTGTATCCTCCACTGCAAAAGTCCAAATAGAAGGATATATGATATATCTTTTTTATTTTATTTTCTAATCCTGATATTTTTATACTCAGCGAATCTCTAAATGTTGGACAGAAATACATGTGTAGTATATAACAACGAAAATAAAATGACTCGTTACTGAAACAATTTAAATTATGCTTTATTAAGATAAATTGCAAGTGCAATCTTGTGCACAATAATTGTGGAGACACTGCAGATGTGAAACAAACATAAATTCTATATTGTTTAAGCATCGTTTGGCAGATAGTTATAGTTTTCGACTTGTTTAGTTTTTAGATGCCTAAATGGCTTCTTCATGCCTTAATACCATTGGACAGCTGTAGTGCTACCGAACACAGCAAATGAAGTGGACTTAGTGTACAGGCATTTCTAGTAGTGAGCAGCAAAGAAGCATGCTTAATACCGCTTTTAAATTAAATAGTAATTTAATTGTTGATAAGAAGCTTTACAATTCATTTTATGGTTGAATTGTAGATTGTTTAAACAGCATTTCTTTGCCTATTAAGCTAATTCAATGTATGCCATGCTTATTTTAACTTTGTAAAGCAAAGGACATTTTTTTTTGTATTAATTAGTTGACACTGTTTGACCCGAATTCACAGAGAGGGCTTCTAATGAATATCAGAGAGTGAAATTGTGAATAGGAAACAAATATTTTGATATTAATAATACTTACTCAACATAGCTATTAAACAACTGCCATTAGGCGTCATGTACGACGTCCCTTGGTAGGCTCTGATACTTCCTGTGCTGGAGAATGTTGGAATTTGCTGATGATGCTATGGCATGTAATAATAGTAGAGTTTTATACTGTTTTACCAGTTTTTGGAAAAACTCCCTAATCAAAGCTAAAAAACACATTCTTATCAATATTGTTGCTTCACTCTTTCCCTAATACTATAATCTCGGTATATGCATAGGTCTGTACACGCCCCCCTCCACTTGTGAATTCTTGGCTGTATATGGGACTCCAGCAGGTTATGTAAGGATGTGGTTTGACACTGAAGGGTAAACCTAGCTTTGCAGAGCAATGTTAGAAGTTTATAAGTTTACATTAGGTCTTACATTTACTCAAACTTGATTTTAGTACCTGTCTAAAGAAAATTGGTCACTTTGCCTCTCCCCCTCTCACCGATACCTTCAGTGCACTTCCCTGCCATTGCGTTGCAAAATTGGTTATTTTTGGCTCATTCAGGTATGGATGGGGGAGAATGTGATCACCTCTCAGAATGCAGTGTTAAAGCCTGAGCGACCAAGTGCAATGTCACCTGATACCATCTGCCACGGAGCTTCCACAGGGTTAGGAAACAGCATTCCAGTGGAAATGTAGGAATGCAAAGTGACAGGAAGCATCAATGGCTTTTAATGGTAAGCTGGGGGGCGAGCTGAAAAAATAATCTGTCACTTTGCCCTGAGTTGGCAAAGAAAGAGAGTCTCCTTAAAGTGGTTGTAATCCTAAAATAAATATTCCAGTTCTGTTAAAGCAGGATATACAGCATAGTGCTTGTGCGGTGTCATTTGTCCCTCTCTATGCTGTAAAGTACCTGGTTAATCCTGCCTGTTCCTGTGTCCCCCTTAGTGTGCTGACCACAGTAATCATGGCTGCTGATTCATGATACCGTGGTAAGTTTACGTGCCTCCATCAGCCCACAGTCTCTGCCTTTCTCTCTCCCTCCCTGCCTGTCTGTTCGGGAGTCTGTGTGTCAGCCACCTCCTCCCCACCCTTCCCCATCCGCCACTATGGCTGTAAAATCAGGAATCCGAAATCTTGAAAGCCCCTCTGTCACAGAAAGATATATACTGTGCAGTATCTGTGTTTTTAAAAATTATGCAGCAAAATGTTTTATTTCGGAGCGCCGCTGTGCGCTAACGTGACCTCCCGTTCCTCTTCTCCTCTCCTCCCTGCTCGCTGTGCCTCCTGGTATATGTATGTCACACATTCCAGGATGCATAGTGCTTCATTGACAAAGGAGGAGGAAGGTGGGCCTAACAAGTGTCATTGGGAGGCCCAACAGCTAAACCCAGAAGAGCTGGCAGCTTTTCATCAACGTCACAAAAGAAGATGGAGGCGTGAGACCCAGTGATGGGAGAAGAAAGGAGGATTCTGCAAGAAACTGTTTTTAATGCAGTTTGTGTCGCAGTTATGAAGATTCTCTCTAATTATTGTGATCACCAGTGTCACCGAGAAGGAAAGTCAGGGTAAATCCAAAATGTATGAGCTACCACCAGAACAAGATTAGAAGGAAAATCTTTAGAGTTTTTCCCATGACAACTGTTTCTGGGGATTTCCCTCACATTGGAACAAAATCCTCTCACTTCCTGTTGAGTCTATAGGACAGGAAATTAAGGGAAATCTCTTGGGGAAACACAGATGGCAAAAAATCAAAATCAAACTGACAGCAGTTTTACCCTCTCTTACTCCATACAAAAAATGGCTTTGATTATACTTTAATATAATTGTGCAACCTCCTATGATTCTACTCACATACAGTTTTCTTTTAGCCTCAGTTTACACTACTACAATGTGTTTTTGATTGCAATTACAGTGCCTTGAAAAAGTATTTATGCCCCTTGAAATTTTTCACATTTTGTCATGTTGCAACCAAAAACGTAAATGTATTTGATGTGATAGATCAGCACAAATTGGCACATAATTGTGAAATAGAAGGAAAATGATGAATAGTTTTCAAAATATTTTACAAATATCTGAAAAGTGTGGTGTGCATTTGTATTCAGCCAATACTTTGTTGAACAACCTTTCGCTGCAATTGCAGCTGCAAGTCTGTTTGGGTATGTCTCTACCAGCTTTGCATATCTAGAGAGTGAAATTTTTGCCCGTTCTTCTTTGCAAAATAGCTCTGTCAGATTGGATGGAGAGCGTCTGTGAACAGCAGTTTTCATGTCTTGCTACAGATTCTCAATTGGATTTGGGTCTCAACTTTGACTGGGTCATTTTAACACATGATTGTACTTTGATCTAAACCACTGGTCTCCAAATTGCAGCCTGGGAGCCAGTTGCGGCACTTTGCTTGTCTTTACCTCACCCTTGGGGCACTATTACTTCCGTAGATGCCAATGATGGAGTACTATTTCTCCCACTGACACCAATGATGGGGAACTATTCCTCCCACTGATGCCTATAATGGGGCATTGATCCTTCCACTGACGCCAATGATGGGGTACGATTCCTCCCTCTGACACCAATAAAAGGGGACTATTTCTCCTACTGATGCCAATGATGGGACAGTATTTCTCTCACTGATGCCAATGATGGGGCACTGATTCTTCCACTGACACTAATGATGGGGAACTGTTCCTCCTACTGACACCAATGATGGCGCACTATTCCTCCCACTGACACCAATAATGAGGCACTATTCCTCTCACTGATGCCAAAAATGGGGATGTATTCCTTCCACTGATGCCAGTGATGGAACACTATTTCTCACATTGAAGACACTGATGCCAGTGATGGAACACTATTTCTCACATTGACGCCAATGATGGGGCATTGTTACAGATGCCAGAACATTTTCTACTCCCAATGGCAACAGTACTGCCCCTCGAAAAAGTCTGCAGGATAGTAAACTGGCCCTTTGTTTAGAAAGTTTGGAGACCCCCGACCTAAAACATTCCATTGTAGCTCTGTCTGTATATTTAGGGTCGTTGTCCAGCTGGAAGGGGAACCTCCACCCCAGTCTCGAGTCTTTTTCAGACTCAAACAGGTTTTCTTCTAAGATTTCCCTCTGTTTGGCTCCATCCATCTTCCCTGTTGCTGCTGAAGAAAAGCATCCCCACAACATGATGCTGCCACCATCATGTTTCACTGTGGGGATGGTGTGTTCAGGGTGATGTGCAGTGGTAGTTTTCCACCACACATAGCATTTTGCTTTTAGGCCAAAAAGTTCAGTCTTGGTCTCATCTGACAAAGTCTATTGAGACGAAACGTTGGCGACTCCAGACGCAACGTCCACACGCCCCTTGAATCTTTCGCCGGCCTCTACTATCTTGTTGCCTGGGACAGTCTGCGGGACGCCGCACTTCCATCCCTTGTACAACCATTTTGACAAGCCTGAATACTTATGTTACATTGTGAGTACCTTTTTAATAAATAAGATTGTAATTTTTAAACGGGATCACGCTATGGGCCTCGCTTTCTTTTTCCTTACATATTCATTTATGATCGATGAGAAATATTGAGGAGTGTTTTTCCTGCACTGATCCCTCCACATATCCTGAGAAGTGGTCCATTTCTGAATAAGCATCCACGTAACATCAGATCTTCAGTGGTCTTGATTAAATAGCTGGGAGAGGCTGATTCATTAAGTTGATCAGCCATGGAAATCTGGTAAGCTGCTGTACTTATTCCATCACAGAGGTGTTCCCCTTCCTTCACATACCCTTGGTGTCACGGGAAGAAATCCTCCCCCTTGGATCATTACGCATGTGGATTTAGGATTTGATGTTATATCATTTTCCTTTGGGACTTATTCATCTGGACACTACCCTCCCCCCTTTTTTTTCTTTCTAAATTCACATTATTGTGATTATTAGTTTTTCCATTCACTTGGACACTATTTTTCATTTGTTGTGATCATTTTTTATTTCTAGCGCTACACTTATGGTTTAATATTAATTTGAGTCATTGTTGGTTGATTTTGTGTTGGCTGCTGACATTTATCACTCTTTTCATTTCATTAGCGCGGAAATTTTCTTGAATTTGATTTATATTTTGGTCTCATCTGACCAGAGCACCTTCTTCCGCATGTTTGCTGTGTCCCCCACATGGCTTCTTGCAAACTGCAAATGGGACTTATGGCTTACTTTCAACAATGGCTTTTTTCTTGCCACTATTCTATAAAGGCCAGGTTTAAAGAGTGAGCAACTAATAGTTGTCCTTTGAACAGATTCTCCCACCTGAGCTGTGGATCTCTACAGCTCCTCCAGAGTTACCATGAGCCTCTTGGCTGCTTGTCTGAATAATGATCTCCTTGCCTGGCCTGTCAGTTTAGGTGGATGGCCATGTCTTGGTAGATTTGCAGTTGTGCTATACTCTTTCCATTTTCGGATGATGGACTGAACTCATCTCTGTGAGATGTTCAAAGCTTGGGATATTTTTTTTTATAACCTAACCCTGCTTTAAACTTCTCCACAACTTTATATGTGACCTGTCTGGTGTGTTCTGCTGTTTGTTCACTATGGCTCTCTAACAAACCTCTGAGGGCTTTACAGATCAGCAGCATTTGTACTGAGATTAAATTACACTCTAAACTCTTTTTTTTTTTTTTTTTTTTTATACTAGTTAGGTGACTTCTGAAGGCAATTGGTTCCACTTGATTATGGTTAGGGGTATCGGAGTAAAGATGGCTGAATACAAATGCACGCCACACTCTTCAGATATTTATTTGTAAACAATTTTGTAAACCGTCTATCATTTTCCTTCCACTTCACAATTATGTGCCACTTTGTGTTAGTCTATCACATAAAATCCCAATAAGATAAATTTACATTTTTGGCTGTAACATGACAAAATGTGTAAAATTTCAAGGGCTATGTTTATTTTTTCAAGGCACTGTGCATTTTAAAATAGGCTATGTGATAGTAGCTGTCTGAAAAGCTGTTGAGGAGGCCTATAGTATCCAGTCAGATTTTAATTTAGCTTTGTAATTTGTACTAGTGTGCAGATACTGCTATATTTTAATAATACAAAAAAGATGATGAGCTTTATGTAGGTTAATTGGTGATGTTATTCCTTAAGAAAGTACTGCCTTAAGTAGTTTGCACGTTTGCCAGTGACTTCTCATAAATAGGAGGCCTATGGATTTTATTCTGTAAACAGTTGGTGCCTCATGGTTCCATGGAGCTGGTGCATCAGAACAGTGAAAATAAATCTTGCTTTGATGATGATCGACTAACATAACCTGAAGAAATATGATTGTACCTCAGGTGAGATGCTGCTAATTTCACTATAGCCTTGGGTGATAATAGCTTTACCATATGTAGAAAGTTTCCGGTAATGTGCAACAGCACAAGCATCTGAGATATTGTTGAAATATATGTAATTTTGTGATTATATCCATTGAAGCAAAAATGTATACATATATTATACCATGTATTCCGTTACCTTATTCTGCCATATTTTATTCTTCAGTCATCAGGAGTAAAAACTATATTACCTATTTACCATTGCAAATTTCAATCAATCTGATAATTAAATCCTAAAAAGGGTCCTGCATTATAATCCTTTCACATAAACACTGTTTTTAAATAATAATACACTGCTCAAAAAAAAAAAACTAAGGAACACTTTGAAAGCACATCAGATCTCAATGGGGAAAAAATCCTGCTGGATATCCACACTGATATGGACTGGGTAATGTGTTAGGAAAGAAAGGATGCCACATCGTTTGTTGGAAATGAAAATTATCAACCTACAGAGGGCTGAATTCAAAGACACCTTGAAAATCAAAGTGAAAAAATGATGCAGGAGCTCATTTTGCTGAGGGTTCCTTGGAGCAACTCAAAATGGTACCTAGCACAGTAGTTTGTATGACCCCCACGTGCTTGTATGCATGCCTGACGACATCGGAGCGTGCTTCTAAGAGATGACGGATGGCGTCCTGGGGTATTTCCTCCCAGATCTGGACCAGGACAGCACTGAGCTCCTGAACAGACTGAGGTGCAACCTGGCAGCGTCGGATGGACCAAAACATAATGTCCCAGAGATGTTCTATTGAATTTAGGACAGTCGAGTGTGGGGGCCAATGGTGTCAATTGCTTCATCTTCCAGGAACTGGCTGCATGCTCTCGCCACATGAGGCCAGGCATTGTCGTGCACCAGGAAGAACCCAAGACCCACTGCACAAGCGTAGGGTCTGACAATGGGTCCAAGGAGTTCATCCAGATAACTAATAGCAAAAGTTAGGATATCCAGCACACTAAAAGCTATCAGTCCCAATAACTGGATAAGTAAAAACAATAAAAAACAGTCATGTAGGAGGAGAGTCCAATGTACTAGCTTAGTGGCAGCTGCTGTAGAGGAGCTAGAAGTGACTCTGCAGGGAAGGCCAGAAGAGAGGCAGCGCCATCGAAGAGTAGCAGTATGAGACTTTAAAGCAGTATACCTAAATAAAAAAAGAAGGAAAAAACCCTGCAAGACAAAGGCATAATGAGCTAGTATGTATCGCATACTAGCTCATTATGATACACTTACCTTAGAACGAAGCCCCAACGCGGACCCCCGGACACCGCTGTGGGAGCGGACATGATCCCTCGGCGTCTCTTGCGGGTTCGGCGGCTCCGGCGATGTGATTGGCCGGAGCTGCGATGACTTCACTCCCGCGCATGAGATTGATTTTCCGGCAACTTCCCGGCAAGGAACTCTGAAGGTTCGCCGGACCTTCAAAGCGCATGCGCTGCTTGCGTCAGCGGCTGCATGCAGCGTAAATATCTCCTAAACCGTGCAGGTATTACCTGTAGTTAAAAATCACAAAAAGCAGTATACCACCGCTTTAAAAGCCATAATAAGTAAACAACTCACAAGATTATGGTAATGAGTATGTAAGCGCTCGTCAAAAAAATAGAGTTCCCTCTGTGTACTACCGGATGGTCAGTGATTTTAGTCAGGAAGGCCGGATGGAGCCTTCAGCAGTGTGGGTGGATAGCAACACTTCCTGGAGCTGGTCCGAGGATCCTGGGGGGAGCCAACGTTCCCGGGAGTCACCAGCGATAGGCGTGACTCGCGTTCTTCAGGCCGCCTCTATAGGTCTGTGTGTCTCTCCATGAATATGCCTCCCCAGACCATCACTGACCCACAACCAAACTGGTCATGCTTAATGATGTTACAGGAATAATGTTCTCCGCGGCTTCTCCAGACCCCTTCATGTCTGTCACATGTGCCCAGGTTGAACCTACTCTCATCTGTGAAAATCACAGGGTGCCATTGGTGGACCTGCCAATTCTGGTGTTCAATGGCAAATGCCATTCAAGCTCCTTGGTGCCAGGCAGTGAGCACAGGACCCACTAAAAGACATCGGGCCCTCAGGCCACCCTCATGAAATCTGCTTCTTATTGTTTGAGCAGAGACATTTACACCAGTGGCCTGCTGGAGGTCATTTTGTGGGGCTCTGGCAGTACTCATCCTGTTCCTCCTTGCACAAGGGAGCAGATACAAGTCCTTTGGATGGGTTACGGACCTTCTTTCACCCTGTCCAGCTCTCCTAGCGTAACTGCCTGTCTCCTGGAATCTCCTCCATGCTCTTGAGACTGTGCTGGGAGACACCGCAAATCTTCCAGCAATGGCACGTATTGATGTGCGTGCCATTCTGGAGGAGTTGGACTGCCTGTGCATCCTCTGTAGGGTCCAGTTATTGCCTCATGCTACCACTAGTGACATTAACCCTAGCCAAATGCAAAACTAGTGAAAAACAGTCAGAAAACAGTAGGTAAACAAATGTCAGTTGCCTTCCACCTGTTTTGGAGGTTGTCTCATTGTTGCCCATCTGATGCACCTGTTGTTAATTTAACATCAAAGCAGCTTAAACTGATTACTAACCCCCTCTGCTACTCAACTAACCAGATCAATATTCCAGGAGTTTATTTGACTTGATGCTTTACTCTGATTTAAAAGTGTCCCTTTCATTTTTTTAAGCAGTGTATTTCCATGCCTGCTTTTCAAAAGTGCTAGCAGCACAAGCTGGTTCATGGATGTGTAGATTGTATTCTGAAGCTGCCATATTTGATTGGCCTCGTGAGATTTTGGACACAGAGATTTTCACTCACACTGCAAAGCAAGAAGCAATGTACGTTTTACTGGCAAATGTAGTATTTTCATGCAAAGTCTGCTTGAAAACATTTTTATAGTTTTGGTATTTTTTGACATTTGTCAAGTCCTCCTCCACCAGTAGGGTTGTTCTCTCCTCCAAACACTGTGCTGTCCTCTCTTCTCTATTTGGTAACATTGCACTGAACTGATGACATTTGTTTTTCTTACCTGCTGTTTATTTATTACAGGTAGCCATATAGTTCTGTCAATTTATGGAGAGCTTAGGCTGCATTCACACCTGAGCGTAGCGTCTTTGTGCGTTTTCCGGGCATCTATTTTGCGTGTTTTTATGCGCAACTAGTGCGTTTGTATACAGCGTTTTTGAGCTTTGGTGTTTTTTTATTAGCCAATAGAGAAAACGATCTACTGTTGCATCATTTGTTGCTAGGTATTTCAGCTTTTTTAGCTTTTTCAATTCCCTTTTATTTCTTTTTTCATTATTATTATAAATCTTAATTAATTTTCCGTTAGGGTAAGGTGTTAGAGTTACAGGAGAAGTCCACCCTAAGGCCTCTTTCACACGGTGCGCTCCGTAGGCGGATCCGTGTTGCTCAGCGGGGATCGATCCGCGATCCCCGCTGAGCCGGGCGGATGACAGCTCCGTCTCCGCTTGCAGAGTGGAGAGGGAGGTGTCTCAGCCCCCGCTGCCCTCTATGGGGGATCGGATGAGAGCGGACCGCTTGTCCGCTCTCATCAGATCCGATCCGCTCCGATTACTGAACGGATGGAAAAATAGGGTTTCCATCGGTCCAGATTTCAAGTACAGGATCGGATGCGGATGGCAGCGGGTGTCAGCGGAGGTGTCTCCGCTGACACCCGCTGCCCCATAGAGCTGCATGGTGGATCCGATCAGATCCGCCTAAAAAACTGACAGGCGGATCTGATCGGACCGCCCGTGTGAAAGAGCCCTAACACTAAAATCCCTGCATCTACAGACATCCCCAATCTAACACTAACCTATCTAGTCCTCTAAAGAAGAAATCAGTATACATACCTTTTTTTTAACCACTTAAGCCCCGGAGGATTTGGCTGCTTAAAGACCAGGGCCTATTTTGCAATTCGGCACTGTGTGACTTTAACGGACAATTGCGCGGTTGTACGACGCTGTACCCAAACAAAATTGATGTCCTTTTTTTCCCCACAAACAGGGCTTTCTTTTGGTGGTATTTGATCACCTATGCAATTTTTATTTTTTGCGCTATAAACAAAAAAAGAGCGTCAATTTTGAGAAAATATTTTTCACATTTTTTTATATGAAATTCCCCCATGAAATTTCGATTGGTTTGCGCAAAAGTTATTGCGTTTACTAACTAAGGGAAAGATTTATGTCATTTTTATTGTTTGTTTTTTTTTAACTAGTAAGGCTCCATGTACACGGGACGTTAGAAAAAACGTCCTGCAAAGCTATTTCTGACGCCGGGAAAAAGCAGCTGTTAAACGTGCTTTCAGTAGCTTTTTCCATTTGCGTTATTGCACGTTTGGCCACGTTGCTTTTAGCAGCGTTTTTCTGCCTCCATTCAAAATCAATGGTTCCCTATGGGAGCCTATTGATTTGAATGGAAGGCGCACCGCAAGTCAGATCAGGATGATCCGACTTGCGGCGCGACCTGCACTGTGAGAATCTTGAGGGGGAACTCCACCCAAAAATGGGAAAAAAATTGTGTGGGGTTCCCCCCCAGGTTCCAAACCAGACCCTTCGGGTCCGGCATGGAATTTGAGGGTAGCCCCACGCCGAAAAAACGGCGTGGGGTCCCCCCCAAAATCCATACCAGACCCTTATCCGAGCATGCAGCCCGGAAGGCCAGGAAAGGGGAGGGGACGAGCGAGCGGCCCCACCCCCCCTGGACCACACCAGACCACATGCCCTCAACATGGGGGGGTGTTGGTGCTTTGGGGCAGGGGGAGCTCTGCACCCCCCACCTCAAAGCACCCTGCCCCCATGTTGATGAGGACAAGGGCCTCATCCCCACAACCCTGGCCGGTGGTTGTGGGGGTCTGCGGGCAGGGGGCTGATCGGAATCTGGAAGCCCCCTTTAACAAGGGGGCCCCCCAGATCCCGGACCCCCTCCCTGTGTGAATGGGTATTGGGGTACACTGTACCCCTACCCATTCACCCCATAAAAGATAGTGTACGTAAATAATGACAGGAGACGTTTTGGAAAGTTTATTAAAAATCTTCATCCGGCTCTTCGGGGTCTTCTCCTCTCCGGGGGTCTTCTGCTCTTTTGCTGTCCGCCCTTCTGCTGTCCTCTCTTCTTGTCTTCTCCTCTCCGGGGGTCTTCTGCTGTCTTCTCTCCGTGGGGTCTTCTGCTCTTTTGCTGTCCGCCCTTCTGATGTCCTCTCTTCTTGTCTTCTCCTCTCCGGTCTTCTGCTCTTGTGCTGTCGGCTGTCGGCTCTCCTTCTTCCTCCGGTCCTCCTCCGACGACGTCTCCAGCGATTATGCCGGCCTCTGGTCTCTGCAGCTTATTATATAGCCATTAGGGGCGTGGCCGCCAGATGACGTCATCGGGAGACCACGCCCCTTGTGTCACATGTGACACAAGGGGCGTGGTCTCCCGATGACGTCATCTGGCGGCCACGCCCCTAATGGCTATATAATAAGCTGCAGAGACCAGAGGCCGGCATAATCGCTGGAGACGTCGTCGGAGGAGGACCGGAGGAAGAAGGAGAGCCGACAGCCGACAGCACAAGAGCAGAAGACCGGAGAGGAGAAGACAAGAAGAGAGGACATCAGAAGGGCGGACAGCAAAAGAGCAGAAGACCCCACGGAGAGAAGACAGCAGAAGACCCCCGGAGAGGAGAGGACAGCAGAAGGGCGGACAGCAAAAGAGCAGAAGACCCCACGGAGAGAAGACAGCAGAAGACCCCCGGAGAGGAGAAGACAAGAAGAGAGGACAGCAGAAGGGCGGACAGCAAAAGAGCAGAAGACCCCCGGAGAGGAGAAGACCCCGAAGAGCCGGATGAAGATTTTTAATAAACTTTCCAAAACGTCTCCTGTCATTATTTACATACACTATCTTTTATGGGGTGAATGGGTAGGGGTACAGTGTACCCCAATACCCATTCACACAGGGAGGGGGTCCGGGATCTGGGGGGCCCCCTTGTTAAAGGGGGCTTCCAGATTCCGATCAGCCCCCTGCCCGCAGACCCCCACAACCACCGGCCAGGGTTGTGGGGATGAGGCCCTTGTCCTCATCAACATGGGGGCAGGGTGCTTTGAGGTGGGGGGTGCAGAGCTCCCCCTGCCCCAAAGCACCAACACCCCCCCATGTTGAGGGCATGTGGCCTGGTGTGGTCCAGGGGGGGTGGGGCCGCTCGCTCGTCCCCTCCCCTTTCCTGGCCTGCCGGGCTGCATGCTCGGATAAGGGTCTGGTATGGATTTTGGGGGGGACCCCACGCCGTTTTTTCGGCGTGGGGCTACCCTCAAATTCCATGCCGGACCCGAAGGGCCTGGTTTGGAACCTGGGGGGGAACCCCACGCAGTTTTTTTCCCATTTTTGGCGTGGAGTTCCCCCTCAAGATTCTCACAGTGCAGGTCGCGCCGCAAGTCGGATCCGACTTGCGGTGCGACTTCCATTCAAATCAATAGGGAACCATTGATTTTGAATGGAAGAAAAAAAACGTATAACGTGGCTGAACGTAGGTTCATCACGTTCATTCACGTTTAGTCACGTTCGGCCGCGTTTCTGTGTTTGAAACGTCGGGAAACACACGTTCGAACGCAATATAATTGCGTTCTAAAAAAAGTCCCTGAACGCAACTGCCTGCAAATGACTGTAAACTACCATGTGTACATGGACAGATAAGATAACATGGAGCTGCGTTCAGGGACTTCTGAAAAAAACGCCCAACTGCTCCTAAACGTCCATTTCCAGCGTCCCGTGTACATGGAGCCTAATGGTGGCGATCTGCGATTTTTTTTTTTTTTTTTTTTTTTTGCGGGACTGCGACATTGCTTAGGACAGATCGGACCCCTGACTGACATTTTTGACACTTTTGGGGGTACCAGTGACATTACTATAGTAATCAGTGCTATAAATATGCACTGTTACTGTAAAAATGACACTGGCAGGGAAGGGGTTAACTTAATTGGTGAACAACGGGTTAAGTGTGTCCCTAGGGGCGTGGCTTTTGATGTAACCACAGAGACATACGATCCTACATACAGGATCGTATGATCTCTGCTGTTACACCAGGGAGAATGACAGGCGGCTTTGTTTACATTAGCCGCCTGCCTTTCTCCCTCTCCAGGGAGACTGGCAGACATCGGAGCCTCCGGCGGCGTTCGCTCGCCCCTTTCGGCTCGGGGGCGAGTGACGTACCGGTACGTCACTGTGCCCGGGGGGGCTGACCGCCGCAGTATATGTACTTGCGGCGGTTGGCAAGTGGTTAAGCCGATCTGACTTGATCCCACACTGAGCTGTCATCTGCGGCTTCGCTGCGCAGGCAGGTGCAGAGGACACAACTGGAAGCCCCATAGTAAGTCTATGGGTGACATCACTTCCCATTCATTTCACAGCTGTTGTCGGCTGTGTCCTCTGCAGAGCTTCCGCCGCTGGAGACAGGATCAGATCGGCTTCAAAAAAGGTATGTCCTAGAAGTTGCATATTCCTGCCAGCAACAATGAAATGTGTTCTAAATTCTAACTTTTGGTAACTATTTGTATTATCCTTATAATTTTCATTTATTTTTTTTTTTAACCTATGGTAGTTCTAAAAAAATTGGCTTGCATTATTTTATTCCTTGGTATTAATGTATATGTTTTCTAATGTTGTTTTGCCAAAAAACAGTCATCGCTGTATACAAGTTTCCAGCAACGAATATATTTTTTGCCACGCATCAGAACAATTTTCATGCCTCACTCAATTTCTAATGTAAATTAGTAGGAACATTGGTTATCCATTTGAGAAATTGAGTTGGTTTAAAAATAAAAATGCACTTATGGTGTGTGGTGCTTTGTGTATTACCCAGGGAGTGTTTTTCTGTTTATCTGTCACTTGCATTAGAAGAAGCAGCCACTGGCTGCAGGTGACATTAAATATTAAAGGTTAACCTCAATTCCTTTACTGACCAAACATACAGCAGAAAGTTCTTCTGGATGCATGCCCTGCTAGTAGTGTTCACAGATGGGAAGCGCTATCGTAAGTTGTCTCACTGGTGTTCCTGTGTGTGGGTGGGTGTCTTAAAGCCTTTCATTGTTATTCCATCATAAAAAAAAAAAGAGTTTTAAATTTAAGATGCCACATTAATGTCGCCAAACCCCTTGCCAAAAGCAAAGGGAAACACATTCAAATATTAATCTATATCAGTGTCACAGTATTCCTGATTTGTCAATGTGTTGTTTCACGTTAGCTTTGGGTAATGTGGGGGACTGCATGCCCTTTTTTTTTTTTTTTTTTTTGTACAGTTACCGGAAAAAAAAAAAAGTCTGGTGCAACAGATTTCAGTTTATTGTAGTTTAAGACCGGTGAAAGCCGAAATCTGGTTGATTGACCGAGATGGTCTTCTGCTTTTTTTGAATAAATCTGTATATATAAATTATTTTGTATGGCTTATAGCTGGTTGGCAGTAGAATTGTTGCTACAGATAAGTCATTTCCTACCTAAGCAAATTATTGGTGTGTGTGTATATATATATATATATATATATATATATATATATATATATATATATATATATATATATATATATATATATATATATATATATATACACTGCTCAAGAAAAAAAATGAAAGGAACACTTTTTAATCAGAGTAAAGCATAAAGTCAATTTAAACTCCTAGGCTATTGATCTGGTCAGTTAAGTAGCCAAGGGGGTTGTTAATCAGTTTCAGCTGCTTTGGTGTTAATGAAATTAGCAACAGGGGCACTAGATGGGCAACAATGAGACAATCTCCAAAACAGAATTATTTTACAGGTGGAGGCCACTGAAAAATGTTCCCTAGTCATCTTTAATGCCGGTTTTCCACTAGTTTTGTATTTGGCTAGGGTCAGTGTCACTAGTGATAGCATAAGGTGATACCTGGACCCTATAGAGGTTGCACAGGCAGTCCAACTCCTCCAGGATGGCACATATATACGTGCCATTGCCATATTTGCTGTGTCTCCCACCACAGCCTCAAGAGCATGGACAAGATTCCAGGAGAAAAATTCTAGGAGAGCTGGACAGGGCCATAGAAAGTCCTTAACCCATCAGCCGGACCGGTATCTGCTCCTTTGTGTAAAGAGGAACAGGATGAGCACTGCCAGAGCCCTACAAAATGACCTCCAGCAGGCCACTGGTGTGAATGTCTCTGACCAAACAATCAGAAACAGTCTTCATGAGGGTGGCCCGAGGGCCCGACATACTGTAGTTGGCCCTGTGCTCATTGCCTGGCACCGTGGAGCTCAATTGACATTTGCCATTGAACACCAGAAGTGGCAGATCCACCACTGGTGCCCTGTGGTTTTCAAAGATGAGAGAAGGTTCACCCTGAGCACATGCGACAGACCTGAAAGGGTCCGGAGAAGCCATTGAGAACGTTGTGCTGCCTGTAATATTGTTTAGCATGACCGGTTTGGTGGTGGGTCAGTAATGGTCTGGGGAGGCATATCCATGAAGGGACACACAGACCTCTGCAGACTAGACAATGGCACTCTGACTGCCATTAGGTATTGGGATAACATTCTTGGACCCATTGTCAGACCCTACACTGGAGCAGTGGGTCCTGGGTTTCTACTGGTGCACGACAATGCCCGGCCCCATGTGGTGAGAGTATACAGCCAGCTCTTGGAGGATGAAGGAATTGATGCCATTAAATGGCCCCCATGCTCGCCTAAATCCAATAGAACACCTCTGGGACATTAGGTTTTGGTCCATGTGATGTCACCAGGTTGCACCTCAGCCTGTACAGGAGCTCAGTGATGCCTTGGTCCAGATCTGGGAGTAAATACCACAGGACACCATCGGTTGTCTCATTAGGAGCATTCCCCAACATTTGTAGGCATGCATACAAGCACGTGGGGGTCATACAAACTACTGAATACCGTTTTTTGTTTTGCTACAATTAAATTTTTTAACAAAATGGACTAGCCTGCTGCATAATTTTTTCACTTTGATTTTTGGTGTGTCTTTAAATTTAGCCCTCTGTAGGTTGATCATTTTCCTTTCCATCAAACAATATGGCATCCTTTCGTTCCGAACACATTACCCAGTCCATATCTGTTTAGATATCCAGCATGATATTTTTTTTCCATTGAGATCTGATGTGTTTTCAAAGTGTTTCTTTAATTTTTGTGAGCAGTGTGTATATATACACTCCCTGGCCAAAAAACAAGTCGCCACCTGGAATTAACTAAGCAACTAACTAAACTAAGCATGCAGTAACTATCCTATTGGATAGTTACTGCATGTGCCCAAAGAATGAGGTCAGCCGAGTACCTGAATATACTGAATGACCAGGTTATTCCATCAATGGTTTTTTTCTTCCCTGATGGCACGGGCATATTCCAAGATGACAATGCCAGGATTCATCGGGCTCAAATTGTGAAAGTGTGGTTCAGGGAGCAGGAGACATCATTTTCACACATGAATTGGCCACCAGAGTTCAGAACTTAACCCCATTGAGAATGTTTGGGATGTGCTGGAGAAGACTTTGCACAGTGGTCCAACTCTCCCATCATCAATACAAGATTTTGGTGAAAAATTAATGCAACACTGGACTGAAATAAATCTTGTGACATTGCAGAAGCTTATCGAAACAATGCCACAGTGAATGTCAGTTGGGCATAATAATATGTCTAAACGGCATGGGAGTGTGGCTGCAGTCATTTTGTTTAAGCTAAATTCAATTCCTTTATTTTAACGTAATCGCCGCTATTGTTTTAGCATATCGGCTTTTTGAACGGGGTTATAGGGCGGGAAGCGCTTGGATTGGCTGATTTGATTCAAATAAGGCGGGAAAGTCACGCGTCAGCCGGGCGGGAAACACGTGAGCCACGTGCGGCTACGTCATAGGCATAGGCCTATATAAAGGGCTGCGCGGCTTCAGTCTCCTCAGTGTCTGAGCGGCTTGGCGAGCTCAACGCCCCCCGACCCTGTCGTGGCACATTTATGTGGTCTGTCACCCTTGGATCAAGGGGGGACTTGTTTGAAGATTTAAAGATATATTTTTGACTGGTCATCACTCGAGTCCTACGGCTGAGTGATGTGGTTTTTCTGGATTTGAATTTATTAATATTTATGGAGTATTTTTTATTTATTTATATTTATTAATATTTATGATTATTTATTTGATGAATTATTAAAGTTGTTTGCAATAATTTAAGAAACCAATAAATGTGCCGCGGCCAATTTTTTATCCATCTATGAGTGGTCTGTGAATTATTGAGTGGTCTGTTTTTATTTATAGGTTTAATTATTTTATCAATATTTATTGACATGGCAGTCTACATTCCCATGCGTGCCGTAATCAAAGCCTACTAAATATTAGCGTGTGAACTTTTTTTTTTTGGTGGCAACTTATTTTTTGGCCATGCTGTGTGTGTGTGTGTGTGTGCATGTGTATATGTGTGTGCATGTGTATATGTGTGTGTGTGTGTATGTATGTATGTATGTGTATATATATATATATATATATATATATATATATATATATATATATATATATATATATATATATTACCAAAAGTATTGGGAGGCCTGCCTTTACACGCACATGAACTTTAATGGAATCCCAGTCTCTTGGTCTGTAGGGTTCAATATTGAGTTGCTCCACCCTTTGCAGCTATAACAGCTTCAATTCTTCTGGGAAGGCTGTCCACAAGGTTTAGGACTGTCTATGGGAATGTTTGACCATTCTTCCAGAAGCGCATTTGTCAGGTCAGGCACTAATGTGTACGAGAAGGCCTGGCTCGCAGTCTCTGTTCTAATTCATCCCAAAGGCGTTCTAGTAGGTTGAAGCCAGGACTCTGTGTGCAGGCCAGTCAAGTTCCTCCACCCTAAACTCACTCATCCTTGTCTTTATGGACCTTGCTTTGTGCGCTGGTTCAAATCATTTGGTGGGGGGTGGGGGGATTATGGTGTGAGGTTATTGGGCTTGGCTCCTTAGTTTCCAGTGAAGGGAACTTTAAGTTGTCAGCATACCAAGGCATTGTGGACAGTTTCATGCCCCCACTTTGTGGAGAACAGTTTAGTGATGATTGCAACAACTGCAATCAAGCATTTGCTACAATTGCCAATGAGTCTTTCATTTTTGGTAGGCCTGCCACACCTGGGAAGGTTCACCACTGTTTCAAGTTTTCTTCCTTTGTGGACATGTGTCTTAGAAATGGCTTTGTAACCCTTTCCAGACACTTCAATTTGTTTCTCATCTGTTGTTGACTTTCTTTAGATCATGATAGCATGATATGTTGCTTTTTTATATCTTTACTTCACTTTGTCAGACAGCGTCCATTTTAGTCATTTTAATTCAATAGGTCTGCAAGTAATCAGACCTAAGTGTGGCAAGTGAAATTTAACTCCGCTTTCCAAAAAAATGTGGTTAATAACATTTCTCACAGAGCCAAGCATGTTTGGACAGCTTTATCCCTTTATTAATGAAATAATTTAAAAACTCCAATTTTTGTATTTACTCGGGTTATCTTTGTGTAATATTAACCGCTTGCTGACCAGCCACCGTAGTTTTACACAGCAGGTTGACTCTATTGCGTGAAGCGACGTTTCTTGCAATAGCCAGTGGGGGCGCACGTGCACGCGCTGATTGGCCAGAGGGGGAGCCAATCAGCGGGTCTGCCGATGTCCACCAGCCACCCACAATTGCTCCCCATAGGGACATAACGGTGGAGTGCCTATGTAAACAAAGCAGACCGCTGTTAACACAGGAATTCTGTGTTCCTGCTATTCGGGAACACAGGTCTCTGTGTTCATCTAGTGAGTCCATCCCACACACAGAAAGCACCCCCTAAGGACACACTTTATCCTTTGTACACCCCTGGTGTTAACCCCTTCCCTGCCAGTGTCATTAGTACAGTATCAGTGCACATTTTTTAGCAGTAGTAATGTCACTTGTCCCTTAAAAAGTGTCAGTTAGGTGTCTAATCTGTCTCCCACAATGTCCCAGTGCCGCAAAAAATCGCTGATCGCCGCTATTACTAGTAAAAAAAAAACAAAATAAAATTGCCATAAATCTGTCCCCTGGTTTGTGAACACGACAACTTTTGAGCAAACCAATCAATATACACTTATTGGGATTTTTTTTACCAGAAATATGTAGCAGAATACATATTGGCGTAAAATGATGAAAACATTAAATTTTTTTTTTTATTGGCTGTGTTTTTTAGCAGAAAGTAGAAAATATTGTTTTTTTTTTTTCAGAATTGTTGCTCTTTTTTTTGTTTATAGTGCAAAAGATAAAAACCGTAGAGGTAATCAGATACCACCAAAATAAAGCTCTATTTCTGGTTAAAAAAAAAGGACATCAATTTTATTTGGGTACAGCATCGCACGGCTGCACAATTTTCAGTTAAAGTAACACAGTACTGTTTTGCAAAAAATGACCTGGTCATTAAGGGGGTAAAACCTTCTGGTCCAGAAGTGGTTAAAATTTGTTTGATGATCTGAATCATTGAAATGTGACAAATATGCAAAAAAAATTGAAAATCATATACTTTTTCAGGGACCTGTGTGTGCTGCTTATTTTCATTTTATATCATCATAGGATATCCTTGTCTTCTGTATAATCTTTAAAGCGAAACTAAACTATATCTGAGCCCCACAAATTAAAAACTTTCATTTTTAGTAATTACTTTATTTTTAGTAATAAAAGCAAGCTCACCCATTTATCCATGTCTCCATGCTTTATTTTGAGAAATCACTTTAAAAAACACCCCCAGAGCATTTCTAGCCATAGCTATCTTGAGTAAGGGCAGATGATTCATGTAGCACTTACTACTTGGAATCCATCTGCCCTTAGCTCAGGCATGCAGACATGAGGATGTGCTTAGTTTAGTTGAAAAAAAAAGCCCATGAAGACACTGGGGATCTATGACTACATTTTTGGACTAGGCCAGGATCCAGGAAGCAACTGAAAAAATGTTAAAAAAAAAAGAAGGTTCAAACAAGTAAATACAATACACAATCCTATCTATTTATTAATGCTAGTAGCATACCAATTAAAAAGAATATTGATTGAGAGAGCTAGTTCCACTTTAATGTCTTTAAGCTGAAATACAATCTCTACAGAATGAATATAGTGTATGTACACCATACCAATTAACTTTTTTATTTGCTCACTTTTGGTCTGTTAAATTTACCATTAATAGTATTTTGTTAAAATCTGTTCAATAAGTGTAAAAAAAATGTTTGTTGAACCCAGCAGAAATTTTGTGAGCTGGTAATTTCCTCTAGACGGTAAATTTCAGCGCTCGCTGCTTTTGGTATTTTCCTGTGCTCGCTGCCTCTGCTGCACTGTGAATAGCTGCATTGTTCCCAGCTATCTTTGTGGTTTACAGAACCCTCCTTACCATGTTGGGAAACAGAAGAGAGGGAAGGTGTTCAGTTGTGTTTTCCTAAGGCTTCTCCTGCCCACATACAGTGCCTTGAAAAAGTATTCAGAAAAGAGTACTAATAAAAAGTATTCATTGGAATTTTCCACATTTTATCATGTTACAACCAAAAACGTCAATGTATTTTATTGGGATTTTATGTGATAGACCAACACATAGTGGCACATAATTGTGAAGTTGAAGGAAAATGAAAAATAGTTTTCAAAATCTTTTACAAATACTGTAATTATCTGGAAAGTGTGGCGTGCATTTGTATCCAGCCTCCCTGAGTCAATACTTTGTAGAACCACCTTTCGCTGCAATTCTCAATTGAATTTGATCAATTATCAACTGCTTTGATCTAAACAATACCATTGTAGCTCTGGCTGTATGGATAGGGTCGTTGTCCGGCTGGAAGGTGAACCTCCACCCTAGTCTCAAGTCTTTTGCAGACTCTAACAGATTTTCTTCTACGATTGCCCTGTATTTGGCCCCATTCCTCTTTCCATCATCTCTGACCAGCTTCCCTGTCCCTGCTGAAGAAAAGCATCCCCAGAACATGATGATGCCACCACCATGTTTCACGGTGGGGATGATGTACACAGGGTAATGTAGTGTTAGTTTTCTGCCACACATTGCATTTTGCTTTCGGCCAAAAAGTTCAGTTTTGGTCTCATCTGACTATAGCACCTTCTTTCAAATGTTTTCTGTGTCCCCCACATGGCTTCTCGCAAATTACTAATGGGGACATCTTATGGCTTTCTTTCAACAATGGTTTTCTTCTTGCCACTCTTCCATAAAGGCCAAATTTGAGGAGTGCATGACTAATGGTTGTCCTGTGGAAAGATTCTCCCACCTGAGCTGGGGATCTCTGAAACTCCTCCAGAGTTACTATGAGCTTCTTGGCTGCTTCTCTGATTAATGCTCTCCTTGCCCGGTTTGTCAGTTTAGGTGGACGGCCATGTCTTGTTAGGTTTGTAGTTGTGCCATACTCTTTCCATTTTCGGATGATTGATTGAGCAGTGCTCCGTGAGATGTTCAAAGCGTGTGATATTTTTTTATAACCTTCTTCTCCACAACTTTATCCCTGACCTGTCTTGTGTGTTCCTTGGAATTCATGATGCTGTTTGTTCACTAAGGTTCTCTAAACAAACCTCTGAGGGCTTCACAGAACAGCTGTATTAACACTGAGAATACATTACACACAGGTGGACTCTATTTACTAATTAGGTGACTTTTGAAGGCAATTGGTTACACTTGATTTTAGTTAGGGGTATCAGAGTAAAGGGGGCTGAATACAACTTTTCAGGTTTTTATTTCTAAAAACATTTTGAAAAACATTCATCATTTTCCTTCCACTTCACAATTATGTGCCACTTTGTGTTTGGTCTATTACATAAAACCCTAGTAATATACATTTATTTTTTTGGTTGTAACATGACAAATGTGGAACATTTCAAGTGGTATGAATATCTTTTCAAGGCACTGTATACTACAATGAGTGTACATGTTCACTCCAGGGTAGGAAACATGTTACTGGCAAGATCACAAAGTGAAAATAAAGGAAAAAAGCCTGAAAAATTAAGTCATCCTACTGATCAGTGCCGACATTTCTTGAGTTCCTGTGTCACCTCATACTGCTATCCTGCTCATTGTACTGTTTGAACATCACCATACTAGTCCGGTCTCCCTCGTGCTCTGCCTCCTTTGTAAACTGCCTAAATATGTTCTCATCCAGACCCCACTGTTAGGATTACAGCAGAGTACAATGAAGTAGAACTAAAAATGTTTGCAAATCCTCTGTGTGTTCTGATGTGCTTTTGGTAATAGAAAGTTATAACCAAACTCCAGGAAAACGGCTAAATACACAAATGAATAATATAAAGTGAAAATGAACTGTTTTCCCTGCACAAAGATTTGTACATCTGTCCATCCAATCAAATAATTTACAATCCCACAGTCTTGTTTCGCAGGGGAAGGGACCTGAGTTTTATCTGTTGTAGTTCAGCAGCACTTACAAGTTTCCTAAACAACCTGTTACTGCAAAGTGCAGACTAATGAGCCCATCTCTCTGTCATTTAAGTGATTTGTAACGTCTCGTTTTTTTCTAAAATAACAAACCTGTTATACTTACCTGCCCTGTGCAGTTGGTTTTGCACAGAGCAGCCTGGATCCTCCTCTTCTTGGGTCCCCCGTTGCTGCTCCTGGTCCCTCTCTCCTGCTATGGGGGCAGCCAAGCCGAGCTGCAGCTCTGTGTGTCCATTTAGACATGAAGCTGACATTTGGCCCGGCCCCCTCTCTCTCCTGGTTTGCTAACTGACATTGATTGACAGCCGTGGGAGCCAATGGCCTTGACCAGTGTGTCTTAGCCAATCAGAAGAGAGCGTCCCAGACGGACGAGTAGACCTCGCTGGAAAGAGGGAGGGCTTAGGTAATTATTAGGGGTGCTGGGGAGGCTGCAGCACCCAGGAGGTTTTTTTTATCTTCATGCATAGACTGCATTAAGATAAAAAAAACTTCTGACAACTCCTTTCAGTTCTTTCCTCTTCCTATTAGCATGTTCCTTGCACAACTGATTGGCTCCTTGTGCTGGTTCTCTCACCCTGTGTGTTAATGCTGATGTTCAGGAAGTGCAAGAGGCCGATACCAAATACAAATCAGGTACTTAAAAGCGGAGTTCCAGCCTAACCGCACACTCACCTGTCCCACGGTCCAGCGATGCGCCGTCTTCTCCCTCTCTGCTCCGCGGCACCGGCATCACTGATGTGGGCACCCGGCTGTGACAGTTTGCGGCTTCACAGCCGGGTACGCACTGCGCATGCGCGAGTTGCGCTATGCGTCGTGATTGGCCGGCAATCTTCTGGGACCTCTGACATGTCCCAGAAGATTGCAGGGAGGGAGAGAGGAGAACTTCCACTCAGGGCGCCGCGGCGCTCCAAATGGAAGTGGGAGCAGGTACATGTCAAAACTAGGTACCCGCTCCCCCCCCCCCCCCAAAAATGACATGCCAAATGTGGCATGTCAGGGGGCTAGGACTATTTAAAGGGGAAGTTCCACTTTTGGGTGGAACTCCGCTTTAAGCCTCGTACACACGCACCGATTGTTGGCTGTAAATTTTCGGCCAACGTCCGATCGGCCGATTGTCGGCTTGTTAGTATGATGCTTCCGACAACCGACTGCGACTTTTCGGCCGAACAAAATCTGGTGTGCATGCTATAAAATTTTTGTTGGCCGTCAACAGAACGGCCGATTGTTCGTCAGTCAGTACAGATTTCGGCCGACAAAAATCAGAAGAGCAAGACTGGGTATGATCAGAGAAGAAAAAACACACGGAAAGTAAACCATCACGTGACATCACTTCTGAAGTTGGTTGTTGTTGGCCGAAAAAATTTGTGTGCAGTCTAGAGCACATTTCAACCAACACAACAACACTGGACAAAAGTCGGCCGATCGGTCGGCCATCAATCTGTGCGTGTGTACGGGGCTTAACACTGCTTGCGTTTAAAGTGTTGCTAAACCCACAACCATAAAACCAGTCTGTATATGCAGTAACGCATGCCTGTTATATTCACTGTGGAACCTAAGGGGTTAATCCTTTGCATTGTGTAAAAAGGCTGTTTGATCCTGTATGCACAGATCCTTTTCTTCTTCCACTGACTCCAGAACATGTCTGGATAATACACAGCCTTTGGAGTTAGGTTGCACATGCTCAGTGTATTGCTAGAGATTTTTTTTATTTTTTCTTGGGAAAGTGCATTGGATCAGCACAGAGCCAATCAGCACTGTCCAGACAGAGGATCAGAAGTCCTGAATCTTATTAGTACAGCTCAGTGCAGTATGAATACTCCTCCTACAAGCTTTACCAGGAACTAATGGAAGTCACAAGACTGCTATATACTGCTGATGAAAAAATATATTTAGCTGTTTATATTTACTAAAGTACTTTAATTGCATTTCCATGTTCCATGTACTGTGGGAGACCAGATGCTGTATAGTGAATGCAGGCTCCTGGGTTTAGTAACACTTTAAGATGTATTGATAAATCTGCCTGGAGTTCAGCTTAAGGCTCGGTTCACACTGAGCGGCCTGCGGTGCAACTTTGCCAGACGACTTCCTGGTGACTTGAGTACGTGGACTCGGAGCGACTTCAGTAGTGATAATTAAGACCGCTCTCATTGACTTACATGGGATTTCACATAACATGCCACCTGGGGTCTCACAAGTCGGATCCCAAGTCGCAGCAGTGTGAACTGAGCCTATGGGTCCATGCACACAGGGCTTAAAAAAAACGAGGTTTCTACAGGAGTTTTTCATTTTGCCTGTAGAAGCTGTTCAGTGTTATCTTTTGTGTTCATGCACATCAGGACTTTTGAGGCTTATTTTAACCACTTGCCGACTGCCGCACGACTATATACTGCGACAGTCAGCCTCCTACAGGCAAAGTGACGTACAGGTACGTCGCTCGCCCACGAGCCTGTAGGGGGCGAGCGTGCCACCGGCACGCCCGCCCCCGCTGGTTCCCTGCCATCCCCGTGCGTGTGACCGGTGGCTCCGATGTCCACTGGCCACTCGCGATCTCCCTCAGGAGAGGGAGAAAGACAGACGGCTGATGTAAACACAGCCGTCTGTCATTCTCCCTTAGATCATCACAGAGGCTATGCGATCATGCTATGTAGGATCGTATGTCTCTGTGATGATCTAACAAGCCACGCCCCCAAGTGTCATTGTGACAGTAACAGTGCATATTTATAGCACTGATTACTGTAGTAATGTCACTGGTGCTCCCAAAAGTGTCAAAGATGTCAGTCAGGGGTCCGATCTGTCCGCCGCAGTGTCGCAATCTCGCACAAAAAATTGCAGATCGCCGCCATTACTGGTTAAAAAAAAAAAACAACAAAAATGACATAAATCTTTCCCGTAGTTAGTAAACGCAATAACTTTTGCGCAAATTAATCAAAATACGCTTATTGCGATTTTTTTTTTTTTTTTTAACAAAAAGATGTAGCAGAAAACAAATTGGCCTAAAATGTTAAACAATTTAGATTTTTACATTTTTTTTTTTTTTGAGAATTTCATATAAAAAATGTGAAAAATATTGTTATTTTTTTAAAATCGTCGCTGTTTTTTTGTTTATAGCGCAAAAAATAAAAATAGCACAGGTGATCAAATACTTCCAAAAGAAAGCTCTATTTGTGGGAAAAAAAGGACGTCAATTTAATTTTGGTACAGCATCGCACCACTGCGCAATTGTCCATTAAATTCACACAGTACCAAATCGCAAAATAGGGCCTGGTCTTTGAGCAGCCAAATCCTCTGGGGCTTAAGTGGTTAAATTCAGTATTAAGAGGCAGAAATTAAAACCTTCTGGTCTGTGTTTTTGAGAGTTTTCTGGTAGAAAGAAAAAAAAAAAACGCTCCTAAATGCCTATTAAAAAAGTGCTCTATGGAAGCATTTTCTTTTCTGCTTAAAGCACTGGCGTCTTTTTAGGCCCAGTGTGCATGGACCCTTAAGGGATAGCTATGGTCAAAATCATAGATTTATTTCCATTATCTCTAGCCTACTCCTATTAAATCTAAATGAACTTGGAAGTTGTAAACCTACTTTGTGAAGATCCCCACACATTTACTTCTGGAATTCTGTGACATGTATTCACTATGCCGTTTAAGCACTGCTGCGTCACACATTTCACAGAGCCCATCTTCTGAACTACAGAACTGCTGAGAGGAGGAGTTTCAGGAGGCGGAGTCAGTACAGTAATCACTGCTTGCAGGTAGCAAGGTGCCATGGGATATTAATACTTAGAAATTGAAATTAAACATAAACAGCAGAGAAGAGCTTCAAGGCATGCAGGGAATCCAGGAAGATGTGGAAAGAGATGGGCAATAAACAGGCAGCACTCACAACATGAAAGAAGACTTTTTAAGTAAACTTATATTCTATTGACAAAAAAAAAATATATTGTTTGTATTGCTATTACAATTCTCATGCTATAAAATGAAGAGGTCTGCTGTGGCTGTAGAACCCCTCTAAAGAGGATCTCCACTCAAAAGGGGAACCTCCTCTTAACTGCCTCCTCCTGTCTGGTTTTGACAGGTATTTTCTCCCACTTCCAGGTGAGTTTGGCGCGGTGCCGGATATTCAGCCCCCCTCCTTTCCCTACAGCCGGCCCATTCACAGAGCGCAGCGTGCTTTGCACATTTGCAGTAGGTTTCCCTTAGAGCAGATGGCAGCGACGGCACCCAAAAGGCAATTGAAATATTGGGTCGGATGAGGACACCGCTGGATTCCTCGACAAGTAAGTGTCCTAATATTAAAAGTCAGCAGCTACAGTATTTGTAACTGCTGACTTTTAATTTTTTCTGAAGAAGCCTGGAGGTTCTCTTCAGGCCTAGTACACACTATGAAGAGCTCAGGAGGAGCCACTGTAATAACTATGCAATGTTACTACAGCGATCTCCCCCACTGAGCTATTGTGTTCTGACAGTGGGACACCCCCCGCAGGTTACACTTGTCAGTGATCTCGGCCATTGGCTGAGAGCAATGATTGGATACCGATCGGAAGACCTTTTCCGGTCATGCCTCTTCGACAGAAGCCGGCTAAACAGCCGTCTTCTGTTGGACCGGCTGCCATACACACGGGCCACCCGATATTTGACCCTTTAATGTAAGGATGGAATTTAGGTAGCTGTGCTAGCAGGTGGCAAAAAAAAATAATTAAAAATTAATGAAACTATAACTCAGCTGAACGATGTCTTTTCATATTTGCCTGGCGTTTTGTAGTGCACGTGTGCTGGTTTCTGCATTGCACAGGTCCCTAAATTCTACCTTCATTTTTGATGTAAAGTTAAGACCACTTATTGATAGTCTGCTGGCAGGGAAAGGGTGTGATGTTTACAGATTCCTCCTAGCATTGTTTTAATCACACTTAAAATAACTTTCTCGAGCGAATATAAAGGATAAAACCGAACACTTATTTCCAGATGAACATCCGTGCGCTATTACACATAAATATTGCAATTATACCATCATTTCTGAATTGTTACTTAATGTGGATCTTGTCCGAACGGAAATGCAAATGAAAGTTAACATTAATGTTTAACATATTAGAAGTCTATGCAGAGAAACAATGAAGTGCCAGAGATATAATATTTCTGTTTAGTAAGTGGCAGTAACCATGGTAAGAATAACAGGCAGTGGGTGGGTATAAGGCAGCGAATTCCCTAAAATTCTAATGCTAATTATAAGCACTAGGACAATTACTTCCCACATACTTAACTGTTATTCTGTATTTTTTTTTTTTCAATCCTGCGGAGTTCTTCAAACACTACATATGGCCTTTGTTTAACACTTGATACTCTTCAGTGTTATTCCTCACAAGCGCGTAGGAAAAGGAAGTAATATGAAATGAATGCAGCCTGCTCATTTTCTCACTTGTCACCGAGCCAAATGCTAGAATCAAAGCTGGTTTCTGATAATTCTTGTATGCATGCAAGTGCGTTATCAATAAAATAACATGTGGACAGTATAGGATGTAAGCGAGGGACCTCCAGTACAAAAGGGACAAATACAAGGAAGGATTTTCAGGCAGAGGCAATAACTTTGTGGTGGTGCACGCCAGTAAAGCTTTTACTGAGGAAATAAGGGGGTTGCCAATATGCTAGTGTCTGGTTTTTGTGCTCAACCAGTGTCTTTAGTACTGGAATATCTGACCTGCATTAAGTATGCAGATCATCAGCTCTGATTCAAAGACATAATAAACCTTCCTACCTTCACCTTGTGTTTTTCACCTGCAAAAGATGTGCATTGAGCATGTAGTTTCATAGTGTCATTTGATGCTCTGTATACAAAACCTTTAGAGTAAATCTTTATATTCCTTTGTCAGGAGTTTCCATTTATGTTCAAACACGAGGCATGTTGCATTGCACTGCATAGGTTGATGCATGACCTCTGTCTGTAGTCTGTGAACTGACACTTCCTGTGAAGAAACCCTATATCCCACAATCTCTGGGTCTCTCAGTCTGCTGATGGTGCAGGTGAGAGCTAAATAGTAATTAGATCTGGCATGCACACAAACAAATTACCAGAGAGCCAACCGTGCAATTTGATATGACATTAGCACTCCTGCATTGGCGATGGAACACAGAGGAAATGGCAAGGCATGCACTGGATGCTGGAAAAACAGTTTGGCTGCAAGCACTGATCAAAGCAATATTTTCCAGCAGGACTATTCATGAAATGTCGATGGATAGATTGAGTTCTCATGAATGGGAACAGCCATACATGGATCCATGTATGGCCAGCTTTACTTTCTGTTTGTTAAATACAGAAATCCTAATGGCGCTTACATACTATCCTTGCTGATGAAATGATCAGACCCTTTAACAATAGATTTTTCATACTACATGCTCTTCTATCAAATAGTGCATGTCAGGTAAACTCTCATCAGAGCAGTGTGTATACTGCCAACTTGTCTCTGCTTATAGAAGAACAAACAATAGGAATCAATACCTCCTAAGGTTTGCACTCATTTGATGCAATTGTTTTCATTGTATAGATAAGGAGATTTACGCACTGTTGCAACAGGATGTCTATGGGCCTGCCAATCACCCTTTAGATACAGTTGCTCAATGATAGACAGGCCAAGCTTAATGAAATTTAAGGCCCTATTTATAGTGGAAAAGGGGATATCTCTGGAAAGCTAGCTTTCCAAACAATGTATACTTGCCTTTACCATCCTCTACCACTACCCTCTTCCTTCGTTCAAGCCAAACCCAGTGTAAGCTCCGTTTCCAAACTTGCGCAAAGTTGATGACATCCTTATCAAATGACAGTCGTTCGGTCTGAATAAGTCATCCTGGGAATAGGTCATATGCTTCCCCATACCTGGAAGCATACCAGGAGAAATAAATCAGCAGTGGAGTGAGGCTAGAGTGACTGAAAGGGGTTCAGGGGTGAGATTTTAACTGATTGAGCAATGTGTGACAGAGGTCTCTTTAGGTCACATTAGGGCAAATAGCAATGCCACATCCTGAATCATTTTCCTGTGTTATCTGTCTGCCTGCAACCTGCTCATATGACTATAAATTAACATTAAAGCTGAACTATCGGCCCTTTCATTTAAATAAATAGCCACATAAATAAATCCACTTTGTGTGCACCAAATGTATTTGCTGCTTGTGTTGACAGTATCAGAGCTGTGGGAGGAGCCCAGTAGGTCCACCCACTAAAGACTGCCTGCAGAAAACTACAGGAAGGAGGCAGATACAAAACCAGTCAACCTGCACATGGAGAGAGACTGGCAGTATTTTTTTTTTACAGGAACCTTCTCCATAGTGGCAACTTTTTACACAAATTTTTAGTATTTCCTGAAAGAAGAGACCAAGTAGAATAAAATGGTGCACATGTTCTTCAAGCCCACATTTTCAGTAAAATATATACTAAAATTAATTTTAGTGCACAAACGAAAATAGAGAGATGGCGTTTATCCCGTGGAGGTAACTGCTCTTTTGAAAAGCATTCCTGGCAATCTCTGGACTTTAGCGTGCTTGAAATACAAGTATAACCTATCTGGGACAGGACTGACCCACTCCCAGGTGTATGGATCAGGGTATCCACCTGGCTGTCTCATTTTTTTCCCCTTCATGGTTTTTAGTACATATTTATTCCAATCCCCCATGGGTTTTGGAGTATGGGATTAGCATCCTCTTGCTCCCATACTGATTTTGATTCAGCTTGGTTCCCTAAAGTTATCTTATGCCATCTAGCATTGTAGGAGATTCACAGATTGATTTTAAATAAAGGATACTGTGATATGATTAAAGTCTATCTGAGTTGCAAGTATGTTTTGGATCCTGAAAAAGCTCCATAAATGTGAGCGAAACCCGTAGATCCACAAGCAGATCACATACAGAATATGCGAAATGTGATATACATGCACTGTTACACTTTATTATAAATGTATTCCTTTTTTTAACATCCATCGTGTGTTTAATAAATCTAAAACATTCCCTTTTTAAAAATTCTATCTATTGTGTTTATGGATTTTGAGGCACATTTAAATCCCCATATCCAGGTCTGGTAGAATTCTTCCCCCTCGTGTCTTTCCCATTTATCTTCAGCCCACTACCACTCCTGATTACACTACATTAAGTTTACCTATCCTAGGGCACTGTGCCAGTTACTTGCCAGACAGACCATCCCTCTCCATACAATCTAGACAAACGAAAATATATTACTCACGTTTTTGGTAAAATGAAAAAGTTAAGGCAAGTAAAAAGATACCAAACCTGTCAAGCCATAAAATTGCGTGTGTTCATGAAACGGCAACAAACTTCATAACCCAAAACTGTCTGTAGATGACACTTTAAAAGCCTTTACAGGTTATCAGTTTAGAGTTAACTTCGAATGATGGCTTTAGAATATTTGCCCTCACTGACATTTGCAGCATTATGTAATATGTAGCACAGTTGTCATTTTTGCATGTATGCCTTTTATAGATGTCCCTCTGTTCCATCCACCGTGCAAGTCCGTAGGTGGGACAGCGGGAACGATACCTTTTGACGAGCTTTCACCTGGAAGCCCAACAATGCTGAACAAATTTAAACACAATGTTTAACCACTTGCCGACCGCCGCACGACTATCTACGGCGGCGGTCAGCCCCTCACAGGCAAAGTGACGTAGGTCTACGTCGCTCGCCTGTGAGGGTTTAGGGAGCGAGCGCGCGCCGCCGGAGGCGCGCTCCCGCTCCCGCGTGGTCACGGACCCCCCCCCCCCCGCGCGTGTGACCGGCGGACCCGATCGCCGCCGGCCACTCTGCGATCGGCGGGGGAGAGGGAGAAAGTCAGGCAGCTTGTGTAAACAAGCTGCCTGTCATTCTCCTCTCTGTATGAGAGCTGATCACATGGATCTACTATGTAGATCCATTGATCACTCTGCATACAGTTGAAGCCACAGCCAATCACAGTTAGAATCACGCCCCTAGGGACACACACAGCCCCTCCCTCTCAAATAAAGTTAACCCCTTCACTACCAGTGTATTTTTACAGTAACAGTGCATATATATAGCACTGATTACTGTAGAAATGTCACTGGTAACCCCAAAAGTGTCAAAAATGTCAGTCAAGGGTCCGATCTTTCCGCCGCAATGTCGCAGTACCGCAAAAAAAATCGCAGATCGCCGCCATTACGCGTTAAAAAAAAAAACAACAAAAATGACAAAAATCTTTCCCTTTGTTAGTAAACGCAATAACTTTTGCGCAAACCAATCAAAATACGCTTTTTGCGATTTTTTTTTTTTACCAAACATAGGTAGCATAAAACAAATTGGCCGAAAATATTAAAAAATTTTGATTTTTACATTTTTTTTGGGGGAATTTCATATAAAAAAACGGAAAAATATTGCTATTTTTGCAAAATTGACGCTCTTTTTTTGTTTATAGCGCGTGATCAAAAAATCGCACAGGTGATCAAATACCACCAAAAGAAAGCTCTGTTTGTGGGAAAAAAAGGACGCCAAATTCGTTTAGGTACAGCGTCGCACGACCGCGCAATTGTCCGTTAAAGTCACGCAGTGCCGAATCGCAAAATACCCTCTGGTCGTTTAGCAGCCAAATCCTCCGGGGCTTAAGTGGTTAAAATCCTGTACTACCACCTGTCTTTTATAATCAACGTTGGTAGACAAATGGCACCTAAAAGTGCCTTCCATTTTCTTTAACCACTTAAGCCCCGGAAGATTTTACCCCCATCCTGACCAAGGGGTATTTTGCGATTCGGCACTGCGTGACTTTAACGGACAATTGCGCGGTCGTGCGATGCTGTACCCAAATGAATTTGACGTCCTCTTTTTCCCACAAACAGAGCTTTCTTTTGGTGGTATTTGATCACCTGTGCGATTTTTTTTTTTTTGATCATGCGCTATAAACAAAAAAAGAGCGACAATTTTGCAAAAATAACAATATTTTTCAATTTTTTTTTATGAAATCCCCCCCCCCCCAAAAAAAAATGTAAAAATCAAATTTTTTTAAAATTTTTGGCCAATTTGTTTTCTTCTACCTATGTTTGGTAAAAAAAAATCACAACAAGCGTATTTTGATTGGTTTAAGTTATTGCGTATTACTAACTAAGGGAAAGATTTTTGTTGTTTTTTTTTTTTTTTAAACGAGTAATGGCGGCGATCTGCGATTTTTTTTTTTTTTTGCGGTACTGCGACATTGCGGCGGACAGATCGGACCCTTGACTGACATTTTTGACACTTTTGGGGGTACCAGTGACATTACTACAGTAATCAGTGCTATACATATGCACTGTTACTGTAAAAATTACACTGGGAGGGAAGGGGTTAACTATATTTGAGAGGGAGGGGTTAAGTTTGTCCTTAGGGGTGTTTCTTACTGTCATTGGATGTTGCTGTGTGTGTAACAGCACAGATCAACGGTCCTACATAGCAGGACCGAGTGATCTGTGCTTTTACACAGGGGAGAATGACAGGTGGCTTTGTTTACATTAGCCGCCTGCCTTTCTCCCTCTCTACCCGATGATCGCGAGTGACACAAGCCGGCTTCTTCGGGTACGAGCGGGGGCGGGAGTGCGCCTCCGGCGGCGCGCGCGCTCGCCCCGTATTCGCTCCCAGGCTAGTGACGTACTGGTACGTCACTTTGCCTGGGAGGGGCAGACCGCCGCCGTATATAGTCGGGCGGCGGTCGGCAAGTGGTTAAGCTGCATGATAATAGCACTTATCAATGCAGTAGAGCTGGTTTGCTTTAAGTGTTGGTGTGCCCACTTGTCATAGTCCAGTGTACACTATAAACTAGATAAGTGAATACCCTATATGGCCAAAAAGTTTGAATATCTGACCATCGCACATATATGAGCTTGTTGAAAAGCCCCTTCTAATGTGCCCTACCCTTTAAGGACATAACGGCCTCCACTGTTCTAGGAAGGCTTTCTACCAAGATTTTGAAGTATGTCTGTGGGAATGTGGGCCGTTAAGTCAAGATTATTTTTGAGGTCAGGACTGATGCTTAACTAGAAGATCTGGCACACAATCAACATTATAATTCACACCAGTGTTGTTAAGTAGAAATGAGGTCAGGGCTTTGTGAAGGCCACTCAAGTGTCTGCACATCAAACCATGTCTTTATGGATCTGCGTTTGTGCACAGAACAGAGCCTTCCCCAAACTGTTGTCACAAGGTATGTCATCTAAAATGTGTTTTTACTGTATGCTTTAGAATTAAAGTGGTTCTAAAGGCTGGGTGTTTTTTACCTTAATGCATTCCCTGCATTAGGGTAACAAAACACTCCACTAACTATTTCCCCTCTTTACTTTCTAAACACTTACCTGAGCCTGTCCGAGACCCAGCTCTGTGCCTGGCTGCAGTCTTCGCTCCCCTCTCTTCCTCTTCCACAGGGATTTGTGCAGCAGCAGGAACAATTGGCTGTCAATCAACTGGTTTAAAGAGGGAGCAGGGGCAGGGCTGAGCCTCGCTGCCTGTGTCAATAGACACAGGCAGTGTGGCTCGGGTGTGAGCATGCACATGTGCCTCCATAGCAATCAGCCAGCTACAGAGACACACAGAGAAGAGGAGGAGCCAGGAGCACCAGCAGGGGACCAGAAAAGATAAGGATCAGGACTGCTCTGTGCAAAACCACTGCATAGTTGGTAAGTTTTAAGTGTTTATTTTAATACAAAATATACCAATTCTAGGCTGTACAATCACTTTAACAGTACTTTTCATTGGAAAGAACTGAACTTTCATCTATATCTTGTACAAATATAAATAAAATATTATGTAAACATGTAAATAAAAATGCAAATTATCATAGTTATAAATAAAATTAAATGCATTGCCTTTTGAATGAATTCACAACCCCATCTAAGGCTTTATGTTTTGCTGGCCTAGAGTTCAAATTTAAAGTGAAATAATGCTGTAACACTAGCTGGAAAATATGGTCTTCCTAAGATGATTAAATAAGAACAAAAGGAGGACTGGAAAACTTACCATTGCTTAAAATAATGCTACTCTAGGGTCCCCTCTGAACTTGCATTTTTGTCCCATAGCACAGGAGAAAGTTTCCAGGAAATGTAAGAATTTCTTTCTCTGTTTGTCCTTCTCAGATTGTTCATAGTTTTATTTTAACATTAATGTATGCTGTAGGTCCATAATAATAAATGCGTAAGAGTAAAATGTCCCCATTGATTTCCTTTTAGAAGTGAAGAAATTAGCCTGGACTCCCCATCACCCCCATTTGTCCAAGATGCATGAAACACTAGGACAAATTCATTATAACTGGATAAAAAAATAAGCAGAAAAATGAAGTTGCCTTCCGCAGCAACCAATAAGCCATCTTTTTAGATATTTGTAAAAAAAATAAGAAATTAAAGATAAAACCAGATTTTTTGATACTGGCAGAAAATGCCATGTGTTCAGTAAGCTTTTGTTAAGTAAATGCAAAACTTTTAACAAACTCCAAGCAGCTTTTTTTTTTCTTTTTTTTTTGAGCTGTAACGTTTCGGGGCGATTCAACTCAAGTGGTGCATGCGATTTGAAGAAGTAGTGCCAGTCCAGACTGCTTTTTTAAGGGCACGGCAATCCACTTTTATTTAAAGGCATAAAGAAAGTTCACAAAACAGCGATTTTCCCTTGCAGGGGTTCCACCATTACTGTATATTTGTTAAATTCAGCCTCCTGGCTTTCTCACATGCCATATAGCTGCTTCAGGCCTCACGCCTAGGCCTTAGGTCTGCTCCTCTGACCAACACAAGTGTCCTTTGGTCAAGCTCCCTTGAAGCTTCCTTGGGATCAGCTTCATACTGCGCTGTTGCGGAATACATCTGCCTCCTGCAGACCTGTACGCTCTGGCTGCCAACTGCGGCCTCTCTCTCTCAGGGATGGTGGGAGCCCTCCTAAATCCCATACACCGACTCGTGTCTGTCGGTTGGAGTCCTCCTGGGCCAGACCTCCTGTCTGCCCGGGTGCAGCGGTCTCCAACTGGGAGCTCTGAGTGCTAACCCTGGGAATAATATGAACCCAGCCCACACGTGTGCAATCAGCAGGCCTGTCTTAATCAAAACCAGGCATAGATGGCTAACACACACAGTAACCTGGGGTCGCCTCTCTACAGAGCCTTTAACCCTTTTGCTGCCCCAGCTGTTTTTGCATTTTTTGCATATTTAAAAAATAATTTTGGGCCTGGAGATTGCATTAAATCCTCCAAAATATATTTTCTAAAAGCAGACACCCTAGACAAAAATAGCGGTAGTTCCAATTTCACAACAGTTTTTGAAATTCTAAATTTCAGTAATAAATACACTAATCTTAACTTTAGGGCAAACAAATGAAATAAATTACTTACTTTTTGGTAAAATATAAAAGATGAGGTAGCTCCGAGTTAATAGATTCCCAACATGTTTAACCCTAAAATTGTGTGCACCCATGAAATGCCGAAAAATGTTAATATCCTATATTATCCATAGGAGATACTTTAAAAGCCCCTACAGGTCATGAGTTTAGAGTCAACCATGAACAATGTGCCTAGAATTTTTTATCTCATTCTGGCCTGCATGGTGATATGTAACATGTAATGCAATCAATGTTTAAGTGCCTAGGAGTCCTCAATGCCTACATTTATGTTTGTATGTTCATGTATGTGAGGGGGATTTTAAGTGCTCAATTTTGCACTTTTTTTTTTTTTTTTAAACTACATTTTTTTAATAAATAGGGGACAAGAAATCTATGTGATAAATTTTTTGATGGTCTCTTTAATGAGACCCCTGATGTCCCACCTGCTCTCCAATGATTTTAATGAAGTTCAGACAGTGACACAGAATTTGTGCCAGAATTCGTGCCCTGAACCGGACCCAAACACGCACAGAACCCTTTTTGTATGCGTACCGAGGCCACCCTGAACATGTGTGAGCCAGTCACACTCGCCTGTCATGCAAATTAGATGCGGGGAAAGCTTTGCACATGCTTTGTAAAAGCTTGCAGTACATGCTGCTTTAATACAAGTCAATGTCCATATGTACAAGTCCTAAAAGAAATCTGACAGATGAAAAATTGTTTTAATATGCCAGTCTTTCACCAAATTGTTTTAATATGCCAGTCTTTCACCAAAAAAAATGAAGAAGACAATCTATGGAGATCATAACACCTGTTTCTGTTTACTTCTATGCACAAAAGATGGCAACAAGTTCTCCATTCTGATTGCAACCAAAAGTATTGGTACCCCCAAAGAACCCCATAAAGCAAATACAAAAATGTCTGCTCTACGAACCATAATGTAAGGGATGGTGGATGCCATTTATTGTGTCAGTTTTCTTTGGTGAAAAAGTGAAGTGGACTTGGCCTTGACTGTATCTGACGTGACTTTTTGATATCCTTCAAACAAATCAAATTAACATTATTCATTAAACATTACATTTTCATGTGCTTTTAGCACATTTTTATTATCAAAATGAGTAATATAAAAAAAGCACATGTTGTTGAAACCAAAACATTCATTAACTAGTACATGTTCTTTAAATAATGAAGAGTAATACCTTGTCTTTACATTCCAAGAAAGACTTTGGCTGGTATAAAAAAAAAAAAAACCTGTAATCTGGCTTTATGGATTTCCGTAACTTATAATTTAAGATCAGTTATTAGGTGTGTTTCTGCATTTTATATATTGTTCCCAGATGCTGCAGTATTAGTTTTTATCACTGCATATTTTATGAAATGTCAGCCTTCTGTTGACTGTTCACGCAGCATTGTTAGTGATCAAAGCCGCAACATAAAGGGGAAGAATCTAAACAGTTGGCTTATCTTTGTCCTTCACCGTGACACAAATAAAATTGCTTCAGCAATAAAAGACGAGAAATCCTGTGACAAAAGCCCCGTGCCGCACTTCTCGAAAAAGTGAGATTGTTTGTTTGTCTCTCCGATCAGCTGAAGAGCCACAGATTTGTGGGGAAATATACAAAAGATGAGCAGTTAAGGCCGCGGAAAAGAGATTATTTTCTTGGCTATTTGCCATCCTATGAATGTGAAATGATCAAGAAGAAGGCAAGTTTGTGGAAGTAGCTGTCATCTATCTATACTAACAAAATAAACTGTGTGTATAGAAATAAATATTGAAATACCATGATTATCTGATGTCGCAGAGCATCATTTTTATAAATACTTTTTTATCGTGTTTGTGAAGTGCTGTTGAAGCCATTGCAGGGTTTTGGAGAAGCTTTTGCTATCTATGGTTTTGTTGCCTGGCTCGGTGGGTGTTTGTGGTGTAAACATTTGAAAACATTTTGTATCCTCTTCACAGGGGCCTTCTTGTGGGATGTAAGTGGTTGGAAAGGGGCAGCACAGGGTGCTGAGGTGATCCCGAAAGAGAACCATGTGGGTCAACTGATTTAATCCTAGACAAAAATTGCGTATAATAATCAGAAGTAAATATGAATTTTGGGGCCTGGAATCTCACTCCTAGGATTCTGTACACCTGAATAAAAAGTTGCTTTTATTCATTTTTCAATTTTTTTTTCAGGTTTCTTGTTTCTTTGAAGATTTTTCTAAGGATCTTCCACCACTCACCATAGTGTAAAACAATAATTTTTTTAAAGCCCTCCTGGAGTTCTGCTTTCTTTCTTTTGTTGCTGCCTAAGGCTAGGTTCACATCTTTGCAGTTGAAGTAGATTTCCGACGTGTTTTTTGTGGTGAGGTGTGCTTGCAGTTTACATGCTTTTTTTAAAAAAAAATTCTCCTTAACAAACTGTGAATAGCCAGTTGTTGAGGAGCTTTGTTGAGTAATTAGCTGTCAGCGGGGTTCCCCACTGACAGCTGAATGTAAAATAAAAAAAAGAATAGTCAAAATACTCATCTGAAGATCATTCCCACAGATAATGATCTAGAAAACAAGGTGATAAAGAGTTGGAAAATCAATAATCTGATCATAAACTGCCAAAGAATAAAAATACAAAAAAAAAAAAGAATATATATACACACACAGTATCTCACAAACATGAGTACACCCCTCCCATTTTTGTAAATATTTTATGATAGCTTTTCATGTGACAACACTGAAGAAATTACACTTTGCTACAATGTAAAGTAGTGAGTGTACAGCTTGTATAACAGTGTATATTTGATGTCCCCTCAAAATAACTCAGCACACAGCCATTAATGTCTAAACCGCTGGCAACAAAAGTGAGTATACCCCTAAGTGAAAATGTCCAAATTGGGCCCAAGCCATTTTCCCTCCCCAGTGTCATGTGACTCGTTAGTGTTACAAGGTCTCAGGTTTGAATGGGGAGCAGGTGTGTTAAATTTGGTGTTATCACTCTCTCATATTGGTCACTGGAAATTCAACATGGCACCTCATGGCAAAGAACTCTCCGTGGATCTGAAAAAAAGAATTGTTACTCTAAATAAAGATGGCCTAGGCTATAAGAAGATTTCCGTGACCCTGAAACTGAGCTGCAGCATGGTGGCCAAGACCATAAAGAGGTTTAACAGGACAAGTTCCACTCAGAACAAGCCTCACCATGGTCGACCAAATGTATTAGTGCTGCCAACATTGCTGCAGAGGTTGAAGGGTTGGAGGGTCAGCCCATCAGTGCTCAGACCATATGCCGCACACTGCATCAAATTGGTCTGCATTGCTGTCATCCCAGAAGAAAGCTTCTTCTAAATATGATGCACAAAAAAGCAAAACAGTTTGCTGAAGACAAGCAGAATAAGAAAATAGATTACTAGAACCATGTCCTGTGGTCTGATGAGACCAAGATAAACGTATTTGGTTCAGATGGTGTCAAGCGTGTGTGGCAGCAACCAGGTGAGGAGTACAAAGACAATGTACAAAGTGTGGTTTGCCTACAGTCAAGCATGGTGGTGCGAGTGTCATGGCCTTGGGCAGCATGAGTGCTGCCGGAACTGGAGAGCTACAGTTCATTGAGGGAACCATGAATGCCAACATGTACTGTGACATACTGGAGCAGAGCATGATCCACTCTCTTCCAAGACTGGGCCGCAGGGCAGTATTCCAACATAACCCCAAACACACCACCAAGATGATCACTGCCTTGCTAAAGAAGCTGAGGGTAAAGGTGATAGACTGGCCAAGCATGTCTCCAGACCTAAACCCTATTGAGCATCTGTGGGGCATCCTCAAACAGAAGGTGGAGGAGTGCAAGGTCTCTTACATCCACCAGCTCTGTGATGTCATCATGGAGGAGTGGAAGGTGACTCCAGCGCCAACCTGTGAAGCTCAGGTGAACTCTATGCCCAAGAGGGTTAAGGCAGTGTTAGAAAATAATGGTGGCCACACAAAATATTGACACTTTGGGCTCAATTTGGACATTTTCACTTAGGGGTGTATTCACTTTTATTGCCAGCAGTTTAGACATTAATGGCTGTGTGTTGAGGTATTTTGAGGGGACAGCAAATTTACATTGTTATACAAGCTGTACACTCACTACAATGTAGCAAAGTGCCATTTCTTCATTGTTGTCACATGAAAATATATAATAAAATATTTACAAAAATGTTAAGGGGCGTACTCCCTTATATCAGATACTGTACCTCCAATGACTATCATAGAATATACCGCAGATATTTCAGATGAATGATGGTTGTAATTAGAATTGTAAACCATTTTTTCAGATGACCTCTGCTTCTTCAGAAAAGAATGGAAATAATCATCTCCAATTATAAAACAGTATTATTATTCATGCATCATTAGTAATATTTATATCAACACATTATGGCATCCCACTCATGGGCATAACCAGATTCCCAGGGGATTACATGGACTGGAACACACAAGATTCATAGGAAACCTGCTTTCTCATGTCTCTCCCTTTCTCTCTAATGTAGACTTCAAGAACATAATGAATAACATTGATTTTCTAATGAATCCAACGACCAACTTTGCACTCATATTCAATTTTCACAATACGCTATCCAGAACAGTATCTGAATCCCTGCTGTCCTTAAAGGTCATTGGGCTAGTGGCCATTGTTACTGAAAGTGTTGGGGGTATCACTCCACAAATAATAGTACCCTTTTCTATAGAGGAAATGGAACTAAGTTTTGTTTGCAAATTATTCATATCTAATTGCTGGTGGAATTGGAAATTAGATTTCAGTTGATCCCAGCATGGTGTTTGTCCTTCAAGCATCAGCAGATGTCCCACTGCCATCATTTCCAGTAAAACCCCCCAAAGATGGTTTTGCAGATTCCAGGGTTAAAGTCAATTCTGCTTTTTTCTTAAAATTGTTTTGTACTAAAAATATATATTTAAAATGTTATTTTGAGTCAGCATAATACTAAATATGTATATGAATATTTCATATTTACTATCTGCAGCTCGCAGGAAAAGCTATAAGCAAATCTAGATAGCAGCTTAAAGCAGGGTACACACATTTTTTTTCTTTCAACTATGGGTTGAACAAATAAAAACCTAACCGATCCTAGTATCAACATAAGCAATGTTGTTACAGGGAACTCTCCCGCTGAGACATTGGCGTTGATTTACTAAAACGGGATAGTTCAAAACCTGGTGCTGCTCTGCATAGAAACCAATCATCTTCCAGGTTTTATTGTCAAAGCATAACTGAACAAGTTGAAGTTAGAAGATGATTGGCTACCATGCACATCTGCACCAGATTTTGCAATCAGCTTCTAACTTCAGTTTGTTCATTTAAGCTTTGACAATAAACCCAACACATTTGCTTTCGAAAATCAGAAATTTTTTGATCCGATGATGCCACCATTGATTTCGAAATTCAACCAACCAAGCCTTCAATTTCGCCTTCTTCTTTTCTTTCCCGAAATCTTTTTTTCTCGCTTGTCATGCGCATTTCTTTTTTTGGTTATATTTCTCACACGATTCTCCAATCATTGATTAGAAAATTGTTAATTTTTTGAAAAAATTTTCCAACATGCACGATCACTCAATAATCGGTGGCCACATGAAAATTGACTTGCTGTGGCCCACTAATGGTTCGAAATTCAGACGAAAATTCTTAGTTAGATTTTTGAAAGAAAATTCTTTCTGAATTTGGCCCATGTATGGTCTGTATAAGTGGTACTCACAAGGAAGAGCTGTAAGAAAATTTTGCAATTAATTAGGTTAATTGTCAACAGGTCATTTTTTTCTTTATAACCTTGATTGGGTATAAAAAGAGTATCTTAGAGAGTCCGTGTCTCAGAAGTAAAGATGGGCAGAAGTTCACCAACTTGTAAAAAGATGCGTCTAAAAGTTGTTGAACTATTTCAGAATAATGTTCCTCAAAGCAAATTTGTAAAGACTTTAAATGTATCGTTATCATTACAGTACAAAATTTCATCAAAAGATTTAGAGAATCTGGAGAAATCTCTGTGCGCAAGGGACAATGCAAAAATGTAATATTAGATGCCGGTGATCTTCGGGTCCTCAGACCCAACTGCATTAAAAACAGGCATGATTCTGTGATGGACATCATTGCATGGGCTCAGGATTACTTCCAAAAATCACAGTCTGTGAAAACACTTCGCCCTGCCATCCAAAAATGCAAATTAAAGCTCTATCGTAAAAAAGAAAATTCTAAAGAGAAAAGAGGGACCTTCCGGTTTGTTATTAGCGCTCAATTCAAAAGCCTGTATCTCTGATGGTATGGGGGTACATTTGCACATCTGGAAAGGCACGATCAATGCTGAAAGATATCTCCAGGTTTTGGAGCAGCATATGCTCAGGCAAGAATGGGCAACATTCCTCTCCCAAAACTCCAGTAACTGGTCTCCACAGTTCCCAGACGTTTACAGAGTGTATTTAAAAGAAGAGGGGATGGTACACCATGGTAAACATGGTCCTGTCCCAATATTTTGTTTTTTGCCAGCTTTTTGTTGCCTCACCTATTCTGAGATGCGTTGCTGCGATTACTTTCAAAATGTACCTTATTGTTTTTCTTAAAATAGTACATTTTCTCAGTTATATGTTCTATTTTCTATTGAGAATAAAATGTAAGTTTATAAGATTTGCAAATCATTGAATTCTGTTTCTAGGTAGATTTTACACAGCGCCCCAACGTTTTTGGAATTGGGATTGTACATAGGGGGATTCAGCCTGCCCATGCTCCAGGTAATCAGTCAATAGACAAAAAAGGTGCTACTACCCCAGATGATGTAGAGATCCTCCTAAGCTGTCCGATGCAGGATGTGCAGTCACTGTTGACAAAGTAAATGGATAGAAGACAATACGCAAATCCATACAAACTCTTCAATAAGTCCAAATTTATTGTAACTCATAAAAGATAAATATGTACAGCCGAAGTTAACGCATTTCAGCCATAATGGCCTTGTTCACATGCTTCAGGTACTATTGGCATCACTGGTGCAAAAGGCACATAGACTGATTGTTGCTTCTGGTTGCATCATGACTGCCTCTAGTCAGAACCACACAACACGCTGTTACTGTGATTAAAGCTCTGTCTTATACATGTTTAAATGAAGTTTATGTTCTAGCAATAATGCCTTTGCCTTGCAATCTATAGTAGAATGTTAAAAAAAAAAAAAAGTACACATAGGGATTAAATAATATTAGCAGAGCCCTAGACACCACATAAAACACTCCCCTGTGGATCATTCCTATGATCTGTACCCACCAAAGGAACGTAATGCCTATTATTATACTGTTATTAATTCTTATATATCACACTTGAAGCACAATGAATCAGTCTGCTAGGCTAGCACAAGATCACAAACCTTTTATATCCTCATAGGAAAGAAATAGTACCAGAATAAAAATCTTGAATGATTTTGATCAGCTGTTGTGTATGCCCAGCACAGCAGTTGGTTCAATCAATTTTATGCTTTGGGATGTTTTTATTAAAACGAGCTGCTGCTTTCTGTAAATCACAGAGAAAGATGTGATCAGTACGAAGGGCTTCATTTCTCAGCCCATAACTTATTTGTGGTACCCTGTAAAGTTAGGGAACAAAGTTTTTTTTTTTTTTTTTTTTTCGTAATGTTGTATTGATGTTACAGTTTATTATGTTTTTTTTTAGTAGCTTGTTCGCTATATATTGTATAGTTTGCTTTATATTGTAGATGCATTTTATGTACATTAAAAAAATACTTAGAAATACATAAAGTATACAAAAAATCTAGGGGTCTCAGTTATAAAGCATTGCCATGGCCAAACCGCTGCTTAAAAAATGAATAAAATATTACTAAGAACAGCGATATACATTATACCCCGCTTGCTTCGGGACTTTTAAGCAAATGAAACTGTTTATTTCAGAGGATTTAAAAAAAATAATATGCAAAGAAGAGATCGAGAACTCTGAGATTGGAGAAGAAGCCAGTCGCATAACTTGTCATGTGACTGTTTTCTACCCAATTACAGAGTTCTGCCTGCAGAGTAATGCTGCACAAACTCTGTGGGATACGGAAGGCTTTGCATTGCGGCCTGCATTTTATGAAAAAAAAAACACATAACCTGCAGAGTCGCAATATCCAATCTTCCCATAAGTAGTCCCCTAAGAATTCTTAGGGGCTCATTTAGAAGCAGCTATCAAGCCTCACTGCTTTAAATAAAAACAAGCAAGGTCTTAAAACTCACTAAAGAAAATTCTGTCTGAAGCTCTACATTAAAGTGCGTGAGGGATTAGAACATCTGTCAGTTTTTACTACTTATTGCCACATTAGGGAGACTCACCCTCTATTTGTACTGTTTAATGTTATCATTGAAAATGATAGAAAATCCCAAATTTTGGGTTGACATCAGAACAGTAATTTAGGGGCAATCTTCCAATGGGGACACTAGGTCTGGTGACACCCTGGGATTCTCTCATTTTGGAGGGACTCCACCTCAATTCCTGAATTGGCTATGGAATGGAAAGTGAAGGCATATCTCCCAAATGGGACGAAGATAAAAAAAAAACCGAGAAGGATATAACCCTACCTTACTCTATTAAAAAAGTTTTACCTTTAGTTACACTTTTAAGCTTACAGATTTTTAGGTACTAGATGAAGACTTATTTTAAATGTAGGTTCCATATTTACACTACATTGATCTATTATTACTTTGCCTATCTTTAGGCCCCGTTCACACTGGGGCGATCCGACTTCCCGGGGCGACCTCGCGACCTCGGAGCAGCCGACACGGACTTCATAACATTGAAGTCAATGCAGGTCGCCCCAAAGAAGCTCCGCACCCTTTTTCTAAGTCGGAGCGACTTGTGTCGCTCCTATTAGAATGGGTCCACAGCTTCTCTATGCCAGGCGACCTACGGCGACCTGTCAGGTGACCAGGTCGCATGACAGGTCGCCCCAGTGTGAACGGGAGCTTACAGTCTTTAAAAATTGGAAACCTATGGCTTGGGAATAACCAAACTTAGTTTCTTGAGGACTCAAGAGTGCTTATCATCAGATCTAAGTGATGTGGTCATATTGAGGTAGCTTTGTCAATATTATTGAAATACTGTACTTCAGTGGATAGAGCAAGGGAGGGTTATAACCTTGGTCAGATATTTTTTTCTTACCATCTGTGTCCCATTGCGGAGATTTTTCCTCATAGCCAAGCGGGAAGTGAGAGGAAATTCCTGAAAATAAGGGGAATTCCTTGGGGACCCAGAGGCCCCCATTGTAAGATTTCTCCTCTATTACTGTTCTGGGTACAACACAAAATTTGGAATTTTCTTTTACTTTTAATAATAATGGTAAACAGGACAACTAGAGTGATTCTCCTTGGGCAAAATTACAGAAAACAAGAAAATAAAGTCTGCAAAAGTTTGGGCACCCTGCAGAGTTAATATCTTGTACTGCCCACTTTGGTAAATATCACAGCTTGTAAACGTTTTTTGTAGCTAGCCAAGAGTCTTTCAATTCTTGTTTGAGGTATCTTTGCCCATTCTTCCTTACAAAAGTCTTCCAGTTCTTTGATATTTCTGGGCTGTCTGTCACACACTGCTCTTTTAAGGTCTATCCATAGATTTTCAATTATGTTGAGGTCAGGAGATTGTGAAGGCCATGGCAAAACCTTCAGTTTACGCCTCTTGATGTAATCCCCCGTGGATTTTGAGGTGTGTTTAGGATCATTATGCATTTGCAGAAGCCATCCTCTCTTTAACTTAAGCTTTTTCACATATGGCATCAAGTTACCATCCAAAATTTGCTGAAATTTTATTGAATCCATTTTTCTTTATACTCGTGAGATGTTCTCTGTGCCACTAGCTGCAATACAACCCCAAAGCATGATTGATCCACTCCCATGCTTAACAGTTGGACAGAGGTTCTTTTCATTAAATTATGTGCCCCTTCTTCTCCAAATGTACCTTTTGCTCATTCCGGCCAAAAAGTTCAATTTTAACCTCATCGGTCCACAGAACTTGTTGCCAAAATGCATCAGGCTTGTCTATATGTTCATTTGCAAAGTTCAAACGCTGATTTTTGTGGTGAGGACGTAGAAGAGGTTTTCTTCTTTTGACTCTTCCATGAAGACCATATTTGTACAAGTATCTCTTTATAGTGGAATAGTGTACCACAACTCCAGTGTCTGCCAGATCTTTCTGGAGGGATCGTGATGTCAAACGTGGGTTTTGAATTGTTTTTCTCACAATCCTGCGAGCTGTTCTGTCTGATATTTTTCTTGGACTTCCAGATCTTGCTTTAACTTCCACTGTTCCTGATGACTGCCATTTCCTAATTACATTCCCGAACAGAGGACATCTGAAAACGCTTTACTATCTTCTTATAGCCTTCTCCAGCTTTGTGCGCGTCAACTATTTTCAGTTTCAGTTTTCTAGACAACTGCTTAGAAGATTCCATGGTGCTGATTGTTGGGGCAAGGTGAGATGAGTCTGGGCATTTAAAACCTTTGAGATTGACATAAATTCTGCAGGGTGCCCAAACTTTTGCAGACACCATTTTTTTGTTTTCTGTAATTTTGAAAAGGGTCAATGATGGAAATAAAATCTAACTTTTGTTGACATGTTATAAGAATGTCTAATCTGTAATTTGATGCCTTTTGGAGATTTTTCCATCTTTCCTTGGCTTCTTTATGCACATTAATACAAATTCTTACCTGGGGTATCCAAACTTTCGATCACCACTGTATCAATAAAAAGCAAAATTTAAGTCCAGCTTTCAAAAACCTTGAGCAGACAGGCTCTTGCAGAGACTCAATTGCATTGTCTCTTCTGCAGTAAAAGAAACTTACCTGCCTTCCCATAGTCTACTGTGGAATGTACACTAGGGTTGCCATCTCATCCCTTTAAACCTGAACACACATGAATTTCACAGGTTCTGAGGCTAATTTAATGCAGATAAGGCACTAACTGGTTTTAATTACCACCTTAATCAGCCACAGAATCTGTGTAATTAATGTGTTCAGGTTTAAAGGAATGATATGGGCTCGGGCGTGTTCGAGTTCCCATGTGCCTGATCCTGCCAGGAAGCTGACACTGCACATGGCTAATCACAGGCACTAAGACATTTGCTGATCCGCAGCTGCACAGATCGGGAAATGTCTCAGTGCCTGTGATTAGCCGTGTGCAGTGTCGGCTTTCTGGCGGGATCGGGCACGTGGGAACTTGAACACGCCTGAGCCCATCTCTAACCCCACTGTACACTAAGCTGCGCAAGTTCAGCTCAATTTACATTTCATCACAGTTCCCATGTGTTGGGATGACTGCACTCCTGTGCCGGCCGGCGGATGAAAATGGCTGCAGCACGCCACTCATAATAAGCGGGGGTACAAAAAAGGCAACGTGGACTGTTCACGTCGGACCATTGAAGGATATGTACGTTTTGTGAAGGTTAGCTCTGCTTTGTCACTGAGTAACTTGGATGCCCTCAGTCTACTGCAGGCAGGAGGAAGCTTTTTTGTCAGTCTCTCCTCCCCAGTGATCAAAATGCAACTTTGCAACCTTGTTGCAAGACATTTGCAAACACAGCCAAGAAATTCACAGGCGCAAGTAGATTAAATAATTAAGCAAGCACCTTCGTCAAGAAGATGTATGCTCAACTTTAAGAATGCCTGAAGAAAGATAGCTCTAGTCTGCTGGAGAAAAGCAGATGAAGGCATTACTAGGGCGGAGTATTGTGATTTCTGTGAAAGGTAATACATACCTGAAATTGGCATACTTTCACATTACTTAGCTAGCATGCTCTTAACCAATCAAGGCGGTCACATGGCCATAAGCCCCTCCCCGCCTCCTGGAAATCCAAACCCCTTAAAGGGCTGGGTGGAGCCAGTGCCAAGGGGTTAAAATGAAAAATTGTCACTGTAAATAAGTTTGACTTATCTTTTTTTCCTTTATAGACCTGTTCATCACACACAATGTAGAACAATTTATTATAATCATTTGAATACTATTGGCTGAGCTTTTATTAGGGCTGCACGATATTGAAAAAAAATCACATTGCGATATTTTTTTTCCCCAACGATATATATTGCGATATTTTTTTTTGCGCAGATCCTCTTCGTCGCGCATTTTTAGTAGTGATGAATGTTGTGAATGTTGGCTGTGAGCGCCGTGAGCAGTGGCACAGCAAACCTATCACGTGTGCAGGCACGCGGAACGTGCAGCCTTCTGACCATACAGGGTTAATGTAGGGCAGTATTGCAGCCTTCTGATTGTGTACCATACAGAGTTAATGTTAATGTAGAGAAGTAGTGCAGCCTTCTGATTGTAGTACCATACAGGGTTAATGTTAATGTAGGGAAGTAGTGCAGCCTTCTGATTGTACCATACACTACAGGGTTAATGTTAATGTAGGGAAGTAGTGCAGCCTTCAAGTTCTGATTGCACCATACAGGGTTAATGTAGGGATTGGGAAGTATCACAGGTTAAGAAGACAGTGTGGATTCTGTGGAAGGCAGAGAAGTCAGGATTCACAGTGAGTAGAAGAACACAGCCTGACATCCATCCCCTGACATGTTCAGTCTGCCCTGGAGCTAGTTCTCCTGACTGAGCGGTGAGCGCCGTGAGCAGCGGCACAGCGAACCAATCACGCGTGCCTGCGCCGTGAGCAGCGGCACAGCGAACCAATCACGCCTGCCTGCTCACAGCGCTCACCGCTAGCTCCAGAGCAGACTGAACATGTCAGGGGAGGGGACGGATGTCAGGCTGTGTTCTTCTACTCACTGTGAGTCCCGACTTCTCTGCCTTCCACACTGTCTTCTTAACCTGTGATACTTCCCTACAACATCGCTGTTCCGGCGATGTGACTATCGCGCATGCTCACAGCGCAATGTCGATGTTAAAATCTAATATCGTTCAGCTCTAGCTTTAATATTTATGTACAAGTACTTTGTTCCTTGGCCTTATCACAGGCAATAGTAGTAATCCCGAACAATCACATTTTGCCCAAGTTCTGTCAGCCCAGTGCTGTAAGTACACTTTGGAGTAGTCCGCAGATATACAGTTATCCCGTGCTTTTGACAATGATCAGGCATTGATCAAGTATGACTTTGGGTAGTGTAATTAGCCCCCCAGAAAACACCCGGTCCAAAGTATAGTGCAACTAGAGACTGGTACAAGCGTTTTCCTCTTTCTGCATGTGAAAGGTCACTTGGGATTACATGGCATAGTTTCCCATTGTAAACTGCAGATTAGAGATCATTGTATTCCTGGATTGGTACTTAAAGCATTGACATTGTTTTTTAATCTGATAATGTATGGCTTTAAATTCATGCTCTTCAGTTGCGGGCGACAAATCTAAAGCAGTGTTTCTTGGATTTATGAGGATAAATCCTGTTTGGCAATCTCGTAGATCCTCCTGAGAATAGTTAAACAGTGATTAATCATTGTTTCTTCACTGAGTGTGCAGAAAAGAATGGGGAAGACGCATTTCACACCTCTGAAGCAATTAATCCCCATGATCTTAGCCAGGCTTGTCTTGTAGATAAGTCAGGATACAAAACTGTACCTAATTTATCAATGTATGCATGCCATAAAGTATAAAACACACTATTTATTTCATATCATTTATAGTCAAATGTAAAAAAAAGTGACTTTTCCGTATCCAAGAGTGTTTCTTCCATTACCTTCATATAAACTAAGTACCAGAGATTACAATGGGATTGCTGTTTATTGTGCACATCTGGTGCAGTCACTATGCATTTTCTCATTCACTTGCTGGCATTTTTAGTGATTGTGGCATAAATCATTTTGCTAATCAGAAACATAAGTGACGGGAAGTCATCTCCTTTTTTTGAACAATGGGAAAAAACATATGGCTTCTTAGACAGGACTTGGCTGTTACGCTATTTATGTGGCATTATATTCTGTATTTAGAATTTCATATTAATTGCAATGGTTTGATTGAAGGCACACAATGCCCAAGGTTTATGTTCAAAGTATTTGTTTTATGCCTGGTATATGACACACTTTGAGCTTAACTTTTATGGTCCACCTGCTTGCAAAAATAAAGTTGTAACGTTACGCGATCGGATTCATGAGCAGACTACTTTAAGCAAGATGGCTACAAAGACTTACTGTTATAATTGGCAGTTTGGATTGACAGGCTCAGAGAGAATTTGACTGAATCCCATAAAAGTATGTAAATATTTTACAATGATTACCTTATTCTGGCTTAAGAGGTGCAGAAGTTGAATTTTGAGGTAACATAGTGGTCATTAAAGCTGTAAACCTGATTTAAAAAGAAAAAAATATATATTTTGGCAGCTGCAGACCAATTTAAGTGATTGGTAAAAATGAATGGTTTTAAGATACTTCTGATTTAATTTATGTCTAAAAATACAACTCTAAGGTTTCTATGTCCTTGAAGCAGAAGTATTATCTAATACCCTTTTTGGACTTTCAAGAGAATAAATGGCTTTCTGGTCAGAGCCATGATCGATATGCAGTAGATATGGCATCTAACATCTTAAATATTTGCTCCCTTTTTGCTCTGGTAAACATAAAACTTAATGTTTTATCTAAAGGAGTCTGATTAGCCTACCTAGTTGTTATCTTGGGGCTATAGATATATTAGTATCTGTTGTCGAGAATAGCTTCCGAAGACGTCGCGTGATGACGAAACATGTCAAGCTGACACGCATGCCGCCTCACTGTGGAGTGTAGCTGGAACGCACGCTGGGTGCCGGACTATTAGCCAGGAAGGAGCGACGTGACTTGCATCCTGAGGGCTTGATACTCTCCGTGATCTGGTAATTAGTGCGTTCAGCTATACAGCATAATGCTATTTAGGCATTAATTGATTTTAATACTGTGTATGAGCTTTTATTGAACCCGTAATAAAGGATATGGTTATTGAGAATATTACACCATGAGGAGTCCCTTGTCTCTCTCCTACCATTTATTTTGAGACATATAGGTGATCCCAGACTGAGGAAAAGTGGAGGAGAGGATCATTCAGCAGCTAAATATTAGCAAAAAAGTGCTTAGGATCCAGGTTGCCATAAGGTAATGGGGATCATATCCCTCTGGTAAGCCCACACCCCAGCTATTACTGCATGGGTGAATAGGAGATACCCACCACCACTGTTCCCTTCATGGTCGTGAATACCTCACTGGGAGAATACTGGACTGTTTTTGCACTGAACTTTGAGTGATCAATTGTAGTAGCACTGAGCACTAAGCACTTTTTTCTGATTGGAGTGTCACATATACATAATTTGGATACGGATTTTTATGAATGCCACAGAGCACTTTATTTAATTTTATTTTCTGAAATTTATACGTTTATATTGGTATTATTTATAAAGTTTATGTCACTCTAGTACATTATATACATTTAAGCACTATTTGGATGACAAGATATGCGCTGCCCAATTGAAGCTTAGCTTCAAAATATTTGTAGAGCACCCCTTTGCCTTATTGGTGATTGTGAGGTAGCTGCGATCTTGTTCCCCATCTTATTTAATAAATTAGTAATTACTTTGGCGCAAGTATTTATAGCACTTACCTAGTTGTTATCTTGGGGCTATAGATATATTAGTATCTGTTGTCGAGAATAGGATAGAAGCAGATTTCAGTACTTCAGGAAAAGAAAGTTGGGCAGGGCTAACGCCACTTGGTTCACAAAAATGCTGTTTGTTGTGAGCATACATCCGTAATGGAGTACATTTTTGGCAGCACATTATCAGTCTTTAAAGTGATAAAACATTGAGAAATAGGCATGTTTTTCACAGATGCACTGCAGATTGTTTTGTTGCCCCCTGACATATTAAAGCATCAGATTGGACCTTCACCATCACAGAGGGTTTAAAAGCAAGAGCAGGCTGCTCATAGCTCATATTGTCTTCGGACAGCCAACAGTAAGCTGAAATGAACACACAGAAAACTGAGTTTGGCTACTAGGATGTTGAAAATGGTGATGTCTGGGTTGCACTTAAAGTTGCATGCAGTGATTGTTGCCCAACTTGCTTCCTGGCATTTTGGCTAAGATCAGTTATAGCATTTGTTCTTATCAGTTTTTGGGAACAGAATGCCGATTTTATATTTCCAATTGGAGGCATCAGTTGGTAATTCACGATGTAATAAGGTGGGTCCAGTGGGAGGGTTTTTTTTCCTCCTGGGTGGACTTTGACCTGGTTTACCAGGCTTACTTCAGTTGAAGGGAGAGCTCTTCCTAAATACTAATGCCTTTCTTGTGGGAATGGGGCTGCATATTTCTGGCCAGGGGCTAGGAGGTGCAAGGAGCTGCTGGGGATAAGCAGTTACACCCCATTGAGTTTCCACTGGCATTTGGTCCTGCCACTTTTGCTTTTCTTGCACTTGCCTCTTGGGCGGGCCCTTTGGCCAGCTCAGAGCAATTTTTTAAACCTGCTGAAAGACCCGCCTTGTTTAATGCATATGGCATTTTTAATTATTTTCACATATTTGTCACATGCATTCACACTGCACATGTGTCTTTTGTTTTTTTCCTCGCAGAGATAAAGGGTGAGGGTTAATAATACACCTGTATTATACAAAGATATAAAGATCAAAGGCACGAATCACCAGAGTAACCCCGTAAGGAGATAGAGCGGCACCAGGTTGAGGCAGGAGTAGAGTCCCCCCGGGGGATGGAGACTACGGTACTACGCTGGGATAGGAGTAAAGGAGCCACATCCACCCTTGGATTAATAATACAGCCGTATTATTAACCTTATTAAGGTGAGCATTTAGTACCCCTAGAAGTGCCATCACTGAAAAACCTCTCACTCAGAGATCCCGAGGTGGAGGAGTGTTAAAATAACGATCGACTTAATAATAATCACTTAAGAATCGGACACTACAACACGCTCTATTTTGGACTTCTTTATTTCTACAATTGTTTTTACAATATTGACACTGAAATACACTTGTTTATCCTTGTTCACGGGGGGGGCGTGGCCTGGAACGTGATGGGATAAGTCGCATGTGGTGAGAGCTCCGTCTACCCGGTCTCCGTTATACCCATCCTGACCTGATATCCTGGACTTTACTCACCTTTCCTCGTTCCCTGACTTCTCCTGATCCTCCGGGCACTATGTCTCCGCCTAAAAGAGGCACGACGGCCGGTTCCCAGCTTGAGAAGTTTCGCCGGCAGGATCCGGCCTTGCCGGCCCAAGATGGCGCTGGCTCCTCCACCCCGCCAAAGCCTACGACGGAGGAGACTTCCAGGGTGCTAGAGGCCATCTCCCTATGTCAAAGTACCCTTACCTCCAAGATCGAGGAGGTCAAGATCGACATCTCGTTGATCAGGCAGGACATGTCCGCGTTGCGTGACCGGGTCACTGAGGCTGACGCGGATCAGTGCGGCTGAAGATATCCTGCATCCCCTGCAGCACTCCGCCGAGGACATCATACGGCAACTTCAGCAGCTCCATTCCAAGCAGGTTGACAAGGAGAACCGGCTGCGAAGGTGCAACCTTCGGTTTATTGGCCTGCCTTTTGCAAGCTATCCGTGTGAATTTGGAAATGCCTTAAGTATAGTGCCCCGGTCCTCACCTGTCCCCTATCATGGGGCTCGGGTGGTGCGCCGGCGAAATGACTTATATGCTGTTTTTTCTTTGTCTGTTCTGTTTGGGGATTATGCTCGCGCATGTTGGGGGTGGTGCAGAGCCGGGTGGGTTAGGGGTTTCTGTTTTTTCTGTTTTTTTGCTGCCATGGGGTCCCCACATGCTCTTTTTCTGTGCCTCTTGTCTGACCTTGCCCTTCGGGGCTTCCTATGCTGCCAGTGCGTACCGTGTCATGTCCACCCTGCTAGCTTGGGGGGCTCCCCCCTGCTGCTGTCATCCTTGTTCACATTATTATATGCACCTTTATGGATAATATTTTTTCCATACATGTGTTCATTCACATGCACTACTTTATATACACCTTCATGTATATATTTTTAGATATATATTTTGTATATATATTTTTCTTAATTTAATTTTTTAATATATTCTTAATATCACACTGTTTTCACCAACAGCCTTTTTTGTATACATTTTTAAAGTTTTTAGTAATTTTTTACTGTTTTTTCACCTTTTCATCACTTTCTTTCATTAGACGTTTTACACATTTTTGGCCACAAGATGGCGTTTTATTTATTCACAACAGGATGTGTGTTCATATTAGCCCAATCTATGAATAACGAGATGCGTTTAGTAATATGAAATACATAGTGCTTGATAGGTATTATGTTTTAATATAGGTATTTTTAAATTGTGTAATTCTCCTCAACCTTCGTGATTAATACACTGTACTCCACCCTATTTTTTATAGTTTCCCATCATGAGCGAGGTATACTGACTCTAGTGGTGGGTGCATGATATAGCCCTCAGTGGTTCGTTTGCACTAAGCTACCATAGAGAGGGATGGAGTGCAGGGTAGCCTATCACTTCCTATTGAGTGAGACCATGTGATGATACTACTTCCGCTTCCGGGTTCGCAGTTACCATTGGCAGATATGATGATACTGCTTCCGCTTCCGGGTTGGCGGCCATGATTGATGGATGTACAGTATACAACCTTTGTCTCCGCGCTGCTTCATCATTGGCAGACGAGGTTGTCACTCACCTAGATGTGGGGGTACAAATGGCATGTGAGTTGCGTCTGGAGTCACGCCCAGACGAAGTCTTTTGATGACGAAACGTTGGCGACTCCAGACACAACGTCCACACGCCCCCTTACGGAGACGGCTGCTTTACATTGCTTGATGCTGCTTTGGACATTTGTGGGACGCCGCTACCCGGTCCTGGAAACAGCACGTTCTATGTACCTGTTTTTTACCTTCTCATTGTGAGTAGTACTCTTTTAATAAATTGGATTTTATATGTTCCGGAATTACGCTATGGGCTCTTATTCTTTTTATATACTCATGCTTATATGATGGAGTGATTATGAAGCATTGGAGCTTGACAACCGCTGGTGACATTGGTATAACATCTTGCTGGGAGAGGCTGTCTCATTAATTTGAGTAGCCAAGGAGTTCTGGTAAGCTGCTTGTGATACTTGTGCACAGAGGTGTCCCCATCCTTCACTTTTCCCTGGGTGTCACTGAAAAGGATTGTTCTTCTCAACTCTTTGCATGTGGATTCATTTTCATTTGCATCTTTGTTTTGGGACTTTATTCAGTATTTTGGACACTATTTTGCTTATATTGTATACATTTTTTTTGTGGTTTTCCACTTGTCACATTATTATTCTAATTACTTTAGCGCTGCACTTTTTGTAAAGATTTTATTATATGCACCTGCACTTTATAATTAATCAGATATTGCACGAATCCACTTTATATCTATATGAGATTTGCAATATTTATTTGTTTCTAATATTTATTCAGCAATTGATATAATTTTGTTATATTAAGGAGTAAGGCATAATACACACAGAAAAAGCACTTTATTTATTGATTTATTTATTATGTGGATTGAATATATGAATAAGGATTTGCACATATAAACTTTAGCTTTATTAGCACTCTTATTTATTATTTATCATCTGTTTCCGTTATTAGTATGTGTTGATTTAAGAGACACCTGTATATATATTTTCATGAACTAATAAGGATTTGCAGTTGGCGCCCTTGAAGCCCAGTCCCCCCCCCCCCCATATATTGATTATGTACGTTTTTGATAAAACTCTAAATATGCAAATGCTCTTTGCCTCAAGAAGTCTGAATAGTGTTTCTGCAGCAGACTAACACCTGCAATTAACATGAAAAGTGCTTTTATATATGTTAAATATCACATATACTTTGCTAGTATCTGAAAAATAATTATCTCTCCACTCATATATGACCATGTACCTCTCATAGTTTATTCTGTGCTCTATTAATAGCCATAAAATGTGCAATAAATGTCTTAATATGAGAGAAATTACTGTGAAAATGTCTCAAGGCTAGCATTTGCCTAATATTTTCTGCATTATATAGGCTGTCTTCTTAAATAGTTTATTAATTTAAAAGATTGCAATAATCTTTTGGCCTTGAAATTATGAATGTGAGCTGTACTGGAACCCTGGGTTACCTGATAAATGGAAAGACAATGCAAAAAGAAATAATGACTTACAAACATGTAATATGCGAAGGTTACCATTCATGTGATTTAGTGCGTTCATCACAATGGAAAATGATTCGCTGCCGAAAAGTTACACCTAATACATTACTGTTTTGCATTGAAGAAGCCTGCGTTAAATCTAGCTATACCTACGAAATGATTATTGCCTGATCTGGCCATTATCGATTGGTCAATGTTTTCACGTATGTACCAGCAGAAGATAACCCTGGCTAACCTTCGTAATGTCTGGTACAAACGGGTTGAAAATTGGTTTGGCAGGAACCAGCTTATTTTCGGCCCATGTGTACAGCTCCCTGTCTGACAGAAACCAGACTCATGACCGGCTTCTGGTGAATGGGCATGCTGGAAAACCAAACCAAAAGCCTATGGCTGCGAGCACTGACCAGTTTGTTCGGAGAGGTTGGGTTGGGCCAGTATGGCTCCCGGTCAGAAAACAATAGCACAGCAAGGGAGATCGTTATACGAACATCATTTGTGTTAGTACAGTGATCAGTTAGCTTTTTTTTTCATTCAGCCCACTAGGTTGAATAAAAAAAACCTGCTTGTGTGTACCAGGCCAGGCCTTAGAAATTGACTGGCTTTAACATCTTGCCCATTGTGTAGAGTTTCTTTAGAGATAAACTTGTGACAGGAGTTGTCTTCTTGCCACCTCTCTAATATAAATACGGGGTAAAAGGGTTTAAATCGTTCAGTTTTTAGTCCATATAAAAAGTTTATAGCAATGTGATAGTTTCTTTAACTACTTCTGGACCGCCCACTGCCGATTTACTGTGGCAGGCTCGCCCTCCAGCACGCACCGACGTAGGTCTACGTTTGTCGTGCGCCTGCAGCTAGGAGGCGAGCGCGCGCCGCCGGCATGCTCCCGCCACCACTTGTCAGCGGGTTCTCTGATGCACGGGGCAGGCGGCTCCGATTGCCACCTGACCCCCGTGATCGCTCCCCCTGAGAGAGAAGAACCGTCAGCTGTTGTAAATACAGCTGACCGTTCTCTCTGGAATGATCACAGAGCGCCTGTGATCCTGCTATGTAGGATCACATGTCTCTGTGATCATTTCACAAGCCCCGCCCCCATACAATTAGAATCACTCCCTTAGGCTCACATTTAACCCCTTGATCACCCACGGTGTTATCCCCTTCTCTGCCAGTGTCATTAGTACAGTAACAGTGCATATTTTTAGCACTGATTACTGTGGTAATGTCACTGGTCCCCCCCAAAAGTGTAAAAAATGTCAGTTAATGGTCCGATCTGTCCGCCGCAATGTCGCAGTCCTGCAAAAAATCGCAGATTGCCCCCATTACTCGTAAAAAAATGTATAAAATGACATAAATCTGTCCTGTAGCTAGTACATGCGATAACTTTTGCGCAAACCAATCAAAATACGCTTATTGAGATTTTTTATTTATTTTTTTAACAAAAATATGTAGCAGAAAACATTTTTTTTGGGAATGTTTTACATAGCAGAAAGTGAAAATTATTGGTTTTTTTTTTCAGAATTGTCGCTCTTGTTTTGTTTACAGTGCAAAAAATAAAAATCGCACAGGTAATCAAATACCACCAAAGAAAGCTCTATTTGTGGGGAAAAAAGGACATCAATTTTATTTGGGTACATTGTCGCATGACTGCACAATTGTCTGTTAAAGTAACGCAGTGCCGAATCGCAAAAAATGGCCTGGTCATTAATGGGGCAAATCCTTCCGGTCCAGAAGTGGTTAACCATAAAATGTCCATCCACAAATGGCAGCCTCCACAAGGGGATTAGAAGCCAAATCCAGCTACAGAGTATAAAAGAGAAGAGAGGCACCTCTAAGTGTAGCAATATGGTTACATTTAATGAAGGTACAACAATTAGCAACTCACATGGTTGATGATTAAGTGCCGGTTCACACTAACACGGCACGACTTCGGGGGCGACCTGTGAAGTTGCGTGCACCGCGACTTCGGCGTGACTTGCACGGACTTCATATAATGAATGTCTATGCAAGTCGCTCCGATATCGCCCCAAAGTAGTACATGAACCTTTTTCTAAGTCGGAGCGACTTGAGACGCTCCTATTAGAACGGTTCCCATAGCACACAATGGACCGCGACTTGTCAGGCTGACCAGTCGCCTGACAAGTTGCGGTAGTGTGAATGGAGTCTTAAAGAGGCACGTCTATGTGTGCAGGCATCTGGGTAAAGCTTTCCATATAGACCATCCTCCATACTGCCAGCTCTCACCTCTGTCACTCTGCAATTGTGACCAGGAAGATTACCCTGCAGTAGAGTGATCTGAAAGTGAGGCTTGAAGCGCTCATGGAGCGCATTGTGGAAGGGATGACGTTGATGGCGGTGCAGGGGATGGTCTATGTGGACAGCTATACCCCGGATTCCTGCATACTTAGATGTGCCTGTTTTAATCATTAACCACGTGAGTTGCTAAATGTTGTACTTTTATTATGTAATCATATTGCTACACTTAGAGGTGCCTCTCTTCTCTTTTATACTCAGTTGTGACGTGACGCTACTTGTATATCAAGACCTCACTTGTTTATCAAGTCAAAATTTTAAAAGAAAATGTTGCTGGTCTTACAAAACTCTCTCCAACCAAGTTACACTCAATCCAAGGTTTTACTGTATAAAATATCCAGTATCCTAAGTATCTGGAAATCTTCTTTAACATCTACCAACATCGGTCCAGCACTATTACAACTACCAAAACGCAACCATTGAGCAATCGCTGATGATTAGAGTCGGTTCACACTGAGGCGACACGACTCCTTACTACTTCGGGGGTGACTTGTGCATTACCATGCACCACGACTTCAGAGCGACTTGCAGGGACTTCACATAATGGAAGTCTATGCAATTCGCTCCGAGGTCGCCCCGAAGTAGTACAGGACCCTTTTTCTAAGTCGGAGCGACTTGTGTCGCTCCTATTAGAACGGGTCCTGTAGAGGTCAATGGACCTTGAGGGAGCGCGACTTGTCAGGCTGACAAGTCGCCTGACATGTCGCGCTAGTGTGAACCGACTCTTACATATGTGCATTTGCACTGGAGGTATACAGCTCTCCCACCCAGCTCCATTCCCAACATCTAACAGATGCCTGGAGTGGGCTCAAAGCATAAAAAGAACAGTGTATGTGCCACAGGTGGAGGATACACACACACACACACAAAAACAAAAATGCTAGCAAACAGCTAAAGTAGTATTTGCATTGTATTGTAAGGAGAAGCATACAAATAAAAACTTTACCTGCTTACAATTTTAGTTCTGCTTTTAATAAGGTGTTTTTTTTTTTTTTTTTTTTTTTTTGCTTTCCTGTTTATTAGCATTTTAAAAAATACAAGGATTTTTGGTTGAGGTGGCTGTTGAAGTTTGGAAAGGTCCATATGGTTAAGAATGAATATGTAAATACTTGAATATCCATAGCCTGGTCACAGATTTACATGCTATGTTTTCCTGTTTTATGCTGCTAGCTCCGTTGGCTGTATTTCAGTATTGTGTGTCTATTATCATAATGATACTAATATTTGGGTTTCATTATCCAGGTGATATTTGTTATTCAGAATCTGTTCTTAACATTTATGTAACTTCGGATGAGCAGGATTAGTCGCCATCCATAAACACAGTGAAATTTAAAGAGCAGCCTGACGTTCTTAAAATGCCACACTAGCAGTCCTTATGGCCAATTTGAATGTGGCCTTTTTGCTGCGTATTTGCATTCATTTGTGTTTGGTATATACAAGATGAATGTGACGTACGGCAAAGTAAGATTAGCTCATCAATGCATTCTATTGGGATGAGGGGAAAAAAAAAAAGAAAAACCTGCCTAGAAAAGAGACAAATTAACGGAGGTTGAAATCTATGTCTCACTGATTACAATTATGCACATTGCTTGCAGTTCAGACAAGGGTTTGCAGGCGCATTTGCCTTCCTTCCCCTGCAAACATCTGTGAGCACAGTGCTGCAGGGGCTCTTATGCAAGCAGTACTGTACTTTTATTCTACAGATCTGCCTACATGATCAAAATAAATAGACGGGCTCGTCTGCACATAATATTCTGATATCCATTTGAAAATAAAGTCTGGAAATTACAGTTCTGCTTTTGCCAGATGCTTTTGTGATGTTTGTCAGCAATAATGGCTAATATTTTAGTCTTTTTTTTTTTTGTGTGCTTTTTCTTGTTTACTGTACTGTCACTAAGACTATGGGATAGTAGGCAGGATCTCCTAAACTTATTTATAAAAAAAAACATAAAAATATTAACTTATACTCAATAATAAAACCAGACACCATTAGCTTGGAAATAAATTGGCCGCGGCCGTTTAATATTGGTTTTACCACCGGAGGATTTTGCTGTCTTAGGTCCAGGCCACTTTTTGCGATTCGGCACTGTGCGACTTTAACTGACAATTGCACGGTCATGCAACGCCGTACCCAAACGAAATTTACGTCCTTTTTTTCCCACAAACAGAGCTTTCTTTTGGTGGTATTTGATTACCTGTGCGATTTTTCTTTTTTTGGGATATTAATTAAAAAAAGCGACAATTTTGAAAAAATACCAATATTTTTCTACTTTGACAGTTAAAAAATATCCAATATATTCAATTTTTGTCATATATTTAGGCCAAAATGTATTTAGCTACATGTCTTTGACAAAAAAATCTCAATGAGCATATTTTTAACCGCTTTAAGACAGGAAGATTTTACCTCATTCCTGACCAGGCCATATTTTGCGATTCGGCACTGCGTTAGTTTAATGGACAATTGCGCGGTCGTGCGATGCTGTACCCAAATTAAATGTATATCCTTTTTTCCCCCCCACAAATAGAGCTTTCTTTTGGTGGTATTTGATCACCTGTGCGATTTTTACTTTTTGCGCTATAAACAAAAAAAGAGTGACAATTTTGAAAAAATAACAATATTTTTTACATTTTTTTATATGAAATTCCCCCCCCCCCCCAAAAAAAAAATGTAAAAATCTAAATTTTTTAACATTTTAGGCCAATTTGCTACATATTTTTGGTAAAAAAAATCGCAATAAGCGTGTTTTGTTGGTTTGCACAAAAGTTATCGCAGCTACTAACTACGGGAAATTTATGTCATTTTTATTGTTTTTTTTTTTTTTAACTAGTAATGGCGGCGATCTGTGATTTTTTTCTTCGGGACTGCGACATTGTGGTGGACAGATCGGACCCTCGACTGACATTTTTGACACTTTTGGGGGTACCAGTGACATTACTACAGTAATCAGTGCTATAAATATGCACTGTTACTGTAAAAATGACACTGGCAGGGAAGGGGTTAACTTTATTGGAGAGGGAGGGGTTAATGTATGCCTGGAGCTTACTAACGTGTGTGGGGGGAGGGGACTGTGTGACAAAGGCACAGATCGCAGGTTCAGTTATGCTTAATCCTGCAATCTGTCACTGTTTGTCACTTAGGAGATCCGCCCGCGTTGTTTACACAAGCGGGCGGATCTCCACACTTGATCCCCGTCGATCGGGGAAGAGCGGCGGTGATCATCGCCACTCCTCCCCTGGCCCGACTCCCGCTGTGACTGAATACAGCGGGAGCGAGCCTCCGGCGGCGCGTGCGCCGCCCACAAGGGGAGGAGTCCAGCTTCGTAGGTCTACATCGCTGGACGATATCGAGCCACTTTGCCGCAGTACGGTCAACGTGACCGGTCGGCAAGTGGTTAAAATATATAATAAATAATAAAACCAGTTATTAAAAACATTTAGACAGCCTAGCCATTACAGCTCAGGCTGTATTAATAAATAAATAAATTTTCAAATAACTCCCATTTACAATAAAAATAACACTAGTCCCCCTTTGCATAGTTACAATGGTGACCCACCACATAATAACAGCCGCGACATAAGGTGAGGGGGGGATGGGGAACACACAGCTTGATGTCTTCTGAGGCGAATGAGCCCCCTTGGTCCGGACCCTCTTTATATAGGACCCCAAGGCTATTCTAGAAGCTTCCTCAGGGGTCACGTGTCCACCACAGGTGCGCCTTTTACCTGCCAGTACACGTGATCCCTCCTCCCTCAGGCTACCTCAGGCAATTCTTCCCGCTTCTTTTCCCTGAGGAAAACAAGGAGAAAACCCGCCTAAACCTGACTAGAATCTTAGTAATTTTCCCGCCACTTCTCCCATGAGGAAAAAGGGGGCATATAAAATGCCCCTTTTCCTGTCAGGAGCCTAGGAGCTCATACACAAAGTGTCAAAACTGTAAATGGGGACTATAGCATAAACTAAGCAAAACAAGTGCCGCGATACTGTGCAATGAGGGGTAATGAACACAACCACAAATATCAATATATAAAGTATATACACTATTTATTATATTTTTGAATTAATTAAAAAATAAATCCCTTCATGTCTGCTTACAGCTGACATACACTATATTGTCAAAGGTATTGGGACGCCTGCCTTTACACGCACGTGAACTTTAATGGCATCCCAGTCTTAGTCTGTAGGGTTCAATATTGAGTTGGCTCACCCGTTGCAGCTATAACAGCTTCAACTCTTCTGGGAAGGCTGTCCACAAGGTTTAGGAGTGTGTCTATGGGAATGTTTGACTATTCCTCCAGAAGCGCATTTGTGACGCCAGGCACTGATGTTAGACAAGAAGGCCTACGCTCTAATTCCTCCCGAATGTGTTCTTTTGGGTTGAGGTCAGGACTCTGTGCAGGCCAGTCAAGTTCCTCCACCCCAATGTCTTTATGGACCTTGCTTTGCGCACAGGTGCGCAGTCATGTTGGAACAGGAAGGGGCCATCCCCAAACTGTTCCCATAAAGTTGGGAGCATGAAATAGTCCAGTATGTCTTGGTATGCTGATGCCTTAAGAATTCCCTTCACTGAAACTAAGGGGGCAAGCCCAACTCCTGAAAAACAACCCCACTCCAAATCTCCCTCTACCAAATTATTTGGACCAGTGCACAAAGCAAGGTCCATAAGGACATGGATGAGCGAGTTTGGGGTGGAGGACCTTACAAATGAGCTTCTGGAAGAATGGTCAAACATTCCCATAGACACACTTCTAAACCATGTGGACAGCCTTCCCAGAAGAGTTGAAGCTGTTATAGCTGCAAAGGATGGGCCCACTCAATATTGAACCCTACGTACTAGGACTGGAATGCTATTATATTTCATGTGCTTGTAAAAGCAGGCGTCCTAATACTTTTGACAGTATGGTGTATATACTTACAGTGGGTACGGAAAGTATTCAGACCCCCTTAAATTTTCAACTCTTTGTTATATTGCAGCCATTTGCTAAAATCATTTAAGTTCATTCTTCTTCCTCATGAATGTACACATAGCACCCCATACTGACAGAAAAACACAGAATTGTTGACATTGTTGCAGATTTATTAAAAAAGAAAAACTGAAATATCACATGGTCCTAAGTATTCAGACCCTTTGCTGTGACACTCCTATATTTAACTCAGGTGCTTTCCATTTCTTCTGATCATCCTTGAGATGGTTCTACACCTTCATTTGAGTCCAGCTGTGTTTGATTATACTGATTGGACTTGATTAGGAAAGCCACACACCTGTCTATATAAGACCTTCCAGATCACAATGCACGTCAGAGCAAATGAGAATCATGAGGTCAAAGGAACTGCCTGAAGAGCTCAGAGACAGAATTGTGGCAAGGCACAGATCTGGCCAAGGTTACAAAAAGATTTCTGCTGCACTTAAGGTTCCTAAGAGCACAGTGGCCTCCATAATCCTCAAATGGAAGACGTTTGGGACGACCAGAACCCTTCCTAGAGCTGGCCGTCTGGCCAAACTGAGCTATCGGGGGAGAAGAGCCTTGGTGAGAGAGGTAAAGAAGAAACCAAAGATCTCTGTGGCTGAGCTCCAGAGATGCAGTCAGGAGATGGGAGAAAGTTGTAGAAAGTCAACCATCACTGCAGCCCTCCACCAGTCGGGGCTTTATGGCAGAGTGGCCCGACGGAAGCCTCTCCTCAGTGTAAGACACATGAAAGCCCGCATGGAGTTTGCTAAAAAAACACCTGAAGGACTCCAAGATGGTGAGAAAGATTCTCTGGTCTGATGAGACCAAAATAGAACTTTTTGGCCTTAATTCTAAGCGGTATGTGTGGAGAAAACCAGGCACTGCTCATCACCTGTCCAATACAGTCCCAACAGTGAAGCATGGTGGTGGCAGCATCATGCTTTGGGGGTGTTTTTCAGCTGCAGGGACAGGACGACTGGTTGCAATTGAGGGAAAGATGAATGCGGCCAAGTACAGCGATATCCTGGACAAAAACCTTCTCCAGAGTGCTCTGGCCCTCAGACTGGGCCGAAGGTTTACCTTCCAACAAGACAATGACCCTAAGCACACAGCTAAAATAACGAAGGAGTGGCTTCACAACAACTCCGTGACTGTTCTTGAATGGCCCAGCCAGAGCCCTGACTTAAACCCAATTGAGCATCTCTGGAGAGACCTAAAAATGGCTGTCCACCAACGTTTACTATCCAACCTGACAGAACTGGAGAGGATCTGCAAGGAGGAATGGCAGAGGATCCCCAAATCCAGGTGTGAAAGACTTGTTGCATCTTTCCCAAAAAGACTCCTGGCTGTATTAGATCAAAAGGGGGCTTCTACTAAATACTGAGCAAAGGGTCTGAATACTTAGGACCATGTGATATTTCAGTTTTTCTTTTTTAATAAATCTGCAACAATGTCAACAATTCTGTGTTTTTCTGTCAGTATGGGGTGCTATGTGTACATTCATGAGGAAGAAGAATGAATCTAAATGATTTTAGCAAATGGCTGCAATATAACAAAGAGTGAAAAATTTAAGGGGGTCTGAATACTTTCTGTACCCACTGTATATCTGTCTTGATATTGAATGTATGCAGTGTGCACAACACTCAAACTTTGAGAGGAAAGGTCAGTACTTTGGTCCAATCAAAGCTCTGTAGCAATTAGGGCTCTCAGTCCAACACAGGAAATATGCTTACAGGGAGAAATATCTGAGAACTGTTCAGTGTGTGTTGCTACTGTTTGTCCAATATGCAACTGATGTGCTTTCTGGACCTGGTTGTTTAATTTATCTGCAGTGATCTACTAGAGTTTCAGAACATTTGTTATGCTGCCTGGTCTCGATCTTAAAGTATGACTAAGAAAAACGTTATTTTTCGTTCTGGATAATGTAAGGCCCCTTTCACACTTGTGCGACTTAAAAGTCACGTGAGTTTGCCATGATTTTGTTGCCGCAATTTTACAGCGATTTTGACTGGACTTGTCTTTGGACCTCAAAACGCATTAAAATCGGCCAAAAGTAGTGCAGGGACTACTATGAAGTCGTACAGATATGAACGGTACTCATTGGAAATCATGGAGTAGGACTTGTCATGCGACATTGCAGTCCCAAATCGCAGGACAAGTCGCATAAGTGTAAATGGGGCCTAATGGAGGGTTATAACTCCTGTATGGTTTATTGTTGACATCTTTGTCCCATTGAGAATATTTACCTTCACTTCCTGCCCCATAGCCAAACAGGAAGTGAGAGGAAATCACTACAAATTATAGGAATCTCTTGGGGACTCTTGGGTCACCAGAACTGAGAACTAAGATTTCCCCTCTATTACTTTTCTGGGGACAACCCAAAATGTAGGATTTTCTTTCACTTTCAATCTTGCTGATAATGGTGAAACAGGACAAATAGAGAGGGTAACTTTTCCTACCGGGGCACAGACAGGTGTTCTAATCCATCTCTCCTCTATACTAAACTAAAAAAAAAAAATGTCTTTAGTTATACTAAGACTGGATGATAAGAATTTCAAATCATTTGGCAGATATAACAGTTCACATACTGAATATGTTTTAGCTGTATAGTATGCCTTTTACATGGGTCTCAGCTATAAAAAAGCAAACTTGTTATAAGAGCAGGATGAATGCTATTGCCAGCCTCCACTTTTAAACATTCTAGTTGTCTGTCATGCTGACCCTTTTACATTTATACTGTTCATTGCAAAACTGTCATTGACCAGGAACAACCATGATACAAGACCTTCCGTCTTTTCCTACTCTAAGAATCTGTATTATTCAGTAACTTACAAAGTATTTAAGCTAGCTGGTCCACCAAGCAGCCTAATTTCCTTACATTACCTTGTGAAATTTAAGCATAATACATTAAAATGCACAAAACAAATTTTTCTCTGCCATTACCGTTGGCTATATTTAAATTCTGTTCAGTATAGTAAAGCCAGCCATACATGGTTCGAATCTCAGCCAGTTTAGCAATTCGCAACCATCTATGGGCAGGCTTATTGTATCTAAGTCGATCCATCGGGCGACTTTGGTATGACTAGCATGTCAAGTTTTTTACATGGAATTATTGCCAGCAGCTATAGCCGCTAGCAATAATCACTGTGTTCTCCTGGCAGGGATCGGCTCCCCTCTTCCCTATAGAGGTTGCACAGGCAGTCCAACTCCTCCAGGATGGCACATCAATGCTTGCCATTGCTAGAAGGTTTGCGCTGTCTCCCAGCACAGTCTCAAGAGCATGGAGGAGATTACAGGAGACACGCAGTTAATCTAGGAGAGCTGAATAGGGCCGTAGAAGGTCCTTATCCCATCAGCAGGGCTGGTATCTGCTCCTTTGTGCAAGGAGAAACAGGAAGAGCACTACCAGAGCCCTACAAAATGAACCAGCAAGCCACTGGTGTGGATGTCTCTGAGCAAACAGGCAGAAACAGACTTTATGAGGGTGGCCTGAGGGCCCGACATCCATTAGTGGGTCCTGTGCTCATTGCCCGGCTCAATTGGCATTTGCCATTGAACACCAGAATTGGCAGGTCCACCACTTGTGCCTTGTGCTTTTCACCGATAATAGCAGGTTCACCTTGAGCATATGTGACAGACGTGAAACAGTCTGGAGAAGCCGTGGAGAGAACATTATGCTGCCTGCAACATCATGGTCTGGGGAGGCATATGCATGGAGGGACGCACAGACCTCTACAGGCTAGATAATGGCACCCTGACTGCTGTCAGGTATCGGGATGAAATCCTTGAACCCATTGGCAGACCCTACGCTGGTGCAGTGGATCCTGGGTTCCTCCTGGTGCATGACGATGCCCGGCCCCATGTGGTGAGAGTATGAAGGAATTGATATCATTGAATGGCCCCAATGTTCGCCTAGCCTACAGTATCTAACAAAAGTGAGTACATCCCTCACATTTTTGTAAATATTTTATTATATCTTTTCATGTGATAACAATGAAGAAATGACACTTTGCTATAATGTAAAGTAGTGAGTGTACAGCCTATATAACAGTGTAAATTTGCTGTCCCTTCAAAATAACTCAAAAAGCAGCCATTATGTTTAAACCACTGGCAACAAAAGTGAGTACACTCCTAGATAAAAAATTCCAAATTGGGCTCAATTAGCCATTTTCCCTCCCAGTGTCATGTGACTCGTTAGTGTTACAAGGTCTCAGGTGTGAATGGGGAGCAGGTGTATTAAATTTGGTGTTGTCGCTCTCACTCTCTCATACTGGTCACTGGAAGTTCAACATGGCACCTCATGGCAAAGAACTCTCTGAGGATCTGAAAAAAAGAATTGTTGCTCTACATAAATATGGCCTAGGCTATAAGAAGATTGCTAAGACCCTGAAACTGACCTGCAGCACGGTGGCCCAAACCATACAACAGTTTAACAGGGCAGGTCCACTCAGAACAGGCCTCGCCATGGTCAACCAAAGAGGTTGAGTGCATGTGCTCAGCATCATATCCAGAGGATGTCTTTGGGAAATAGACGTATGAGTGCTGCCAGCATTGCTGCAGAGTTTGAAGGGGTAGGAGGTCAGCCTGTCAGTGCTGAGACCATACGCCGCACACAAACATTAAAACCAATTGATGCAGTTGTTTCACAAGGAAGCCTCTTCTAAAGATGATGCACAAGAAAGCCCGAAAACAGTTTGCTGAAGACAAGCAGACTAAGGACATTGATTACTGGAACCATGTCCTGTTGTCTGATGAGACCAAGATAAACGTATTTGATTCAAATGGTGTCAAGTGTGTGTGGCGGCAACCAGGTAAGGAGCACAAAGACAAGTGTGTCTTGCCTAGAGTCCAGCATGGTGGTGGGAGTGTCATGGTCTTGGGCAGCATGAGTGCTGCCGACACCGGGGAGCTACAGTTTATTGAAGGAACCATGAATGCCAACATGTACTGTGACGTACTGAAGCAGAGCATGATCCCCTCCCTTCGGAGACTGGGCTGCAGGGCAGTATTCCAACATAATAATTACCCCAACCACACCTCCAAGATGACCACTGCCTTGCTAAAGAAGCTGAGGGCAAAGGTGATGGACTGATCAAGCATGTCTCCAGACCTAAACCCTATCGAGCATCTGTGGGGCATCCTCAAACGGAAGGTGAAGGAGCGCAAGGTCTCGAACATCCACCAGCTCCGTAATGTCGTCACGGAAGAGTGGAAGAGGACTCCAGTGGCAACCTGTGAAGCTCTGGTGAACTCCATGCCCAAGAGGGTTAAGGCAGTGCTGGAAAATAATGCTGGCTACACAAAATATTGACACTTTGGGCCCATTTTGGACATTTTCACTTAGGGGGTGTACTCACTTTTGTTGCCAACGGTTTAGACATTAATGGCTGTGTGTTGAGTTATTTTGAGGGGACATAAATTTACACTGTTATACAAGCTGTACACTCACTACTTTACATTGTAGCAAAGTGTAATTCCTTCAGTGTTGTCACATGAAAAGATATAATAAAAATATTTACAAAAATGTGAGGGGTGTACTCACTTTTGTGAGTTCCTGTAGCATCCCCCTTTTCACAAATTCTAACAACTTTCTATTGGACAGTGCCTGCATTTTAGCAGTGCATAGGTTAGAAAAAACTGGATTAGAGGGAGGAGCTCTAATACTGGATAGGAGGGAAGATTGCTTCCTGTAACGCAAAGGAGGAGGGTTGGAGACATTAGTGAAAGGAAGCCTGATATTTGTTAGTCTCTATGCTGCATCAGAAAAACAGAGCTACCTCAGACTTTTCACCAGGAAAGGCAAGGTCTTCGTTTTTTGTATGTTTTTACAATGTAAGATTTTCTTGTTCAATCTTTTGTCTTTTTGGCTACATTATGGAGGTTACTCCAGATTTAAACCTATAAGTAACTTTCTTTATTTGCTCCATTTTGGTCTGTTAATTTTACCATTAAGTCATTTGGTGTGTCTTTTTGGTGTGCAAAAAATTACCTGTTTAATTCTTTCATACTGTGAATTTAGTGAGCTTGTATCTTCCTGTGCTTTTTGCATCTGCTGTACTGAAATTTCAAGTCTTTAGGACTACTAAAGACACATAGAGCAACGACTTAGGCTCCTCATTGGCTGATTGAGAGCAGTGGGAGTCAATGGCTCCTACTGCTGTGTCAGCTAATGAGGCAAGAGAAACGCGGGACAGCTAAGGCTCCCGTGCACATCGCTGCATCAAAAGGGGGCTCAGGTGAGTATTAGGGGGGGCTGAGGGGGGGGGGAGCAACACACCGAATGCATTAAAGCAGAGTTCCAGCCTGAAAAACTTTTTTTTAGATAAAAAAAACCCCAGGGACAGTCAGGGCTAGTTCATTTAAGCAACGATTGCCTCTGAACTGTCCCCTGTTTCACTTACCTTTTAGAAGAAATACTTACCTTGAAAATGTCTTGTCCAGCGTTGCCATCTCAGGTGTGGACAGCTGAAGCCAGAGTGTCCTCTTCTGTGTCCTCTTCGGTGACGTCAGAGTCCCAGAATGCCCTGCACCGGCCCTGCTCGTCACTTCCGCTGCAGGCGCGTCATCCCTGCACAGCTTCTGCCCAGAAGCTGTTTAGCAGGGAATGATGCGCATGCCCCGGAGTGACGAGGGACACCAGTGCAGGCACATTGACTCCTGGGATCGATGACGCTCATCTCCCAGGAGTCAATGCAAGCAGGAAGAGACGGCAGCGGCCGTGTCCGCAGATGGAGGAAGAGGAAGGAAGGTAAGTATATTTTCTTTAAAACAAGGTAAGTGAATAAAAAAAATTAAAAAAAATGTAATTATCCAATTCTTTTTCAGGTAATTTAGAGCAAGCGGATGGGGAAAAGTTCTTTTTGAGGGTGGAACTCTGCTTTTAAGGTAAAAAAAAACAAAACAAAAAAACTTTAGCCTTTACAACCACTTCATAAACCATGGATCTCTTATCCCAATCCACCAGTCCAGCGACCCCTTTCTCCACTCCAATCTCCTCCTCCAGGCAATGTAAGGAGATCACAAACAAACGTCTCATTGCACATCATCTTTATTTAATAAAACATGTTCCCCATACATATACCTTTTAAAGTGGTTGTAAACCCACTTTGATGACTTTTACCTATAGGTAAGCCTATAATAAGGCTTACCTATAGGTGCTGTAAATATCTTCTAAACGTGCACCGTATAGGAGATATTTACATTGTATGCAGCCGATGACGTCATCAGCTTATGCGCTTTGAAGAAATGGCTGCCTGTGGCGTTTCTTCAGAGCCCTTTGCTGTGACTAGCGGCTCCCGCGCACATGCGCGGGAGTGACGTCACCCATCTCCGGCCAGTAATACAGCCGGATTCCGCAGACCCGGAAGGAAGACGTGTGAAGATGGATGCGGCCGGCAGCAGGGACAACGCTGGCTTCGTTGCAGGCAAATGTCACATAATGTGTTAGTATGCGATGCATACTTGCACATTATGCATTTACTTTGCAGGGGGGAAAAAAAAGGAAGAGTTTTACTTCTTCTTTAAGAATAGCACCCACATATTTTTTTTCTGTGCCCATAAGCCTGCACACAGTATGTCCAGTGGCTTGTGTATAGTGAAGCGCCGCTTTTCCGGATGCCAGAACCAGCAGGCATTCCATTTGTAGGAAGTGACATCACTGGATGTGACATCGGCACCCAAGATCCCATGTCAATGCCTTACACCCACAGTGTGCATCTTCAGGAAGCTGGGCAGTGCCAATGCTGCTATATCACCATAGATATGGTGCATTGAGTGAGTGTTGCTACCCAAGAAAGTGTGTTGTTGACAAGATCACCAGGTGAAAAAAAAAAGATTAAAAACTGACAATAGAAATATAAAGGCAGCCGCCACATCCAAGTATTTGTATGCTGCAAAATAAAACCTATTTGTCCCTGGGTTTCATTACACATAATGTATCCACATTGTGCCTCTTTTGCATCCCTTAGTTGAGCACTTGGTACAGTTCTGCTCCAGGGTTTCTATGTGCAAGCTTTGGAATTTGTATTTTTGTCACTTCTTCTGTCGATGGCATTTACCTTATTGCTGTATTTTACGGGGCCAGAATAATGTTTATACAATCTGTACGATGTGTTACACTTCTTTTCAATAGGCATACACTGCCTTTAGTCATTTTGCTGTACACACAAATGTCTGGATGGTTCACTTGCAATCCTCTGCTCCATTTTGACTTTTTGTTTTTTTGCAATGATTGTTTAAAATATTTGCCTATTTACATATTTATGGCTCATGTTCTTAAAATCCCTCAAAGACGGGCTGTTAATTTATTTGCGCTGTGCAGTGTAAATGGTAGTGCTATATATACATTTTATATTTATGGGTGGAAGAACGTTGCTAAGGGGTGCTTTGAAACCACCTTTTTAGCTCTAAATAGCTATTGTGTACATATGGTAAGGTACTGCTGCTTAACAATTAGTAACTGCTTTGATGAAACTAAATTACATTTTTAAGTTCCCATCAGGAAGTCGCACCACATATCTGTATTAATGTATTCAAGGCTCGAGAAGGAAAGTTAATTTTCCAGCTTAAATATTTAATTCAAGCTTAAAATTTAGTCTGTAATTAGAGCTCCCAAATGGCAGGAACATGGAGTATTTGTCCATTTTAATTAGATTGTTGTTTACCTATTAATTATATATCATATCTTGTCATATAGTTTTGATGGTAACAGATGGTGCTAGGAGTTAGTAAGGGTTTGAACAAAATAAGATTCCACATGATTTATTAAGTTGCACTTTATTAGTGAGTGGTCTGCTTTAGTTAATTCTCTAGGAAAAGAACTTCGCTAAATTTTTACTAATTTTTATATGATTATTCCTTTGTGGAATGAACATCTCTGCATCATTTTTCACCGGAAAGGAAAATATTGCAGTTTCATTTCTCTCTGGTAAAAGTAACACTCCTTTACTGTCATGCTGTATAATTTGATTTCCTTAAGATATATAGTGCCTGCTCTGAAAAACCTAATAAGAAAGAAGTTAATGTTCTACCACATTGGCTGTCATTACTTGCGTTTTTTTATTTTGCTTTAATGCGAACAGCAGGGGCATGCACACAAATAGTGATCAAGCACCTAGGGACACAGGGAAAGATCTGGAGGAAAGGTGTTGCCTACTGAATCCAATCAGATTTAAGCAGTTATTATTTTGCTGTTGGCTAAAAAGCTTTTTAGTTTCTATGTGCACCATGGGATGATTCTTCTATTTTAGTTGTCACCGCTCATTAATGGATGTATTGCTGCAGACTTTCCAGCACTATATAATCAGTAGATTAAAGTGGGCGTTTAACTACTTCTGGACCGGAAGGATTTACCCCCTAATGACCAGGCCATTTTTTTTGCGATTTGGCACTGTTACTTTAATGGGCAATTGCACGGTCGTGCGACGCTGTATCCAAATAAAATTGATGTGCTTTTTTCCCCACAAGTAGAGCTTTCTTTTGGTGGCATTTGATCACCCATGCAATTTTTATTTTTTGTGCTATAAAGGAAAAATAGCGTCAAATTTGAAAAAAAAAAAAAATATATATTTTTTTCACTTTCTGCTATACAAAATTCCCCCCCCAAAAAAATCAAAAATCTATTTTTTTTTTATAATTTTAGGCCAATTTGTATTCTGCTACATGTTTTTAGTTAAAAAAAAATCCCAATAAGTGTATTTTGATTGGTTTGCGCAAAAGTTATCGCGTCTACAAACTAGGGGAAAGATTTACGTTATTTTTATTTTTAAAGAGCTTTCTTTTGGTGGTATTTGATCACCTGTGCGAATTTTATTGTTTGTGCTATAAACAAAAAAGTGTGACAATTCTGAAAAAAAAAAACAATATTTTTCACTTTCTGCTATATAACATTCCCGCCAAAAAAATTAAAAATCAAACGTTTTCATAATTCTAGGCCAATTTTTATTCTGCTACATATTCTTGGTAAAAAAAAAAATCCCAATAAGCGTATTATGATTGGTTTGCGCAAAAGCTACCGCGTCTACAAACCAGGGGAAAGATTTACGTTATTTTTATTTATTTTTTACTAGTAATGGCGACGATCAGCAATTTTTAGCGGGACTGCGACATTGCGGCGGACAGATCAGACACCTAACTGACATTTTTGACACTTTTTGGGGGACCAGTGACATTACCTCATGCTAAAAATATGCACTGTTACTGTAGAGATTTGTCAGTTTTTTTTTTTTTTTACTAGTAATGGCGGCGATCTGCGATTTTTAGCGGGACTGCGAAATTGCGGCGGACAGATCAGACCCCTAACTGACATTTTTGAAACTTTTGGGCAGACCAGTGACATTACTACAGTAATCCGTGCTAAAAATATGCACTGTTACTGTAATAATGACACTGGCAGGGAAGGGGTTAACCCAGGGGCAATCAAAGGGTTAAGTGTGACCCAAGGGGGTGTTTTCTAACTGTGAGGGGGGATGGGTTAATTTAATCAATACAGAGACCTATGTTCAAAAATAGGAGGAACACCGAAGCTCTACATTGATACCAGAGAGAACAACGGTCTGCTGTGTTTTCAACAGCAGACCGCTGTTCTCTCTTCACGGGGAGCGATCACGGGTACCCGGCGGCAATCCGTCCTGTGGACCACCGACCTGCCGCTGTTATACGGCGGCTGGTGAGCAAGTGGTTAAAGTGGACATTCACTTGCTCTGAGCCTCCCTGGCTACACCACATCACTCCATCCCCCAACACGTTCTGAAGAGGCACACTTTTTTTGCTCTACACTGTTTGTAATATTTGCTTTGTCCTCACAATTTCACCCCCCCTTTTTCCAAAACCATTCTCACTTAGTGTAACTCCACTTTTGAGAAAAAATCATACTCTCTGGGTGATCTGTGTGCATTGCAAGGATTTTAACAAACTTTATTGCAGATTCCTACCTTTTGTTATTCTGAAGAAATCCCTGTTTGTTCCTATATGCCTCTGTACAGTCCCCCATTAGACTGAGTGAGTCTAATGGGACTGGTTTCATAATTATCAATCAGCTGCAGCACCTGAAGGGCCCTAATGAGAAAAGTTCATGGGTCTGCATCCCTTTAGACATTTTTTCCTGTCTAATTGAAAATGGAAAAGGAAAGGTAATTGTGACAGAAACTGACACCCCGACTGGGTATCTCCGCCAAAAAGCTGCTTCCTAAGCTCTGGAACACGAGATCCATGAATCTGGCTATAGTTACCCCAAGAACTCGACAGTACAAGTTTTGGAGTCAGCCAGAATGAACTGTTGATTGAAAAAACAGGCACAAAGAGATGTACACTGTGGGACAACCCCCCTACCCCTTAGCAGCCAATCTACATACACGTAAACATCCCATAATAGGCTGATCTTGAGGCAGACAGAAACAATAGAACAATGGAATTCAGGTACTTAACAATAACAAACCCCACCCCACTTCATTATCTAGCAAGGGTCTATAAGACCCTCCAACTAATTTTCCATCAGCTCATTCCCCACTGTTACAACCTCTTGTACCACCTGCCCCACCCTATTAGATTGTAAGCTTTTCTGAGTAGGGCCTCTTAATCCTCTTGTATTTTATTGTATTGTAACTGTATTGTCTCCCTCTAACATTGTAAAGCACTACGTAAACTGCTGGCGCTATAGATATCCTGAATAATAATAATAATAATATAAGACACTCCTGCAATATTCTAGCAATCTGAAAAGTCAAATTGTCTATCTCTATATATCTCTTGAGGGACATTGTCCAGAAATATTATTGTCCCAAGTGAAAAAGGCCCTTCACTCTTTCAACACAAACTACACATATAGAACCCAGGATAACGGGGGTAACACAAAATGCTGAGTCCGGTGTGGTTGTACAGCGAGTCTGATTAGTGCAAACCCGACTGGGGTTCTTGGTCACCCTGTGCCCCTAATAGACACAGGGGGGTGACTTACACACAAGAGGGGTTGGGACAGCTGGACAACGGGTTTCCTGACCTCTCTAAAGTAATCTGGGTTCCACGAGCCCCCCAGCCAAAGTGACTCCTGTTGCATATCTCCCCTTTCGGCAGGAGACTAACACAGAAGGAGACCCCAAACGGGTTGACTTCGAAGTTAGTCCAATGTTCAAGTCCCCCAATGTCTGCATCCACACAGTACCCCAAACAAATTGTCCAGAACAGATCGTTACTCACCCAGCCAACCTTTGCCTCTCTCGTAGAACATAACCCCCGCTGGGGAGAAGTGTGGATTGGTCCTTCTCCCTGGAGTCCATTTAGCCGCTAATGAGAAGACAGGGTGGCTGGGCTCACTCCATCATGCTGTTGGGGATTTGGGCCGACTGTCCAGCATCCCTGGGGTATCCAGGTCGAGACCGTAGTCTCATACGCTTTTTCTCGATGAAAATCCGCCAGTGCTTGTACAACAATGCTGACATCCTACTGTCCCAATGCCAGACCTTTTTCTGGGGTTGTGTTAGTGGAAACCGAAGTCCCATCCACTACCACAGGAAATCCATCTTCTATTAGTTGTGGGCAAAGAGGCTAGCAGGCTAACAATAGAACAATGGAATACAGGTACAATAACAAACCCCACCCTACCTCGTTATCTAGCAAGGGTCTATGAGACACTCCTGCAATATTCTAGCAATCTGCAAAGTCAAATTGTCTATCTCTGTATATCTCTTGAGGGACATTGTCCCGAAATATTATTGTCCCAAGTGAAAGAGGCCCTTCACTCTTTCAACACAAACCACACATATAGAACCCAGGATAACCGGGGTAACATGAAATGCTGAGTGCCGTGTGGTTGTACAGCGAGTCTGATTAGTGCAGACCAGACTGGGGTTCTTGGGCACCCTGTGCCCGTAATACACACAAGGTGACTTACATATAAGAGGGGCAAGGGAAGCTGGACAAGGAGTTTCCTGACCTCTCTAAAGTAGTCTGGGTTCCACGACCCCTAGGCAAAGTGACTCCTGTCCCAGTAATGTTTAATAAAATTCAATTACCATATGACTTGTGTCGCAATTGCATACGCTATATTACTATTTTTTTTTTTTTTATTTGCTTTTTTTTTCCCATTAAAGTTGACAACCCATTCAGTTTAAAATAGGAATTAAAGGCAAAACATGTTTGAATAGATCTAAAAAAAAACATTACAAATATATTTTTTCCCTTTTTATTTATAAGTGATCACATACCCTCTCTCTCTGTTCTCAGCTGCATAAGAGCGAGAGCGGGAGGGGGGGGGGGGAGAAGCAGCAATACACTGAGTTTCCCAGTAACAGACTGTGTAGGGGGCAGTGTTAATTTTTGGCAGCAAATTTCAATTTAGTTTTAGTCTTAGGACTAAAATGGCATTTTAGTTTTAGTCCCATTTTAGTCTTCTGCAAGTGTTTTCGTTTTAGTCGTATTTAGTCGACTAAAACTCCAGTACATTTTAGTCGACTAAAACGTACTACTTTTTAGTCGACTAAAACTCATTTTAGTCATCTATAATGGAATGGGTGAAGTTCAATTGTAATTTGTAATGCATTATTTAAGCATTTCTCTACAATTTCCAAACTCATTATATACTACTGCTGGTCCTGGAGTGAAAAATCTAATATGTTATCATTTATGGTATTAAGCTTTGAGCATGCACCAGTGTTAATTTTGGCAGCAAATTTCGATTTCGTTTTAGTTATAGTCTTATGACTAAAATGCCATTTTAGTTTTAGTCGTATTTTAGTCATCTGAATTGTTTTAGTTTTAGTCGTATTTTAGTCGACTAAAATTGTGTTAATTTAGTCAACGAAAACGTTTTAGTCGACGAAATTAACACTGGTAGGGGGGTGTGTCAAGACAATGCTAATCATTGGAGGAGAGCATATTGAGTTCCCAGCATTGCTAGAGAACCTGACCACAGTGTGTTCTGCTGCTTAGTGTGGTCAGTTTTTAAAAGGAAAGCAAGGTGACTAGCGGGAATGCCGGTGTTTTCACACAAAGGAAGCAATTGAAAGAGAACAGAATACTTTCTCATACAATTACATGGTACAGCAAACACATATTAGGAATATGAAATGTTGGATTAACAAGCGCTTTAAGCAAGAATATTCTGTCCTCCTCTCACAGCCGCTTAGCATATCTCCAAGGAGACTGCAGGTGTAAGACAAACCGTGGCTGGTGGGCGGAGCTGCCACGTTTCATCGTGGGCAGGCTGCCCGAACCCTAAAGAGGCAGCCAGCTCAAGATGGTGGCATGGGACCATAGCTGTCACACCTGAGCAGTGGATCAGGAAGGACAATGCTGGTACACTGGGAAGGTGGCTATGTGAATTAAAGGCAACGCTTCATGACATGTAAGTGGGAGTAGGAAAAAAAAAAAAAAAAGACGGGGGACTTAAGTTCCTCTTTAACCTGTTGCCGACCATGTAATGCATATGTGTGGTGGCAGGAAAGGTGGGCCTTAGTTCCACATGCCACACATATCCGTCCATGGGGGCTAAGGTTTCTTTGCTGAGAGTGTGCAGTGAGCTATCATACACAGCTCCCATTCTTTGTTTATGATCAGGATCTGGCAAGACAGGCTCCTGATTATGTTGCCACTGTGACAGCCAATCACAGTGATCACCTGATCCAGAAGTTCCTCTTATCATTAAAGTTAAAGGACCGCTGGGAGGGAGCAGAAAGGGGTTAAGGATCAGAAAATGACGATGTGGTTGTAGTTATTACATTAGGATTTTTTTGTGAATTTATAGCTACAGGCAAGCAGTCGCATAAACAAGTGGAATACATGTATGTGAATAGTTTTACCTTTCAGATTGTCTATAGTTCTGTTCAGTCTTTCTGAGATTCACTTGCCTCAGCCAGACAGACTAACCAGGTCCTGACGTAACTTTCTCTATTGCAGTTAAAATAATAAAGGAAGTCCCCGGTCTTTAATTGACAGTACTTTGCAGTGCAGTTATTGGCTCTTAGTCCTGGCTCTTTCTGCCCTAGTCTTGCTGTGCAGAGGATTGCAGGAATCAGAAATCAAGATAGATTCAAATGCTAATAAATAATGAATGCATAGCTGGATTGAAGTCATTTATAGGAAAAAGTCTGCACCACATATAAACACTGAACTAAATAAATAGCTGTGGTCACTAAAAGCAAATAGTGCTTCAAAAAAATCTAAAATATAATGGTGACTGCACTCTACCTATTAAATACTCCAAAATGAATATATCATAAAATACAAAAAAATTGTCAAATATTGGGCAAAGTGGATGCAATATAAATACATATGATTCATAAAGTGTCCAGTGCACACAAAATTCATCTCTTTAACCACTTGCCAACCAGCTGCCACAGTTATACTGCAGCAGGTCGGCGATTGCCGCCGGGCACCCACAATCGCTCTCCGTGAAGAGAGAATGGCGGTCTGCTGTTGTAAACACAGCAGACCTTTGTTCTCTCTGGTATCAACACAGAGGTCCTGTGTTCCTGCTATTTAGGAACAGAGGTCTCTCTGTTGATATTACATGCCCATCCCCCTCACAGTTAGAAAACACTCCTCTAGGCTCACACTTAACCCTTTCATCGCCCCTGGGTTAACCCCTTCCCTGCCAGTGTCATTAGTACAGTAACAGTGCATATTTTTAGCATGGGGTAATGTCACTGGTCCCCCAAAAAGTGTCAAAAATGTCAGTTAGGTGTCTGATCTGTCCGCCGCAATGTCGCAGTCGCGCTAAAAATCACTGATGGCCGCCATTACTAGTAAAAAATAAAAAAATAAAAATAACGTAAATCTTTCCCCTAGTTTGTAGAATACACATACACTTATTGGGATTTTTTTTAACCAAAAACATGTAGCAGAATACAAATTGGCCTAAAATTATGAAAAGAATAGATTTTTGAATTTTTGGGGGGAATTTTGTATAGAAGAAAGTGAAAAATATTGTTTTTTTTTCCAAAATTGACGCTCTTTTTTCGTTTATAGCACAAAAATAAAAATTGTACAGGTGATCAAATACCACCAAAAGAAAGCTCTACTTGTGGGGAAAAAAAGGAAATCAATTTTGTTTGGGTACAGCGTCGCATGACGGCGCAATTGTCCGTTAAAATAACTCCGTGCCGTATCGCAAAAAATGGCCTGGCCATTAAGGGGGAAAAATCTTCCGGTCCAGAAGTGGTTAAGGTGCCTGGTGCGTTCAGCTTCTTTTATTAAATAAAGGGTCCTGTGCATATAAATTGGTATAATTCATAAGGTGTTCTATGCAGGAAGAATTGTATGTGCAAAACAAAGTTCAAATAATGAAAGTGCCAGCGCTTCAAGCTTTGTACTCTACTTTTCAGTGTCTACACTGTGTCTTCCTCCACCATCCACACTAACTACTCACCATAGAGCAAAAAAAATCAAGCTTTATCTGAAAAATCAAATGTCCAATGCAACTCTTTTCCTGCCACAAAGGAGCTAAACCAATCCACTTTCTACTTCTAGACCACCATCCTCCTTATTTAAGACCATAAATTGGAAACAAAAGGTGCTACATTGCGTAAAATCAATTTTTATGAAAAGCTGCTAAAAACCACAATGCATTTACATGAGGAAGTGTCTATCCGACACTTAGGATAACATTGCATACAGATCACCTTTTTTTTTTGCAGAAGAACTCCAGGGCATCTCATACAAGTTCAGTCAGGACTCCATTGGCAGAAGATATATGGAATAGTGAAGGACGTCGTTACCTGGTTTTGAGATTCAGTAGTAAGTGCATAAGACTGATTATTTTCTAAATTCTTGATATCTTGAGAGAGAAATATTATAGCATTTTTTAGTTTATTTTTGCAGTAAACAGAAAAGACTTCTCATGAAGGAATGTCACTTCCTGGTGCATACCACCCACCACCCACACCCTAGAGATTAATGCTTCATCCTCCATGAAGCATGAATCTCTAGGGCAGCCTTTATCAACCTTTTCAGCACAGATGAACCCTTGAAATACATTTCTTGTCTTGGGAAACCCCTGCTAAAAATTAAAAATCTACAACTCATGACACATTAGTGTGACAGTCAATGGGAAGAATGCTCTTTACTCGTGTCATCATTGGGAAGAATGACCCCCTTACAGATAGCTAAAAGGAACAATGGTGTCATTGGTAGCCTATCTGAGAGGCAGAAATGACCCATTGCTCAAGGAACCCATAGCAACCTCAGGAGGAACCCTGGTTGAGAAACCCTGCTCTAGGGTGTGGATGGTGGATTTCTGTGTTGCAGCTCCTGAAGTTTTAAGACACTGCTAGGTTACTGAATCAGGTAGTAGACACTGAAATAGTACTTTTGGATAGAGTTTCTCTTTAGACTATCACATTTAAATAGAACTATCAGGGGTCACAAACAATAGAATGTAAACAGATGTCAGATGCCCCACTAACCACTTGGTGTTAATATGGCGTTTATAAACGACCCAGAATCCAAGTAGTTAAAACAAGCTCACAGCTGTGAGTTTGGTGCTCTTTTTTCAGCCACTAGTCAGCTGTTTAGCCACCACCTGCAGTGGTTCCCAGGCTCTTCTTTTCTTCTGCATGTCTGGTATAGTGAAAATTCACTTAAGGATTCCAACTGGGAGGAGACTGAGGAACATCGATAATGACCCTCTCTGTAAAGAATGAACCTGAAAACAGCAAACATTTTGCCACTCCAAGGATTCAGTTAATTCATTCCCTGGCTACAGTATCTGGTGAAGCAGCTAATCAAGCATAGTCTGTGCATTAGTAGCTGCAGGGAAGACATTGGGGGTCTACTAGATCCCTGATGTCTTCATAAAGAGAATCTGTAACCTGCCTATGCCAACACATAGGGGGCTCCGTAGCCCCCTTTTGATAGCAATAAAGTAAAATGGTGGTGCACCAAAATTTCGGCCAAAAATGGGCCTATCCCATTTCGGTCGAAAACAGGTCATATATGCCGAAAATCATAGCTGTTTTTAACGGGACAGTCCCGCCAAATAGGACCTTGTCCCGGCCAGTGGGGGAGGCTGGAGGGGCCGTCTGACCTTTATTTACCCTAACGGTGTCTCCCTGCTCCATCCTCCATCTTCAGGCTCAGGATGGCCGGCGGGCGCCCTGTGATTGGGGCGAATATGGCGGGGGCTGGCCTGTGCCTGTCCAGTCACGGCATAGCGTTGGTGGTGGTTTCTTCTGGAGCCGGGCCCTGCCCTCGCAGTTTGAGACAGCGCGCTCAGTCTCAGCACACCAGCCGTCTGCTGCTCAGCTCCGGCCCCAACTGCGGATGTTCTTCCTCTTACTGTAAGTGAGTGCCGAAAGATAATTGTCACTAAAGGATCTAATGTATGCCAAAAGGGGGACAAGGAGTTTGAGGGCAAGAAAAGAATAGACAGTTAACAGAGTTACAGAAGTAAGTGACTGCTAGAGGAAGAGAGCAGAGTGCTGTTAGAGAAGAGTGGGGAACAAAAGAGAGCTATTGGAGAAAATGAGGAGATGCCTGGGTTACTAGAGAGGGACTAGTCTCAGCAGTGCCATAAAACAAAAATTCTGTCTGGAAGAGAAAGATAGGGAACAGGGAGAGAATACAGAGACACTGGTAGATCAAATTCTATACAACCACTGTTCCCATACATGGATCGAAATCTATCCAGTTCCTGTTGGATCCATGTTCCCACAACTTCTGCTGGATTTCGATCCATGTATGGCCTGCCTAACTCTAACTTGATAACCTGCAACAATGTTTAAAGAGTCACTTATGGAAAATTTTGGATACTATAGTTTTTTTTGCCATTTCACAAGCACACGCAATTTTGAGGCTTGACATGTTTGGTGTCTATTTACTCAACACAACCCTATGTTTTATATTTTATAAAAAAAAAAAAAAGAAGTATTATGTCTTGTTTCTCTGCATTTAAACTTGTTTTACTTCATTTTTTCCTGAAAATATGTGTTTCATAAACAGATGTGCAAATATTTCATGGCATAAACATTGCAACTGTAACCAATTTATTGTACTCTACTTGTCTCTACTTTTAGAAAAAAAATTATTTGGGGGTTCTAAGTAATTTATTATCAAAAATGCAGATTTAAACATGTGTAAAAAATTTAAGAATTGCTCTGAACCAAGTCAGTAAAGTAGCACTAAATCCTAAAGCTGGCCATAGATAGATCAAAGTTTGACCGATTTCAGCAGGGAGCTGCCAAATTTCAATCAGTGTATGGCTGCCCCTGTTCTACAGGAATAATAATGCTTCTTTAATTTCTTTGAGTTAAGGTTTATTATTTTGATGTTGGGGGCTTGAAAGTTAAATGGACTTTGCTTTTCCATGCAAGGTCTGCTTTAACCACTTGCTGACTGCGCACTGTAGTTTTACTGCTGCAGTGCGGGCCGGCTGCACAGAATCACATATATATATATACAGTGTGTGTGTATGTGTGTATATATATATATATATATATATATACCGGTATTTATGTATATATAGTCACAGCACATGCCGATTACTGGGTCCCAGCCAATGATTGACTGCCGACACCTGAGCTCCAAGCTTCACCGAACACAGAAGTGTTCAGTGACAGGGGATCTCATTGTTCATTCCCTGCTAAGCAGGGAGTGAAAACTACTAGATCTCCAGTAAAAGCAGCACACACATTAGTACACACATAAACCCTTGTTAGGCACACATTAGCCTCTTGATCACCCTAGATGTTAACCCCTTCCTGCCCAGTGTCATTAGTACAGTGACCATGCATGGTATTAGCACTGATATCTGTAATAATGTCACTGGTGATATCAGTGGCAGTTAGTTCCCCCCAACATCAGTTAGTTCGGCTTTGAGGAAGAGATGATCTCCCCTCAAAGCGTCAGACATCTGGAAAGTCCTCCGGCGTTCTGGACACTGTCCTGGTGACCTGGTCGCTTTGTGTTCATTGTGGACTTGAAATGCTTTTATGATATACTTCTTTGTGAGTATAATTCTTTTCTTTTTACATCAATAAGCACAACTTGGGTAATGAGCAAGTTGGTTTGCCCTCTTTTCATTTTTTTCTACAGCGTCAGTGTCAGATTGTCCACCGCACTCCTGTTGCAGTCCTGTTATAAGTCACTGATCGCTGCCATTACTATTATAAATAAAAATTCCAGTATATATCCGATAGTTTGTAGATACTATAACTTTTGCACAAGCCAATCAATATACATATATTGGGATTTTTTTTTTTTACCAAAGACATATAGCAGAATACATATTGGCCTAGATTTATGAAGAAATTTGATTTTTTACATTTCTTTTATTAGATATGTTTTATAGCAGAATGTAAAAAAAAAAAATATTTTTCTAAATTGCCTTTTTTTGTTTATATAATTAAAAAAAAGAAAAAAATACTCAATCACTTGAAGTCCTGGATAGAAGTGGCCACCATCCCTTAAGGAAATAGTACAAAAAGAAAACCCCCTTGATAAATGGGACTATAAAGGCTTGCCAAAAAATGTAAAAAATATATACATTTTATTTATTCTATATAAAAATAAATCTCAATTATTGTATACAAACCTACAGATACAGGGTGAATGACCATAATTAAAATGTCACAGCTTTGAAAATAAACTCACCCTAAAGGGTACTGGAGGAATACTCACTCCCAAGATTGAGGCTGTAACTTTTCTGATGAGTTTATTTTCAAAGCTGTGACATTTTAATGATTGCCATTCACCCTGTATCTGTAGGTTTTATACAATAATTGAGATTTATTTTTATATAGAATAAATAAAATTCATATTTTTTTTTACATTTTTTTGCAAGCGGTCGCTTTTATAGTCCCATTTATCAAGGGGAAAAAAAAACAGGTGATCAAATACCACCAAAAAAAAGCTCCATTTGTGTGAAAAAAACATAATATCATTTTTGTGTGTATTTGTCAGTTAAAATAGCGCAGTGCAGAATAGCAAAAAAATGGCCAGGTCATGAAGGGGGTAAAACCTTTCAGAGCTGAAGTCGTTAAAGCTACACTTGTCCTTTAAACAGACAGTCCAGAAAAAGCTGATAAATTTGTAGATGCTGAAAAGTAAAGCAACCTGGAAGCTTTTTGTATCTTTCAGGGACTCCATTTTGAGATCTTTGCAATTGTCATTCTAGGTCTACATACCAGTTGTTGTAGCCATTATAAGAGGTTTTGTGACACTGTTTTGTTTTATTTTATTTTATGTATTCTTATTTTTATGTAAAGGTGGGTGGGAAAATCCAACACTCCCAGGTGGACATGAACGGAAACAGAAATTATATGGTAGAGAGACCTCCCTAAGCATTTAAGACCTGTAGAAAGACATGGCTGAGGCAACACTTAAAATTAAAAATTATTTTTGGGTGGTCTCAGTTGGGTGTATTAGGCTGTGGCTGCCCTTTAAACTATGAATAGTATAGTGATCCAGTTTTTGTTCCGGTCTCTTTAACTGTTTTTGTTCCATTTTTGCTAGGTAATGAGTTGGCAGGATAGTTGCAATGTTAGTTCAACTGACTGGTTTATAAATTAGCTGTAAATTACCGGACTCTTTTATTATTCCACTAATTGCTTTTCTAAGACCGTGCAGCTAATAAAATGTATAAATGCACCGAGAATCAGCTGCCGCTGAATTTATCATAGGTAATATCTCAAGTTCAGGAAAATAAAGAGTAGAAATAGACACAATTGGGTCAGCGAAATGTTCTTTATTACCGTATTCCTGGAAACTGATTGACAGTTGAGAAGATGTTTTTCTGTCTCATCTGTGTAAAACAGTATGGAACAATATTTTAATGCTATTAATGGCAACATACATTATCGTTTTTTTTCTTTGTCTTCTTTAATCAAGTAGCTTGCTGAAAATTTTCATGTAAGCTTTTCTCCTTTTAATAATTTGATTAACTTTTTAAATGAATAAACTAGGTCTGCTTGAAAATCAAAATGGTGTTGAAATGCACAAAGATGTTAAATGACAGTCTAAAGTCTATGGGGCACCTTCAGACAGTCCTGTATGATTGTCCAATTGGAGAGTAAAGCCTCGTACACACGCCACGAATTTATGCCGACCAGACGTCCGTCTTTTGTCCAGAGTGGTGTCTGTTGGTTGGAATGTGCTCTAGACTGCACACGAATTTTCCCGTACGACAGAATTCTACTTCAGAAGTAATGTCATGTGTTGGATTGCTTTGTATGTGTTCTTTCTCTCTGAGCATGCCTAGTCTTGCTCAGAAAATGTTTCCCCATCAAAATCTGTACTAATGAGGCGAAAATCGGGCGTGTTTTGACGGAGGACAAAAATTTTATTGCCTGCACACCAGGATTTTGTCAGCCGAAAAGTCGGAGTCGGCTGTCGAAAGCACCATACTAACAAGCCGAAAATCGGCAGATCGGTCGTCGGATGAAATTTCCCGGCCGAATTTCTTATCGTGTGTACGAGGCTTTAGACATTGGACAGGCTTTAGAACCTTGTCCAATCACTTTTGTTTGCTCTGCTATAAGTCTGCATTGGGATTGCAGCCTGTATCACCCCTCCTACCCTACATTCCTCAATTGCCACAACAGGAATATTCCTGCAACAAAGTTTTTCTGTGCCAATGGAAATTGAGAAATGATTGATGGGGCACCTTCAGACAGTCCTGTATGACTGTCCTATGGGAGAGTAAGACTTTGGACAGGCTTGAGAACCTTGTCCAATCACTTTTCTTTGCTCTGCTATCAGTCTGCATTGGGATTGCAGCCTGTATCACCCCTTCTACCCTGCCTTCCTCCATTGCCGGTGTTCTGCCAAAAACTCCAACTTGCTGAGAACTCCAACGACGTTACTTTCGGTGACTGTACACCAGGAATAATTAGAGATTTCCAACACTTGGTGTTTTCACAGAACTTCGGTAGCATTTATACTCTGATACATGCTACAATGAGTGGACATTGTTAGTCCGCCCGCTAGTTGTCGACGCCTCAGAGGCAGCCATATTTTTGGTTACCAACGGGCGGACAAACAATCTAAACTCATTATAGCGTGTGCAGGAGTGTATATGCTGCCGCCTGTTCTGTGAAAACACCAAGTTGTTGAAACCTCCAATTATTCATGATGTACAGTCACCGGAAGTGACGTGATTGGAATTCTTGGCAAGTTGGAGTTTTCTGCAGAACACCGGAACAGGAATATTCCTGCAACCAAGTTCTTCTGTGCCAATAAAAATTTAGAAATGATTGATTTGGCACCTTCAGAAAGTCCTGTATGACTGTCCAATGGGAGAGTAGGACATTAGACAAGCTTGAGAACTTTGTCCAATCACTTTTGTTTGCTCTGCTATAAGCCTGCATTGGGATTGCAGCCTGTAACACCCCTCCTACCCTGCTTTCCATCATTGCCGGATCAGAAATATTCCTACAACCAAGTTCTTCTGTGCCAATGGAAATTGAGAAATAATTGATGTGACAAGAAAATTGGATAGTGCATACACATCTTTCTGCTTTGTGTTGACTTTGGCAAGCTCTAGTGTCTGATTTGGGGTATTCAGAACCTGTTAACCACTTCTCTTCTAGAGCATTTTTTGCACAAATTTTTGTATTTTTGGCTAATAAACTACTTAAACTGCCAGAACATTATATATTTTTTTTAACCCAGAGTCGCTGTAGAATAAAAAAAAAAAAGGAAGTTGAAATGTTTTCTGTTGCACAATATTTGTGCAACTGTTTATCAAATCTATATTTTTGGGAAAAAAACACTGAATTAAATTATATTGCACAAAAACTGCACAAATTAATTCCCCATTTTTTTTTTTTTTTTTACGCCATTAAAGGAGGTGTATTGTTATGTAAATGGGTACCAAATATGCCAGGCCTTAAAACTGTGCACCAACAAAAGGGTAGAAAATGACAGTAGCCAAATTTATCAATAGTAAAAACAAGAAAAAAGGATGGAGCTCTGGCGTGCATAAATGAAGTGAAATCACCCCAAGTGAAGCTCACATGTGTAGTCTATAAGATATTTATTAAGTACATCCAGGGTGAGTTAAAACAAATTGCATACTTTCCTACCGGACCTTGAAGCCTCTGTATCTTCTAGCTGTATTGTGAAGAATCCCTGATGGAAGTCATGGGAAACAGGTACCTCTAATCCTGATAGGGGGGAGAATGGGGTACTCTCAGATGGAGGAAAAACTGGGCCCCGATTGCGAGGGCTCACACGGTCCAGTGTGCGGCCGCTTCCTGAGACCGGAGCCAATGTGCTGTATTCTCGCTGTGTCCGCTGTGAACACCGGGAGCCGCACTCGGATGACGTCACAAAAGGGGGCCGGAAGTCAGCCACGGAGACCAACAGGAAGCCGGACGGAGCGGGGAAAGTGATGCACTCGCTTCTCTGGAGCCTCCCGTTGCCACAACTACATGTTTCGCTACAGTGTAGCTTTGTCAAAATGTCAGTTTAGACATGAATCGGATCGCATAGTTGTGAACATCCATGCGATCCAATTCTGGTGCGGACCCAAAAAAGGGTCCTGTGCACGTTTGGTCCGAACGCCATGCGAATTCAGCCATACAATCTGTATGGATCGCATTTGCATCGCATAGACATCGCATGTGATTTGCAGAGCAGCGCACTGCAAATCACATGCAATATCTGTCATCGCATATGTGTGAACCGGCTCTCAATGACAGCCCTAGAAGCTAGAAGCCAATGTCTAGGTATTCTCTTGACACTTTCTGGCATGGAAGGCTTCAAGCATATCTAAAGCCCCCAAAAAATATTTCATAAATTACAGCTTACCAGCCTTTAGATGTTGTGACTGCATTCATTTTCTTGAGGCTTTTTTTTTTTTTACGTCCCGGGTGGTTTCACCAGTACCACACTTCGAGTCCTAGGATGACCACACTTACTGTAGCAGGGCAATTAAAACAGGATAGGACTACATGACTCCACCACTATTATCCATCACATAGAGGATCAGGATTCTGTAATCTTCAGAGATAGTTGAGAGCAATGTGGCCACACAGGTGGAGAACACTGAAGGTTATCTCACAATTATTATTTTTTTTTTTTTTTACAAATAGAAAGGTTTGCATACACTTTAAGCTGTATTGTTTGTCAGCCAGGTATTTCAAATTTTTCTAACAAATGCAAATTTAAGGGAGAAGAATGATGGTGGCGGTTGTTATTGGGAGTCCACTTCAATGCTTAAAGCTGAACTCTAGGCAGAAATGCAAAAGCACTCCCCCTCTTCTTGTAGCCACCAATTGTGTTAATGCCCCTATTTAGTTTTCTTCTATGAGCGACAACGTAATTACCTCACCATTTCTTGCAGTGGGAAGACTACTCGTCTGTCCCACCCATCAGTGACTGCAAAACCTGACTGACAGCCAGGGGAATCCCATTCTGTTCTGCCATCAATGACTGCAAAACCTGACTGACAGCCAGAGGACTCCCATTCTGTCCTGCCTACCCATCAATGACTGCAGAAAGGACATCCAGGAGACTCTCATTCTGTCATCAATGACTACAGAAGGGACATCCAGGGGACTCCCATTCTGTCCCTTCCATCATTGACCGCAGAAAGGACAGACAGGAGACTCTCATTCTGTCTTGCCTACCATCAATGATTGCAGAAAGGGCATCCAGGAGACTCCCATTCTGTCCCACCCATCAATGACTGCAGAAGCTGATCGACAGCCAGGAGACTCCAGTTCTTTCCTGCCCATTGTGAATGCAAAAGCTGATTGACAGCCAGGAGACTCCTAGTTTGTCCCACCTATTAAAGAATACAAAACCTTATTGAAAGCCAATAGATTCCTGCTCTGTCCCGTCCATCACTGACTGCAAAAGCTGACTGACAGCCAGGGGACTCCCATTCTGTCCTGCCTACCCATCAATGACTGAAGAAAGGTCATCATCCCATTCTGTCCTGCCTACCTATCAATAACTGCAGAAAGGACATCCAGGGGACTCCTGTTCTGTCCCACCCATCAATAACTGCAGAAAGGACATCCAGGAGACTCCCATTCTGTCCCTTCCATCAATGACTGCAGAAAGGACACCCAGGACACTCCCATTCTGTCTTGCCTACCCATCAATGATTGCAGAAAGGGCATCCAGGAGATTCCCATTCTGTCCGACCCATCAATGACTGCAGAAAGGACATCCCGGAGATTCCCATTATGTCCCACCCATCAGTGACTGCAGAAGCTGATCGACAGTCAGGAGACTCCAGTTCTTTCCTGCCCATCATGCCTGCAAAAGCTGATTGACAGCCAGGAGACTCCTAGTTTGTCCCACCTATCAAAGAATACAAAACCTTATTGATAGCCAAGAGATTCCTGCCCTGTCCCATCCATCACTGACTGCAAAAGCTGACTGACAGCCAGGGGACTCCCATTCTGTTCTGCCTACCCATCAATGACTGAAGAAAGGTCATCATCCCATTCTGTCCTACCTACCTATCAATGACTGCAGAAAGGACATCCAGGGGACTCCCGTTCTGTCCCACCCATCAATAACTGCAGAAAGGACATCCAGGAGACTCCCATTCTGTCCCTTCCATCAATGACTGCAGAAAGGACACCCAGGAGACTCCCATTCTGTCTTGCCTACCCATCAATGATTGCAGAAAGGACATCCAATATATTCCCATTCTGCCCGACCCATCAATGACTGCAGAAAGGACATCCAGGAGATTCCCATTATGTCCCACCCATCAGTGACTGCAGAAGCTGATCGACTGCCTGGAGGCTCCAGTTCTTTCCTGCCCATCATGACTGCAAAAGCTGATTGACAGCCAGGAGACTCCTAGTTTGTCCCACCTATCAAAGAATACAAAACCTTATTGATAGCCAAGAGATTCCTGCTCTGCCCCGTCCATCACTGACTGCAAAAGCTGACTGACAGCCAAGAGATTCCTGCTCTGTCCCATCCATCAATTACTGCAAAAGCTGACTGACAGCCTGGAGATTCCTGATCCATCCGGCACAAACATGCCTGCTTTCATAGATTGGCAGGTTATGCAAATGTAAAAAGATGTGGGAGCTTGCTTGCTCCCTCTTAGCAGCTGTAATTCTTCGCACTTTTTAAATTAAAGTGATGACATCACAGACATTTCAGTAGACGATTTCTTAAAATATGAGTCAAACAGAAATGGCTTGTTTTTTATTGAGGAAGAGGAAGGGAAGTATTGAGGAAGTTTAATAGTATCCTGGATTTCAGCGTCAACAAGTCTCTGTTACACCTGGGGATAGGACTTTTATTAGTATACGTCAGCCATTGGAACTTCATGTATTAAAACATTAGATAACTTCTATCCACAGGAATTAAACAAAATACGTGCCCAAATTGTTTGGGTAATGACACATGCCTTTATTGTGTTCCAAGCTGTATATAAATGCACTCAGGGTTATGTACCAACTTGAGTCATTTTTCAGTTTGGAGTTCCTTTAACATTTCAAACACGTGTTATTCTAGTTGTATAAATTTCCATTTACTAGTTTTTCTTCTTATTTCATTTTTGTACACTTATGAAGCAATCCCAGGTGGGTAACAAAAGATATTTGTGTGTAGACACACAGATCCCATAGTAAGCATTTATCTGCTTAATTCATTGAATAATGTGCCAAATCTACTCTTAGCAGTATCACTAAATGAATCAGACGGCGTTATATTATTGGATAAAGAAACGCGGTTTACATAATGCATATTATTCACTAAATCTGTTACTTTTTTGCATTTCATAGGGCTGTTTTTTCCCCTTGCACAATAAACTAATGTTTTCCTGAATGTGATGCTAAAAAACTAATAAAGATGCAGTGATAATTGAAATTTGTAAAAGTGTTTCCTACTTGTTAGTCAACTGAAGCTCACAATGCAGGTTCTGTCATAATAGTTTATTTTATAATATTTCAATTTCAGCCCTATTATGCGTATGTTGCTGACAATATTTGGTTAATGATCGTTAATGATACTGAATTATTGTGCTTTTGATCCGATTAGAACACTGACACAAGATAGCTACACTGTGTGGATGCCAGAAAAATGTCTCATTCAAATCTAATAGTCTAATGCACAAGTTGGGTCAGCTTAAAGTGTATGTTTGCAAAGAACAAAAAAACTGTCCCTGCGTTAGTCAAATGTTATACTGCCAGAATGTAATTCTAATTTGAAGTTGGGCTTTCAACAAATTGTATATGTTTTGTTTATTTATGTTCAGAGCTAAAAAAAAATTGAAGACATTTTTATTAGCCAGGTAAATATGTACATTTTTATCCATTTAGATGGGTTGATTTTTTTACATATTTTTTGGGCTATCTATAAAGAGGGTCTTCACTCCAAGCACCCGCTCCCCACCACCCAGCAGGCTTTTAACCCATTTAGCTGCAATGAAATATTGCCTTCAATTTATATACTCACCTGCCCAGTGGATCCAGAGTTGTTCTGCTGCGATCCACTGTTCAGGTGTTACAGCTCAGGTCCTGCATTACTATTTTGGTCATCCTCCAAGACTGTGAGCTGGCTGCCTCTTCCGCATTCAGGCACTTGTGTATGTTGTGGAGGGGTGAAGAGTGCAGGGACACAAATTCACTCAAGGGAGCAAAGGTCTACTTTAATTGCTTTACAAAAAAAAAACTATAGTTTACAGAACTCAATTCACAATGTTCAAATGAACACATCTGAATTTGTAACTAAAGTGACTCAACTTTCCTCCCGTTTTCCAACAGCTCTGTTTATAGAGCAGTGTGTGGTGTTTCATTTAAAGGCAGATAGTCAGAAAGTAAACCGCTTCTGATGTGCTCAAATTCTGTTTTGTACTATCAGTGCCAAGAGAGCACCCTGTAATAAATGCTTATCTGTTTAAAAAATAAATATATATACTGTATGTGTATGTGTGTGTGTTTGTGTGTGTAATATATATATATATATATATATATATATATATATATATACACACACACTATATTGTCAAAAGTATTGCGATGCCTGCCTTTATACACGCACGAACTTTAGTAGCATCCCAGTCTTAGTCCATAGAGTTCGATATTGAGTTGGCCCACCCTTTGCAGCTATAACAGCTTCAACTCTTCTGGGAAGGCTGTCCACAAGGTTTAGGAGTGTGTCTATGGGAATGTTTGACCATTCTTCCAGAAGCACATTTGTGAGGTCAAGCACTGATGTTGAATGAGAAGGCCTGACTCACAGTCTCCGCTCTAACTCATCCCAAAGGTGTTGTATCGGGTTGAGGTGGTCAGGACAGTCA